>NC_046298.1:18101010-18711844 GCF_004115265.2 Rhinolophus ferrumequinum | reverse complement strand
GTTCCTTACACTACCATGTCTTTATCTCCAGAGTTGGGCACATCGTAACTATCCATTAACTATGAAGCTTTCCCAAAACATTCCTAAGACCCACCTTTGGAGATTCTGCTTCAGTGGCATGTTGTCGTGCGGAGCGGCCTGCGGGGCCTCTGGTCCCGCTCCCCACATAAGAACGCAAGATATAGCTAGGCCAAAAAGGAACACCCATGGAGCCATAGATAGGAGAGTCATACCACTATATTCTCTCTGGCAGCCGAGCGAGACACACGCAGTATTAGCCACACGATCCGCACGCAGTCCGCCCTTCACTTCTCTGCCTGCCAACCAACCAACCAATCAAGGTTGGTTACATCAGCTCCACAGTTACATCAGTAGCCAAATGGCCAACCGGTTACAGCCGATGGCCACCCAATCACAGCCGATGGTCATTCATACTGGAGCCAGAACCTCCCCACGTGAGGCGGAGCCTGGAAACTGCTCTCTGGGACTCTGTCCCCACACTTTTTTTTTTTTTTTTTTAAATGCACTACAAGGGTCCTTAACAGTCAGCCAGGATTGAGAAGCACCGCATTTATACTGAATAAATGACTGAATGGCAATGAGGCACTATTTTGTTAGAATATAGTGCTGTTTCTGTGAACTAAATTGTAACCTCAATAAGCACAACTGTTTAAAAAAACAAAACTAAACAAAACCTTCATCTGAACAATTTTACAGCCTGCCAAAATTTGCTGACTCATCCCACGAATATGAAATATTTTAGTAATATTATCACATTTTGTTTAAAAATAGGTCAAATAAAATGGCTGAGGAACAGAGATAAGATGACCAAATTGAAAAAAGAAAAACGATATTAAGACACAGAGTAGAAGTATAGAAAAATGGTGTTTTTTTTTAAATGTACTTTATGAGTCGTAAGATGGATTTCATTTCTCTGAAAACATATGTCCACATAAAAACTTGTACACAAATGTTCATAGCAGCATTATTCACAGCAACTAGAAGGTGGAAAAAATACAAATGCCCATCAACAAATGAATGGATACACAAAATGTGGTACATCCAAAAAATGGAGAATCGTTCAGCCATACAAAGAAATTAAGTACTGATACATGATACAATATTGATGGATCTTGAAAACATTATGCTAAGTGAAAGAAGCCAGATAAAAAGGCCACATATTGCATGATTTCATTTATATGAAATGTCCAGAATAGGCAAATCCATAGAGACAGAAAGTAGAATAGTGGTTGCCAAGGACGGGGTGACAGGAGAATGGAGAGTACCTGCTGATAGGTACAGGGCTTCTTTATGAGATAGTGATAGAAATGTTCTAAAATTAGATAACGGTGATGGTCACACGACTTTGTGAATATAATAAAAACTACTTAATTTTACACTTTAAAAGGCTGTATATGGTATGCAAATTGTATGTCAGTAAACTATTATAAAAGAAAAAAGAAACTTCGGGGGCCGGCCCAATGGCTCAGGTGGTTGGAGCTCTGTGCTCCTAACTCCAAAGGCTGCCGGTTCGATTCCCACATGGGCCAGTGGGCTCTCAACCACAAGGTTGCCAGTTCGACTCCCGCAAGGGATGGTGGGCTGTGCCCCCTGCAACTAGAAAACAGCAACTGGACCTGGAGCTGAGCTGCGCCCTCCACAACTAAGACTGAAAGGATAACAACTTGAAGCTGAACGGCACCCTCCACAACTAAGATTGAAAGGACAACAACTTGACCTGGAAAAAAGTCCTGTAAATACACACTGTTCCCCAATAAAGTCCTGTTCCCCTTCCCCAATAAAATCTTTAAAAGAAAAAAAAAATTCTAGTTTAAAAAAAAAACAACACACAAATTTTTCATAATAATGAAAAATAGAAAAATCCACTTGAGCTCTCTTGGGATCAGAAAGATATTTTAGTACTTTCTTTTTTAAATTAGGGTGTTTGCTAAGCTAAATTATGTCTATAATAATTTCTGAGATTAATTGAAAGGGAAAAATAAGATTTATAACGGAAAAATAATTTGACAAAACCAAGGTACAATTAAATAACAAAGGCTCTGTAACTGTCCTAGGTATAGCAAGGTCATAATAGCCAAAACAACCCAACAGGAAATTCAGTGGAATGAAATGGGTCTATTCTGCTCTTTTGAATTCAGTTATAAATTACAAGTAAACAATGTCGAAGAAAATTACACTTGATGAAAATCTTAAGTGATATATAAAGGTAAAATTTTCCTATGTGTCATTTGTAATAATACTCATTAAAGGGAAACAAGAATATATGGTAAGGTGCATCCAACAACATGGTTGAATTTAAACACACTCATCATTTACTTTCTATGCCAAGGTTATCAAAAAAAAAAAAAATTCCATTTCCCATTTCCCTATACTATACTATATAATTTGTGATCAGAAATCCAACTGCTGTATATTTACAAAGGTCTGCTTACCTCAGTTACTTTTTTTAAAGTATAGTTGACATAAAATATTGTATTGATTTTATGTGTACAACATAGTGACATTTATATACTTTACAATATGGTCACCACAATAAGTAGTAACCATCTGTTACCATACAAAGTTATTATGATATTATTGGCTACATTCCCTATGCTGTACTGTACATTATATCACCGTGACTTAACTCATTTTATAACTGGAAATTTGAACCTTATATCTTCACCTTTTCACTCATCTCCCCACTGCTCTCCCGTCTGGCAACCATCAGTTTGTTCTCTGTATCTATGAATCTGTTTCTGTTTTTTGGTTTGTTTGTTTTATATTCCACACATAAGTAAAATCATACAGTATTTTGTTTTTCTTTCTGTGACTTACAGCATAATACCCTCTAGGTCCATCCATGTTGTCGTAAAAGGCAACATTTCATTGTTTTTTATTGCTGAGTAATATTCCATTGTACATGCATACATTTTCTTTATCTATTCATCTGTTGATAGAAACCCAGGTTGCTTCCATCTCTTGGCTTTTGTAAATAATGCTGCAATGAACATAGTGACGCATGTATCTTTTACCTTACTGTTTCTTATTCTCACAACACAAAACAGAGTTAGGATCACAGCAATTACACAATGAAGATGTTAGGAAAATCCTTTGGCATTGCAATTTACTTCTGGTAAACTTTTTAAATCAATATAGGATAACAGAAAACTACAAAATGCTATACATCTTTTGAATTTTACTCAAAATTACCTTTAGTTTAGTCTAGAAAATGTGACTATAGCTTTTAAATGTTTCAAATTTTGCATGATCACAAGCAAAATGCGAAACATCTGAAATTTAAAGATGTCTGAAAGATTACTACAAAATGAAAAAAACTTCATATATTTAATATCTCCATATATTCTTACTTACTACATAAAATTGGAGAAGAGGGTGTTTGCAGTGTCAAAGTGGAGCCATCTTTCCTTGCGATGTTAACTCGAAAAACCAATCTGGCGCGAGTGCTTTTTTTCTTGGAACCAGCAATTCCTATTCTGGCTTCAACATCAGCATTCCTCAATTTCAATATCCCTACGCAGTCCACCCTAAAACAGAAAAAATACATAAACTGATATTTTCTGTTTACACAGAATACAATATTCTTAAACAAGTTTCTTTTTTTAAAAAATTTTGCTTATTAATTTTTGAATATGTAAACATAATCATAAGGTTTCAAATTCAAAAGATATACAAGGGTAAATTCTGAAACTTCATAATTCCTAATCTTGTCAACTTTTCATTTATAATGGAAAACAAGAGTAAAACAAGTAAACACTATTCCAACATCTAAACAAGTGTTTTTGAAAATAAATAAATTTAACCTCTTTCTTTTGGCAGTTAATTCAGATATAAAAATAGAGGAAATGGGTTTTACCTTTAAAATTGTTAGTAACCATCCCTAAAAGAATGGAATATTGTAGCCATTAAAACGTATGCTATAAAATAATATTTAATGTTATGGGAAAATGCTCATGATAAGTGAAAAGCAGGTTACGAAACAGTGGGTACAGTATTATCTCAATTTTATCAGAAAAAAAGATGGAAAGATAAATATCAAAATAGTGGTTACTTCTGGGAAGTTGGCTTTTGGAGCTATGTTTTAGTTTTTTATTATTTTTATTATTTTTACTTATTACTTTTTAATAGTCTACATTTTCAACTTACAATGAATAAGTACTATTTTTATAATCAATTATTCCCTTTTCTTCTACTATATACATTTTTTTTATAATTTTCAAAAATTAAAAAACAAATCTTTACTGAATATTTTTCAAAATTTTCTTTTCCAATTAACCTCATACTAAGCCAGTCAAAATGGCTTTCAAAAGGAAACTGAAAACCAAATAGAGAAAGGTCTTTAGCTATATAATACAAATAATTACAACAGGTCTACTCCGTATCAATATATTTGCTGTTGTGATGGTTCAACTTTAGGATGAAAGGTCCTTAACAAAAGGGTTAAGGACAAAAATTTTCCAATTTAAATCATTAATACTTCTTATATTTTTCAGGCAATGAAAATGTAAAAGATGAAAAATACACAGTCCCAAGACATAATTTTTGTATTACAGGAAAATAAAAACAGAAGGTGAATTTAGATTAGCAATATGCTTTTTCACATCAAGATGGGTCAAGGCATCATGAATGTCTGTGTTAAACAGTTTTTAATACACACACTAAGAAAACAGATTTTAGGAGAGCAAATCAAATTGACTGTAATTTTTATTTTTAATATCAGTATTATTAATCCCAACAAATAAGTCTACATTATTTTCTGAGAAGCCAGCATTCCACCAGGCTTTTATTTCTCTGCCTTTCATCATAGGAATTCTCTAGCAAAGGGCAGAGTTAATTTTAACCCATTACCATTCTGTAATAATCTATTTTTTATTTGTAATGTTTAAAAATTTTAATAAAATACTCAACATCATCTTTTAGACATAAGAAACTAAAATTTTTTTCCTGTCTACAAAAAACTGTAATACATAATGAAAAAATTTTTACTAAATACTTACGCTAGTGTCATGTTGTTGCTCGGATCAAGGCCAACTTCTATAACAGTAGTGCCTTCAATGTCCACTTCTTTGCAGGGAGTTGTATTTCGCCCAGTTACCCTGCAAGCCTGATAAAATCCATGTGGTTTCACTCGACCAGAGTCGTTACCCACAAACACCTGCAACACTACTGGCTCATTATGGCCTTCCAGCTGGAATGAGATAACATGGAGCACAATCACTAATTAGCCTTTCAAATAATCTAATGTAAAATCAAACATTTAATATCAAGTCTTATATTCATAACTGGATTACAATAAATAATTTAAATCCTCAAGAAAAACAGATAAAATATTTTCATAAAGGAGAGCTGGCTAAGTTTCTGCAAAAAACTGTTAAGTTTAAATTCTGCAACAATTTTAATTACAAGTTTAGATGTTCAATGATAAATTATCATTCATAATTAATTTGCACAAACACATGAAAATGAATACACAGTACTTTCGATATTTATAAATCTATGGACTGCCAAAAAAGCATGTATAACACTCAGGATTAGTACCACTACTAATGGAAAATACACAAAACTGTGTTAGTGGTATCATCATCATCATTAAATGAGAGCACATATACTAAATTTTTACTCTTTTAAAGCTATATGAGAAGAAAAGTATTTAAAGTACAGCTATATAATAAGGAAATGGAGCTCATTTTCATAAGCTAAATATATACAAACAACATAATGAAACCCTGGGCCAAAACATGGTCTGAAAAATTGCTAGATGGAACCAGGGTCTATATGGGTCATTACAGGTCTCTAGCAAGCCTTCATAAATTAAATTATAATTTGTATGCTAAAGAATAAATAAATATTTAAAATAGCATTTGGGAACCAATGTTTCCAACGTTGCTTCTTGATAAGGTTTCTAGTTAAACTTTGAAACTGCTAATACAGAATGCATAAAATCATAAAGTAACTTGTACAATGTATATCAAAATGCTTTTAAAAATTCATACATCTTTTCTATCTCAGTATGTCTGTATTTCTGTGAAATTATATCGTAAGGAGGCAAAGAAGCAATCTATCCAAACTGTTAGTCAGCAGTACCTTGAATAGTGTCTGGCATATAGAGGGGTGCAATATTTGCTAAATGAATGAATGAACTTTTAAGGTCAGTCAATTCACTCCCTATCACAGGCCATTATCTAACAATACTTTTGACCAGATAAATACTTAAATAAAGCAAAACTTAAAGCCAGAACAATTAGGTTAACTTAAAAAAAAGTGTAACTTAAATCTTTCACTTGCCTGTTAACTTGTTTTGAGTTTCAGGGACTGAGGATAGGTTGGTATGGTGAGTAGTAGAAGGGTACAAATGATACTGTACATGTGACTATTAACCAACCTTATAAATGGTCATGAGTAAGTTTCCTAATCCCCAATTTCTACCATCATTTCATTCAGGTATAAAATGAAAGGCAGTCCAACTAAATATTGTTCAACTAACACATTTATACAAACTGTATTTAACAAGAATCTACCGTGTGACTAGCCAAAATTCTTCCCTGTTTGGTATTCTGTAAGGTGTTGGAACACTTGTTATACATCCCCAACTAACTTTTTGGTTTGTCTTCAAAGAGAAATATTCTTTGTAATAAAGTATCCCAGGTGCTGAAATTTAAGCCCATTTTTTTCTTTTCTAAATTCTGAAAAGATGAAGACTCAGTTGATATCCTATTTCTTAAAGACTTAACTTACCCATCAACCAATTCTTTTCTGAGTTGAATAGTCCTGATTACACTGGCCATCTCAAAAACCTTATTTTCTAAGTCCATAATAATTTCTACAATATTTCTTTGAATTCACTTTAAAATTTCTCCTTAAAGAGAAAGCTTGGTAAGAATCTAATATGGCTGCCACCGATGTCAAATAAAAGGGGAAGATAATTCATGACTTCAAGTTACTTCTGTTATTAGATCGCATTCTCATCTCTCCTTTCATTTAAAATAAAATTCAAATGGTATCAAAGTAAAAATATTTGGCTTAAGGTTCAAACTTTTACTTTAATTTCTATTATACATACCTAGCAATTCTATCCTTCTATTTTAGGCAGCTTTTGCTGGTTAAAAACAAAATAACTAGTAAGTAAGACTGGAAAAAATCTTCATAAATGCTAAATAAAATAAGTACCTTTACTGTAGGAAAGCCTTGCTGTGTTCTATCCTTTACTGAGCCACGGCTACCCTCAGTGAGGTACCGAGCTCGATGTTGGGTCTCAGGTTGTACAACTATCTTCAGCTCCTTTCCCTCACTTTTAACAGGATACTGTCCACACAACATAGGGCTTTTCTTTACTCCAGATCCTTTTTGGTTTTCCAATGTTCTGAGAAGTCAAAGCACAACATGGAAAAAGCATCAAAAAGTGTTTTCTACAAAAGTCATCTAAGATAAAGGAATAAACAGAATAGCAATAACATTAAAAACAACTGATTATCTTTCTGACAAAATAAAATACAACCTAAGGAAAGATATATAGAATGCATATGTGTGGTAGGAGGAAGGAATATTGAATAAACCAGGAATAACAGGAAAGAATACAGCTAATGTCACTATAACCTTTCATATTGTACTTCAGTCAAAACAAAATTTTAAAATTACATATATATGTGCATGTGTGTGTAAGAGTGTTATATGAAGCTACATGATTAACTATCATTATTTCCAAATCAGACTTGCAACGCAAAAGAAAAGTGGGAGTAGCAAGAAGAAACAAAAAAGCAAAAGGCCTCAAAAAAAAAACCCGCAGGTACATGTAGAATATTCTTTTGGATATCTTTCTCAGGATATCAAACTGAGAAAATTATAATAAAAAAATCAGTGACTCAAGTTTTATTGGGAATTAATTAGTTTTACTCTAAACAATCTTTCCCAGAAGTGTAATTTTTCAGAGCATTTTTATTTGTGATTAGTTAAATAATTAAAGCCCTTAACATACAAAAATTTTTAAATGTAGGCTTTATAGATAGGCAACCTATTTTTTTAAATTGTGTTTCTGATGTTAATTTTGTTTATCATTCGTTTTCTATATGGACTATACAGTCAAAGAAAAATATTTCAAATGGTAGTTCGGACTTCAGGTCAACACATGTAACCTGAAGCACCACAAATATGTGCTGAAAATAAATAGAAAACAGTATTGTTAAAATAGATTGAAATTATCCATGTACATTTTATAATAGAGTCAGAACCTAAAATGCTTTCTGTGTGACTGTCCCAGTCCTAAGTTTACACTCACATTGAAGGTACAGAAGCCAAGAGAGGACTGTGGATAAAATCTCCTCTAAAAGCAAACAGTTCGAAGGAGAAATATTATGACTTCAAACAGAGGAGCAATGGGGGCTAGCAGCCTTAAAACTGGCTCGAATGTTTATCCCTCGAGCTCTAACCAAACTGTTGCCACAATTATCAGTAACAAAGAGAGGAAAGGTTGTACTCTCAATGGAACCAGGTACTGGAGTGAAACCCATGGCTAAGAATGGAGGAAAGAAAGGATGCAAAGAAATGGAGTAAGACTCTGTAATTGTACAACTGAAATCTATGTAACTTTACTAACAATTATCACCCCTATAAACTTTAATTAAAAAAAAAGAAAAAGAAATGGAGTAAGCTTGACTGGGTAAGAAGGAGAGTTCTGAGGGCTAGTACAGTGCTCAATTATCTTCATAATTCCCTGAACCATTCCTGAAATATCAGGTCCTGAGAAAAATATTTGTTGATGAAGGCAAATAGGAAGAAAAAAAGGCCAAAAAAAAAAAGAAAAGAGAAAGAAAGAGTGAAAAAGGAGCATATCTATAACAGTAAAATGAGAAAGACTGGATCCTAATTGGCCAAGAAATGCCATTCATGTCTGACATAATTAAGCCAAAGATCACCTGTGTAAGTCATTTAAAAGGCCCTGGATGAATAAATTCTATGAAAAAGTATCTAGTTGAAGCTGAAACAATGGGCAATAAATCCTATTTTTTTTTCATCATTCTGGGTAGAAATTCAAACATTTGCTCAGAATGCAATGTGCAGTCCCTTATACATGAAATTCTATAATGATATTGTTTACTCATTTTAAAATCAAAGCAAAAATATTCACTTACTGAAACTATGTAAAAACATCTCCCAAATGTGCATCGAAAGGGACTAAAAGAAAATACAGCAAAATACTAATAGCAGTTGTACTAAGTAACTAGATTATGGGTTATTTATTTTCTTCTAGTTTTCTACATTTTTCAAATGTTTGTAATTAATATCTACTAATTTTATAATAGAAAGGGGAACACTTTAGTTTGACATATAAGGAAAATTTAGCATATCAATTAATTTGGCAAGATATGGCTTTTATATTCACTTATGATAGACAAGCTAATATTTATGAGAATAAATAGCTGATAATGAGTTTTACTATTTCAGTAAAACAAAATACTTCATTTGGGTGAACACTGTTGAGTGAGTTGACAAAGTATACATGTTATGGCTTAAAAAAGAATAGCACATGTAATTAAACAATTTCTGAAATGATACTTTAAAAAGCCCTTAAAACTATGTTTATTCTCTAGGTTTAAATGTAAAAAAAGAATACATACACATGTAGATCTCTAGACACGTAAAACAACTGAAAACATCAACTAATTCTTAGAAAAGTAGTCATTCAAATTATTAATTTCGAAGGCATGATGCCTTAAGAAAAAACAAGAAAGCAGCAGTGTAATTGTATGGGATTTTACTTCTAAATGATGTCTAAAAAGAAAATCCACTGTCTTGGCATATTCTATTCAGATCATGAAATGACACTGTAATTCCTTTGTGCTGCATATCCTGTTGTCTATGTCACAAAAACAATTTTTACTACAAAATGCCTAAAATAGGTTTCATATCCAGATGACATCATATCTTAATTTCTAGGACTATCTAGAAGAGACATAGGCCTACTGATTTTCAACATTTAGTTGATGAATTTAAGAATGATATGGCTAGGAATGTTTAAATACTGAGTAGTTTGTTATTAATGGTTTGTTTTTCTTAATAAACTCTTTTATATGATATTTTAATTATACAAAAATGCTATTTCCATCTTGAAGATCAATAAACTGCTGTATACATAATTTCTTAATAATTTAGCATTATATAAATTGTACGTTTATGGCACATTAGATCTAAGGCTTTATACCTTATCTCTTAAAACTTTTCTAAATATCTTTCATGTTTTTAACATCTTTCTTGTTGAAGAATCTAGGACATTAGCTTGAGATCCTCTTAATAATTGTCTTCAAAGGCTTATTTTTCTATATATTTACATATGGTTTTATCCTTCCCTTGATATAGTTCTTAATAATTCAAAATTTAAACTTCTTCCATCATTTCCATATGCTAGAGTCAAATATTTTTCCATTACCTAAGAAGCTGGACATTTCTTCTGCTGCTTGATGAGTTTCTGTTCCATGAATTATTTCATGAGAGATTTTGTCTTGACAAATGTTATTATACTTTCCCTGGGTAACCTCAAATCATTTCTAAGATATATCTATCATACAAAAGCAGAAGCAGAAAAGATGTAGGTCAAGATATCTCTTTAACAGCAACTGCAAATCATGTGCGTTGACTAATTCTAAGTCAAAATTTTATTTATTCTTCATTTGCAACTTTAACATTTATTTCAGTATAAAAATAAAAATCTCTCTTCTGGAACTCAAAAAAATCTTTTTCCATTGAAGCCCACATACCTGTATTTAATGATAGGTATACCTAAGCCTTTTGGATCTGTGCTACTGTGTTTCAGATCATTATTCTACAGGTAATAGTTCTACAAATATGTTCTTGACTCTGCTAATAGCAACATTTTAGGAAAGGGTATATACCTTGTTTTCTTTTAATTTCCTAATTTGGACTTTCTAAAAATAAAAAACATTTAAATGTGCATTTTCATTTAACTGCATCACCCCAAAGGAGTTTTAAATAAGAGTAGAGAAGCAAGTAGTATAGAATAATTATTGTTTAAATGGTAGCTATTACTTTTAAAACATAGAGAGAATATTTAAGGACAAGTTTAATATACATTAAAAATATTCTCTATACTACTCAATTAGATTTTTAATTTAAAAGATATCAATGATGTCATCAAGTAATAAACCAACTGAAAGCTTCTCTATCACCTTTTTCACAAACTAAAATTGTAGATCCTGGGTCAACTAAAGGACCATACCCTGTTTCCCAAAAAAAGTAATCTCTCAAAATCCAGTGAGTTAAAAATTTTATCAAACTGTGTTGAATATACTCTAGGAAAATCAATTTAAAAGTCTAGCAATTAAATATTAAGGAATTAAAAAATTAAAAATAAGTCATAGTATAGCAGTGAATATTGTATTATATAGCTATAGAAATATATTTAGTGAGTGCTGTGAACTGGCACAAATGAATAAAAACTCAAACATGTACCATGATCCTGTTCTATCACCCTTCAAATATATACCCAGAATCACAGAAAAAAAAATTACTGATAGTTTTTTTTTAAATCCCAAATCAGCACAATCAAAGAAAAAGCTTAACATGAATGTAAATGATGAGAAACAAACCATCAATTTGTTTTTTTTCTTACTTTTATCAAATAAAAGAAAAATAAAGTATGAAATCCTCACAAAAATGGAAATGAATTGGACCATATAGGGAGACAATGTGAAAGAGAACACAAACTAGCCCTTTGCGAATGTTTTGAGTTACATTACATGCTATTTATTTCTATGAGTAAAAATATTCTTAAAAATCCTTTTAAAATGTAAATCCACTTGAAATTTAAAAGTTATTTCAAAACAGATTATTTTCATTTTCTACTACTTAATCATACCCCTAATAAGATACCTTTGCTAAAAATCTATTGATATTTTATTTTTTCTCTAATGAAACTTGGTAACTTTAAGTTAAAATTCTCATGTATTTCAATGATAAAATTAGTATCTTTGGGTTATATGCAAACTTGAGCTGAACAGTGGGGAATGATTTTATTTTTTTTTTGGTTTGTTTTGCATAATGGTGATAGAACTTAAAAAAATGTGAATACCAACCCATTTCCTGCTTTTGAGTTGCCTTTGTTGTCCGTGGTAAGCTGAGAAAGCACATAGTGAGGTGCTTTGGCACTGTCGGCATCAAATATATCCATATTAGATTCTTCACAATCTCGTCGTTTGACCCCCGGCCTCTGCTTTGGATTTCGTTTTCGTGATTTACGAGGTACCTCAGTGTTATCATTGTAGGAACTGGTGCTCATGTTACTGAAGTTGGAGGGGGAATCCTCCATCCACATACTGCAGCTCTGCTCAGATTCCAATCCACACCCCTCATCCTGGCAGGACATCCGACTGTTATCCAGCAAGTCCTCAGGTGGTGGTGAGATGTACAAGACTGTGTGCCTCTTCGGTGTTGATGGATGCTGCTGAACTGTGTTACTGGTTAACTGCTTTTCACTTACCCCTCTGTTACTTACCCCCAAGGCTGAGGAGCAGCTCTCCACTTGCATAGCCTTGCTGTCGGTGACTGAGGTAGAATAAATGGTAGGGCTGGAAGAGGTGGTAAAGGAGCTGCAAGCACCGCCCATGGAGGAAGAGGAGGGAGCTGAAGAAGCATCTGCAGTGTACAATTTAAGAGTAAATACACTATACATGTTTTCACCTACGCTGGCTAGCAGTCCCATTGAAAATGTGATTTGTGAACTGATTGTTTTTCCCCAAAATGAATAGTTGGAATTTGGTTAAGTTTTAGAATATAAATGCTTCAAGCAATACAAGGCCTAAGAAATGCATTTTTAAAAAATGCCCAAATAGCATTATTTTACTTGTATTATAATCAATAGATTTTTTAAAATCTAATTTAATGTTTTAAGCTGTAAAGCAAGAATAAAGCTTTTATTGCCTCAGCTGGATGTTCTGCTGAATTTTAATCATTTAAAATAATAAAGAAAACCCCAATATAAAATATATGCTTGTGGTCCACATTCAATGCCAATTAAATAATTCATTATAGAATTTGAAAAGTGGGACTGTGCTTAGCCACAAAATATTAAAATAAGTTTCTAACCTATGAAGCAGAGAACTACAGGTCATTTTTAATGCAGACACTCCCTGCTTCAGAGGCAAATCCTGGAATAAAAATATGAGAAAATAAATGAGAAAAGAGCTGCTGATTATTCCAGATATCAATTATAAAATGAGAAATAAATAGAAAAAATATATAATCAACTGAATTGGAGGCAAAATGGAACTGGTACCGTCACTATGATTGTTGTAAAATCTAGAAGAATAAAAGTGAAAAAGGTTTGATTTGGAACATGCTGGGCTGCAGAAGACAAGCAAGTTAATCACTGAGGGTCTCCAGAAGTTGGAAGTGGCAGTTCAAAACCATGATCTCTAAAATAAACAAATCCATCCTAAATGGCAGAATGAAAAGCAGAGTAAGGACTGATTATTGGATGGATATCTCTTATAAAATACTTGATTACACATTTATCAATTGGTTACCACTGTCCATTTCCTCTCTTTAAAGGACCTGCTTGATTTTAAACTATTAAAGGAATTTCCTAATATGAGTAACAGTGTATTTTATTGTCTGGAATCTAACAACAAAAATTCAGCAGAAACTATCTCTGGAGAGCACCAGAATTAGTTACTATAAAAAGGTATTTTATAAAACCATTTATCTATTATGCTTAGCCAAAAACGATTTAAATAGATCTTTTCAAAATGTGTGGCAACTGGCAGAACAGCTCATTGAAAAATACTACTACTTTAAATCCTTAACAGCATAACCTCAGAGGCACACTAATAATGTTAAGGCTGGAAGTTGTCAGTGCTAAAATTTTACAAATACCATTTTATCTTGTATAGGATATGGAAAGGTTTATAATCATACACACAAAAAATAAAACTAGGTAACATGACAGACAACTAAGATAATGTTTAAATCTAAAATTAATTTTTCTCTATAGCCAAGAGTGCCACTGTTTTAAAGTGGTATGATGAAACTTAAAACTGTGACGTGCAGTTATTGGAATTGTAACATTCATATCAATTATAATATAAAGCCTGAAATGCAGGAATGCCAATGTTTAGATAATCAAAAGCCAAGTGCCAAAGATCTATTTTTAAAGTGAAAACACGTACCAAAACACTTAAATCAGTTGCAAGAACTAAATTCACTCATAATTTTTCATTACTTTCAAGGCTAAAGAGCATAGTAATTAATATTAGCATCAATAATGTGATCTACATAATGCCACATGGAAAGATTTTCCCCAACTACCATAAAGTCAAAGAACCTAGAGCAATTAGATGATACCAGTTCCATTTTCCAGTTTGTATCCTTGTCAAATTCAGTAGCTGAAATTGGAAAATTCAGTCACTTTAAACTGCATTCCAATTTAAAGAAAAATTTATCAATTTTGTATCATGCATTAATGCAATGTCTTCTTAGTAAATAAATATTTTAAAAGATTTGTAAAAACTACAAAATCTAGATGCTAATGTCAGTGACAGTTTAGGAGCTGATTTGTAGCCACTTTGGGTTTAAATAAGTTTTTTCCTTGTTTTCTGAAAAATACAATAGAATTCATTTAAGAAAAATAGAAAAGGTGTTATGTCTAATATTCCTCCATCTGTTCCAACTATTGGCAAAAATGAAACCCAATTTTTATGTGTGTATGAGCCTATATTCTTCATTTTCAAAGAAATACAAGTATGCAGCATGCAATCTTTGCAGTGGAACACACAAAGCATGCAGCATGAATGCTGTGAACTTGTATTTCTATAAACACCTTTCCCCCACCCACCATTTTTGAATCTAAGTACCATGCACATGAGAATGCAGAATATGAACATCTCAGGGATCCCTGTCCTTGACAGATGGAAAACACAGGTGGAAAGCAATTAGGAACCCAAAAGCAAGTTATGTGGTGTTTGTTAATTTAATATGCAAGCTATAACCTAGCATTGCTCTTTGATATGTATATAAATTTATCTTGCAAATCTTATCAAAACAATCATGGTTATAAAACCCAATTGATAAAATCATATATAAATGTCTGTTCTAGGACAGGTATGCCAAACTGTGATCTCATACCCTACATAAATTAAAATATTCTATACATTTTCCTTGGACACCTAACACACAATTTTTATATTTTACCTGCAGTTTCCTGGATATAGTTATTAAATAAAAAAGTTCATTAGTAAAAAAATATGAAACTGAAAACATAAATTCTGTCAGAAGACAGCAGTAAACATCCTTTAGTTAAAAAACAGTATTACTTTTTAAAGCCTACCTTAGTTAGATCCTAAATTGCAAAGACTGTACTCATTTTAAGACTGTAACAAATGAGACAATTTTTTTTAAACTATGAAACTCTTACCATAGTATCATTGTTGCTCTGATGATAATAATATGTAATATAAAATCTTTCACATAAAGATGTTACATTCTGGTTAGCAAGACATCACCTAAGTGTATTAATAATGCTGAGGTGGTGAAGTGGAGGCTAAGAACTAGGAGCCCTTTGAGAGCATGGACAATACCTTTCGCATCTCAGACTATCCTAACACCTAACATAGTGCTTTGTGTGTTATTTGTTATTAAATTCATTTATGGGAAGCCATATTTGATATGTGTGCTGAGTTATATTAAAGTTAAATTGGCAAATAAATGTACCAATGTGTTCATAATGGACACGACACATGAGGTTTTTTAAAAAAGGATTTACTACTCAAAGTACTTAGACTATATGATACTCTAATAGTACCACTTGATAATAGAGAAAGGTTCAGAAGAAGCTGAAGAGTTTAGAGGTAATTACATGCTGTTTCTACAGAGCGTGCTAATAACTTTCTTTCTTGAAACTATATATAAGCTAAATGACCTACTTGTATATTAACCCATAAATTTACAAGAATAAAAACTCCTTAATATTATCTATTAAAAAATAAATTCACAAAAATAATATGAAATACATTTTAGATTTCTAAACACTAATTTTTCATTTCTAAGCATTCCCAGAAAGCACTAAAGAACAATCCTGGAAATATTGTAAATGTACTTAAAATATCTACAAAGACCTTTCTGTCACTGTATCATTAAATATCACGAAAAAACTTAATTGACATTCTATAGAACTAAAATACTAATACAGTCCTGCCTCATCTATACATTCTTTTTTATTTATAAGTTCTTACAAAGAAAATATGCTATCTACCTCTCCCTGCTTTTTTTTTGTTTTGAGTCTCCATTTTTATCTGTTAGGAATGTAGAGATTATGTTTAATTGCTGGATTTTAAAATTACAAAAACTCCAACATAAAAATGTTTTAGTAACTTCCTAATTTCTCACTGATCAGAACAGTCATAATGTGTTTCTATATTATAACTTTTTAATCTTATTTCTTCTTTAAATCCCTTACCAATCCCTCATAAAGATGTAAGTTTTTCTTTAATTTTTTCTTAAATTTATTCTCTCACCTAAATAACATGTGAATAAATTTTTATTGAGTTTTTTCCTTTTATGAAAAGTTATCTTTAAATCTAGAAGAATTTTATTCTTCCACAGTATTTTCTGTGACCACAGAGAACACAACAAACCAAAGGGAAAACAGACAATTTTTACAACTTACTAATGTAAATTTATAATCTCAAAAGAATAGATTACTTCTAAAATTTATAAGTAAAGGGAAGCATTACATCTAGAGTGTTCTAATAATTCTATTATTAGCAGTAGTCAATTACTAGACCAAATGCCAGTAATGACAGGGAACTTAAATTGGATATATGGCTTCTTTTTTTTAAGAATTAATGAAATCACTAAGGTTTACAATGAATATTCAAAGTAGTCAGGATAAAAAGAGTAGCAGATATCTACATGGATAACCCAGAATTTGTAATAACCCACTATTCACTCGATTAAAAAGATGAAAATGGATTTTTAAATGGTACCACATATAGAAACCCATAGATTTTATATACTCCTTGCTTAAACTATATTTTAAAATTAAGAACTATTAGTTCTAGATTTGTGAACTAGAAATTATTTTAATTACCATATCATTTTAGCGCTTAAAATACCATAAAAAGGAGATGACACTTTATATGGAACTAACTAAACTTTTTTTTAGAAAGCCTTGAAATTAGAAACATTCTTTCAAGTTCTCAGAAGAAACAAGTATCTTTCACTGATTTAAAATGTATGACAGAAATTACATTTAATTAAACTTCCAAGGTAAAAATGTGTCCCCTAGCATTTAAATAAGCACATATATTTATAACTTTTCAGTATCAGTGTAAAATCAGTGGAGTTTCCTAAGAAAGCCATTAAAACAAAAGCCATAAAATTTTGCAAGTGTGCTAAGTGAACCAATAGTGGAACGGAGAAGGAGTAAACTATTGACTGCTCAGAAAATAATCATAAAAACAACACAGGATGTTTGGAAACAATTTTCCGGTCTAAAACACTGTTTAACCTTAGTTATTCTTTTTAAGTGTTTCATTTTTTCTTACTGGTAACAACGACTTCAGATCTAAACATCTTGTCTGATAAAAGTCACCAGATACAAGGATATATTTTCAGATCAAAGAAGAAAGATATTGAGAGAAAAAAATTATAAGGCCAACATTCATGTTGCCAAGGGATTGAAAAATCTGGAACACACAAAGTGGCTGCAAACCTGCTTTGTCAACACCTTACATGCCAACCTTCGTTTTCTACTTTTCTTTTTCTTCTTATAGTATTAATGTAAAGTTTAAAACTTTACAAAAAGTTTTAATTTCAATCAGTATCAATCCACTATTTAGAAACAAAAAAAAGAAAGGAAGGAAGGAAGAAAGAAAGAAAGAAAAAAGACTTATGAAGAAGTCTGAAAACCGACCTATACCCTGGGTGAGATTGGATGGGTTAAGTGTCTCTGGCACTATTTGTCTTCACTATTGACAGACACTGTCACACAACCCACCACACGATGCCTGTCTCTGAGTGGCGAAGCTAGAATGCAAGTTAAGTGTATTAATAGAAAAAACAACTAGCATCCCAGCATATAAAATAAGCAATCCAGATTACTTTACCAAAAAAAGAAAACAAAAAACAAAAAACCCAAAAACAAAAAACAAAAAATTGAAGGGTCAATCATTAAATTTATATGTTTAAAACAGTTTCAATTTCCCATTTGTACTTTTCCCACCCAACTTAAGTTTACATGCTACAATAAGCAATGTTTTAAAACAAACTTTAAAAAATTAAATTATTAACATCCAAATAAATGCAAGTGGGGAAATCTGTTATCCAAAATTTCTGTTAACTCATATTCACCAAACTCTTTTCCTGTTTACTAATGCAATCTAATCCATAAACCAGAATAGGTTTCAGGCAATACCCTTATCCAAATTCTCTTTAAGAGTGGAAAAGGATGTCTTCTGACCAATACACTCAAGCAGTAAGAAATAGTTATATTTAGCAGCACAAGAATCTTTTTATTTCTCAGGCCAACTTCTATATACTTCCTCATCCCCCCCTCCAAAAGAAGTTACCAATTTACACTTTTAAATTAGATATGCTACTGTGAATAAAATGTGTGAACCTAGAGGCTCTATTTTAAAAAATAATTAGCACTATAGCTAAAGCTGAAAAGTTTGTTACTGAATTATTGGAGACCATCTTTTTCTTTCCAGTCTAACAAACTGCCAGTCAGGGTTCTAATATTATACAATAATTACACTCTTTTTAATCTGAATTCTAAATTAACTATTTTTACTTTGTCAGAGTGCCATTAACATATTCACAGCATATTTATTAAAGAATGTTTCCTGAAAAATGCTTACAAAGTTTTTAAGAATCCTGACACTTAGAGCAATGTTTTAAATGTCTTTTGTCCTATTTAACTCAAAGTATCTAAGCATGATGTAAAATGTGTACAAGGCAAACATTATATAACTTGGTTCTTAAATCCTTTCCTACTGGAAGAGAAAGATACTTTCTATTATCTAGTGATTTAGCATCAATGGACAACACTGGGTGAAAATGACTAAAGCCCAGAAAGAATCCTCTATCTCAAATAATTTAAACACAAAAGAAAATAATTACACTAGCTGATAACTGCATTTATTACATTGTTAAAGACCGCAGGAAGTACAGGGTAAGAAAAAGGGGACAATTTTTATACTACTTGAAAGGTAATATTACTTTAAAACAAAACAGAGATTATCACTATATTAGCTTAAATAAGAACTGGAGAGGAAAAGTTCTGAGGGATACTATTTGAAGGTCACGTCAATGCTTTATCATATAATCCATTTAAAAAATTGTTTAGATTAAGTAATAAAGGTATTTCTACCAACTCTAGTCCAACGTCTTCACATTTCTTATTTTTACACAGGTAACCAAAAAAGGAAAATAGTATCGATATTTTTTTTCAATCATTTAATATTTGTTTTATTTTATTTTTTTAGTTTCAGGTGCACAAAACAATGTAATAGACATTTATCATTTATTATTAAAATTTTCTAATTTAATCAGGTTTACACCTATATCTGGATTAGATTCAACTGTAGACAATATAAATGGTCTAGGCAAAAAACAGAAGATAAGTCATACATTTCTCAAAAAACAGAAGTTTTGATAACTCATCATGCAACTTTATTATTTCAGTAAAAAGAAAAGTGGGAAGAGAATTCTAGGAAGAACTCTTAAGCAGTCAACTTTACAAAATCATCCCTTTAGGAACTATCTTTTCTACGGCTCATCATCCTCTGGCAAAGTTCCTTTTATATGCAAGGGTTCCTACTGAGAGAGTGTCAACTCTAAAGAATTAAGTCAGAAAGCAAATCACCTGACCCATGTGTGGGGCTGTATCTTGACTGATTTGCAAAACTTAAAAATAAAGTCAAAAATAAACTGGGTGTGAATTGAAAGAGATAAGCAAAGCAAAGTTTAGGAAAATTTACTTGTATAAAAATAAGATCTATTTTTAAAAATCTTACCAACAAAGAAAGGAGAAACACATGTGGGAGGGAGAGCAATGTTTATTGAATGATCACTAATTGTCAGGTAATGTTAAGTAGTTTACATATTTATCTTCATAGTAACTTTAAGATAAAGTTGGTATTATTGTGTAGTTACAGAGGTGATATTATTAGAAATTTATTTAACTTCCACAAGACTCCATCTACCTGATAGAAATGCTATAACAATCAGATTCAAATTAGGTCTTTATGATCTAAAGCCCATGCTGATTTTGTTATATTTCCTATGTGGGAAAAAGAAATAGAAATAAACCCATAATATGTATGTATGTGTGTGCCTTTGTGTGTGTGTTTGCTCTAGAGTGTGACTATGGGCCTGGCATGTTGAGGTGTTTTCTCATTCATTTTCTGATTTAGTTTAATTGACAGTAATACCTTGTGAAGGAGTGACTGGGAAGAATGTATTTTACCTCAGTGGGCTAAATAAATACTGCCAATAAATACATACTTATATTTATGGATGAAAAGTTAACGTACCCGTACTTATGCCAAAAATAATTCATCAAGTACCTAATATATGCAACATTTTTGTTACTTTTTAAGAGCATAGCTCATTAGGCATTTTGACTTATTTTATTCAACTGCCACCTGGTGTTTTTAAAATTATGAAATAAAAGCTAAACAACCATGTACCCTCTGCTTATATTTAGCAAATGCTAACATTCTACTACGCATGATTTTATTTTTAAGAGAAAAAAAATGTCACAAAAACAAGTGAAGTCTTTTGTTGTATCCTTCCCTAATCCATTCCCCTCATTCTTGCCTCTGCTGGAGTGTTATTTATACAACTTTATTAATGTTATTTATACAACTAACTGTAATAAAGCAATCAGTTATGGCATTACATTTGCTTATAATATTATCAATCTTATCGGTGATACAAAAAAAGTCCACTTCCATGAAATCAGTAATGCAAAATTGTACAAAACACATAAAAACAGAAATTGCCTCAATTTTCCATATGTATTTGGCCTATGAATGGTTGAGAATCTATGAACAGTTTTAAAATGCTATTCTAGACTCAGATAATATAAAAATATGCTTGTTCTACCAGAAACTGAATAAATCACAATCTTTATAAAAGTTATTGCTAAAAATTATTGAGAACAATAAAAAGGGAAACATAAGGAATAAATCAGTAATAGGCCATGTGTACTTTTTGTTCATGATAATTCATAATAGGGATAGTCTCCTGAATTGGTAGTTGTTTCTAAATTAACTGTTATGGCCCAAGTGTGCTTATGCTTTTCATTCAAAAAATACAGACGTTAGCATAAATCTATACATACATACATATCTATATGTACAGTGAATGTATTTAGGTTTACTATGTAGTATCAGTAAAAAGACAGAATGAGGAGTAGAGTTTTTAAACCTACTTGCAACATGTTTGTAACTAAGATCTGACTTCCTTCTGAAAGTGGTCCAGTTTTCTATGAAAAGTAGGAATGGCCATATGGAATAACCAAGATCAACTCATATTTTAGCTCACAACATCAATGCATAGGTTACACAGGTGAATTATGTTTCCTGTGAATGGGCTTTGGGTTTACCGTAATCTTAGGAACAGTATACTAACTACATAAATGGCCAAAATTCTGAAATATGTTAATCTAGTAACCCAGAAGAGGAATCAAAGGCAAATTTACTCCCCAAATTTAGTCAACTCAAGAAAATCCAAATTACACAACTGCAAAAACTTTCTAACACTAGTAAATTTAAGTTATAATAAATTCAATGCACTATGTAATTCTGTTGCTGTGAATCGGATCTATTGAAAATTAATATTCTTCTAGAAACCATATTTCCATTTTGTAGATCCTGAAACTTGCAGAGGAGGAGTATGGCTTTTTCAGTTCAATATCCTATGACTGTCTTCTAGGATATTGTTTCTCTAATTGAAGTGATAGCACACAATGCTAACGAAAATTCCTTAAAGAACAAGGGCAAGGAGAAAAGAACTTAGACCCCAGTAGGAAAGAAGAGAGGTATGCTGTGCTTGGAGGGACTGAGATATGATGATATGCAAATTGCCTAGCACAATTCCTATCACACAGTAGGAACTCAAAAATGACAAATTATGTTTTCTTCAACTCAATTTTTGTTGTGATGGATGAACACAACAAAAAAATCGCTGAAATTTTAATTTAGGTTATTAAGATGTCTGAAATAAATGAAAGCATAGCTGTTCTTTGGATATAGAATATTAATTTAGTTCTTTAGTGTGTTCTCCTATAGTATAAATAGCACTCAATTTAGTTCATTCAGTATAGAAAATACCTTTTGGTATTTGAGATTTATTAGTGGTTGTGGCATAGAATTCAAAGTACTGTTTATTAAGTCTCTTCTAACAGAAATGTTCATTATACGGATCACTTCATGAAGAGTTGTTAATTTAAATCATAGCCTTAAAAACCTCCAGTCATCAAACTAGTGGAGATATTCAACAGATTTCTAATGTACATGTTGAATGAGTGTATATATCTATGTTAAAAACTGCTATAAAGTATTAATGTACTGAGAATATATTACTTCTAAAAAGAGTACTAATATGTAATTACTGAAAGTAAAATAACAATTTTATGAAAACAAAAGAATTACTACCTAGTTATTCTTAAGATTCTCTCACTGAATTACAAAATGTATGGTTTGATTAATTCACTGTTTACTCAAAAAAATTGAAATAAAAACTTTAAAGAAACTTGAAATAGTCACCTTAGCAAAATCGTATTTTGATATAAACTAATAAACATAATGTCATATATCAAAATGAAGACAAAGAAATAGCCTAGAATAGAACAAGAAAATAATTTGATTTCTTAAAATGATTAAAAGCTTATTGTCTGTCCACTTCTGTCAAAGACTTCCTATTTTTAATAAATTAAGTAAATCTAAGGATAAAAAGTATAAACATATAAGTAGATTTGAAAATGTATTTAATTGGTAGTAAACTGTATTGCAATAAAGCTGTTATTTAAAAAAACACCTGCCATTCTCTTTACAGAAACCCCAAATTCTAATGTAACTTTTATGTCTCCTAACTACTTACATTTTAGTTCTTTATTACCTATACTACAGGAATCACACACACAAAAAAGAATCGTTTCACAATTTGCATTTCTTCTTGATCAACTCTTTATTTTGCCAAAAAATACCATGAGTTCATTTGGATAACTTTTTTGCACTAGGAAAACAGCTTCTGTCTTAACGACTGAGAACCTACAATATTACTCTTCAGAAAGTCTGTATTCCTAAAACTTTTCTTCACTCACACAATGAACTTCAAACTCTTAAATTACCTTTCCAGTGGGACAAAAACAGAGGTCTTTAAAAAACAGGGAAGGAGTACAAATTTCAGAGTGGTAATTCTCAACTACACTTCCCAGGTTTTGACTCTTGACTCCATGGAGAGGGGAGGAGTTATGTAGAAATAAGTCCTCTTTCCTCAACTCTCAACCTGGGACTTACCGGATAAAAAGATGTTACTGATGGGAGTATGTAAAAGTATGTAAAAGTGTAAATAGTGTAGAGGCAGAAAAAGATTTGAGAGACACTCTTTTACCCAATATTCTGGATTGTGGATTAGCAGCATCACGTTTATTCATTATCCCGGTAATTTGTAAGGGAAAATATCTAGGTTGGTGAATCTGAGAAACACACTTTTAATAATTAAATAATAAAAAACGTACATGAATACCTACATGCCCAGTCTCTAAATTTTAAAACTTAAATTGATTTAGAACTTGTGAAACACAAACCTTTATGGCAGAACTAGAAGTCTGTTCCCACCAGGCCCTCATACCTGATAGCAGCCAATCCGGCTCCTTCAAAACTCTGAAGAATTAACTACATTGAGAGTCATCATTTTTATGCATTTCATACTTAAACAGCAAATGCTACAGATGAAAAAAAAAAACCTCACAGAAGTCTAAATTAATGTTTCTTTCCTTAGACATCTAGTCTTTTTTCTGGGAAACATTGAATAACTGGTAATTTACTTTAAATCTCTCTCTCTGACAGTTATGAAGGATGAAGGATATTAATATGTCAAATAAAAAGCAACTCTAATGATATATACTAACTGATCTCTCTACAATAATTATGATGTAATTTAAACTCTCACCTATAATGCTATATGACCAAGACTCTATTCTACCAATGAGACATTAGAATCCCAGAATAAGACTATGTTGGTTACTAAAAGTAAATTTATGTTTAAAAAAATTACAGATGACTTGGTTTGAGATCACAGAAATTTTCTGTGTGTGAATATAAGAAAACTGTCAAGGTTACCTCCTTGCTCTCTTCACCATCATTACAAAGTCAATAACTTCTCAATCTAATAAGAATTTATAATTTTAGAACATTTCCTGGGTTAATTATCTTATTTCCATGATTTTTCAACTAACAGCTTTCAATCTAATTTATCTGGAAAGGATTTTCTCAAATATATTAAGGGAGGAAGAGAGGGAGGGAGAGAGGATCAACATTCCATGAGTGACCCAAATCAAAGAACTTTTCAATATTTATACATAAAAACTTCTGAAATTCAATTAGGTATTATTTAAAAGGAAGTTTTGTTCTTTTCCCAAACCTAGCTAACACTTTTTCAGCTTTTAAAAGGAACTGGATCTACTGTCAACAGATGTTAAAAAGCACAGAAGAAACAGACTTTTAGTTCTATACAGATTCAACATGTCTTTAAAAAACAATCTCAAGATACAAAAGAAATCAGTTAGTCAATTTCTACCTGTGGATTTAAAGTGAAACATTTCATTAGAAAATCTTTTTTTTCTTCTCATATTTTATTGTTTGATACAAATTTGAAACTAGAGTAAAATTTTAAATTCCAGGAAAACTATTCAGGGACATTTTAGAACCCAGTGGATATAAAGTGAAACCAGGTCATCTTACCAATTTTATTACTAAAAAGTTCACAATTAAATCCACAGAATCTGTTAGAAAATGTCTGGCAACACATGAACAGTGAGCAGGGCTGATAAGTTTCTTTGCCATGTTTTGTTTTCCTGCCGCCAACTAGGAAGGCAGCAAACACTGCTATATATACAGCTCAGGGGAAAGATTGGTACACAAGGTTAATGGTACATAGGTTAACACATACAAGAAAAATATCCCAAGTTCCAACATAGTACCAATATCCTCATTTAAATAACAACTTTCTGCCTCATTGTTTTTTATGAAATGAAAAGAATTTACTGAAAACTGTGCTTGGATGGACTTCAAGTACCATTTGAAAAGAGGTATTGTATTAGACAAGAAACCTCTAATTAGTTAGACAGGTAAAACTGTAGAACATATATATGTACATATATATATATATATATATGTTTTTTTCCTTTTTTTAAACCAAATACACATAGCAGTCTATAAACCCAACTAAAAGAAGAACACAGTTGGGCAATCTAATATTTTTGAAAGCATTCTTATTAATTTATCACTAATCAAGACTTTCTTCTGTTAGCTTTTCTGTCAATCTTTTATTCTAATTAAACCAAAATTTGAACCAGTTTTATATAACTTTAATTATATATTTATAAAGTGTATGATTTGAGACCTGAGTAAAAATAAATGACAAATTTCAAGTATTAGTTTCCACAGTTTCACTGATATAAAAATTATATAAATATCTCATTCAAATCTTTCATTACTTTCAACTGAATGTAAAATAAGTATAGTCACATGTTTTTCAATGTAGGGAAAAAGTTATAGTAATATACTACAAACAGAAAAGAGACTTGAGTGCTTGAGTCTTTTTTCAGAGTATACAAAGGAAATATTTTTTTCCTTTTTTTAAAGCAAATTAAAAAAATAATTGTTAAATATAATTTAATAGATATAATTTTCTATCCATAGCTTGGTATTTAACCTTCCTCTGTGCAGTCAACAAAAGAGCTTTAAATGCACTCTCATAGATGAAGACACGGTCCATTCTAGGAGATGGCAGTAATAGAAGTGCCAAAGTGAAATTTTAATACATAATAATTATATCAATAAAATTACATTGAAAATTTTTACTTTTAAAAGTATATATTTTAAAACCTCTTAAAACAAAGCCTCAAATCACACTCTTTTTGATAAGGACTTTGTCAGCACTGTTCATGTTGGCCAGATAACAACTCTAGTTATCTTTAATAAAGTAAAATGATATGCATACCAGCAGCAACTACAGCTGGAGGAGGCGAGCCTGCCTCACCACCACTTGTCTGACTCATTGATGCTACAGATGTTTCTCTAGATGGAGGTAACTGTAACTCCTTTGGGAGAAGATCATAGACTGATTCTATGGAGGGAAAGGAGAAAAAATTTTGAAAAGAGCGTAAGTCAATAACCTAATATATGAGCATGAATATGTCTTTTCACTCACAAGAACTATATTACACATACACACACACACACACACACACACACACAAATACTCCAAGTAATTCATGTAAAAAAATTATTAGAAAATATTTTTATTATATAATATTATTGAACAGAAGAATACATTTTCTATTAGTTCTGCCCCATGTTTTTTTCTTGGCTTTATTTATCCCTTATGTTTAAGATGGTCTCCAGAAAAAGTTACTAAATTTTAAAATTGGATAAAACTAGATAGAAGAATGTCAAATAACCCAAGATGTTCCAGTATCTCCCTTTGTAATAGTGATTCTAACTTACCATCTTTCACATATTAAGATAGCACATACTAGTATATATTAGCTTTAAATTGCCTTCTCTAATTAGACCACCAGTCTAGTCCTGCTCTGATATATATAGCACCTTTTAGTAAATATTTTAATTTGTTCTCATAATGCATTTTTCCCTCCTAAACAAGCTAAAAAAAAAATGTCATGGCTCAAGGAAATACTTCTTACTCTGAGACATCTCCAACTCTAGAAAGGGATACTTTTAAATCAGAAAGCACTTTTGCCTGTCTTAGATTATGATTACTTCTGTTTCCCAGATTGAAGAATACTATATATCTTTTTAATGTATTTCATAATACTGTCCATAAAATTAAGTTTCTATCTACTGTTTAAAAAATTGTTATTATTATATGGTCTTGGACAGAAATAATTCTCAACATATCCTCTAAAGGTAGTAGAATCAACATTGGAAGAAACTTCAAAAGACCAGTTAGAATCATATGCTCATTTTCAAAAGAACCAAGGCACAGAGTTTAAGGGACTTGCCTCATATTGCAAGAAAACACAACATTCCAACAATTAAAGAAGATTATTAATTATTTGCATGAATGATTAAAAAAACCGTAGGTAACCAGCCATATGCGACACTTTATCCTTGGTAACAAACAATACTTTTAGTTAACTGTTGATTACTGAATTCATAAATACTTTGATCCTCCCAGTTAATCATTAAAGCACATATCCTAACTTTGATGTGGATAGGGATAAGGAAGAATGTTGTGAAGGAAGGCTAAAATTAGAAGTATTATTAAATGATCTTCATTCCCAGAAAGAATCAACTTAAAAGTTTCTTTTGAAAAACCCTAACACTTGAAATTTTCATCTTCAAAGCATTTGGCAAATTGGACATCTGTCTCACTATATAGTAAGACTTGACTGAAAGTTTTCAGCCTGTTAAAATGTTGCAGGGGTGGCAGGTTGGCTTAGTTGGTTACAGAGTGGTGCTGGTAGCACCAACGTTGCCAGTTTGATCTCCGCATGGGCTACTGTGAGCTGCACCCTCCTTAAAAAAAAAAAATGTTGCTAAAAGCCTTAAGAAATGACCTCCATCTTTCAAAAAATATAGGGGGGAAGATAGGGAAAACCTAATTAAAACAGAAATGCCATCGCATCAAATATTGATTTTAATACAATTATCATTCTCAAACCATGCTGAAAACAAGAATTCTTACACATAAAAGAGGAACATAGCTGAGTCCTTGTTTTTGTCCAAAATTTGAAAATTTGGAAATTTGAAAATAAAAATTAGCTTAGATGAAAAGGGAAAGGATCTACCAAAATACATTTATGTCAAGGGAAAAACACTTATCCTACTAATATATCCCGCCCCATTACTAACAGCGTTTCATTGGTTGGGACTATTTCTCTACTTCTCTAATTATTAAAATTAATAAATCAAATCAAAACAAACCCTTGTGGACTGAAACACTCTACATTTCCCTAAGAAGGGTACAGAGTTGAATCTACATTATATGTACAAAAGCATTGTTAACAAAAATACATCGGAAAGAAAAAAATACATGGGAAAGTAACTAAATACAGAACGTAAGGTATTTCAGCCATCTCCATAGCCTGCCCCTTAAAACAAATGAAATAACATGAAAGGTCAAGTGGAAGGTTTAAAAAGCATGGATTCATTTCTTCATCAAAAGTATTTTCTGTTTAACTGACTCAAGTGTTTGGAAACTAAAGAAGTCAGAAGTTTTAACATATCTATCCAAAGGAAGCAGCAGTTAATACAGTCATTACCATCACAGGCTCTGATTTCACACAGAACTGGGTTGGCTCTGCTACTTCAATAACCTCTCCAAGACTTTAAATTCTTATTTAAACTCTTTAACCCCATTATCGCAAAGATATTCCCTCTAAACTGTAACTGTATAACTCAACCACATATATATTCTAGCGTTTACTCTTGTCTACTTCTCGTAAGACATAAAAAGATTAAAGGAATATGTATTATGCTGTTAATACTATTGTCATTTAGTATTTAGTCCAAATTAAACACTTTCACAGTCTCCATTAGTGAAAAACTCCTGAACAAGAGCATAGGTATTTAAATCCATGAAAACGACAAACAGTCCTAAATTAAGTGGTAGCTACTGCGCGTTAAGCTGCTGTATCTATTTTTCTTGTTATCTGTTAAATCAGTTAGACAGATAAGGGAGGAATGAAATTCTAGGTTTATAAACATAGAATATGAAGAAAGAGAATGGAAAATCCATAATGGGTTTCCTGAGGAGAAACTTCTTAGAATACAAAAGTAAAATCACTTCTAGAATTTATTTTTAAAGGAGAATGGTTGCAAAGTTTCTTTTTGGGGTGGTAAAAATGTTCTAAAATTAGATTATGGTTACACAACTCTAAATATACTAACAACCACTGAGTATGTACACTTTAAATGGGTGAATTTTATGATATGTAAATTACACATCCAGTAAAGCTGTTTTTAAAAAAGAGAGAGAAATAAAACAAGTACAAGTGAGCAATGCACAAGAGCAATCTAGGTATCTCAATGTTCCTAATAAACTTCATGGAAAAAACTCTCTCTTCATATTAACTGCTATTTGTGAAAAGTGAAATTATGAAGAAGGCCAAGCTGCCAACTAATCTAATTTGCTTTTTAAGGCTCTTCTTCTAGAGGATCAGGAAAATGCTACAAGCATAGTTATTCTAAATTTAGTAAAATGTCTGATGGAAATCATCCAAAGTTCTTATAAATAAGAAGAAATACAGACTTAATAAAATAGATGACTCTGAACAACTGCACCCAAAATGTATAGGTTCAACGTGGAGGGAGGTGGTTAATAACCAACTTGAACAAAGACACTGAATTTGTGAAGGACACAGGCTTCAAGAGGGACAGACTGTATGTCATACTCATCACAGATCATGAAAGGCTAGAATATTTGTCCAAATGAGTAAAGTGAAATTTAATAAGGATTAATGTAACAGCTGGTAAAAACTGCTCTTGTGCAATGTACTTAAAAGCCCTTACTCTCTTTTTAAAATTTAGTAATGATTTTACTTTTGTTTATTCTGTCATTGGTCTACCAGGAATGGGTGACTATTGTCTTATATTTTTTTCTATTAATGTTGCAAATAATTTGTGCAATAGTAATGTTTAATAAACTCACTTAATGGTTCATTATGAATTTTAATTGACGAAAATCCAATATACGCTTCAGTATTCATGTAGTAGAATTAGGGCAGGTGGGCTACAATAAATAACTCTGTTAACATACATTATGAACATAAGCGTATGAAAAAAGAAATTAGGCAAAAAGGGGAACAAGCCCAGAAGAGCAAGAATTTGTCTAATCTTGGTGCAATAGTGCAGAGCAGAGCCTAGGACAACTAGGGGAAAGGAAGAAATGGAAGAATGAAATCATTTCAGATAATGAAAGCAAACTAATGCTTCCCCGTGTTGGGTGGGAAGGTGAACGGTGTAAAATGCGCTGACTGGCTTGTGTGCTTGGTCATCAGGAAACTCTAACTGATCCATTTATGTCACTGATCATTTCTGGGTCAATATGGTCCTTTATTCTTCAACACTGACTACGAAGGGGTGAGAGTCTCACTACACTGCATCAAACTCAAAGTGGACAGAAATTCTACCCTGAGGGCACAAGGCAGTGAAAGAGAAAGGAAAAATTGGTAACTTAATAGTATAGCTTTTTTTCCCCTTCTCATTTGGGAATTGTGTTCCCTAACTGCCGATCGCCCAAATCCCATTCTCTACTACTACCCTTTGCATGTTGCTCAGTTCCGGGAAAACATAAAAAGATTTGAAACCCCCATATTCCCTCCCTTTCCCCCAGAAGAACCCTGGGAGATAAAACAAAGAAAACAGCTAAGAAAAGCATGCTTTTCTTGTTCTCTCTCAGCAAAATAACTACATTAGTAATACAATTACAGCTACCATTCATTGAGCATTCGTCGGGGGAGGTACTGTGCAAAGCTCTTTATATACATATTCTGACATAATTTCACAACAATCCTGTGAGGTAGGTTTTACCAATAAAGAATTTGAGGCTTATGTAATAGTAAAAAACGAAAAACGTGATAAAACAAAAGAAGGGAGTGATAAATGTAAGGTTTAGGACAGTGTTTTCCTTTGATGGGGAGACAGAGATAGGACAGAGAAGGAGCAGAAATACATTAGACTGAACAGTGGGTTCACGATGTTCTTTTCACTAAAGTATATAATCAAATCAATAAAAATAAAACAAAATCAAATAAATAGAATAAAAATTAAAGTTATACATGGATAGTGCATAGCCTCACAGAGTATAAGGCTTAAATAAAACAATCTGCTAAAAAGAACTCTGTAAATTATTTTTCCTTTTTGGAATTTTTATCCCCACCTCACCACTGTTGACCTGATAGCTAATATTCAACGTGCAACTGCTTTAGGGTCAAAAAGTAAAGACCAAAATTGTCAGAGAGCCCACGTACTTTATGACTTCTCGGAAGACTGTCTCATTTACTTTCAGGTAACAAAAATAAATAAAAGTTGTACACAATACTACAGACTTAAGTCCATGTAGAAATGAACAATAAAAAAGGTGGGGGGTTTCTGTTCAATTGTCAAGCAAGCAGCTAAATGGATATATATGTGGTAAAAGGATGACACTTTGTGTTGGGAATAGTTAAAAAATTTAACAGAAAGTAAACTAATGCTCAGTATGGATATTTGTTATTCAAATAATGAATGCTCCCTTACATCAGATGCAGATAATACTGAAAAGTCCATTAAAAAATGTTTGTATCTTGTTTTAAAAATAAGATTATTATTATTTTTTTTACTTTAAATCCAAAACCACTGTAGCACACAAAAAACTTTCAAAAAGTCCTTGCAAATGGTTTGGGAACTAATTGCCTTTCTCTTGCATCTATTAACTATCTCAGTAAGCTGGTGAATCCCAATGCTATGGTTTCACATCAGACATTCTAAAACTAAATGTCTAGCACCTCCACCGTTCTGCACTGAAAAGAGACAGCATTCACTCTGTTAAAAACACTTCAGTCTCAGTCATCATACTTGGCATCTCCACTGGAAAAATGTACTGGCTGCAGGTCTACTGGATATTTGGTTTCTAAAAGATTATTAAGTCCAAGAATAACTGGTAGGTGATGCTGTTTTAATAAAATGTTTTAAGTTCAAATCAATTTAGTAGTTTGCTGTCACATACTTACTTAATCATATCGCTTCTTCCTGATCGTATTTTATTATAGAACACAATCTAGTGTTCTAAGGTAATTTTAAATAATATACAGAGCATAAATTATATCAATTTGGGGAATAAGAAAAACGAGGTTCACAATCATTTTAATGTAACACATTACATATTTTTTCTAGTGGGTATCACTTTTCACTTAAAAACTTCATGATTATTTTCTAAATAACAAGAGTTACAAAATACAGAATGGAATATAATATTGAACTAACCATTCTAATTATCTACATTCTTAATTTATTTTTATTATTTTCTGAAGAAATTACTTAAGTCTGTCCCAGAAAAAACAACTTTCAAAGTCCTATCTACAAGAAACTATTGAGTAAAAAAAATGTATAACATAATTTTCAAAGCTCTTACAGAAGTACGTTTACAATACAGCTTTGAGAACCGTAGCGTTCAGACAGAGGCCAAGAAAGATGAGGAGGACCCAAGGGTATGGGTCCAAGAGGAATGAGCAGAAGCCTAGTGGGGTATGGAGTGTGGAATGAGGTATTTATATATTTATGAGGTGTTTCAAAGTACAATTCCACAAATACCTATTCATTACAAAGGCGAAACAGGGTAACTTTAAAGTGAAGACGTTGGACAGACACCACCTTCATCAAGTGATCAAAGTGAGTTCATCAGTAATGACACAAATCAATCTTGTATGCCACTCAGGATGCAGTAAGAATAGATCATTCTTCTGTGATGCATAACTGGAATGCAATCATGAGGAAGATTGCAATCTCAAATTAAGAAACGTTCCACAAAATAACTGACTTCTAATCTTCAAAAGTATCACAATCATGAAAGTCCAGGAAAGACCAAGGAACTATTTCAGATTGAAGGAGACTAACAAAACATGACAACTAAATGGGCAAGTAATTCTAAACTAGATCCTTATGCTACAGGACATCACTGGAACAACTGGAGAAACCTGAAAGGGGTCTAAAAATTAGATGGGAAAAAAACGTATTGATTTTTTTTTTTAATTTTGGTGGTTATATTGTGATTATGTTGGAGAATATCCTTGTTTGTTAGAAATACCTACTAAAGTATTTAGAGGCAATGAAGCGTCATGTCAGCAACTCACGTCAGCAACTTCCTCTAAAATAATTCAGGAAAAAATAAAAAAGTTCTTTGCATACTCACAACTGTTTTATAAGTTTAAGATCATTCCAAAAGTACACAGATGCACATGTGCCAGTTTCACTAAAAATTTAATGGTTAATTACTACACAGTCCAAAATTCAGCTCTGTACCTAGTAGTTTTACTTTTTTAAATCGCAATTTCCAAAGAAATGAATATATCAAGGGAAGCAAGCTTATTTCATGTCTTCATATTCGGGTATCTGGCCATCAGAAATAACCTACATCGTCCTCCCTCTCACGTCTGCTACCATTTCTGTCTAAAATCATACAAACAAAACCAAATACTTTGTTAGTGCCGTGAGAATGGCAAACAGGATATGAATTTAAAGATGTTTAGGAAACAGATGGAGAGAAGCCTAGTAATTGATGATGCTGGGCACACAAACTGCTCTACTTTTGTATACTAAAATGTGTCCTAGAACTGGAACAGAATATTATTCATTTATTTAAATATTGTTTTTAAAAATACAGATATATAATAAAAATGAAATTTCTTTGTGAACTCACCAAAGATAACTATTAAAACACTAATACATTTATGTTTCCTTTCCATATTTTTCTATGCATATTTTTAAAAGTTGAATAATGCACATACTTAATATCAAGCTTTTCATTGAACATTAATTTCTCATATGTACTGTATCTCTGACACCTTCATATTGCTATGCATCATCTTTATGTCTATTTTCTCTCTCTCTAATTAGCTGAAAACTCTTCAAGGGCAGAAACTATGGCATGTCTTCTTTGAAGGACTAGAGTTCAGCAGTACCTACTTACAACAGGTATTCAATGTTTATTGATGAGGTTATCAAATACTAAGGAAAGCTACTGGGTAATAATTCTAAGTTGTGAATTAAACTTTAGGAAAATGTCTAATTTTCATACTATTTTAGAAACACTTTTAATAAATAAAAGCAGTAATCAATAACATTATCAGTGGTAAGGTGACAACACTGTACTTGCTACAGAACAAATCACAGTTCAATAAATATCCTCATTCATTTATTCATGTATTCATTCATCCAATAAATATACACTGACTGCCTGATATATGTAAAGCAGTGTCCTAGGTCCTAGGGATATATCAGAAACAAAACAGACAAAAATCTGCATCATGGCCCTTCCATTTAATGGGCTTAAACTGTGGTGACTGATTGCTTGCTTGCTAAAGAGAGGAGGAGGCTCCAGAGTCCTACAATTTTTCTGTCCTTATTAAACTCACATTTAATTGCAGTACCACTAAAATAAGTTCATTTCTGAAACATAAACAGTAGAAAATTCTCAACATACATTTATTTTAAACATTTATAGTACACGCTTAATAATATAATGAATACACACTTATAATTTAGCTGAATGTTTACAAAACCAATAAAGCTCTGTTTCATTGCTTAACACTTAATACTTAATAGTTAGTCCTTTTTAAACTAAAATAACCATGTACTTATAAATGTATGTAATACTCTATCAATGAAAATAAGCAGAATATTATTTTATGCATATTATTTTGTTTTTGATCTTGAAAGGACAGTTACTAAATGATGATTTGCTCATTCATTCATTAAGCACATTACTGAAGTGTCCATTATGTGCCAGGTACAATATAAATAAAATAGATTGAGTTCCTAACTTCAAGGTAGCTAAAGAGTTTATTTTCTAAAAGAAGAAAAACCTAACTTTGTCACCACTAATCCACTTTGTGTGCATAGGTGCAGACACGAAAGTAACTTGCGTCTCTGTTTTCAAATAGCATACAGTCAGTCCAGTGTAGACTGCAAGTACATAAATCACCAATGGAAGTAATACCAAGATATAGATTTTATATGCGGAAAAAAAGGAGAGAATAAATATAAAAAGATCAAGGCAAGAATGTTATGAATGGAATGAATATAGTTTTATGAGATTAATCTAAAATTTGTATAAAAAGCACAGAATTTTAGAGAAGTGGTGAAAGTATTAAGCATAACCTCAGTTTCCACACAGAAGAAATTATGTTCCAATTAGGTTATGACTTGCTTAGCATAGCCAAGACTGGTTAAAGCTGGGTCCTGAGCAGGAGAATAACTGGCTGAAAGATAAATTCTTTCCCCAGCATTCCTGTTTATGAAATTAGAAAGAACACGGAAGTTAGAAACTCCCTTTGTTTTACCTACTATGTTATTATGCCTGGCACATAAAGGGCACTTTGATAATGTGCTTAATGAATAAATATATGAATGAATGAGCAAATCATCTACCTTGATTGATTCTCCCCAAACACTTCTAAAACATTAATTCTTATTTTTATACCCATAATCTTAGTGAGAGAAAACAAAACAAAAATCCATCTTGTTTTCGTTATTACCAAAATGTCCTACCATCTCAATTAAAAGTATTATTCTACATTATGTTCTACCCCAGATGCCCTATTCTCCCATATCTCATCTTCCACTTCTACCTTATCATCACCTGAACCACCATTTTCATAATGAACAAAGAAAATTACTTTTCATGCTTTAGGGTCTTCATTTTCATTCATTTTTAAAATTGCTTCCTGTCAAATTTCTTCTTTTCTATTCATGTTAACATGGATTTTTTTCCTCCTTCAACACTGAAGAAATCAACAAGGCTCACTTTGTCTTTTCTACTCTACACTAGGATTATCAACAATAAACAGAAGAAATATGCAAACCCATACTTTTAGACATAAGCTGACTGTTTACGGAGATCAAAAATATTTGTCTACCATGAGTGACAATAAACAAATGACCAAGTTCATTACTTCTGCTCCTTAATTATAAGACAGTGGTAATTAATAAAGATTATCAGAATGAAGATGCCTGGGATTCCATCACAGACCTAATGAATAAGGGTTTACAGTAGATAGCATCACAGAATGTATGTTTTTATAAAGCTCCGTAGTTGATTCTGGCTAACAGCCATTATTTAAAGCATGAAATTCAGCCTCAAATGTACTAGCCTGAGTTTATTACCTCTGTAAGTATTGCTAATTTTTTTCTCTGAACAGCTGGAAAACAAAACGAAACAAAAAACAAAACAAAGAGCTGAACCATCCTCTGCAGATTATCTAAATTTTCAAAACTTGAAACCAATTATATTCACATATCAAAAAGAGGAAATGAATGTTGTTTATCTCTCCTGACTAAAATTATAATGGCTATTTCATATGCCAGTAGAGAATTTTGGTTATTTGACACTTAGATTTGATACATATAGACTTGAATAATACCTAAAATAAGTAAACAAATTAGCACAATTATTATTATTTTGAGCCTGAGAGAAATTATCTAGAATGATCTTTTATGGGAAAAACCCAATGACTGTCAGTGGGTAAAATTCCCTCACTGCTGGCACATGGTACCCCCTCCAGATCATCTCCTGGCTATTCTCTAATACAAATAATATTATATGAAAGTTTATGTGAAACTTTGCTTCCTGCAAAAAAAAAAATAGCTTGACTGTGATATATTAAGTAGATGTCACTTTACTGATCAACAAGGCTACTCTTTTTATTAATTCTGATAATGATTTTCAGGTGTCATTTGACAATAGCAAATGAAAGGGAAGCTTACGCAATTCTTTGTGCCACAATGTGGTCCAGAAACAGAAACAACTCAAGAAAATTGAAAATTGTTCTAAAAACAAATTATATCTGATAATTTCATAATTTAGAGTTTACAAAGTGCTATTATAATTATAATCCTAAGAATGATACATGTGAAAAGTGCTTTGGGTATGAAGTATATATACATGAAAATGGGTAATTATTACTAATCTTACAGGTCATAATTTCAGAACAGATTTTTTTATAGTGTTTTGATTTTTTATTAAAAGATAACATATACAGAGAGTACCACAAAAAGTATACACATTTTAAGAAAGGAAAAAACTGTATTAAAATTGTAATACTCAATATATACTGATAACAAAAGGTGAATACAAGCCATGTGTATACATTTTTTTGGCACCCCCAGTATATATAATAAAGTATATATATCTTAAGTCTTGAGTTTGACAAATTTAAATAAGTGCACACACCCATAACCACTACCCAGCTGATTAAGCATCTTTCATGCTTCTAAATATAGAAGCAACCAATCTTTAACTTCTATCACCACAGATTGTAGTTTTACCTGTTTTTGAACTTTATATAAAGGAATCCTACAGAATATACTCTCTTGTGCTTAGCAGCTTTCACTCTTAGCAGCACTTAGCAGCATTGTCTGTTCAGTGTATCAATGCTGTTGCTTACAGTTCATTCTTTTGCACTGCTATATATTATTGTGTCGTACGAATATTCTATAGTTAATCTATTCTTCTGTTAAAGGACTGAGTGATTTACAGTTTTTACCTATTACAAAAATACTGTTATGAACATTCTTCTTTATGCACATATGTACGTCCCTAGAGGTGAAACTGCTGGGGCATAAGGTATATGTATACTCAACTTTAATATATACTGCTAAACAATCTTCCCAAGTGGTTGTACCAATGTACGCATACACTCTTACCATCAGTGTATAAAAGTTCTGGCTACTCCACAAGTTCAATCATAAATAAATGTTTTTATAATTTTTTATAAGCCATCTGGTGGAGGTGGTGAAGTGGCATATGCTGATTGGCCATGTGCTTATCTACTTCCCTGAAGTGACTGTTCAAGTCTTTTACCCGATTTTTTAATTGGGTTGTCCTTTTAAAAAAAAAAATTACTTGTAGGAGTTCATTATATAATCTAGATATAATCCTATGTAAAACATATACATTATAAATGTCTTCTTCCATATATGGCTTGTCTTTCCACCCCCTTAACGGTATCTGTAATTAACAGGAATTCTTAATTTTAATGAAGTTTAACCTATCATGATTTTTGTGTTTGTTTAAGAAATCTTTGCATATTGCACGAACATAACGACATGCTACTGTTTTTTTTTTCTAGAAGTCTTTTTGCTTTATCTTTAATATTTATATCTGTGATCCATCTGGGATAGGTTTTATTGTAATATGAGGTTGAAGTCAAAGTTCATCGCTTTTCATATGGACGATCAATTGACCTAGCAAGGAATGTTTGTTTTCACTCCAAAAACATAAATCTCAAAGACATGCAATTTTGGAAAGATGGAGGAGGCGCACTCTTCACTATTCCTCCCACTAAGTTCAGCTAAAAACCCTGGACGTTATATACATTTTAAAACTCTCTCTCTCTCTCTCTCTCTCTCTCTCTCTCTCTCTCTCTCTCTCTCTCACACACACACACACGGGCAACCGGTTAGCTCAGTTGGTTAGAGCGCAGTGCTCTTAACAAAGTTGCCAGTTAGATCCCCATATGGACCACTATGAGCTACGCCCTCCACAACTAGATTGAAACAACTACTTGACTTGGAGCTGATGGGTCCTGGAAAAACACACTTAAAATAAAAGTTAAACACACACACACACATACACACATACACACACACACGAAGACTGAAAAGTGGAGAAGAGAAGCTAGACCAGCTAGAGGTGGTGGGACCCAGGAACAATACAGCAATAAGTTCCCTAGGTTTTCTTTTTCTCTCACATATCCCAGATTGGGTATCAGAGAGGTCAATAACCTAGAAATGCCAATGGGAGCAGACCAAAACAAACAAACAAACAAACAAAACCCTAAGTCATTTTTGGATTAGTTTTGATCTATTGATTTTTCTCATTATATGTTGTAATTTTTCTGCCTCTTCCCATGACTAGTGATTTTTTATTGGATGCTAGACACTGAGAATTTTACCTTGCTGTGTGCTGTATATTCCTATAAATATTCTTAAGCCTTGTGTTGGGATATGGTTAAGTTACTTGGAAATAGTTTGATCCTTTTGGTTCTCGCTTTTTAAAGCTTTGTTAGGCATGACCCAGAGCACGTTTAGTCCGAGGTTAATTTTTCCTTACTACTGAGGCAAGACCCTTTTTAATACTACGCAATGTCCCCTGAATTACGAGGTTTTCTACTCTGGCTGGTACAAACAGGCATCATACCCAGGCCTCTGTGAGGTCCAAGTACTGTTCTCTCTAATCTTTTCAGGTAGTTGTTTTCTCTTGGGTAGTTTCCCGGCATGCATGTAATGATCACCATTCAACTGAATACTTAAAAGAGACCCTATGCAGATCTTGAGTTCTCTCTGTATGCATTTCCCTCCTTTCCACTACTCTTCCCTGAGAAGTGTAGCTATCTTGGCTTCCCCAGACTCCTAGCTCTATTTTCACAACTCAGGGAGACCACTGGGTGCTACCTGGACTCTCCTTTTCTGCACCACAGTCTGGAAACGTTCTCCAGGAAGTAAGAGAGGACCCTTGTAGGGCTCATCTCATTTGGCTTCTTTCCCCCCAGGGATCTTTGTCCTTCATTGCCTGTTGTTAAATGTAAAGAGAATCATTGTTTCATATACTTTATCTGGCTTTTTAGTTGTTTTAGGCAGAAGGGTAAATCTGTCCCGTTACTCTATTATTCTGAAAGCAGAAATTACAGTATTGTAATTTTAACCCATATCAATTACGTTCTTTGCTCAGAGAGGATGAAGAACTAATATCACTGTGTTCTACTTCACAACCTTCAATAGATTTGAAGATTTTTCAGGTTACTTAATTAAATGTTCAATAGTGTAAATGTCCTATGTAAAAGACACTGGGTTAAATCTTTTGAGGTTTAAAAAATGCAAGTCTTAATCTTGTAAAAGTACAAAATTACTCTATACACACAGACACACATAAGTGTAACCTTTATACTCTAGGCACAAAGGGAGATGTAAAAGAAATTAAAGACACAATAGTCTATGCCCTCAAAGAACTGAAAATCTAGTTGGAATAAGGCAATATATATTAAACATTTGGAGAATAAGAATAGGTAATACATTGCTGACAATGATTATAATTAAAGACCAGAGTCAGGAGACCAAGGTCTTGAATAATCAATGAAATAGTCTTTGAATCTTCTGAGTCAGATCTAGTAGTATAACCAGTACAAACCTATCATAACACAGTCTGTAGCAATAAGCAATTATCGTAGACTCAGGTATCTTACAAAACCTAATTTTGACTGTTCATTGCAGCAAGAGTGCTAACTAGGCTATTAAAATGTATAATTATGTGGCAGCATAGCTATAAAATAATACAACAGAGCACTAATTAAATATCTGTTGAATGAATATTTAAATGAGTACATAATTTGTGGTCATGCAGCCTTATCCCTCTCCATTTTCCTTGTTCCCTCCACACTCTCAAGATTTTTAATTCTTCAGTCATGTACTCCCTCATTTACCTTTATTTCTTTGCAAATGTTATGGTTTCTGCCTGAAATACTGACCTTCCCATAGCCCCCTACAATTACTACTTCTTTCCAAGAAGCGGTTTCCTGACCACTCCAGTCTTAGGTGTCCTCCTATGTATTTCCTCTATCAAACACTGTTCCACAATGGCCAGCTTGTCTAACTGTATTGACTCTGAGACTACACAGATCATGAAGACAGTGGCTGTGTCAGTCTCATTCACCCTGTCTCCTCAGAAATAGCACAGTGCCCAGCACAAACAGGCATTCATTTGATGAATGAGCAAGAAAACAGAAGTTGTGGGAATACATAAGATTGCTGACAAAACATATAAAGAATGAAGAGGCAGAAGAGTCAGAATGAAAAAAGAAGCCAGGAAAGAAGCTAGAGAAGAAGAGTCAGAGGAGAGTCTGGTGAGTACAGTGTCAAAAAAAGAAGTATCTGGGAGTGGACTGCCAAAAATGAAAATGCCTCATTTAGTTCAAATTAAGGAAAAACTTGAAAGAATGCATTTATTTGACATGGCAAAAGGTACTTCTTGATTCTCTTTGCCCTAGAAGTATCAAGGGAGTGCTGGAGACAGAAGCTAGAATGCAGAGCTGAAGACCAAATAGAAGTGAGGAAGTAAATGCAGTGTAAACAGAAATACAGGCTACTATTTCACAAAGTCCTTCCAAAGAGAAGGAAAAGGATACTTAAGGAGACAGCCAAATAAAGGGTTTATTTTATTTTATCGTGTGGAAGAAGAAATTGTGTATGCTTCACAGAATAAGGAAAATATCCAATCAGGAGGAAAAGCTTGAAGATCCAAGAGAGGATACACAGAATAAATTGAATTAAGAACACCATCAGATTTGACAATTGTGAAATCACAACTATTGAATTTCCTAGAAAATGCTTACATGCTAATAAAGGCTTAAGTAAGAACTGGATGGTGAAAAGGTTGAAATTAGTATAGCAATGAATATAATAAAATAATTTTCTAGGGCATTGTTACAGGATTGTATTACTATAGGAATTCATTTTCTAACTTTCTTTTTAAGTAGAATTTCTTTTGAAATGATATTACATGCAAAGTATCTCCATAGAAATTGTAGCTAAACACAATTTGACAACTACTGCCATGAGGAAACAAAAACATGAAAGAAAATAAAAAAAGGAAAGTTAGACAATATTTAGGCGAGGTAAAGTACGTCATGGAATCAAGTCCAGGTTGTTCAGGATGCCTTAGGAAAAGACTGGGCATTTCTTCCACTGACATGAAAGAAAAAGAAAACAGAAAATGAGAAGACACAAAGTATTGAGATGAAGAGGTAAAAAATTGAGGTACTTCAGTGGGATGGCTTCAAAGTGCTCTAGAAGAAAATTGAATTATTTCTATTTGCCTGTGACTGTGCTCTAGAAGCTGACACTTAAGAGGCATGTAAGAAACTCTTCTATACCTGTTAATGTTTAAAGGGCCAATTATAATCATACAGGAGAATTAAGGAATTAAGATTCAGGACAAAAGTTCTATTAGAGGATGTCAATATTATTATTAAACAAAAGCACATGAATTCTTATTTAGCTTGATCAGGAAGTCAAAATCATGAGACACTATATATAGCAGATGATTCATAGACATTTCAAATATTACTGTAATCTTTTTTGCATGAAGGGGAATAAGGAAAGAAGGAGAAAGCCACCTTAGAGGTCATTCTGAGAAATGTCTAAAAATTCCTTAGAAATGTCTACAACCACCATACAAACAATATGATCCTTGTGTCAAAATACCAATACTGTTTACAATAAATAAGAGGTAAGCAGCATGTCATAATAAAGGCGCAAAGGTAGTGACAACTGGGCTTTCACTGTAGTTCTATCACTTACTTTCTGTGTGACTTTGGGCAAGTTACAAACCACACTAAGCCTTGGTTGTCTCATTTATAATATGGTAATAATAATACCTATCTACCTTGTAGAGTTGTGAGTGCTAGCAAGAATATATATATACCACATGCCTAGAACTCACTGTCCAGCATAGTGTAGGCATATGATTATTATGCTGATGATTAATTAATTCATTCAAAAGTAATTTGCTGTGAGCCAAGGGTACAAAATTGAATAAGACAAAAACCATCCCTGTCCTTAAGGAGTTCCTCTGTAATGAGAAACAGAAAAACAAAAAAATAATAATTTTTTGCAACAACATGGATGGACCTAGAGGATATTATGCTAAGTGAATTAAGTCAGAGAGAAAGACAAATGCCATATGATCTCACTTATAGGTGGAATCTAAAGAACAAAACAAAACAGAAACAGACTCAAAGATATAGAGCACAAACTGATGGTTGCCAGATTGGAGGGGGTTGGGAGGCTGGCTGAAAATAGTGAAGGGATTAAGTACAAATTGGCAGTTACAAATTAGGGGATGTGAAGTACAGCACAGGGAATATAGTCAATAATATTGTTATAACTATGTATAGTGCCAGGTGGGTATTAGACTAATCGGGGGATCACTTCGTAAATTATATAAATGTCTAGCCACCATGATGTATACCTGAAACTAATATAAAATAATATTGAATGTCAACTGTAATTAAAAAATAAAAATCAATTTTTAAAAAACAGAAATAATTTTTAAAAGTTCAAAGTAAGATAAATGCTATGAGAAAAAAACGAACAGGAATTTGTAATAAAGAATAATGCAGGAAACACTTTAAGATACTCAGGGAAGGCCTCTCTGAGATGTTCCTATGGATGAGAAAGAATCAGCAACTCAGAGAACAGAAAGAGAAGCAAGGCAATCTGAGGAAATAACATAGGCAAAACTCCTTAGGCATTGAAAGTCATTGTGTGTTTCAGTAATTTAGCACAGGGTAGCTAATATAGTAATCAAAGGATTCCCCTCGCTAGTGTAAGACAAGGTTAGTGGGGATGGTAGAGAGCAGACTGTGCAGGGCCTTGGCATCTTTGTTAAGGTCAAGATAATGTTTACTAGAACAAAGTTGGAGGTATCGTGCTGATATTAAACTATACTACAAGGCTATAGTAATCAAAATGGCATGGTACTGGCATAAAAACAGACTCATAGATAGATCAATGAAACAGAATAGAGCCCAGAAATAAAACTAAGCCTATCTGGTCAATTACTCTATAACAAAGGAGGCAAGAATATACAAGGAGGTAAAGAGTCTATTCAATAAATTGTGTTGGGAACACTGGACAGATACATGAAAGAAAATGAAACTAGACCACTTTCTTACACCATAGACAAGAATAAACTCAAAATGGACAAAGACTTAACTGTAAGACCCAAAACCATAAGACTCCTAGAAAAAAACATAGTAAACTCAGACATTACCCTTAGTAAGATTTTTACTGATATTTCTCCTTCGGCAAGGGAAACAAAAGAAAAAATAAACAAACGGGACCACATCAAACTAAAAAGTTTTTGCACAGCAAAGGAAACCATGAACAAAACAAAAAGACAACCTACTGATTGGGAGAAGATATTCCCGAATGATACATCTGATAAGGGGTTAATATTCAAAAACTTACTAAGAACTCATACAATTTAACATAAAAAAATCCCTAAACAATCCAATTAAAAAAATGGGCAGAGAACAGAAATAAACCCATGCCTACCGTGTCTCCCCGAAAATAAGACCTAACCAGAAAATAAACCCTAATGCATCTTTTGGAGCAAAAATTAATATAAGACCCAGTCTTATTTTCGGGGAAATACGGTACCTCCTGGGAGGGCCAAGCTACCCTATTTCCCCCAAAATAAGACTGGGTCTTATATTAATTTTTGCTCCAAAAGACGCATTAGGGCTGCCATTTAATCTATGATAAAGGAAGCAAGAATATACACTGGGGTAAAGAGTCTGTTCAATAAATGGTGCTGAGAAAACTGGACAGATGCAAAAGAATGAAACTGGACCACCTTCCTACTCCATATATAAGAATAAACTCAAAATGGATAAAAGACTTAACTGTAAGACCCAAAAACCACAAAACTAGGGAAAAAAACGTAGTAAACTCAGACATTACCCTTAGTAATATTTTTACTGATATATCTCCTCAGGCAAGGGAAACAAAAGAAAAAATAAACAAATGGAACCACATCAAACTAAAATATTTTTGCACAGCGAATTAAACAATCAACAAATTGAAAAGACATCCTACTGAATGGGAGAAGATACTTGCCAATGATACATCTGGTAAGGGATTAATATCCAAAATTTATAAAAAACTCACACACCACCCAAAAAACAATCCAATTAATAAATGCGCAGAGGACCTGAATAGACATTTCTCCAAAGAGGACATACAGACAGCCAATAGACATATGTGAAGATGCTCAACATCACTAATCATCAGAGAAATGCAAATTAAAACCACAAATATATATCACCTCTCACCTGTCAGAATGGGTATCATCAATAAATCATCAAACAATAAGTGTTGGTGAAGATGTAGAGAAAAGGGAATCCTCGTGCATTGTTGGTGGGATTGTAAACTGGTGCAGCCACTATGGAAAACAGTATGGAGGTTCCTCAAAAAATTAAAAATAGAACTACCTTTTAACCCAGCAATTCCACTTCTGGGCATTTATCCAAAGAAATCTAAAACACTAATTCGAAAAGATACATACATCCCTATGTTCACTGCAGCATTGTTTACAATAGCCAAGATACAGAAGCAAAGTAAGTGCCCATCAATAAATGACTGGATAAAGAAAATGTGGTATATACCTCATATATACAATGAAATATTACTCAGCCAGAAAAAAAAGAATGAAATCTTACCATTTGAGACAACATGGATAGACCTAGAGGATATTATGCTAAGTGAAATAAGTCAAACATAGAAAGACAAACGCCAGATGATCTCACTTACATGTGGAATCTAAAGAACAAAATAAACAAAACAGACTCATAGATTACAGGGCCCAAACTGATGTTTTGCCAGATGTGAGGGGGTTTAGGGGTCTGGGTGAAAAAGGTGAAAGGATTAAGAAGTACAAATTGTATAAAATAGTCATGGAGATATAAAGTACAGCACAGGGAATATAGTTAACAATATTGTTATAACTATGTATAGTGCCAGGTGGGTACTAGACTAATCGGGGGATCACTTTTTAAGTTATATAAATGTCTAATCACTATGCTGTACACCTGAAACTAATATAAAATAATACTGCATGTCAACTGTAATTGAAAAAAGATAACGTTTATTGAATGCATGGATAGATGAATGGATGCATGAAACAGTTCCATGCAACAGGACTCAGAAGAGAATATCTAATGATGTGGCCAGCACCTTTAAAAAACAAAAACAATTAAGTTCTATTTATTCAAATTAGTTTACTTTTTAGGGAAGTGAACAAAGTGAAAAATACAGGAATAATTACTATTGTCCTAGGAAGGCTAAACTATGGATGTAAGGGTAAACAAGAGCTAAACACACATTAACAACATAGTACTAGAGCTACTCCCCCAACCTAAAATGTGCCAAAGGTTTACATGTAAACTGGTTATAATCTGTGATGGTCTCTACCACAAACCTATAAGCTCTGTTTGGGATGGAGCCAATTTGTTTAAATTATATACATTCACTGAGAGGTTACCAGGAACCACTATCTTTTGGATATATATTTTTTTGGAGCTACTAACATAAATAAAAGTCATAATTCCTGCCCTCAAAAGGTCATGCAGTGAGGAGGTGTTATTGAGGTATTCCCTTAGCATTATTGCTTTTATTCCAAACGCAATCAGGTGAATACCTCAGTCCCATTTCAAGATGCCTCTAATTTCACTTCCAAATACACAGCTTTTCTTTCTGCAGGTCTTGGCACTTTCTAAGTACATATCTGGACTGTAAAAGTGTTGTTTTGCCTGTAGTGTTACATTTTGAATTAGTAATCAACATTTAATAATGGGATTTTATATTAAAATCCAGATATCTGGCTCCTTTTGATGAATCACAAGCTCGGCCAACATTAAGTATACATTCTCATAAGGAGAACCGGAGCTGCCTCTTTTAGTGTTCTTTCCAGTTACTGCAAGTCCCATTCTGCCAATTTCACCGCCTTACATTACACTGAGACCTGTAGGCACCTGAGTGTTCAATCTCTACACTAGAGACTGCAAGATTGAGGTCTTTTTGTGAAGTGGGAGGAGGGGAAATCAAAAGATGAGTCTTTCCTGAAGAAACTTTGTAAGATCTTAAAGACTAAAACAGTGGCCTCAATTTTCTTGATCATAAAGATGATAATTTTCTTGATCCCCTTCCAAAGGCAAATTTAATGAGAAAGAAACTGCCTAGGATAGCCAAGGGCTGGTAGGTAACTGATCTTCCAGAGGGTGAAATAAAGATGCAGTACCAAAATACTCCCTATGAAAAAGAAAGCATAAACTTTCACAGAACTTAATCTGACTTTTAAAGAGTTTACTTATTATATTTCCTTATGTTATATAGAAAATATATTTATGTAGTTCACAAATATAGAAACTATATCTATATGGGGCCAGAGATTAAGAATTTGCCCCAAATCAGATACTTGACAGCAAAATTAGAACTGGAAAGCAGTTTCTCAAAAACCAACAGCTTCATTTAATATTTACTAAGCATCTAACATTTGTAAGGCTCCATGCCAGATGATACAAATACGTACTCTTTACAATATACTGCTTTACCATTTTATTTTTCTATTAATATTTTTATAGAATTTTAAAGAATCCAATACAGTCTACTTTTTTAAAAAACCTACTTCCTATACTCGTAAGAATTAAAAGCTGGTACTCAACTACATGTACATGCATGTTCATAGCAACTAGCAGCACTATGCACAATAGTCAAAAGATGGAAACCCAAATGTCCATCAGAAAATGAATGGATAAGCAATTGTGGTATCCATACAATGGAACAATATTCACTCTTTATGAAGTACTAACAGATGCTATAGGTAGATTAATTTGGAAAACATTATGCTAAGTAAAAGAAGCCAGACACAAAAAGTCAGATTCCCTTTGATATGAAATATCCAGAGTAGAGACAGATTGGTAGTTTCCAGGGGCTTGGGAGAGAGGGAGATGGGGAGCAATTCTTTAAAGGGCACAGAGTTTCCTTTTGGAGTGATGAAAATGTTTTCGAACTAGATGGATAGAGGTAGTAGTTGCACATAATACTGTGAATTGTTCACTTTAAAATGGTTAATTTATATGAATTTCACCTCAATAAAGAAAATTTTAAGACCAATTCCTTATTTCATCAACAGGTGGAATATGCCACCTTTGAATTTAACCACTTACTAAGTACCAAATGCAGTGCTAGGTATTTTATATATAAATTATCTCAGCAAATATCACACAACAATCAGGAGAGATAAATCTATCATGGCGAGAAATGGGAAGTGGTTCTGGTATCAAATTGAGTACTATTTGAGTCTGTTTTCCTGTGTGAAATAGGAGTTATGATGTCATCTACATTTCATAGGGTTGTTCTGAGGATTAACTGTGATAATCCAAGAATCCAATGACTCAGGCTTTTAGAAAGAATTAAACAAATTTCAGCTAATACTAATTATATAAGTATCAGTAATATAATATGGCTAATATTATTACTATTAATGCTATTGGAAATTTGTAAGTGGTAGGTCTCTCCATCATCAAAATCTACTTGTATATGATTGCACTGACAAATTATTTGTTCAAATCTTAAGAAGTTCTTCTATTTAGAATATAGACAAAGGAAATGATAATCCAGGGGATGAGGGAGTGGGGAATGACTGTTAATGTTAAGCAACCACTAACTTACTTTTGGTCTCTATAGATTAGCTACTCATACCCTCTGACATTTGGTAATTACTTGTTTACTGTCTGTTTCCAACCACCAGAATATGAACTGGTAAGGGCAGGGACTTGGTTTTCCTTCCTTCTGTATCGCCAGCATCTAGACTAGTGCTTGGTGCATAGTAGATGCTCACTACCCCACAAGCATCTTCATTTCAACATATCTAAAACTGAACTCATTGTCTTCTGCTGCCTTATTTTTAGCATGAAAACAACTATTATAAGGTAGCACTTTCCAAACTATGTTAAAATTGTATGTCTGTCTGCTCTATTAAGAATGGTGAGCCTCTTTAAACTTTAGACACAAAACATATTGAAGAAATTGCCACCTTCCCAAATATCTTAATATTCTATGTATTAATGACTTAAATTTGTGCTTAAAAATTAAGTTAACTAAATACCATTATTCACCCTTCCATCCTTACTTTCTTTCTGGCTTTTCCTTAACACCTTCTCTAGACAACAGATGTTAAGATCTAGCAAGGGTAAGCCTCACTTATATATCCTTTATTAACTTTAGGTCCAAGACCTACTTTAGAATACCTTGGAGGAAGATTAACCTAAACATATCAGAGTAGCTCCCCACAGGCTAGAAATAGTACCAAAAGAATCTGATAGTCAAAGCTGATCGCCAGGGTTCACTGTGGTGAAAAGTGCAGTAATCTGTTTTCAACTATAAGGATTATGTGTGCTTTACTGCACAAGGAAAACGTAAGACATGTAATAACTGTATAAAATATCATTTGTTGACTGCAGATAGTATCTCTATCTCTATCACATTTATTTCGCTTTTTGTGATACTTGAGGTCCTCTTCTCTCCATCCCTACTGTTACGAATTCAGGCTCTTCTCATATCCAGCCTTGGTTTACCACATCTTTCACAGCTATACCTTTTACCTTCCTTACTTACCCTCACCTTCCCCAATCTCTCGCTCTATGATCCAGCCATACTGAATTCCTTTCAATTCTCCCACATACTAAGCTCTTGCTCATCTCCAAATCCTCCAGCATAATATTCTCCCCTCTGCCTCAAACATTCTTCCTTTAACACAGCCCCTTCATCTTTACCTCACTAATTTTTATGATTTCAGGACTGAGTTGGAATGTCACCTTTTATCAAAAGCCCTCCCTGATTGCCTGGCACATTGTCACCTTTCCTTGTCCCACCTCATCAATCTGTACTTCCCTTTTCAGAGAACTTAGCATACCATTTTTAGTTGATTATTTCCTAGTCTGTCTCCCCAACTAGAAGGTAAGCTCAGTCAGGGTAGGAATCACACTTTTGTCTTTTACCATTTTATCTGCAGTCAATAAATAAATAATCTTGGCTGAGGTTACAGAAAAAAGAATGCTTAAAAGTCAGAATACGTACTTTAAAAAAAAATCCTAGCTCTTCTATTGATTAATAGAGTCAACTCAGGCAAGTCTCTTAATCATTTGGGGTTTTGTTTTATTATCTGTAAGATGAGGATGATAACTATACCTCCCAGGTGTCAAAAGGATTAAATAAAATACTGTATATCGAAGTATTTTACAAAGTTGTATGCAAAGTATAATACAACATAGCTTACAACACTAGTGTGAGCTATGTACTTGCCCAGTCTTCTATAATATAAAAAATCCTACTTGCTGTTTATCATAACATGTTGTCAGTTTATTAAAGTTATTAAAGTTCATTTTCTCAAAATGAAATCAAATTTGGAAGACATACTAGAAGCAGAATAGTTCTAATTCCAATTCTTAGCATTTTCAACCATCAAGTAGTAGATTTTCCTGAAACGATGAAAATAGTCAAGTGCTAATAGATTACTGAACAACTAGGAAAACTAGGATAAATTCAGCCCATTAACAGCTACAGCTGAAAATGGCATCTGGAAAAGAAGTTCTAACATGAAAACAGGTTAAAATACAAGTTTTCATATTATAAAAAATTCTGAAAGCTTGTATTCTTATACTGTACCAAAAAATTGGCATAGTTTCTTGTAATAATAAACTCAAAAATTCAATTTACCATTTTCCTACTTTAATTTGCTCTCTTTTCCTCATCCTATTCTATACACCCACAAGTTTTAGAATTGCACTCTTTTTACCTGGATTCTCAAAATTTGTTAAAAATGTAACTGCTGCAATACTAGAGGTGAATTAAAGTTGCTCTAATGGCAAATGCCATTCCACTTTCCTTTTTAGATATTTCACTATAACATCTTCTAGAAAGAGGAGATACAGGAACTTAGTAAAATCACTTTTTAACTTGACCAGTTAAAATAAAATTCTAAGATTTTGTTGTTTAATTCATTTATTCATATTTAATAAGAATATGTACATATCTATACTATTCAAAGCACACTGGAAACCTAAAACTAGTTTATTCATTTTTGGCACTAAAAAAATATGTAGTTAAACTTGGCATTTTCATGATTCTTCAAAAAAAATACAATTGCCATTAATTTTGAATTTTAAAAAGGATTACATTCCTAAATTACCCAGACAGAAAATAGATTCATTCTTATATCCATGCCTCTCTACCCAGTTTCCAACTCCCAAGTATAAACACTACTATTCCAAAAGTAAATTACTCCACTTAAAAATTTCAGAGACTAACCTAAATGAATATTAGAAAGAAATCAACAACTGAATAGTACACTTAGATCAGTACAGTTACTTCAGCTTTAGGGTTTACACTAATTCATCACATACCACACTGAAATTATGACACACAGTACTGTTGAGGAGATAATATTTTACCATGAGTAACCTCAGTCTATCTCTGAAAGAGCAAATACCTAACACTGAGACTGACAAAGAGGTAATCTATCACAATTATGAAATCATTGACAACTGAAAGAAAATTCACTTCTATCAATGATATATACCTTAAAAAAGATAGAAGCATTTAATTTCAAGAATTCCAAGTAATTAAACTTTAGTAGTATCTCAACAGCTAAAGAATTTCAGATTTTATAATGCATCAAATATATTATTTGCTTTAAAGGATATAATATCTACAGCCCTTATACACTGAACGAAGTATCAATATATTGTTATTATTAATAAGCATTTTGTTACCTTTTTAACTACAATGCATTTTTAAAAAAGATGAATTGAGGAGAGTGATTAAAAGATGATTAAACTGTCAGTTTCCTAAGTATTAACACCCTTTAAAACTTTAAGCTATTAACATTATGAGGAACCAAAAGAATTACAATTTAATCTTAATCCTGTAAAGCACATGGAAACTGCTCAAGATCTGTGGCTCTTTGGAGTTTAAAATGATTATAAGCTTATAGGTACTATAATTTTTCATAGAAGATGTTAAACATCAGTGACAACTAAGTACTACATATAATCCGTAAAAAAATAATCATCATTTCCCTCTTTAGGGAACTTAAATCAATTAGGAGGAAAACGAACATTCCAACATAAAGCTTAGCAAAGGATAAGAATAGATAATTCAAAAAGATATAAAAATGGCCAATATATACATGAAATATATCCAATAATAATGGCTAATTAAAAGAATAAAATAGCATATAAAAATGTAATAATTTTTTAAAGACAATACTTGGTGCTGGCAAAAGTTCAGGGAATTGGTATCGCTAATGGATATAAATTGGTAAAAATTTTTTGGAGGCAACAGGTATCAAAATCCTTTAAAATGTGTATATGCTTTTTCCCAGTAATTATACTTCTATAAATTTAAATTAAGGAAAAAAACACTTAAGTATGCAAAGATATACATATATGAGAATGCTCTCTACAGCAATGTTTATAAAAGCAAAACTAGAAACATCCTAAATGTCATTAACAGGACGGTGATTAAATATATAATGGCAATGATTGTACATCCATATTATGAAACACAATGCAGCCATTAAAAATATTGACATAGATCTATTTGGACCATAGAAAATATAATATATTGTTGGATGAAGGAAGCAGGCTATAAACAGTATAAAATCATGTAAAAATAATCCTATTTATGTGAAATGTATATGCAGAGAAATTATAATGGTTATCTATGAGATGGGCTTTTTTGTGATTTTTACTTTAGTCTTTTTTATATTTTTTACGTTTTTTATTTTTTTATATTATTTTTTATTTTTTATATCTTTTATATTATTTGAAATTTTTTACATTTTTTATATTATTTGAAATTTTTATAATAAAAAATAAAGCTAAGTTATGCCCATTTTATTAACCTATGTGTGTTCAAAATGTGCTAAGAGAAAAAGCAGGTTACAAAATTCACAATATGATCCTATTTTGGAAAAAATAAATAAATATGAAATGTCCATATACACACAGAAAAGAAAGTACAGAATGACATACTGTAAGTCAAAATGAGAAGAGTGGCTATCTCTGTGTGATAGGATTACATATTATTTTCCTTTTCTACTTTATATGTTTTGTACTTTTCACAATGGCCCAACTTTTTGTAATAAGCACACAAAAATACAATTTTATTATAATCTGAAAAAAGTAAGCTTTCAATATTTGAAAATTTTGTATTAAAAATATCTTAAACACCCAAAAAGAATGACTTGTCCTGGAAAATTAACTTTCTTTCCTTAAAATATATATTCAATTTATTCTCAAAATATCCAGAGCAAATTGGAAATTCACATTCCAATAAAGCACTAGCATAGTAAAAAGCATTATTTCATGTCAACTTCATAAAAACCTTGCTAAAGAGGAAAGGAAGATAAAAGGATAAAAAGAAATACGATTCCCAAAACATAAAACCGGTATTTAAATATGTTTCTTGACTACAAATTCTGTCAATTTTTCCCACCACACAGGTCCTTCTTGATTAACTGAATTGCTAATAAGACACAATAGGAAGTAATTTTTCCATGGTGGCCAGCCTAGACTCAACTATCTCAAGTTTTTCCCCTTCATCTTATCCACTCAGAATAAGAAAACTGAGCCTCAAAAAACAAACATCCTGCATAGTACGATCATTAGTAAAGAAGAGATGGCTGGCAGCATTAGTTGCTCTTGCACTGGCATAAATTCTTGTTTTTACACCCAAAGAATCTTTGGTACTGTTATTATTCCTACAATCAGATAAATCAAGATACCACCCAAAGGAAAATGGCCACAAACAGAATGCCAAAAAGACTAATACTGATGTTTATTCTGATTTAAAATGTGATGTTTTCCATTTTTTTCTTTGGCACCAATAATCTTAAAATAAAAGTTTTTCAAACTTTTCAAAAAAAATTGAGAAACTATATTATAATAATAGCAACTTATGTAGCTTATGCTAGACACCATTCTAAGCACTTTGCTTATATTAACTCATTTAATTCTCACAACCTTATGATGTAATAAGCTCTATTATCAACTGCATTTTACAAATGAGGAATCTGAGGTACAAAGAAGTCAATTAATTTCTCCATGCTGCCACACAGGTAGTGAACAATATAACCAGAACATGAACTCAGGCAGTCTTGCTCCAAGCCCCCATGAAGTGGGATATTAAATGGTCCTATATACCATATTTCCCTGAAAGTAAGACCGGGTCTTATATCAATTTTTGCTCCAAAAGACACATTAGGGCTTATTTTCAGGGGATGTCTTATTTTTTCACGTACAACAACCTACATTTATTCATGTACAACAATCCACATTTATTCATGTACAAAAATCTACATTTATGCAAATGCAGTCATGTCATCTTCTGGAACATCATCATAACTCTCCAAACCCCAAATTCCGGCTTGAATTTCTTGCGACTCCATTTCCTGTAGAACCATTGGCCCCAATCTCTCATGTCCAGCAATAGAGCTCTCCTTAAATGAGCACTTCTTGTCCATGTAGCCTGCTCGTAGTGCACTGGCAACACAGCTGTCAGTGATTTTATCCCATCAATTCTTCACCCAAGTTCTCTTGCAGGCCTCTTGCAGGGTAGGCTTCACAAAGTTTTCACGCTGATTTTTCTCCATTCTATTTTCAGTGTAGTCATTGATTTCCATGTGCAAATGGTCCTTGAATGGCTTGTTTGCTGCAGTATCAAGAGTCTGGAGACAGGCAGTCATTCCTGCGGCAATCACTATTTGATCTATTCTTCTCTCTGCAAGGAAGTTCATGTCTTTAGCGCGGTGAATGCTGGCTGAATCCCAAACCAGTAGACCTCTTTAGCCACCTCGCAAAACAAGTGGCAGCATTAAATCGACCCACCTCCTTATAACTGCTTGTGTACACCAGGCTTTTTCAGTTTCAAGAACATAAACGCCTGAAATACATTCAACCTCATCTTTCTTGCCCTTAGTGATGATTTGAGGTGGGGCTTTCTTTCCATCCAGATGAATTGCCAAAATATAGGTAACACGTTCACTTGTGTAACCAATAGAGGAAATGTAGATTGACGAGGCAGCCCTCTGATCAATTGTCATTTGAGATCCTTGGCCCATAAACACTGCAATTTCACATCTATAGCAATCATGTTGGAGAGTTGGTATTTAGAAAAGACAATGCCATCAACAAAAGACTTGAATGCAAGTGCACGTTTAATAACTTCACTATCTTCCAGTTTGAACAGTGTTGTTGATCTTAGAGACAGTTCATATCGCTGAAGGAAGCCACCCAACCAGTATTGTGATGCTTTGAATTCTTCTGGGGATATTTCTAACGGTGGTGCCACTGCAAGGGCAAATGCTTGAATATCAGCCCTGCGCACAACCAAAGCCATTGCTCTCCTGTCAGCAATCTGTTCACAAATGATGTCTTCCAGTTCAGGAAATAAAGGTTGTCGACCTGATCCACACTTGCACTTCTTAGCATTTCCCTCATCCACCTGTTGACTGAGGTTATCATACTCTGCTCGCCATTTTAGACCATTTGGAGATCCAACTTCTTCTCTTTGCAGAAAGCCCTAAGAGTCTTGCCCTGGGAGTCCTCCACGAGTTCTTTCTTGTACTCGACGAAATAGCTCTTTCTTTTGCACTCATCTTGTCTGGGGGTCAAAATACTATTCCCTTTAAATCTACCATTAAATCAAGTGTTAACTGAAGACTTACGAGATAGGAGTGGCAACAAAAATGATGCCAGTTAAGAATGATGGTCCACACAAACGCGATGAAAAATTGCAGGCACCAAAATTCAAAAAACGTTTATTTATTTCACACGAGTGCATTAAGTACGTCCATTACGACACACGACGTATTGAATTATGAAGATTCATATTAGACACAACCACATCCGTTTGTTACCAAGCGCACGTTATTTGTGCATTGTGTCTGTACTCTGATTGGTCATTTGGCAATAAGTCTCAAATTCATCTGTTTACATAGCCGTTTACCTCTCATCCAAAAGTGCCTGCTTGGGTATTTACTACTACACAATTATAATTTATGTTATCATTTATTTTAAGTATTAATGTCAATAATATTTATTTATATTTAATTGTATATATTATTATAATTCAATACGTCCATCACCTGTTGCAACAAACGTACTAAATGTGTCCATCTGCCTGACAATCTTAATTGGGGCTTATTTTGGGGGTAGGGCTTATATTACAAGCATCCTGAGAAATCATGCTAGGGCTTATTTTCTGGTTAGATCTTATTTTCGGGGAAATACGGTAGTTGGGCATTAGACCTTAGAATTGGATCTGCTGTAAAACAGAGAATAGGGTCCCACAACATAACTTCTTAGTGACCCTATTTCTATAGAGAAATTGTGTGAGGCAATACAGAGCAATTACCTGTGGGGTGTTAGAAAACAACTCACCTTTGAGTCAATTAGAGACTCAATGTCTTCTTACCCCAAGTTAGCCATTAAAAAATTATGTTTAGCAAAACTGAAAAATAATTATGAGGGACAAACCTTATTTTGTCAGGCTAAGGGATGGGGAAAGCCAGAAAACGCTATACCATGTTTCCCCAAAAATAAGACCTAGCCAGACAAGCAGCTCTAATGCATCTTTTGGCGCAAAGATTAATATAAGACCTGGTCTTATTTTACTGTAAGACCGGTCTTTATAATATAATATAGTGTAGTGTAGTATAGTATAATGTAATATAATATAATATAATATAATACCAGGTCTTATATTAGTTTTTTGCTCCAAAAGACGCATTAGAGCTGCTTGTCTGGCTAGGCCTTATTTTTGGGGAAACACGGTAGAATACAACTTGAAATTTACAGAACGTTAAACTTAAAATTAACCACTTTAGAATTTATTTTCTCCTTTTATAATCTTCTAACCTGAGACAAAGTAACTGTGAATGACAATTTTCCAATATTTACAAATTGAAATTCAACTGAGTTTTAACAATATAAAGAAGAAAGAGTACTGTTCTGTATTGTGAAACAACTCTCCCTGAAAAATCCTTAACTTTGACTAGTTTTTTAAATAAATGCTCAAAACTAAAATGATTAGGAAACCACAACGATTAGGAAACCATTTTGTTGTATACCATAGCATTTCCAAATGGACAGGGTTCTCTCTTCTGGACTATATTATAGGGTCCGACCTAAAATGATTTTTCTAAAAGAGCTTACTTCTCAGTTCACTTTTTCTATATCATTTTCCTCATACAATGAAGGAGTGCTAAATTTCACTCCTAAATCTATTTGACTTGGGAGATTCCAAAAAATAATTTGCTTCTATGCTGGTTGACAGTGTTGTTTCTGAAAAAGCCTAGCGAGTTAAGAATACTTCCTGGTATAGATATTTAAGAGAACAAAACACATCTAAACATAAGGGTAAATGCATTTTTGGGTTTACACAAATAAGAAAACAAGTATGGTGAGAACACAATTACTCAATGGCTATTATTTTTCAGCTCTGGGTTACCTTTCTATTTTTAGAACTAGGCCTCATCTACCTCCCCGCTTCTGAAGCTTGCCATCTCAAGCGGCCCATTCTAATTCCACCAAAAGAGTGAGTATAGGCAACCCTGACTACAGAACTAGTCCTAAGTATTCTTAGGAGTAAGTCGGTTTCTATAATTAGGGGAAATATTAAAAGCTTCCAGGCCAGTCAGAGTATTCATCAGAAAATTATTACTTGGTAAAAGCAATAATTTTTTACAAAAATTATTTTAAATTACCAAAGTGCCAATTTACATACAAAACATTATTTATTCATAAAATTTACTTGTGCAAAGATTAATGTGCACTTACCAGTAAACATACAAGTACTGGTCAAGATTAATTTAACTTTACTAAATTGAATTATGTTCATATTCTCTCATTTATTCTCAAACTTAAAACTTGAGCTGTGGCAATAATCTAAGAAAACATCCTTTAAATAGAAAGTATGTTAGTTAGTAATAAATCAAATTAAAGAAAAATAAATTAAGTACTTTAATGTTCACACAAAACAAAAACTTACCCAGGCCCTTTCATGCCTCTTACCCAGGCCCTCTGATGAATACAATTATACCTATATTTAGTCTAAGCAGTTATCCAGGATCCTCATTAACCTCTACTAATGTCTAATTAATAATACAAATACAAAGAGAATACCTTTTTGAGACTTAGTAGGGTTTATAGTTTCCATAGCTACAGAAGTTTGTCTCCCTTTACTAATGCAGCTTTTCTTCTTCCTGGCTCACTGCCACAATTCTGTGACATTTATCAGAAAACTGCAATCCTCTTGCTACTACTAAATACTATAAACATTTGCTTTCCAGAAATCAACAAAATGAATCAACCATGCATATTAATAGTCAAAAAATTTCCCAGTCTAAATGAGGTTAATGTGTCTACTTCATGAATTTTTCAGTCACCTGTACGCTAGTCTGGCACATCAAAATTTTGTTTTTGATGTAGCACACTCAATCTCCCATTTACATTTAAAGCTCAAGATTTGGGGTCCCATGTAGAAAGCAAGAGAAATTCACACTTTATAAAAATGGAATAAAACCAGGATTTACACAACTAAAATATACTTTATTAAATGGGAAAATGAAATATTCTACTTTCCAGGTGCCACCCCACAATTACTTGTCTCATTAACTTTACAAAAACACTTAGTGTATCTCAGACTCTTAAAATTACTTTCTTTTGTCTTTTAATATATATTTTTGTGGTAAAATATACCTAACATACAACTTAACCACTGTATCCATTTTTCAAAGTATACAAGTCAATGGCACTAAATTCATTCGTAATGTTGTACAACTATTACCACCATCAATGTCCAGAACTTTATTATCTCAAATGTAAACTCTGCACCCATTAAATAATAAATCCCCATTGTCCTCTCCTCATACTCCCTGGTGACCACTATTCTACTTTCTGTCTCTATTCTAGATACCTCATGGAATCACAGAATCATTCAATATTTGTCCCTTTGTGTCTGGCTTATTTCACTTAGCAAGTGTTTCCAAGGTTCATCCATGTTGTAAGATGTTTCAGAATTTCATTCCTTTTTAAGGGTGAATAATATTCCATTATAAGTATACACCACATTGTATTTATACATTTATCTGTTGATGGACACTTGGGCTCAGTTGCACCAAGTTGTCCAACCATCACAGTAATAAATTTAGAACATTTTTAACACCTCCCCACAAAAAACCCAAACTCTTTAACTATCATCCCTCTAACCCTCCAACCCCCACTAGGAACCACTAATCTACTTTCTGCCTTTATAGATTTGCCTATTCTGTACATTTCATGTAAGTGGAATCATACAATATGGTCTCCTGTGATTGGCTTCCTTCACTTAGCATGTTTTCAAGGTTCATCCATGTTGTAGTGTATATCAGTAATTCATTCCTTTTTATGGCTGAATATTATTCAATTAAATGGATATATCATATAATGAAATAAGTCAGACAGACAGACAAATACTGTATGATCTCACTTATGTGTATAATCTAAAAAACCAGAAAACTGAACTCACAGAGAACAGATTGGTGGTTGCCAGAAGCCAGAAGGTGGGGGACGGGACAGATGGAGTGGAAAAAATGGGTGAAGGTGGACAATGGTACAAACTTCCTTTTATAACATAAATTAATTCTGGGGCTGTAACGTACAGCATGTTGACTATAATTATCAATATCATATTGTATATTTGAAAAATGCTAGGAGAATAAATGTTAAAAAGTTCTCATCACAAGAAAATATTGTAATTATGTGTAGTAATGGATGTTAACTAAAGTTACTGTGGTAATCACGCTCAATATATACATTTATCAAATCATTATGTGATATATCTAAAACTAATATAATGTCATATGTCAACTATATCTCAAAAAATGTTTTAATTTAAAAAAATGTCAATCATAGGAATAAAATGACCCAAAAAACCCCAATAAAAAAAAAACAACTCTTCTGGACTTAAAAATCTCATAATTCAAAGCCTAATTCCTAGCAGAAAAAAAAGTTCAAAAAGTATTCTTAACTCTTAACACAATTATTCCAAAAGTTGTAGTATTATACCAATGAAATCAATATTACAAGTATGGTAGTGCCAAATTACTATTTTAGATGCTACACTGCTTGTAGAACCCTGCAGAAATTAAAAGCTAAAAAATTCCTATTCAGTGTTTCTGCACATGAAATAAAAAATTTAAAATCTACCTATAAATAATATTGCTAAGTCTGATTCCCCATTGACTTATGTTTTTAAAGTGAAGTTCCTGGAATATGACAGCTAAAAATTACAAGATTAATTTAGTTGTTGTTAGGGGGATGGGGTTTAACAGGAGTGATCCTCACATGTACCCACACACATACCCCACTGAAGTCCCAGAGAAAGTAATGCCACGTAAAAGAGTTGAGAAACTTAATTATGTAGAGATGTTACGATGTTGACAAAAAGGTTTATTTCCAGTTCCACAATCACCTCATATTAACTGGTTATTCTGTTCTGTGGGGTACAGATTCTTGAAAACGTTTTTATCAAGACCCACCTCCCCAAAAATAATCCTCCCAAACATAGAGGGGGAAAAGAAAGTCCTGTTAGAAAATAGTATTATATTTTCTGATAAAGGTACCAGACATCTTCTATGCCATAAAACTAAGGTCATACCTCTAGCTTTCTCAATCATCCATGGTGTTCCTATTATCTACTAATTTAACTAACCATTCTAGGTTCTTTTTCCCCCCAGTCTATCAAATGTAAAAGCTTCCTTAAGAAAACTTCTGCTCACTATATTGCATAGCCATGCATTTTGCCCTAAGCTGTCCTTTTCAAGCTTCAAGAGAACTTTCTTATTCGAATATTAGTGAGCAACTCCAACTCCATTTTCATCTTAATTAGGAAAATGTTTGTCTTTAATGATTAAATAGCTACGGTTCTTACTTTCTTATTCGAATATTAGTGAGCAACTCCAACTCCATTTTCATCTTAATTAGGAAAATGTTTGTCTTTAATGATTAAATAGCTACGGTTCTTTAAAGGCCTAGGTTTCCACCAGCAGCAATTATTATTTAAACTGAAGCTTTCTACAGGGTTCTATATAACTAGAGCACAATCCTCTCAGATCTCCAACACCATGTCTTCTTCTCCGACTGTAGTAGTCATTCACGTATTCATTTGTTCAATAAACATCAAGCACCTTTCAGATACAAAGCACTCGTGCCAGATGCTGTGAGAATGCAAGGTACAGTTGCTGCCCTTAAGAAAATTACTATCTAGTATAACTTTTTAAACAAAACTGGACTTCACTAAATGTTTTTTATGTTTTACTCTAGCTTTATTTCAGTGGCTTTTTCTGATATTCTGATTATCATGGTTTGTGTTTCTTTTCCTGAACACATGCATCATCTAGGACTTCAATATTAAAGCTCTCCTAAGTTTTGAGAGTCCTTTCCCTCAATTATTTCCATAATTTTATTAACACTTTCACATACTGATTCAGTGCAATCCCTATTAAAATCACAACTCACTTTGCAGATTAAGAAGCTGATCCTAAATTCAAATGGAAATTCAAGGGACCCTAAATAGTTAAAACAATCATGTAAAAGAAGAAAAAGTTGGAAGATTCATCTTTCCCAATCTCAAAACTTATTTCAAAGCTCCAATAATCAAGACAGTATAATACTGCCATAAGGATGGACATATAGATGAATGGAAAAGAATTCAGAGTCCAGAAATAAACCCATACATCTCTGGCCAACTGATTTTCAAAGATGGTGCAAAGACTATTCAATGAGAAACAATAGTCTTTTCAACAAATAAGTATTAGGGCAACTGGATACCCACATGCAAAAGAATGAAGTTGGACCCCTATCTCACACCATATACAGAAATTAATTCAAAATGGATCAAATGTTAAGAGCCAAGACTATAAAATTCTTAGAAGAAAATGTACATGTAAATCTTCATGATCGTGGATTAGGCAATGGTTTCTTAAATATGACACAAAGCATGAGCAACAACAAAAATAGATAATGTGGACTTTAACAAAATTAAAAACACTTGTGCATCAAAAAACACTACTAAGAAAGTAAAAAGACAATCCACAGAATTGGAGAAAACTTCTGCAAATAATGTATTTGATAAGGGACTCGTATACAGAATATAAAAAGAAATCGTACAACTCAACAATAAAAAGACAAATAATTCAACTTAAAAATGGGCAAAAGCCTTAAATAGACATTTGGCTACACTACAAATATAGGCACATATGAGAATTAAGACATCTTATTACCTTTATGTCCCTTAAAAAAAAAGCTTTCCCTTTTAGAAGGTTATGGAACTTGAACAATGGAAGTTAAAGAGAATTTACGCTGTATAAATCCATTTATATGAAATTCTTTAAAAGGCAAAACTAATCTATGGTAAGGAAAAACAGATCAGTAGTTGCCTGAGGGGCTGGAGTGGGGAGAATTGACTACAAAAAAAAGCAAGAAATAGCTTTATAGGGTGACTAAAATGTTCTATATCTTGTCTGTGGTGATTACACAAATGTATACACTTATTAAAAACTCATGGATCATTTAAAATCGTCTCTATCTGCATCTCTATAAAGCTGGTTTGTTTTAAGAGAAAGAAGGGAAAAAGATAGAAGAAGTAACAGCAGAACCAACAAGCAAAATGTTCAGAGTACCATGAGAAAATGGAGATATGGGTAGAAGGGGAAGATTAAAAAGGGAGGGGGGTAAGGGTTAAAAAGAAGAACCAAAGCAAATTAATAAGGCCCTATGCAAAATATCAATATTCATAGAGCATTTCATAGTTTTCAAAGTCCTCTAACATTTCAGCTGTTGTTCTTCAAAACTCTTAAGTAAGCAAGGCTAATAATGTCTCTGCTGAAGAAAAAAATGCTTACACGATTTTCCACAAAGGTCAAACTAGAATTAAAATTCAAATTTTTTAATGCCTAACAGAATTTTCAGGAAGTTTAGAAGCAAAGACCAACGATATCAAGAAACAGTACCAAATCTTGAGGCTCTATTAGTACTGTTTTTTCTGTTGCTCATCTCTTCTCAAACTTCATTAGGCTCAGAAATATACCAGCAGAAATAGGGTAAAATAATTTCTATGCTTCCACGAAACTATTGCCAAAGAAATCAAGAACCTCACGGCATCCTCCATTTCTAAAGCAATTCTCCTTAGGTGGTGGCTTGCTTACTCTCCCCTACTTTTCACTTTTGAACACCATCATCAGTCAAGACAGAGGTGGTTCAACCAGCGAGGTGCTTCACCTAAATCTTAAGACACCCACCAAAGCCAGGCAATAATTTGCTAATCTCGAGTGTTAAAATATTCCCCAAAAGGGCCATCATCATAGTCTTTTTTTTAAATACTTTTTTTAACTTTTTTATTTCTTGTTTATTTTATTTATTTAAGTGTGTTTTTCCAGGACCCATCAGCTCCAAGTCTGTTTCAATGTAGTTGTGGAGGGCACAGTTCACAGTGACCCATGTGGGGATCGAACCAGAACCTTGGTGTTAAGAGCACCGCGCTCTAACCAACTGAGACAACCGGCCGCCCATCATCATATTCTTTACTGATTTTTATGTGTGGCTTATAGAATGTCTCTCATTACTTTAAGGAAGCTGTTTAGCTAAAGAATCCTATACAAAGTACTCTTTTTACACCATCTGAACAGTGATGAAATCTTATTAGGGCCAAAATGTAAATGCCAATTATCAAATGTTTGTCCTGTAAGAAAGTCATGATAAGCTCAAAATTCTGAGGTAAAATTGTCAGGTTTCAAATTCCAGCCTCCTCCACTAGCTATGTAACTTTGGGAAAAATAGTGAATCTCTGTGTACCTCAGTTTGTTCATTTATGAAGTAAGGATACTGATACTATCACACAGGATTTTTCTGGGGATTAAATGTGAAAAATAGGTATACTATGCTGATACACATAAATTGCTCAAAAAAATGTTTTCAATTATACTAACACTGAAATTAATATTCTTTCTTCTCTTTAACTACCAACACTGTTTCTTTTAACATGTCCTTTACCAAAGATTGCTTTCAGTAGATTTTTTAAAACCAAAGCTAAAGTTATAAAGGTAAGAATAATCAACAACTAAGCTCACTGTTAGAAACTTTTCTGTTCTTTTCTCACCTTCAAAACCAAGTACCAAACTTACTAAAGGACTAATCAAAGCATTTCTGAATGGGAAAAACGTGATAAACATTCATGGCTGGCCAGTTGTAATAATCGTCACCTACAGGTAAAGACAATATTCCCCTTATCCATTGTGGATACATTCCAAGACTCCCAATGGATGCCTGGCACCTCAGATAGTACCAAACACATACATACTAAGTGTTTTCCTGTACACTCATTCCTATGATAAAGTTTAATTTATAAATTAGGCACAGTAAGAGACAACAACTAAAAATAAAATAGAACAATTACAACAATATATTGTAATAAAAGTTGTGGTAATGTGAATTTGGTCTTTCTCTCTCTCTCAAAATATCTTTTGAATTGTTTATTTCGGGAATTTTCCATTTAATATTTTAAGACCATGGTTGACTACAGATAACTGAAACCACAGAAAGCTAAACCGTGGATAAGAGGGGACTACTATATTAAAAATAAAAGCAAGAGGAAAAAAATCTATTTTTCAATAGTTATTATAAATAAACAAGAATAACTAAAAAATCTCATATAGCACAAAGTCAGTGGCTTTTTTATGTATTGACTACAATAAGAAATATTTTTCTGTACTACCACTTGCAAGTTTTAGGAGACTCCTGGAATAATTATAGTCAAGAGTCAATTAAGAGCAGGCCAAGAAGCATCTGATTAAATATGAATTTTATCCTCTTACTTCCGATAAATAATAGTTCTGGTATTGATGAAAAATAACAAAAGCGGAGTTTAAGAAGAGACACAAAAACAAATGGTAGGAAATCAGAGAGACAGATCCTAGAAGCAAGAAGTTGGAATAAACTAGGTATGATTTTTGTCATATATTTGAACTTCATTTCCATAATGATATTTTTCATTTACTAGGTAGGAATCAATAAGAGATTAACAGATACTAAACAAAAAAGGAATCCAACAGATTGTTTTAATGTTAAATATTTTCAACAAATCCTTTCCAATAAGATATCGTCATGTATTTCATCACGTAAGAGTCAATGGCCTAACTACCTTACTAATACAGATCCGAGGAAGAGAAACAAATCAGGACTAATGGCAATTCAGAAATATTCCATAAAGTCAGTTAAGACACTGCTGATTTTGTAGGTGTCAGATGGGCACTTGTCTTATTAGGGAGACCACTTCATGGAGTGTGTAGATGCCTGACCACGGCTGTATATACCTGAAGCTGAAGCTGAATAATACTGAATGCCAACTATAATTTGTGTGTGTGTGTGTGTGTGTGTGTGTGTGTGTGTGTGTGTGTGTGTGTGTGTGTGTGTGTGTGTGTGTGTGTGTGTAGTCACAGGATGTGGAATAGAGCATCGAGAATAGAGTCAATGGTATTTTAACAGCTATATACGTGTTAGAGGGGTAGTAAATTGGGAAAGGGGGTTATCACTTTGTGAGGAGTGTAAATATCTATTTGTTTTGTACATCTGAAATTTAAAAAGAAGACACTGCTACTGTTTTTTAGGATTTTCATTTATGAACTATAAAGTATAATTATGCATGCATGATACCATATCAAATAGATTGACACTAGTAAAAAAAAAGTTTACTTTCCTCTAACTTACTGTAATATTTCATATTTTCTTTTTAAAATCTTTCAGTCTTAAATGTTTGATTCACACCAGGAATGCATCATATTGGTGTTTAGTTCTTATTTAACCAGCTCTTTAATTTGATCCATCATATAATCTCTTAACTCATGCTTTTAAAAGGACTTAAAATTTTTAATCAATTCTTTTTATCACTCTATTTTTCCAATTTATTTTTCCTGTTTTATGATTTTCTACCACCTTATCTTACAGCTCTATATTTCTAGAATGACCTCTTAATCTCATTTGTATACTTTCATTTAGTTTAACTTTTTATCTGTTTTTTTATATGGCAAACAATATAGGCCATAATTAATATTTTTCGTTACAGAAAGTGTAAGACATGGTATCTTTTTCTCTGTAGTTGACCTTTTCCTCTAGGCACTGCAAAGAATCCTCGCCTTCAAATCTGAAAACCCTAACTGCAAACCGTCTCATCTTTAAAAATATATACAAACTGATTTCTTTAAAGAAGGTAGGGAAAATGCAAAAATAGAATCAAAAAAGTAAAAACTTGAGTATATATTTTTTCCCAGGATTCATTTGCAAGTTACTTTAAAAATAATTGCCACAACAGGTCTTTTATTTACTTATTTTATTAAACATTTCACATGTAATTATGGGTTTATCAGAAACATTTTAATGGCTATGTACTACTGTATTAAATAGCTAAGACCCTTTTCCCATTGTCAGGCAATCACCACATTAAATTTAAAAAGCAGAACTATGTACGGTGACCTAGTTAATTAGACTTATTGTGGTGATCATTTCCCAATATATACAAATATTGAATCATTACATTGCACACTCGAAACTAATATAATGTTGTATGTGTCAACTATACCTCAATAAAAGAAACTAATTTCCTATCTTAAAAAAAAAATAGTAACAGCAAGAAGGACCTGCATTGCTATGTAAGATAAAAGCAAACTTAATTAAATGATAAAAGATTTTGAATATATTTTTAAAGTTTAATAATACCCAACTGCAGGTTTTCCAACCTTATTTGCCTAAAGAAAGAACTTAAATTTGTAAAACGTTATGCTATATAAAAAATTTAACAAATTTTATAATAATTAAATTCCCCTCTGGGCTGAGTTTTTAATTATTAGATGGAATCTAGACTACTGATGTAAAGCATACATACATACATTATTACTAGACAATACTTCATATTATTATATAACATATGTCAGTACAACATAGTATTAGTTAAGAGCAGACTCTAAAGTGAGACTACTTGAGTTGGAATCTTCCCAGCTATGGTAAGATTCTGTGACTCTGGTAAGTTACTGAACCTCCCCTATGCCTTGCATCCTCATCTGTAAAATGGGATAATAATAACCATCTCAAATAGTTGATATGAGATTCAGTGAGTTCATATTGGTAATGTTCCTGGCACATAGTAAGCACTACATAGATTGCTGGTGTTTAAAAAAACGTAATTTAGCTAACATTTATTGAGCACTTACTATGCGCTAGGTAAAATGCTTTTCAAAAATTTGCCTCACAACAACCATGATGAAGATACTACTATTGTTGTCCCCATTTAAAGATGAGAAAATTGAAGCATAAAAAGATTAAATGACTAAGCCGAGGTCACACACAAACATCCGAACAAGGATTTGAACCCAAATCTGACTGCATGGCCTACAATTTCAATAAAAATTACAAACTATACTATTCACTAGAAACAGTAGCTTCCTGCTACACTGTAGCTTGAAAAAGGGAATGGGGGAGACATGAGAGACTGTTGAAATAAACTAGAAAATGTATTTCTTGGAATAAAATAGAGTATTTTAAAAATTAATATAAGATGTCATTATAATACAGAAGTATTTATGTATGAAATGATATGTCTGATATTTGTTTTAAAATAATACAGTTAGGGAAGGGGAGAAGATAACAGGAAAGATTAGACATCCATTAATAATTGTTAAAGCTTGGTGATGGGTGCATGGGGGTTCGTTATTATCTCTACTTTTGTATATTCTTGAAAATATCCATAATAAAAGGTTAAAAACAGAAATAAAGTGCATAGATGAAATACTTTCATTACACAAGCAAACAACTTTCTCATGACACTCTGTATCAAAGATATAAAAGGACATGGCATACTTGGTATTTATATATTTCTGTAAACAGGTGGTCTTACTTCAAATATTTAAGCATCCTCTCAATCAAAATGAAAAATTAATGCACGTATTTAGGCACAAACATGTAAACATACATACTAAATGACTGTCTACATTGCCACCAACTTGTTAAAAATATTTGCTTAAATAATTAACACTTTTTTTCATATCTTTTTCCTGCCTAATAATCTCTTTGATTATGACACTCTCTGGTTTGTTGCCCAGAAAATAGATGGGTTTGTATAGATAAATATGATTCCACAATATGGTCACAAATTGAACAATATGAATAAAAACCAGAAATCTGCTTCACTAAGAAACACTTCTAATAATTCCTCATCTAAAATTGTAGTTGATAGTTGATTTTCATACTAATACATATCCATGGGCTTCTTATAAGTGTAAATATAATCAATAGTTTGAGAACCTTTTATATGTTCTAAATTACAGTTAAAACAATTTAGCTGATACTAAAGGGGAAAGAAAAAACACATTTAATAAGCCAGACACTATATATACTACATATTTTGATACACGTTCGCTCACTAAATTTAAGAGGTTATATACATTTTCATAGAAAGAACATTCAAGTCTAGAGAAAGGTAAAATCACTTGCCCAAGGTCATAGAGCTAATAAGTAGCTAAATAAGTATCCAAATTAAAGCTCAATTAATTACAAAACCCACTTGTTCCTCCACTATACCAGACCACTACATAGGAAGGAACACCTATATTCAACTCAAACTTAAATATAGGGCCTTTTTTAAGTGGAGCACAAAATGTTTAAGTTATCGGTTACATATATATTTTACAATGGCAGCTTGGCTTTGGGTAAAGAACTCCAACTAAAACACAAAAAGCATTCTTTCTGCTACTGTGTGACCTTCCCCCCCCCCCACATCTCTTAATTTCAGCCTCAGGTTACTCATCTCTATAATGGGGAAATTAATATCCTTGCTGTCCACAATTCCAGGATTATAAGATTCAAAGATAATATATGTAAAATCACTTCAAAGACTAGAACAACACAAATATAAACTTTTTTTATCTTTAAAGGCTAAAAGCACAAAATAAAGTGTTCTGAAATAACTCAGTTGTTTAAATTATTCTACACATTCTATTAACATTTCTAGAACTTTCTTAAATTCTTTTTTCTAGGCATAGTTCAATCATCATCTCTATTACTTGGCTTTACTCATCCTTCAAAACAATGCAATAGTAATGGCATCAACGCTTTTGTAATAAATAATTAATATATCATTTTGAAATAGCATATAAGTTCTGAATTTTCAAACTAAGTATGTGTTTGATGTCACTCTTTCAGTTATATTCATGCTCTTGTTTGAGCTTTTTCATATTCAGTTTGTTTGTAAAAAGCTGGAATTCTAAGGTAGAACACCCAACACATAATTTTTAATGATTTTGTGGGGTTTTTCCCAAGGTTTCTCAAAGCCCATACAATAGCTAACAAGCACATCAAACACAGCAACAAAATCCACCGAAAAACATTCAGCTGCTCTAAAAGAAGGATCAGTCTCTTTAGTAGAAAACTACATTGTGTGAGTTTGCAAAGTTTCACACTTTCTCATTTAAACTCCATTTCAGAGAAAGCCTTTGCATACTCACACAATATGCTTTAAAATGGCACTCTGCTGACCTTCCAATAGTCCAGCTCTATGAAAATTCTGTGATGGGTGTAACTTCAGAGAATCTGAAAAACACAAAAAGCATTAAGTACTTTTTATGCTGAACGATTTTTTTTTAAAAAAAAGCCAAGGACAGCATAAATCTCTTACATAACTGTTATGTATTTTTAAGCACTAAAGCCCATATTTGTGAATATATTCTCTAGGAAAGGCTGAATTGCCTCTACAGTGGTCTCTATGCTAAACTTAGACTTTCATAAAGCATTTGTTTCATGGAAAATTATCAGATGATTGCTGCATAAATGGTGTTAATGTCTTGACTATTTTTAGCACCCAACTGTACCACATTTGCCCTCCTCTAAGAATCATCTCTTGTTATCGCTTTCTGACACTCAAAACTACATTATTACCAAACTACTTTAGGTAACATTGCCTGAAAAACATCTTACAGGATGGTGGTGACTGCCAACTAAAGTCATCACAGCACTAGACAATGGCTACAGTTACTAAGTAGGACTCTGTGTACAAACTCAATCGTCAGTCTATAAAGTTCAGTACCTTCCAAAGTAATCCATCTCACTCCAATTCACATAAACAATCTGAATACACGAATGTGAAGCTGAAGTCCCCCTTTTTGGAGCGGGTGAAATCAGCGGATGCAAACATCAAACCAAAAACTGAAAAAATGCAGATTTCTAGGGAGGAGGTCCATAATGGCACTGATTTTTTTAATATGGTGAAATGACTAACTAATAACCCAGTTATGTCTTTTGCCCCCTCCCACGGGTTTAAAAAGTGTTGAAGAGTGCAGTGGGAGCATTTTGGTTTGATGCCCCTTGCACAGGGAACCTGTTCTAACACATTCTTGTGGTGTCCAGTATAGGAATTTAACCCCAGTAGAGATCAGCTCGTGTTAATAGTTTAGATCCAGGGAATCCCCTTCAGGCTTGAGCCAAGAGTTTTAAAAATGGGAATCTCTGTCCATTGCTCCCCTCCCTGCAACGAACCCTAGAACCGCAACGAATTAAAATTCTCAAAGGACAGCGTCTGTGCCTGAGCTGGCACCCCTGGGACAGGAGAAGGAATAAAACTAACAGAGCACCCCATATCTTAGTAAAAGAGAGAGAGAAGTAAGTAATTAGAATACCACGGAGGTGTAAAGAGAAAAGATAGAAAATTCGGGCCCTTCCCAGCAATAAGATGACGAGGAAAGGCAGAACGCCTGGTCGAGGGGGGCCGTCCCAAAAGGGGAGGGAGTGGACTAGGCCGGAGGGAGAGGGGGGTAGAACGACGACGCACAAACAACCCGGAGGGGTAGAAAAATGGTGACCCTGCACCCAGAACCGGTTCCAGGCCACGCCGCCCGTTTGGGGGCAACTTTGCTGGGGAGGATGGTCCTGGTAAGAGGAGCCGCGGCCCCACGCATCGCGGCGGCCCCAGCGCGGGGCCCACTCCCGGGTGATCCCCGAGCGGGGGAGGCCGGGGTCGGCCGCTCGAGGAGTGTGGCGGGGCCAGACCGGCAGAGGCACGCTCAGAGCGACTGGTGCCGCAGAGACCCGGAGGCCGACGGCATTTGGGCCCCGTGCGGCCGGAGGCTCCGCGGGGGAGGGGCCGCCACTCCTACCCGGCCCCTTCCACCATCACCCAACCCCAGCGGCCTCTCCCCATCGGCCTCTCCCCACCCCCCAGGACACGCCATCCCGGCCCGGGCTCGGCAGTCCCCCACGACGGGGACCCCTCTGACTCCCCGGGGCCCTGCCTCCCCGCCCCCACGCCCCAGCCCCCAGCCTGACTCACCTCTCGAGTACAGGGACTTGGGCGATTCCAGGTCTAGGTCCGCGCTGAGCAATGAGATGAAGTCCGAGGGCATCGCAGCTCGACCCAGCCCGGCCCGAGGGCAGCGGGTGGGGGGGAGCGGCGGTGGCGGCGGCACCTCCTCTCCGGGACCGCGGGCACCGAACCGGGGGCGGTGAGGCGAGGGCGGCTGCCGCTGTCTCCTCGAGGGCAGTGACTTCCACCCGTCCGAGGACCGAGGAAACGGCGGCGGGGTGGAGGGGAAACTCCACAGGGACTAAATCTCGGAGAGCCAGGAGGGGGGTTCAGGGCGGGGAAAGGGAGTGGGGAGAGCCAACCGGTCCGTTTCGTGCTTCTCCTCAGCGAAAACTGACGGTCGCCGCCACCGCCGCCGCCGCTGACAGAAATCTGAGCCCCGCCCCCCGCGGGGCAATGCGCAGGCGCGGAGGGGGCGCCCCAAAGCGGGGAAGAGCGGGGGCGGCCGCCGGAGGGCGGGGAGGCGCGCCGTGGAACAGCATCAACAAGGGCTTCGCTTCCTGCCGCCGCAGCTGGGGTTGCTGTTCCCCAGCCGGGAAAGGGCCCCGCCGGCTGGGAGGGAGGGAGGCTGGGTGGTGTCTGCGCCTGGGGCCCCGGCGAAGGAAAAGGTATTTGCACCGACCTAGTGGCGACGAGCCTGAGGCGGCCGGCGCAGCGCCGAGCTGAGCGCAGGAGACAGACCCGGGGAGCCGAGGTGTCTGAGCGTAGAGGGAAAGGACCCCAGAGCCGGGCGTGGCCGGGGCGGGTGGCTTGGGGTCTCGCAGTAGAATGGAGTTTCGTCTCTTGGACAGCCACCAGCCCAATCTCTAAATTGAGTTGGCCAAAAGGCTGTCAAACTCATATCTTAATTAGGAAATGGCAGATCAATTCTAAAAACCTCGAGTTATTGGTTGTTTAAAGTACCTTATCTGCCTTGCCCTTGCCCCCTCTCCACCAAACGTCCTTTAGAGGCTGAAAATTTAAAAAAAAAAAAAAATCCTGATTGTGTTCCGGTTGCCCGGTTTATTCGGAGTGGGAGATAGAAGACAGGTTTAAAAATTGGATCATATGAATCCACCTGGCTGTTCTAGAGGAAAAAAAAAAACAAAACAAAACATAAACACAACTCTTCCAAGCAGTTCTTCATTTTTTACCTTTGGACTAGGCAAGGATGGAGGAAGAACACATTTAATTGCGTTTTTGCTATTCTGTTCATGGGGCCAAAAGTTTCCATTGCAAAAACTGAAAATCCTCACCTACACCGCAGACCGTTTCCTGACTCTAATAGACTTCTGAGAAATTTTTAATCAAGTTATTAAAATATCAATTGGAGTGCAGGGTATGCACGTTGGAAATAATTTTAATCTCATGCAGAATATTAATGCCAGCAGCCACCTCGGCAACGTTTTTAACCTGTTTGAGTAGGTTTCGTTTTTGTTACTTTATCTACAAAGATAGTTACAAATCATAAAAAATAGTCTGTTGTATTACACACACACACACACAATTTATAAACCTTTTTCCCCAGGAATTCAGGAATATCACCTGGACTTGGAGTGCTGGGAATAGAAATAAATTCGCATTAAAGGAGGACCCAGTGCAGGTGTCTCTGGGGGTGAGGCTCTTTGTAAAGCTTTACATGCAGAATTAGAATTTAAACTTGTGTCAAGTTTACCTATCTTTCTATTTGAACATGTAATTCAGGTTGCCCAACTATCTTCACTGCATTCTGTGTAGTAATTAACCCTGTCAACATTTTCTTCCTGTCAGAAGTCAGAAAACTTTTTAGAGCCACTCCAAGATGGCAAAGCAGAACATAAAGCTACCTTCAAATATCCATCACCACTGTATGCTGTTGTAACAAGTCCCAAGGGAAGGCCCTTCATAACTGGTCAGAGCTCCACTCATTTGAGAGAAAGACTCAAACCCCACATTGCCCAACAGCTCAAGGCCTAAGCCAAGGTTTTTGAATCCAAGTAGGAGTAAACACCTGTTGGAGACTTACCCCCTCCATTAGTCAACACATAATGCCAGAAGAGGAAATTGCGACGCGCCAGGCAGAACCCCAATACTAAAAAAAGTTGGGTGAAATCACTCTGAGCATATCCCTTTTCTCCAGACCTATGTAATCAGTCAACAAACTTAAGAGTATAGGAAATCCCCGGTTACTGTTCTGACCCTAATTAAGAAGTCAAGAACTGAGGAGTCTTCTTCCTCTTTCTTTCCCCAAGTACAAGTGCTACATTGTATATGTCAATCAGATTTCCCATGATTAGATAACAGAAAAGTGAAAATGGGTCCCCCAAAGTGTGACTTGACTTCGACTGAATTCTCCTAAACTGGGATTCTGTGGACTCAGGCCCCACCCCATCAGGCCTTGCAACAAACAGTGATTATATATTAATGGATATTTGAAAATTCAGTGGTTCCCCCCATCATGTCCTTTTACAGAGACACATTTTTGAAAAACTTAAATGCCATGTTTTGCAGCAATAACGTAGAGATGTAGAATTTCATTTTTTTCTTAACATTTCAGTGACTAAAATCACTAATTAGTAAACAGTGTTTGCTCAGCTCTGATAAAAATATAGTATGACCTGCATGATATTCAGGGTTGCCGAAAATAACTAGCTGATCACCCTGTCTTCAGTAAATTACATGCTACCCCTAGTTCCAATGATATTTCCCTCTGTGGTCATTAATGTCTCTCAGTTGCTTCCACTTTTACTTGATATTTGAAAGTCTCATGTTATATCTTAAAAACCACCCCATCACTCAAACATATACTTTCATAAAACTTTCTGTGTGCACAATAAAAGGTAATACTTTAAGCCTTTTTAAAATTTCCTCTCATTGGAAATTACAGTAGGATTATGAAACAAAACATAAAGCAGAGTTAGTAGTTTGTAGAATTTCTTTATGTTACTTCCCAATCATATCACATTCCCGAGTTACTTGATTAATATTTCACAAGAACCCAGATTCAACTATAAGGTTATGTAGATTACACAATAGAGTGGCAGGTTTTATATTAGTGATGTGTTCTTTAACCCCTCCTGGACCTGTTTAGGCATTTAGTGAATTGTGTTACTGGATCTACTCCAAATGAAAGAGGTTCAAATATCAACCACTGAAAAGGAATTAAACCCATACAGAACAGAGGAATGTGTTGTCACAAGATCTACAGAATCTTTGTCATTATAATACAATTGAGGTTGTTAAAATAATTTTAGTCACACGTATTTTGTAAAGAACCTGCTAAACAAACACAAAATCTGAAAAGAAAATTTCCAAAGCAATTCAAGTCATGGACAAAAAAAAAAAAAAATTAGACTGCAAATTATCTTTGCCTCACCTTGGGATCACTCAATAATAATGGAGAGTAGACAATGGTGGGAAATAGTGACCGAATTTGTACTAAAATTATAACCAAAATCTTATTTGATTATGTGTAATTTTCATCCTTAGGACATGTTCTAGCAAATATTTCTGAAGGCAAAATTAGTTTTGATAGTTTTGCCATCAGGTTTAAAACATTCTCACTTCTTACATCTTTCAAAGTGCCTAAATCTGATAATCAGGCACTCAATTCACTGTGATGAAGTACTTCTGTACATAACTTGATCTGAGTAAGAGTTTTCATAAGAAGTCTTCTAGAGACCAGTTCAGTCTCTCAAAATCTAGAATGATTGCAAGCCCTAAGATTTGGTGCAATCATCTCGAATATGGAGGACTTAGTGGGTGGTGAAAAGGAGGTAAATACCAAAGAAACTCAAAGGTGGATTAGAGAGGAGAAATTTTAATGAGAAAACAGAAACCTCTGAGCCCATTAAACCAAGAAAGGAAGGAAGATGTCTCTAGGTCATCCCAACAGTAGGCAGGTTAGACTTATGCAAACTGCACGCAAGTCCTTATTCATACTGGCCTTGAAACTGCCACCTTAGGTTTGTAAGATGCTCTTTCCACATCTAATCATAATATTTATTGAGTCTAGTAGCCCCACCTTAGCTGTGATATTAGTTTGACCAAGAATATGAATGAGAAATTTCTTATTATCCTCTGTCTTAATCGAGGGAATTTTAACCTGGGGTCCATGGATTTGTTTCAAGGCATCTGTGATCTCTGTAAACATGTATACAAATTTTTGCAAACTTGCACCTACATGCGTCTTTTTCCTTAGAATGAAGGTCTTTAAGTTTCCTAAGATTTCTGGGGGGGGGGAAAAGGTACATGACCCAGAAAAGATGAAAAACCATTTCTCTATATGAAACAAATCCATTCTTCCCTCTTTTCACAAATGGGCTCCAGGAACTATGGTAGGTGCAGAAAATACAAAGATGTTACAAAGATGAATACAAGAAGTCAACTGTCAGCCTGACAGAGGAGATGGCTTATAAGCAAACACAAGCATTGTAACATGCTATGCTAGAGTTCTGTACAGATATCTAGAAGTAAATTATCCTTTTGCTTTTTTAGTGAGCTAATAGAGGAAAAGAAGAAGGAATGCTATTCAACACACATCACTCTTTCTTCTCCATCCACTGTCCCCACAGCTGATGTGTCTTCACTCCAACCCGTTTCCTAGTGGTTAAAAGAGGCTAGACAGTTACAGGGCAAAGTCCTGACATACAAATGTTTACATTGTGATGCATCACAGCTATTATGTGTTGATACAAATATCCCAAGAAATACCTGAGCTTCACTGGACTTTGTCAGTGGATAGTCAAAGAAACAGCGTCCCTTTTTTTTTTTTTTTTTTTTTTTAGCTTCACTGAGGATTATGGCTAAATACTTAGGTTAAGGATGCAGTGATAAAATAGTTGAATTGGTCATCCACAACTAAGCCTCAGAACTGAAGGGCTAAGTTGAAGTTATTGGATAAACTAGACTGACTTCAGGAATAACATATTCCGCCCGAGAGGCATTTGTTTCAGCTGAATAAGGAAATGTGGACTGCTCTAAACGGAGAAGAGGCATGCAAGGGATCTGCCTGTAGGTGTTGGACTCTAATTACAAAATCACAAAATATGAGGCTTAGAGAGAATATTCACTTATTTATTCATTCAGCTTCTCGACCTGCAAAAATCCTACTTATCCTTCGAAGTCCAGCTCAGATACTACTTCATCTGTGAATTCATCCTGAGCCTTTCCAAGCAATATTAATTGTTCTCTCCTCTGAATTTCCATAGCATTTTGTCCAAACTGTTGGTAGAGCAGCCATCACAGCGAATTATAGTTCATGGTCTCTCTCTAATATATTGTAAACACTTGGTTGTACAATCCCTGAGAAGGTCAAAATAAAAAACACATCCTTGCCTTAAATAACTTACAATTGAGCACATAACTTTAGCACCTAGACAGAATGAAGCAAACTCTCTAAAGCCATTTGTTGATATTTTAATAGGAATTCAACATTAGGTACAGAGATTAATAGAATGAAGGAAGGAAAGAAACAGGAAGAAGCGAAAGATTTTGCAAAAGATTTTATTCTTTATCCTATAGGCACTGGGGAGCCATTGAAGGTTTTTGAGGATGGAAATGACCTTCTCAGGTCATTGTAAGAGCTGTATTTTAAGACAGTAATAGAGGCAGTAGTGTGGAGAGTAAATAGCTGAGAGCCTGGAAGGAGGCCCTAAAGAGTAGAAGACTTGGAAAAAATTAAAATAATGAGCTGTATGTAAGACATTGTGGCAGTAGCATCAAAAGAACTCAGAAACTACTTAAATGTTGAGAGTAAAAGAGAGAAAAATATGAGGACAATCAAGAAAAGGAGACGGTGGGATAGAGCTTTGAAACATCCATCAACCAGTTCTTCATCATGGGAGTCCAGTAGCTTAACCTACCAAAAAAAAAAATCTAACAGAGAAACAAATACCACCAAACATGAATTACCCCAGAGACTATACTTTATACTTTGTTATCTAGAACAGCAAAAATTCTAACTAGAAATTAGCCGAGACTTACGTTTTACCAATAGGAAATCCAAGAAAACACAACTTGATGAAACTTAGTAAAAGAGTAAATTGATAAGAAACAAACCTAAATGAGCATGCATTTCCAGTTTTCACTCCAAAAATACTTGAGCATTAACATTTAAGACTTTAAATGCTCACTTTCATAGTAACTGAATGTGGAAGAATTTCAAGAATGCTAAAGGCCAACAATTCTTCACAAAAAGAAAAAGGGCTGGTAGAAAGAAAAAGCAGCCATAATATCTTTAGAGGATCCATTTGTGAACCTTCCATCATGGAAGACTTAGGTAATACTGGACCTGAGGTTTCCTCTCTAAGGCCTGGATCAAGGACCAAAGCATCTAAAAACCAGGTACAGACAGGCTGAGGGAACTCTGAACTCAGCCCTGACCACGAACTGGAGTCATAAGGACCAAGTAGGTCATCTGTTCTTTGTAGTTATTAAATAAATAACTTTTGGGGGTGCAAGCCCATGGAGAGCTGCTCTAGTAGGTTTCCATCCAGAAGGAAAGAGGAAGATGTAATGCGTATCACTGCTCTTGAGCAAGTCACAATCCAGCCCCAAATCTGACTCATTGGTCTTCAGTATGGGGGATATCTTTAGATATGGCGCCCAGTGTGTTGTAATTTCTTCTGGATAGACTTGGTATTTTCTCTACTGTATTCACGTATCTCAGTGGTCAAAAGTTACCAAAGGACCATGTAATCTTTCATATGATCCAAGGAAATATCCCATACCTATGTATTTCTCATCGGTGTTGCATATACTTATTTATGTTACGTCTATCAGAGGCTAATTGAGGAGGTAGAACATGAACTGACTCGGAACCAGGAGTCCTAAGTTCTAGTTCAAGGATGTCCACTTTTGGAATGCCCAGCAGGCAGTCACACTTCTCCTGACGTTCCTCCAGGGAGGGATTTCTGCTTTCCCTCTAGACTTAATCTTGGGTGAGGTAAGGCTGGAGCAGCTGGCACCACCTTGCCACAAAGAGGAAAGAGCCTGTTTGAAGTGGAGCAGAGCAAGCATTGCCTAACAATGGGGAGAAAGAAAAACTAGAACCTGAAAAGAAATCATTGGAGTGTGTGAAGCAAGCTATGCCTGATTCAATGATCTGAATTGATAAATCCCCCCCCCTTTTTTTTATTTTGCTTAATTGGTTTGAGATTGAATTTTCTGTCACTTCAAAGTGAAGACATCTTCGTTTGATACAATCTGCCCAGATTTATGGAACATTCTTGGGCCTCTCTTCTCTCTGTGAAATAAGTGGTTTAGATTATTTATCGGGCAGGCATTGTATTGGGCTACTAGTAACATACACCAGTAGCATAGGGGTTTTATTTTTCTCATGCAAAACGTCTAGATTAGGCAATCCAGGGCTAGTCTTGCAGTCCCATGATGCCAATAGGCAGACAGGCTTTCCCTCCTGCCAGCTTTCGAGGTGGCCATTGTTCTCATGCTTATAAGATGGCTGTCACCTCTAGGCATCGTGTCTGCATTCTAGGCTTATGGAGAAAGGAAGGCTAAAGGGACAAAGGGCCAACTCTCGTCCCTGAAAGATCCACCTGGGGCTTCTAACATCATTGGCCAGGACCATGTCACATGGTCACCCAATCTGAAAGGAAGGTTGGGAAAAGTGTGGGTGTTTTTAAATGGGTAAATTGATGCTCTGAACACAATTGGGGGTCAGTTGGCAAGACAGAAGGGAAGAACAGATGTTGGGTAGACAATTACAATATCTGCCACAGACTACATAATAGCAAAGGTAACCTTCCTCTCTAAAGCTCTGTAATTCTAATCTTGTTTCTATCTCGTTTTACCTAATCCTTTCTTAATGGAAAAGAACTAAATATTTTGTGGAAAGGGAGCATATTTTTAAAATCTCAAATTTTGGAGAAGCCAAGATACATCTCATAAATGAAATGACAAACGGTATATGAGAGATACCAGATTATTAGTCAAAAGCTCATATTTATAGGGCCAGCCCGGTGGCTCAGTTGGTTAGAGCTCCATGCTCCTAACTCCGAAGGCTGCCGGTTCGATTGCCACATGGGCCAGTGGGTTCTCAACCACAAGGTTGCCTGTTCGACTCCCGCAAAGGATGGTGGGCTGCGCCCCCTGCAACTAGCAACGGCAACTGGACCTGGAGCTGAGCTGCGCCCTCCACAACTAAGACTGAAAGGACAACAACTTGAAGCTGAAAGGCACCCTCCACAACTACGATTGAAAGGACAACTTAACTTGGGAAAAAGTCCTGGAAGTACACACTGTTCCCCTTCCCCCAATAAAATCTTTGAAAGAAAAAAAAAAAAAGCTCATATTTGTTATCTCTCCCCTGAAACTTCCTTAAACTGTTTAATTCCAATCTTCTGGAAGCCCATTCTCACTAATTGCAACTATTCTGATCCATTTTTACTTGAACTAAGTTACCCTGGCTTTTCCTTCTAGTTTCCAGTCCCTCTCAAATGATTTCATATCTTCATTTTTCATCTCTCCAACTAATTGTAAACTTGTAAAGAGCAGAGCCCAACACTTAGCACAATACTGGATTTGGAGTAAGCAATCAATAATGGCTGAGCAATGAATGAATGAATGAATAATTGAAATCTGAATTTCTATTTCTTTTCTTTCTTCGGAACTCTGTCCTCAGTGCATGCTTATTAACTGACTACATCTTAGAATCATTACCAAGGCAATTTGTATCCTAGGAAGCCAGCATTAGAAAGCCTTCTATTTTCTACGTTTAAATCCTCTCCACCATTGAACATTCAGCTTAGCCTCAAGAGACCGCACCCCAACCACCTCCCTTCATCTAATTGTTTCACCTGAGCCCCTTCCCATTTTAACAGATTAAAGGTTTTACCTTCAGGAAATTCTTCTATGTCTAAATTAAATTCTGTAAAAGGCCATTTCCTCTTCCTTTGCTCTCTAAGTTGAAAGAACGCTGCAGGTAACGTGTTTACCAATGCTTTAAAAAGTCCTGAGTGGGTGGTTTTTTAATAAAAAAATAACTTTCATGGGGGTTTTATACTGCAAAAGCAATAGTGTTCATTGTAAAAACTAAAAATAATAGCTGAAAATATAAATAAGAAGTTAAGTAAGAAGTATTCAAAAACACATAGACAAGATCATTTATTATATATCTTTGGAATTTTTCTATGTATATTTGCATTACATATACAAAAATTGGCTACACTATGTATACTATATTATTATCCTACATTCTTGATATAACTGAACATCAGTACACATCAGTAAATATTTTTAATGTGTGATGGCAGAGGAGTATTCAGTTACAGAATATATCTTAATTTATTAGCCAATCCCCTACTTTTGGCATTTAGTTTATTTCCTTTTATGAAAACCTTTGTAAATACCACTGAGCTGAACATCCTTGTAGCTAATCTGTACTAATAGCCTTTCCTTAATTATTTCCTTTGGCTACACCCCTCAATAAGTTTTACTTTGATGAGCAGTAAGGAGAAACAATGTTTGTAATAATGGGAGAGAGTGAAGTTAAATCCATAGTAGCTCTTCGCCTTTATTTAGGGACCTAAAATGTGTTTGGCTTGCCAGTTCCAAGGCTTACTCAGCATAACATAATGCTATGATTTTAAAATATATTCCCATAGCACAACACCTGGAACTCTGAGCTCACTGCAGAACACCCTAGAAATGCTGATAGGGAAACTTAAAATCAGAAAACATAGCTTCATGCTACATCAGATACTATCCTATTCCAGCATCTAATACAGACAAGCATGAGGTATTGATTTAAGAAAAACACACCACAGAAAAATTTAGAACTCAGAAGTTTGGCCCATTAATTATTTTTCTACTCTTAACTGGAAAAGGGCTGGCATTATCTGCTTTGGTGGAGCTCGAAAACTACTAGTGCTGGGGGAAAAAACAGACTATTTCATTTTCAGTCTCTATTCTACCACTTACTACATGCATGAATCTCTTAATCACTCTGAAATCTCAGTCTCCTTCTTTGCAAAATGGGTTTATAACAGTACCTTTGTCATTCAGAGTTATCATAGGGAGAAAATGAGCTAAATTGTGAGAAAGTGCTTTGTAAAGTATAATATTGTAACACAAATCTTACTAGTAATTGTTGCTGTAATTGATGAAGTGTTGAAAAATTCAGACTTGAATTAGAACTGAATTTGTCACAAAGATCAGACAGCATAAATGCAATCGTAAATGTAAAAATTTAATTATTTGAGAGACTAACAAATCTATCATCAAATAATTATAGAAACAAATACTTAAATTAGCCTTCAAAAGGTGGGATAAAAATTCCCTCCAATTCTAATCAGTCTTCAATTCTATGACTCATGTGGGAAGAGACCCTTATTCTATGCACTTTTGTTGTTGTTCAGTAGTTTATTCCTTTTTTCCTTTCTTTTCTTTTTTAATTAAATGTATTGGGGTAACATCGTTGACTTTGATCACCTGGCTGAAGAATAGAAAAAAATGTATGGTCTTAAAATTCTAAGTGTAATAAGCACAAAAGGAAAGGAAATGAGAACTTTTCGTGTACTGATGGTGCTGGTGGAAGTATAAATTGACAAAACAAAACAAAAATACCACTTTGGCTAGAAATTTAGAAATATCTGGTAAAGTTAGAAATGTCTATACTCTTGACCTAGCAAATCCACTTCTAGATTTGAGAAACCTTTACATATATATATATATATATATATATATATATATATATATATATATATATATGCAATGATATGCCTATTGTAACATCATTTGTAATACTGAAAAACAAGAAAGTGGGAATAGATGTCATCATTTAAGACCCTGGATCCATTGGTACCTGAAGCCTGACCAGCTCCCCTGCAACCCAGAGCTCTTCAGTTATTTGGCCAAATAAAATTCCATTTTAAGCCTGTTTGAAATGATTTTTCTGTCACTTCCAACTTTATTGAGTCCTGATCGATACATCTAGATATTATCATCAAGGTCATCTAAATCTATGACCAGTTTTTCTAAAAAGGAAAAAGGCAACAACTATTAAGCAAAGCCTAAATGTCTAGACTATAGACCTTAGAGGATAAAATTAAATCATAGCAACCAACATCTCTGGGGTGTACAATGTACAGATTATCCTAGACAAGTCTGTTGATCAAAGTGCACAACCAATAAATGAAAGAAATGAAGTAAACACAATACTTGAAGAAAATATTTTTATAAAGTGATGTCTTACAAAGTTTTATATTCATATAAATCAGCTCAAGGTGAAGTATTTTTATTTTATTTTAAAATAGGAAATATTTCAAATACATAGGAAATAGAAGCCATATATCCATCACACAGGTTTAATAGATTCAACATTTCCCTTTATCTCTTCATTTTTGTTTTAGAAAGAAATAAGGCATTATATGTAACTCTGAAGGCCCATTCCCCATTCTTTTTTCCTTTCTCCCTCCTCATAGTAATCACTATTTTGAAGTTGGAGTGTGTCATTCATTCTATGCTTGCTTTTGTACTTTTATTAAATGTATGTATCTCATTGTTTGAATTTGCATTTTCCTATTACTAGCAAGTTTGAACATCTTTTCAGATATTTATTGACCTTTAAATTCCTCTTCTGTTTGTTTCCTTTGCGCATTTTTTCATTTGAGTTGTTTGTCTTTTCGTTGGGTCTTTAATATATTCTGTATACAAATCCATTGTTGGTTATGTGAGTGGCCAATATGTCCTCCATGTCCACGGCTTGTCTTTGGCTTTGTTTATGGTGTCTCCAGCCATACAGAACTCCCAAAAACATTTGAAAGACCTCAGACATGAAGGTCAAGCCTTGGGTAAGAAGGGTCTTATTCTATTATATATTATAGAGATTTGCTCCAAGATCACAAAGCTCTGTCCAACATAGGAATGGACACCTGCTTTTAAAATAATTAAAGAAAGTTCTTTGTTATAGGACAATAATCTGTAAGGTGTTCAAAGCTGTCTGAGAATCTGAGAATTAGTACATGGTTGTCAACACATATTCTAACTTACGATATCAGACATTTTGGAGTCACCAGCTAAAATTTCTTATTTAGATTAAGACACAGAAGTCCCCCAATTCACATGCATCTATGTAATCTGAGGGAGTCATACCTTAAACTAATATCCCGAATGTGTTCCACATAGGACATCACTTCTTTGGGATGTTTATAGGTGTCAGTGGAAGAAAAAGGTTTTTTGGTCAAATATCTTTGGGAAATGTTGGATTAAAACTCTTTTTACTTTGGACTTCTGTACTTTTGATAGCTTACTATGCATTGTAAATCAAGGGCTGGCTAGAATAGATGGGGTTTCCCACTCATTTGACCACAGAACATTTTTTCCAAGGATTTATTTTCAGCCATTAAGATCTGTTAAGCAGGCTCAAGTTTAACGTGTGAAGGATAAGGAGATTAATAACAACAACAATTATAATAATAATAGCTGTCAGTTCCTTAGTGCTTAACAAAATTCCAGGTCCCGTGCAAGGCACTTTATTATCTCATGTTGCTATCAAAACAACCTAGAGATATAGATAATTATTGTCTGCATTATAAATATGAGAAAAGTGAGGCTCAAAGGGGTCAGGTATATGGCTCAAGGTCACAGAAGTAGTAGTTGGAATTGGAACACAAAAGAGAGCTCTCTGTGCTGGAGGGAAATGAGAAGGAGTGCATGTGTCAGGCACAGAGTGAGTTCTCAATATTCATATTATTATCCAATCTCATTTAATCACCACATCCACACTATGAGGTATGCACTACTACTGCTCCCATTTTACAGATGATGGAACTGAGTTTTTTTTCTCCTACACTGCTCAGAATTCTCATTCCTGAAAGGGATGTTAAGATGCAAAACAGTGGTGTAACATCAGTATCAGTACATCAGAACACTATACATCACCACACATTAAAAAAAATAATAAAAATAAAATTTTTAAATACCCACATATATATTGTTTTACATAAAACATATATATATATAATATGTGTATATCTATATATATACATATGTATATGTATGTGTGTATATATATTTGTGTATGTATATATGTATATATGCGTATACATACTGGGAAAATTCCAATCTCATCATAGGAGATGGTGGTTAAATCAGTTTTTAGCTTTATCTTCAATAATCTTGTTTTTTTAAATAAAGAAACAAACAAAAGAAAGATTGTTAGCAAATAGTACAAAATGTTAATGGTTATTTATTTCTGAGTTAATGGTGAGAATATGGATGTGGGATTTTTTTTTGTTATTGTTGTTATACTTTGTACTTTCCTGTATTGCTAAAACTTCTCAAAATATAAAAGAATTTACTTTAAAAACGGGAAGGAACTGCACCAAAATAGTAATAGTGATCATCCCTTTATTCTTCCTTCTGCTTTTCTATAATTTCCAAAGCTTTCGTAATAAGCAAATCTATAATGAGAGGGAAACCACCGAATTGTTTTGTCTTGTGCTAAAGTTTTGTTTTTAGCAAATTTGATCCTAATATCTGGAGATAGTTAACGTCAGTACAGAATCACCATTTTTATATACATTCTTATTAATATACTCCCCAGTACCAAGTATCCATCTGCAACTAAATAGGTGATGGAGAAGCCCATATTGGCCTAACAATATTCCCCCACCCAGATAAGTGGGTTAAAGGTCTCTCATGAATTTGGAATCATGAATCATGGACAAGAGGTCAAAGTCTATTGTATCTTTAATTTGTAAGGAATAGAATATATATTTGCCTAAATGGGTGCATATTCTGATATCCTGAATTGTGGGTACATTCAAAATTAGTAGAAATAAGATATTTACTGGCATTAGCTAGGGTTCCTCTTACAATCTGTTTTATCATTCATTGCATTGATATTAACAGTTGGGTCATAGCAGGTGTGAGTGGGTAAAATGACTCTAAATCTTAATCACGTGGGGGAAGTTAGAAAAATTGGGTGGAGCATGGAACCCTTTTTACTTTTGTAGCTATCTGAGCAAGCAAAGCTTGAGTTTCCAAGTCTAGTGACAGATTTATTTTAATGTAATTGAATAATTGGAGTTTTCCACTGTCAGAACCTTTTATCCGCTTCATTACTTAGAGGATTAAAAGAAATTTTGATCTGGTGTTTTATGGCGCTTTCTTTTCCCAGGGACCCAGAGAGGGAAGTGGGAACCCATGACCCTGGATGTGATCTGTTTCCGCTGCATCTGACTGAGCACAGTATATACTAGGTCACTGCCAACACCTCTATTGTCTCTGCCTCTCACCTCTATTGTCTCAGAATGATTGGATTTTAGAGCTGGGGGAAGAAAGCTTAGAAATTACCAAATCCTTCTAATTTTCCCGGTGAAAAAGAATTAGGGCATGATTTTGGCAAGAACTAATGACATTAAACTTAGGCATATACTATGACCCAGCAATTCAACTTTTCAGAGCTCCCAAGGAGAGGCCTACAGAGACATTCAAAGATGTTCATTGCAGCATTGTTTGTAACAGAAGGAAGAAAGGAAGGGGGGGAGGGGAGAGGGGAGGGAGACAAGAGAAGGGAAAAAAAATAACCACTGGAAGAAGAACATCTAATAAAACATAAAATATTCATGCCATGAAGCATTAATAAGCTAGATCTAAGTGGATAGATGTCAAAAACAATCAAAGAGCCAAGTTGTAGAAACTTGTAAAAAATGTATTTATATAAAAACTCATACAACAATACTATTTTTACATGGGTACAATATATATGATATGTGATATGATACCAAATATGAAAATCATCTAAAATATCTAGAAGTGTGCTACTACAGTAGCTACTAACCACATGTGGCTATTTAAATTTAAGTTATGTAAAATAGCACTAGCCACATTCCAAGCGTGTAGCAGCCAATATGGCTAGTGGCTACTGTGTCGGACTGCATAGACAAAACATTTCCATAATTGCAGAAAATTCTATCAGACAATGCTGCTCTAAAAAATACATGCCAGATTCATAAGACCACATAGCTGGGTCATAGTAAAAACAAAACCACTACTGAAGTATTCTTGGCATGAGGGCCCATTTGAGTTATTCATGGATGGACGGATAGATGAAAGGATACATTCATTCATTCATTCATTCATTTTTTTCACTCACTCACAATCATTTATTTACTACATGGTAAGCCCTGGGTTCTGCCCTTGGGAAACAAAGTTCCGTAGGATGCCAACCCAGCCTCAGAGAACAGACTAGACAAGGATCAGTCTTCAACTTGTACCGAATGCCTCTCTGTGGCAAACCCTGTGTGAGGCCAAGGGTCCATGATGAACAAAGCAAAGTCCTTATCCTTGTGGAACTTGCAATCTACAGCAGGATTTCTCTATCAACATTATGGACATTTGTTTTTCTAATTATAAAATCTTCTTTTTTAAATATTAGTTAAACCACATAGTGATTAGACATTTACACCCCTTACAAAGTGATAACCTACCAAGTCTACTACCCCTCAGACACCAAACATAGCTATTACAGGACCATCGACTGTATTCCCGATGCTGTACTTTACATCCTGTGACTATGTATTTTTTAAATTATAGTTGACCTTCAGTATTATTTTATATTAGTTTCAGGTATACAGCATAGTGGTTAGGCATTTATATAATTTATGAAGTGATCCCCTGATAAATCTAGTACCCGTTTGACACTATACATAGTTTTTACAATATATTGGCTATATTCCCCATACTGTATTCACATCCCCATGACTATTTTGTAATTACCAATTTGTTCTTCCTAATCCCTTCCCCTTTCTCACCCAGCCCCTCAACTCCCCTCCCATCCAGCAACCATCAGTTTGCTCTCTGTAATGACGAGTATGAGTCTGTTTCTGTTTTGTTTGTTTGTTTATTCTATTCTTTAGATTCCACATATAAGTGAGATCATATGGTATATGTCTTTCACTAAGCATAATACCCTCTAGGTCCATCCATGTTGTTGCAAATGGTAAGATTTCATTCTTTATTATGGCAGAGTAATACTCCATTGTATATATGTATATACCACAATTTCTTTATCCAATTGTCTGTTGATGGGCATCTCAATTTCAACATAATGGCCATTTTGATGGGTAATTCTTTGTGGTGGGAACTGTCCTGCAGACTGTAGGATTAAAGGTTAGCAGCATCCCTGACCTCTATTCACTAAATGTCACTCCCCAGGGTGACAAACAAACATGTCTTCCGACATTACCAAATGTCCCCTGGGGGACAAAATTGCCCACATTGAGAACTATAGGGAAAGAGAAACATTAATCATATTATAACAAATTATGTAAACAATGACAAGTGTGTGACTGTTGTGATGGGGTCGTGTGGGATGCTTTAAAAGCATTTACCAGGGGCCCGACCTAATCTTAAAGGGGTAGATGAGGAATGCTTCCCTGAGGATGTGACAATATTGTCTGCTCTTTTAGCCAAACATGGAAAGAATCTGCCTGCCATGGACACAGTTCTGAATAAATAAGTCCATGCCAATGGTCTGGGGAAGTCAGATGTGAAAGGACAGAGATATCAGGTTTCTCTAAGAGAAATAAGGTAGGCCGTGTTTTGATGCTGTATCCATTTCAGATCCAACTATCTAAAGCTCATTCAACTGGCACAGCTTGGGCAGGCTGCCATCAATTTAAGACTAAACCAGTTAGATCGGGGGAGGGGGGTCAGCAATAATAAAGCAAAATGACAATCAGGATTTACTACATTTCTCGTTTCTCTAAGAATTTGGACAAATACTCCACTAGGCTCCACTCCAAGCTTTTACAACAAAAATAAATTCCCAGTAGAAATGGAAAAGACCTGTTCGATCACCAAATATGTCCATCCCCAGTAGCCACGGGATAGGGAGCCCCCAGTTGGAAGTGTGATCAGACCCTTAATTAGGCCAAATGGGACTGCTTGGAGCTAAGGCATCTATTATAATATTTTGAGAATTGTGTTTTAAAAGTGCCTTCGTATCCCATTTTAACTTCCTCATTTTTTTTCTCCCGTGAAAAACAGTGGTCCTGGACTGTGCGAGAAGGAGCTTAGCAATCTCTTGCCCTACTCGTTTATTTTATAGATGAGGAAACTAAGGCCCAGAGAGGGGAAGCATCTGGCTCAAAGTTGCACAGTTATTTATGGCAGAGTCATTCTTAATATTCTTGAGAGCTCCTCTGTCCCCTCTGATTGGGAACAACAAAAGAATATATGCAAATATACCATATATATATGGTATATTTATGTATATTTATATATGACATATATGTCATATATACACACACACACATATATAAATTGATACAGATAAAGGCAATGTAGGTGTGATCCTGGAACAGAAAAAGGACATTAGTGGAAAAACAAACTAGTGACGTCTAAATAAAGTCTGGAGTTTAATAGTGGTAATATACCAATATTGGTTTCTCAGTTTTGACAAGTGTTCCATGGTTATATAAGATGTTAACGATAGGGGAAAATGGGTAAGGAATATGAGGAACCCCTGTACGATTTTTGCATGTCTTCTGTATATCTTAAATAATTCCCAAATAATATTATTTTTTTAAAGTAATAAAGGTGCATTAAAACAAGTGCAAACAAAACAGAAGTGTTTAAAGAAACAACAAAAATGGGGCCTTGTAATTCTGTCCCAGAATTTTAACAACTTGTAACAGCTAGCTCAGTGTGTCTCTTTCCAGGCATTTTCCTTTTATGTTTATTCAAACATACACATACAGTTTTAAATATTCTATCTTAGTTAACCCTTCAAACCATCATATAAAATTGACATGGCAATCAAATGAGGAAACTGAGGCTGAGAGAGGTTAAGTAACTGGCTCAGGGCCACAGTCAGTAAGTAAATGGCCAGAACTGTATTCCATGCAGACTCTACCTAACTCCAAACTCCATGCTGTTCCCGGTGTCTATGAGGCTGTGTCCTGCCCAAGGGTGCTCAGCTCAGGGGGTGAATGGGGACCCATTCTATGCTCCCCTAGTCATGCACTCCAGCAAGGGCTCCATGGGCCAAGAGGGCAGAGCTCTTTTACTTGGCACGAAGTCTCCATACAGACTAGCACCAGCCTTCCTCTTTCCCTCTTTCCTATGCCAAGAGAACACTGATGCTGGCCATGGCCATGACTGGTGTAGAAAACAGTGACTGATTTTGGATGTGTTTCGTGTTGCCAGTGGTGAAGGATGGGAAGAGGGGTGTATTCCGTAAATATCAGGAAACACGAGGGCGTGGAATTTCATAATATGTTATAGCAAGCCTGTATTCTGCAGATGATGGGCACAAATTTTGCATCCTCTGATGTTAACCAATACCAGAAGGTTCAAAACACAAAACATGTTCGGCTCTCTTTCCCAAAGCAATGTGCTCCACTTGCCAGGAATGGAATTTTCACACATTTAAGGTCAAAGTGAAATTTCTGGGAGGGATCTCAGTGAATCATAAAGCCAGTCACCATGTTCAGGGGCTCTGAATAGGAGGAAATCGGAACAACAATATACTGAGTTTTTTAACACTGGCCTGTGGGCAGTCCAGGATTCCAAGCCCTGTGTGACCTTCCCAACAGAAAAATCACCTTTGTTTACATCAGCAGAGCGGCATTCTGAATAATTCACTAGGAAAACAAACCGTAAGTGTCACCCCTTAGAAAGAAGAAAACTACAGAGCCTTCACTCTGTGCTAAGCCCAGCATTATGTGCTCTCACTTAATCCTCATATCTCTGTGAGGACTGTACTATGATCAATCCCATTTTACAGGCAAGGCAACTGAGGCCCAAAGAGGAGAAGTGACCTGCCCAAATATCACACAAATACTAAGAAGCTGAGAAAGAATTCTAACCTAGGTACATTGACTTGAAAGCAGGCGTTTTTCTAAATGTTTCAAAGTACCTTTGCAAACAAGCTATATATATTTTATTTTCCTAAGCTTAAAAAAAAAAAAAATCACTTCTACAACATTTGCTCTCTCTACACTGTGGTTTATATTCAGAGACCAGATGGTAACATAAAAACCGACAGTCTTTTCCAGCACTCACATGAGTCTGGTCACACTTTTCTACACTAAAGGAAGATCTAAATAAATTTGATGTGACAACTTAGAAACAGATTCCACATTTCAAGCCTGGTATAATGTGTTTACCTTGAACCTGACTTTTTCTAAGGTTTGCCCCATTCTATTGTGACATCAACTAACATTACATTTATTTATGAAGTTTTCTCAACATTTTATTGTGAAAACTTTCAAATACATAGAGAAGTTGAAAGAATTTTGTAGGGACACTGATATACCCACCACCTAGATTTTACCATGAACATTTTAATATACCTTTAATTATTAATTGTTTTTAATAGGTGCCAAGAACTTTGCATGTGTTATCTCACTTAATCTACAAAAAAACTCTTTGAAGCTGGTATTATTATTATTGCTCCCATTTAATGGATGAAGAAATTGAAACTCAAAGCATTGGAGTGACGAGATAACGAGTTTGTCTACAAAGCCATTACTCTAGTTATATTCACAAAGATGGAGGCTAACTTGAGCTGAATTTAATGAAATTTTATTAGTTCAATTAATGTTGGAGATTTGTCTTCTGAATCAGAGAAGTAGTTTCTAGAAGTAAAATTCAGCAAAGGAGTCTATGTGTTTAGCAGGAAGGGATTTGTTCTTTTGGATTCCATAGACGGGCTATCAATTTATTTTTTTTTAAAGTGTCCAAGAGGGATATATGCAAAAAGATGTTCACTGCAGTGTTGTATAAAATGAGAAAAATTGGAAACAACCTAAATTCCCCACATTAGAAAAACAGTTGATTATGGTATATAGTAATACCATATGCTCAAAAGATGGCAGATGATGCAAATGTTAAAAATGACCTTTCCTTTGACTCACAGAAATATTTGTCAATCTAGCATAGGACATATGTGCCCAATCCAAATGTAATGTGATAGTCAGGGATGTAAATGTTAAGACTGCATATCCTTCTCTCTGGCATAGGAAAATAACAGATTGAATATGAGAATCGGAAAGGTGTAGGACTCTAGAAGAAAAGGATCTGTAAAGGGCACTATCCCATGGGAAAAGTGTTGGGTGCATTTAGCTTTGTCTTGAAAAGCCAAATATAAGATACAACAACAACAACAAAATCACCAGCATCCTCCATTGTGCACACATTTATTGAGTGCTTATTAGATGCAGATCCTGGAGACTCACTGGTAGAGAGAAAAGATTCCTATCTTTGTGAGGATGGCAGTCTCTATAGGACGTAATTTTCCTACCTTGTTTCTGGGTCGCATCAAATGACTGATTTAGGAAAGAAGCCTCCATCTGATAATACTTAGAGCAGTGATTCTAAACCAGGGGTGATATCCCCACCACCACCACCACCACCACCACCACACATTCCCCAGGGGACATTTGGCAATATCTGCAGACACTTCATTGTCACAACTGGGGGCAGGGGGAATGCTACTGGCATCTAGTGGGCAGAGGTCAGGGATGCTGCTAAACAACCTAGAATGCACAAAAAACAGCCCTTCACTCCCTCCCCAAACAAAGAATTATGTAGCCCAAATGTCAATAGTGCTGAGGTTGAGAAACTCTGACTTAGGGAAACTATCAGGATTCTTTCTTGGAAGTTAAAGTGAAGGAGAAAACGGGGGGGGGGGGGGGGGGGGGGGGGGGGTAGCAGGGCAGGGATGTCCCACAAGAAGATGGCAGCCTGGGGGCATGTGTGTGCAGGGGAAAGATTTTCCTGGGTGATTATGGAAGTTATTGGGCAAACCTGTGGGTAGAAAGAGCCCCAATTCACTGAAATCCTACTCCAAAAGTTAATTTGTAAATTGCTTCTTTGGCATATCTTAGATCCCCTGCCTGCCTCCTTCCAGAAGGAGACCATATGGTGAAAATGAAAGGCTCTGAAGATAAAATCAGAAGAGCTGGGTTGAATCCCAACTTTGTAATAATGAAAAGCACTTTACTTTTCTGAGCCTCGGTTTTCTCTTTTGAGAAACGGGGATGGAAATGCGCCCCCCCCATCCCCCACCACTGCTGAGGTGAGAACAGGTGTTTGAATGTGCCTGGCTCTCTGTAGAAGCTCAAAGGTGACATTGTCATTATTATTGTTGTTTGTTTGTTCACAATGTGTCATTAAGTGAAAAGAGTGCTTATTAAATAGAACATATTGTATGTGTCCAATTTCTGTTCAATGTGAATATCTGCCGAGAAAATAGTCTAGAAGTAATTATATCAAATGGCTAAGACAAATTATCTCTGAGTGAGGAGAAACAAAACAAGATCAAAACAGAAACAGACATATCACCTTTGCAATTAGTAAATGCATGTTATTTAAATTCTTAAGTTATTTTTTTAAAGGTATTTTATGAAATGTGGAAATACTTAGGATGCAATTTAAGCAGAAACTAAAGCAAGGTAGAAATTGTATAGAGCATTGCTGCGCAGTACAACAGCCACTAACCCCATGTGGCTACTGAGTACTTGACATGTGGCTGGTCCGAATTGAGATGTGCTATATATAGCATAGAAAAAAAATTCAAAGACTTAAAAAGAACGTAAAATATTTCATTAATAATCTTTCATATTGATTATATGATGAAATGACAATATTAATTTTACCCTGTTTGTTTTCATTTTTCTTTAATGAGGCTCCCAAAACATTTAAAATTACGTATGTGGCTCATATTTGGGGTTCACATATTTCTTTTGAATAGTGCTGATATAAACAATATAAACTTGGCCGTATACTGAAAAAATGCAGAAAAAAAAAATAGAACGGAAAAATACCAAACTCATCACCACGAATGAATCTAAATGATAGGCATACGGATGATTTGTTTGCCCTGCTTTACATTTTTCTGTGCTTTCCAAATGTTCTATGGGGTACAGATATCCCTGTGATCATCTGGAAAAGGGCAAAATGAGTCTACCATTGTCTCCTGTATTTCAGGGCAAAAACTGTTCTTTCTTAAAATGATTACATGGTACGGGGACTGTTGCTTTATGGACTGAGTAATGAGTTTGTAGCTAGCTGACCTTTCCTATGGTCCTGGGGATGAAGGGGAAGGTCTGACATCCTGCTCCCTGCTCTCCATGGAGACGGGACATCTTCCTTGGGCCTTCTCCACAGAAAGGGAACAGAGGGTGTGAGGAGTGTGAAGAGCAGATCGGAGGATGCTCAGAACGTCCCTGGGCAAGGAAATGAGTCACCCAGTGAGTCAGCCCAACGCCCTGCTTTCATTCTTGGTATTGTTCCACCTCACTGCTCCTCTCTGTCTGTCACCCTTTCCCCCTGAGCAACATGTGCGGCCTTGGGGCAGCCCAGGCGGATCTGGCTGAGAAGGGCTCCTGGCTGCTGAGCACCTCAGGTGCCTCATTCCAGGAGCAGCCTGTGGTCACCACATAATCTCCTTTCCCCCTCATGGCTACCCATTTGACACAGGGGTAGCTGGAAAAATGAGGAACTGAGGCACACAGAGGTTAAATACACGGTCAGAGGCTCACAGGTAGGAAGAGTCTGAGGTGAGATTCAAATTCAGGTCTGACTCCAGAGACTGTACTCACGAACATGGCAGGACCCCACCACTCTCTTTCCTAGGGCTCTCACCTCAGTCTACCCCCTCAACAAGACCAAGAAGTCATTAATGGTGTCTTTCCACTGTCCTATATTTCAGGTGCTCTGACTGAAATGGCCCAGGCACCTGATATATAGGTGTTCTGCTTGCCCTTTACCAAAAGAAGTCTCTGGAAAAAAGTTTCAGAGCCCAATATCAGACATTTACACCCAAGTATGACGTTAGGCCTATAATTCTCCTTCAGAGAGCGTCTGGGGATGAAGCCCTACTCTAATTGTGGGGTGAAAAATGAACAGGAATTTCTGCCATCAGGAGAGCTATCTGGGGAAGAAGAGGGTGTTCTCAGTTCTGCTCCCTCCTGAGAGCAGGAGCCGACCTACTCAAGTAGCCAACCGAGTCTTGCCTTCAGTCTACTGGCAGGATGGGTGGGGCCAAGGCCAAGGAAGCAGATGCTCATGTGACATGGCTGCCATTGAATACCATTCCCCTCACAGATTCCACCAGTGGAGAGTCATGCCTAGGGATTAAACATTTCCCTTTCTTTTAAACCTTTTTAATTTATTTGTAATTTAATGTTTTATTGGTAATACATGCACATGATTCAAAAATTAAATGCATTATATGTAAATGTATATAAAATTATATACATTATATCATTTTAACCAAGTGAATGTATTACACGCAGACACACACATTATATTGACATATCTTTCTCCTACCTGGTCCCCCAGCTGCCCCATCGTCATGGTAACTACTGTTAGTAGTTTCTTGTGTATATTTTTAGTTTCTTTATACATATACAAATAAATACAAACACACGTATACACACACTGCCACCCTTCTTTTTTCACAAAAGTTGCAGGCTCTCTTTGGAAAAGTAAAAATGCTGGAGAGAACACAGTGAAAGGAGTCTATAGCTATTGTCTTCCTGAGGGCACTAAGGCCCTTTCCCTTTGTTTTCACATTTTAAAAGTCAAGTTTAATGAGGCATAACTTACATACATACAGAAAAATTTACCCTTTGTACTGGGCAGTTCTGCAAGTTTTGACAAATGCGTACAGTTATGTAGCCACTACCACAATCAACATACAGGCCAGTTCTATCACTCCCTCCCAAATTCTTTCATGCTCCTTTGTTGTCATCCACTAGCCCCTAACGATCCCATCTACACTCCCATCTTCAGCCCCTAGCAACCACTGACATGTTCTCTGTCCTTATAGTCTCACCTTTTCCAGAATGTCACATAAACGGAATCACGCAATATGTAATTTTCTGTGTCTGCCTTCTTTCACTTAGCAGAATGCCCTGGAGATGCAATCCTGCTATTATTGTGTTTGTTGTGTGGATCGGTAGTTTATTCCTTGTTCTTGATGAGTCGTATTCCATTGTATGGATGGACCACTGTTTGTTCATCCATTCATAGTTGAAGGACTTTTGGGTGGTTTGCAGTTTGGGCAATTAGGACTAGAACTGCTATGAACATTCACGTACAGATTTTTGTGTGAACATGCATTTTCACTTCTCTTGGGTGACGATATAGCAGTGGGGTTGCTGGGTCATATGAAGAGTATGTATCATCTTGGTTTCAATCCTCACAATAGCTTGTGCCCTGGTCTTGTTTGTCTCGTTCTCAGATGGGAAATCTGAGGGCCAGGGAGGTTTAGTAGCCCGTCTCCCATATCACTCATCAGATAAGTGGCAGAGCTGGGATTTGAACTCAGATCTAACAGAAAACAAAACAAAACAAAACCCCTACTCTGGTAACTGTGATATAATTTCTGTCTTTCTGTGTGAGAGAATGTTAAAATGGCTCTGTTAAAATGGGCCAGAGACACGTAAGGTGTAAGGGCTAAAGGTATTAATAAAACATAAGCCTCACTTTCTTTCTAATTTTGGCTCCCTTACAAGAATTCAGACTTCTGGTTGAGAGGAAATCCTAGTGGGGCCCTCTCTAGGCTGGTAGTACGCTCTATTGCCTTGAGAATACCAGCTTTCCCAAAGGGAATGATTCCTAATGTTTATGAGCAGGTATGGAATGTGCTCTTAAAAGTTTATAGTTCACTTAACATGCATCATCTCATCAGAGAACGATTTCACGAGGGGCTGGACCTGTCTGTCCCTGGAACCCACCCAGAGCCTCCGACACCTGATGAGTATTGTGCAGACGGAGGCTATTTGTGACCCTTATTATTTCACTCTATTCTGAGCCGCGTGCCCCTCCCTTTGTGCAATGACAACCTGGCAATTTCAAACGCCCTCCTGGCACGCCTGGATTGGCAGGGTGGTGGCCTGGAAAGGGCACGGGCCCAGGACTCCAGTCCTTCCCTCGGGAGTTTGTTGGGCTTTAGGAGGACTGTGTGAGTGCCCAGCCTGGGACCCGGGACCTAGGAGGCAGTCAGCAAATATTGGTTCCCTTCCTTTTTCCTAACAGAGCTGAGACAGGCACCAAGACAGCAAACAAGACACTTGGAGGTTAGCCTCTACCACCAACGTGCTGTGTGCTTCAAGAAAGTCACCTTCCCACTCTGCGCTTTCAGTTTCCACATTCATAAAAGTGGACCAGGTCCAAGTTCACTATATGGAATGTAATTATAAATGTAGCCTTTCTTTCAGCCTAAAGAAGAGGGGTTAAGGGAAAAACTCTTAATCTCCTGGCTGCCCAAAGGCCCCTGCCCTCTCCAAGGAGAGATGAGATTTTACAGCCATGGAGAAGTGGTTAGAAACAGCAGGGAGAGGCTTGAATCTTTTTGATCACAGAAGGCCAGGCCCGCAGCACAGAGAGCTGAGGGAACCACTGGGTTGTGGAATAAACAGATTCTCTAACACTCATTGCAGGAGTTTGTGAGTCTCTGTAAAGTGCAAGTAACAATGGCATGTGCCTCTTTGGGTTGTAAGGATGAGAATCTGGAGGACATACGTGTATGTACTTTGCTTAATCTCACTGGATTGTTTTGGGATAAAATGAGACCATGTTTGTGAGCCAGAGGTCTCACATGAGTTCCATTTGGCCTACACATAGGGTGACCACTTGTCCTGGTTTGCAGTGAAAGTTCCACATCCCAGGAAACCCCTAGTCCTAGGCAAATTGGGACAGTTGGTCACCCTACATACATACCCATTTCTTAAAATCGAACTCATAGCCAATGTTCAAAATTTGGAAGTTCACATTAAACATTCCAAATATCCAGAACCTCTTAAAAACTACAGGATCTGGCAACTCTGTGCCCACATTTGCACATGGAAAAAATTGGCTGGGGCTGGGGCAGCTTCTTTTAGATGGACCAAGCACTCACCTGTTTGCCACAATCCCCATCACTCCCTTTTGTATGACACCCATCCGTCCACTTCACTCATTGATATTATCTGCCTGGCCCCTGTAACATTGAAGTTTGCAACCCTTGGTGTAAATTTACTCTAACCTCTGAAGAGCTTAAAAATTTTGAGAGATGAAACTTTAAAAAGTTTCCCCGAGGTTGTTCCTTTTCAAGGAGTCCAAGACAGGAACATTTTAGTGGCTACCGCACCATCAATTTTCTCTCTGGTGCTCTTTATTAAAAAATGGAATAATGTAAGCTATAAGAATCTACATTATTTTGTATAAAACTTAAAGTATTGCCATTTTCTAATGTAAAAGAAAATGCAAACTCAGATGTTTTCCTCCTGTTGACCCTCAACTCAAATTCTAGTTGGAAGTAACAGAAATGTAATCTAAAGCAGTTAAAAAAGGAAGAGAGAATGAGAAAGCAAGAGAGAGAGGGTGGGGAGAAAGAGAGAGAGTGTGATTTAATGGCTTCTGTAACCAAACTGCTGAACTGTGGGAAGGGAGTCTGGATCTAGGATCAACAGGATTTAGAGGCTCTGCCCCAGCTAGGACTCTGGCCCAGCTTCTTTCTGCAAATTAGCTTCATTCTCTCAAGCCACTTTCTGCATATGGAGGAGGAAAGGAGAAAAGGCAACTCTAGGCTCCCATTTTTATTATTTGAACCCCAAAAGGGGGAAAAAGGGATGATGGGTGGTGAGTAGTGGTAGCAGTGTCTTTTCCACTAATTGGAAGATCCAATTAGAAAAATCCTAGGGAAGAATTCTGATTGGCTTGGCTTAGTTTCTATGGCTGTTTCTGGACCAATCAGAGATCTGTTCCCGGAAGAAAGAAGGGATGAGTGTTAGGTAAGTCCAAATCAGGTTGCTCTCTGTGGGTTTAAAGGATCTCTAGGGCCCTCCAGGTTGGGAAGTTCTCTGCAATCTAGTTTTTTGGTACCAATTATAGTAATCATGATTGCTTACTATGTGCCAAGCACTGTTTTAATTACTTTGCATATGTTATCTCATTTAATCTTCTCATAGACCCTCTAGGAGAATTTCATTATCCCTGTTTTACAAATGAGAGAACTGAGACACAAAATACTTAAGCAACTGGTCCAAGTAGCAGTCCTGGGATGTGAACCCTGGTGATCTGGCCAGAAATCATATCACAGCTGCCTAACTGGAGAGGGCTACATACAGAAGTCCTCCCTCCCCCTTATCCACAGTTTTGCCTTCTGCAGTTTCAGTTACCTGTGGTCAACCATGGTCCTAAAATATTAAATGGAAAATTCCAGAAATAAACAATTTATAAGTTTTAAATTGCATGCTGTTCGAAGTAGAGTGATGAAATCTTGCACCGTCCTGCTCTGTTTGGCCCAGGATGTGAATCATCCTTTTGTCCAGTGTCTCTGCGCTGTATATGCTACCCACCCGTTAGCAGCCGTCTCAGTTACCAGATTGATTGTCATGGTATCACAGGGCTTGTGTTCAAGTCACCCTTTTTTACTTAATAATGGCCACAAAGCGCAAGAGTAGTGATGCTGGCAGCTCAGATACGCCCAAGAGAAGTTGTAAAGTGTATGTATGTATAGGAAAAATCATAGTATAATATATATAGGGTTTGGTACAATCTTTGGTTTCAGGCATTCACTGGGGGTCTTGGAACATATCCCCTGCAGATAAGGGGGGAATACTGTACTAGACTATAAAAGATTTGTCACAAATGCCTGTGTGCTAGCAGTGTTCAAAGGTGTGACCACTAATGGTGCGGCTTTCCATTTGTGAATGTGGGTGAAGGACTGGGTGAAAGGTCCCCCAGATTCCTGCCATGCTTGCTGCCTGTGCTGGGGAAGCTGCCTTTGATCTGCCGCTGAGCCACTGGGCACAGCGCTATCTGTTCATCTAGCCCTCGCCAGGCAACTTGGCCCAGACTTTCCTGCTGCATTTTTGTTTCTCACCAAGTCTGCATCCAGTGACCCGAGCCCTGCATCAGGAATCAGAAAAATCATATTTTGATTTTTCTTTTTTCTTTTGTGTTCCTGGTCTTGGCTCTACCCTTGCTTGACAGGATACAAATAGCAACATGTTCGTTGTCTGGGTTTTAGGGGAATTCAATTCAGTTCAACAAATATGTAGTGAATTTTACTCTGAGCCCGACTATGAAGCCAGGGTTATAGCAATGAATGAGAAGCAGACTCTGCCCTAAGGACATTGGGCTACCTTTTTTCTTTACCCTTTTCTCGAAACTGCTCCATTCTGGATTAGGTAAAAGCTTTCTTGAAGGTCTGGGTCCCTTCAGTTTCTCAACTTTTCCAATTCCTCCTATGGGCCAGTTTAATAGCTCCAAAATGCTGCGTTCATCCACAGCTGGGATATCATTTTTTGCCCCTAGGGCTAAGTCAGACCTTCAAATAAAGCCTTGCATTAGCCTTCTTCCTTCATCACCCCACCAGATGAATTGATTTGTTCCCTGCATTGTTATCCTGTAGGAATTAGGCCTGTCTGTTAATGTCTCCCAGTTCATACCCCTTCTTTGGAATTGTCCTTTGTCTGTACTTCTTGGTAGGCTTAAGCAGCCATGTTTTAATCTGGTGATTTGTCACCTGACCACAGCTGATTGGTTCTAAGTGATCACCTGATCCAGCGGTAGCCAGCCAGTCATAGACTGAGCTGAGCCAATCAGCATGTTTCCTTGACGTTCTGACCGGAAAGCTCAGAGAGAGGGAGGGGATTGTGGTGTTAAGGTGTCAAGCTTGTACCAAGTAAAATCCTCGTGAGAGAGGCAGGAGAGTGGAGTGTGCACCAAAAAAGGGGCAGAAATGAGAGACCAGGCATTGCTGGGAAGAGAAAGGGAGGAGACCCACTCCATGTACCTGCTGCTGGTCAAACCCTCATGTCTCTTCTGAACTCCACTCCCTAGCCTTGGTTGTCTGGCATACCTTTCAATAGATTCTCAATTAATTTGAGCAAGTTTGACATGGCTTCTGTTTCTTGCAACCAAACAAACTGTGACTACAGTATCAAGATATTTCCTCCATACTATCATTATCACAGTTATTACAATAAAGGGCCCATATTCTGCCTATCCCCAACAGATGGTCTTTTTATCCATTTTTATATCTCCACCACTTTCCCTTGCCTCTGTGCCTAGCACATGGTCCACACTCAATAAAAGCCTGATGAAGGAATGAAGGAATATTCATCTCCTCTAAATTTCTCTGCCGGGCTTTCCAGCCTTTCCCCATCTGGCCCCATATCTAACCTCATTTCCCACTACTCTTCACTACACACCCTTCACTGTGGTTAAACCAGTCTCACCAAGGCATCGACTCATTTCTCTGGGCCTTTCCTCATGTTGGAATGCCCTCCTCCCTCTTCTTCACCTATTTATCCTTCTAATGTCAGCCCCCTCCTTCTTCGTTCATTCCTCAAATATTTACTGAATGCCCGCTCTGTGTCAGCCATTATGCTAAGTGCCAGGCTACAGGAGAGAACAAAACAGATAGGCTTTCTGTTGGCATGTTGCTTATTGTCTTAGGGACTTTCTGCACGAAGCCTTCTCCAAGAGCACCCCCCCAACCCTCACTCATCTCTCTCCTCTCTAACCTCTTGTAGGATTAATTCTTAGGACCTCATACCATTCTATGTTAACAGTTTCTCTTGAATTTGTTTTGCCCACCAACCCTCCTCCTGCTACCTGGATTTTATGTGCCTGGAAGGCTAGAATCTGAATTTTTGTACTTTTTCTATTTATATTTATGTGGCTCAGCATTGGGACACAGTGGGCACCTAAAAAATCATTCTTCACTGCCTGCCTGCCTGCCTGATTGAAAGTGTCTCCTGCCCTCTTGGCCTGGAAAATGGAAGGACAGAGAGGTATTTGTCTGTCTGTGCAATCCCAGGAATAAACATCAGCCTGGGTTTCAGCTGATCCCAATAACCCTGGCCATAAAGCACCGTCTAAATCCAGGGTAGAGATGAACAAATAGAGGTTTTATTTGTTCTGTTTAGTCCCGGGTGCTCTGGGGGAGGACTTCACAGACCTCCTCACCACAAACCCATGCTAACAAACAAGAAGCCACTTCTCTGGCAGCCTCCTCTACGGCGTCCTTTTACCTAGGAGTCAACTCCCTTGTCTCCAGCTCTTCTAAAAGACACCTTTCAGCTCTGAGTCCTTACTGGGTGGGAGGGGAAAAACATAGGGGCACCAGATTTCATTCTCTCCCCAGACATAAGCAAAGGTGGTTCATCCCAAACCGAGTCCAGCAAGCCCTCACCACAGAATTGCCCTGCATAAAGAAAGTGCCTTTTTGAAACACAAAGTTACTCTTTCAACTCAGGAAGGGAAAAAATAATCCACCAACCAACCCGAAAACCTGCACCTGGCCAAAAACTCGAGGTTGATGGCAGGATTGAAGTGAATCATTTCTCTCTGCTCTGATTGCGTCAGCGACAGGCAGCGGGGAGCTGCTTGGTCCCCAGCAGAGGACTCACGCCACATTTGTGCCCATTTCTGATTCCCTTTTTGTCTGTCAGCAGGGCCATTGTAAAGTAATGCAGGACAGGAATTAGGTTGAACCCCCTGGTTGAGTCCAGGGACTGATAGTTCTCAGAGAGAAGTTGTTATACCCATTAGGGGCTGCTCGTCTTGAGTCAAGCTCAAGACCAACTAGCTCCATCAGTTTGCCCCGTTTGATGTGCTCACAATACCTCTGACCCGAAGTCTTAGCTCATAGGTATCCAAAGGTCTACACACTAACAACAACAAGCACTTTTTGAGCAAATTCTTCCAAAGTACACCGCCCTTGCTAAAACTTTATTTGTATGTTTAGTCAGCCCTCCATTTGCACGAGTTCCGCCTCCACAGATTTAACCAACCACAGATTGAAAATATTCCAAAAAACAATAAAAAGTTACGTTGTTGCTGAAGAGTACTATATAGTCAGGCCTAAAATGGTGAACGTGGACAGATTATTTTCTTGTCATTATTCCCTAAACAATATAGTATAAGAACTATTTACATAGCAAGTACATTGTATTAGGCATTCTAAGTAATCTAGAGACAACAAAGTATATGGGAGGATGTGCACAGGTTACATGCAAATACTATGCCATTTTATATAAGGGAACTGAGCATCTAGGAACTTTGATATCCAAGGGGGTTCCTGGAACCAATCCCCTTTGGGTACTGAGGGATGACTGTACAGTGGTAACTCGGTTTTCGAACGTCTCCATTGACGAACATTTTGGTTTATGAATGCCATAAACCTGGAAGTAAAGGCTTCATTTTTCGAACATGACTCAGAAGTCAAACATGTCACATGGCTTCCGCTAAGTGCAAGATCCTGAGGCCTAGCTGTCGGCTGTTTTTGAACATTTCAGAACTCGTGGATTACGTTAGAAAACCGAGGTACCACTGTATTTCGTTAGATCCTAAAAAAAACAACAAAACCCCTATGAGGTAGTTATAATGATTATTCTCTCTTCTATAGAGAGAATAAAAATTGAGGCCCAGAGAAGTTAGGAGGCTTGTCCACAGGTAATAAGTGGCCAAGCCAGGACCAGGGTGTCAAGCCAGCTGACTTCAAAATCCATGTTCTTCTTCACTATGCTAATAGTTCTCTCTTTCTTCTCATCTTTCCAAGGACTTCCCATTCTCCAACAATTGTAGAAAATTCCATCTCCTCCCAGATATCTGCAGCCTCTCTTGCCTTCCCTTAACTGACTTATTTCCTCTGATCTGTTAGCACCTCTCAGGCCATTTTGAAAGAATCATTCATTCATGCAACAAATACTGAACACCTATATATGCCAGGCACTGTTCTAGGAAACTCAGCAGTGAACAAAACAGATAAAAATCATTATCCTCATGGGCTTTACATTCTGGTGGAGGGAAACAGATACTAAAGAACATAAATACATGAAAATATGTGTGTATTAGATGGCAATGCGTGCTAAAGAGAGAAATAAGGCAGAGAAAAGAGACAGAGAATATGTGAGAACATGTACAATTTTAAGCAGGGTGGCCAGGGAAGGCCTTATGGAGATACCAGGCTTAAGATCTAATGGACATGAGCCATGTAGGTGGAAAGACATTTGAAACAGAGAGGGAAGGGCAACTGCAAAGGCACAGAGGCAGGAGGGTGCCTGGTGTGTTCAAGAGATAGCAAGGAGGAGTAGGATAAGTGAGGGGAAGAGCAGTTGGAAATGAGGTTATGACAGGTACGGGGAGGAGGCCAGGCTGTGTGGGGCCTTGCGGGCCATTGTAAGGATGGTGGCGTTCATTCTGGTGACATGGGAAGCCATTGAAGGGTTTTAAGAAAATTTGCATTTTAATAGTATCACTCTGTCTGTTGTGTTGAGGAAAGGCTGATGGGACAAGGTTGAGAAGCTACTGATACTCAAAGTGAGAAATGGTGGTGGTTTGGATGGAGGAAATGAAGCTACTGAAAGCAGTCGGCTTTTGGGTGTATTTTGAAGTTAAGTCAACAGGATTTCCCAACAGATTGGAGGTGGGAGGTGAGAGAAAGAGAGGAGTCAGGAATGACACCCAAGTTTTTGTCCCGAGCATCTAGAAGAACGGAGTGATCGTTTACTGAGGTAACTGTAGGAGGAAAAGGTTTGGAGGAGGGCTACCAGGAGCTCAGTACTGGAGATGATAAATTTGAGATGCGTGTTAGAGAGCGTGGTGAGTGGGTGGTTAAAGAAACAGTTCTGGAGTTCAGGGGAAAGGTCTGGCTGGAAACGCAAATGTGGAAGTCATTACGGTGTACGTGGTATTTTTTAAGCCACAGAATTGAGTGAAATCATCCAGCGAGTGAAAGTAGCTAAAGAGGCAAGGTCTAAGGACCATGCCCTGGCACACGCCAACATTTAGAGGTCAAAGACATGAGGAGGAATCCGCAGAAGACTAAGAAGGGACAGACAGGGAGGTAAGAAGCAAACCAGAAGAGAGTTTCAAGAAAAAGGGAACGATCAACTGTGTCCAATGCTTCTGACTGGTCAAGTAACAAGAGGACTGAAAATGGACCCATCAGATAAAAAGAAGAAATACTTAATTAAATAGTTCTCTTGTTTCATTTGATATGTATTTGTCTAGACTTCTGAATCAATTGCAAGGTTGGAAAGAGCAGAGATTGTGCCGCATTCTTCTTCTGTACCCTACTCCCCTTCCCGTACCATGCCCCTTCTCTCTTTCCCCAGGTTGTCAACCCCCACCCTCACCCCCAGCTTTACTGAAGTCTGGAGGTTGACTTACCAGGCAAGCGAGTCTTGGACCTGAGCTGAAGCACCAGAACAATCGTTAAGGCAAGTCACTGCTTCCCAGATTTAGCAAAGGGAATAAGCTGCAGCCACCACTTTAAAGAGAAGAGGATGGAAGAGCTTAACCGAGGGGAGTGGAAAGGGAAGATGCAGACACCTACCTAAAGGGAAGATCAATTTTGCTATTAAGTAATGCCCATTGTTGTTGTCAGGAAGCAAAGGAATTTATCTTAAGGCTGCATGTCTTCTTGGTTTAGGTAAAGTCATTAAGGAGCCTTTTCTAGTTGGATCCATCTTGGAACCTAGACTATGGTTGGGATCGAGAACTAAATTCCTGTGCACTGAGTTTTTCCCTGGCAGGTTAAGGGAGACAGGCGTGTCAGAGCCTGGGAACTGGGAGAAGAGAAATGGGGAAAAGATGGCTGGCAAAGAATTCCCAGGGGTGGGGCTGGGCTGAGGAACCTGTTTTAAGAGCAGGAAGGTCTAACATTAATTTTTTTGAGCTTTTAAAACTGAAGTAATAATAGATATAGGGAGATATGTGCACCACAGAAATGGGATGGATTTTCACAAACTGAACACACCCATATAACCAGCACTCAAGTCAAGCACCCCAGGAGACCCCCTCATGTTCCCTTCCAATCATGACTCCACCCACAGGCAATCACTATCCTAACTCTGAACAGCAGAGACTGGTTTTGCCTGTTTTTGCACATTATATAAATGGGCCATGACTTTTAGAATCTGACTTTTCATTCAACATTGGATTTGTGAGAGCCATATAGTCATAGATCTTTCATTCTCATCACTGTATACTATTCCATTATATGATTATAACGCAACTGATTTATCCCTTCTACTGTTGATGGACATAGAAGTTGTTTCCATTTTGGAGCCATTACAAATAATGTTGCTACAAACGTATTTGGACATATCTAGTGTTTACTTTTTTTTTTTTTTACCCCCAACAGTTTATTTTGAAAATTTTCAAACATAGAAAATTAAAGTAATTGTACAATCATCTCTCAGGATCTGCAGGGGATTGGTTCCATGATACCAAAATCCCTGGATACTCAAATCCCTTATATAAAAAGACAGAGTATTTGCATATAACCCACTACCTCTTCCTGTATACTTTAAATCATGTCTAGATTACTTACCATACCTAATACAATGTAAATCTATCTAAATAGTTATACTTCATTGTTTAGGGAATAAGGACAAGAACAAAAGTCTGTAAACGTTCAGTAGATGCAACCGTTATGGGCCTAACTACATAGTACACATCAGCAATGTGACTTTAAAAAAAAATATATTTGATCCATGGTTGGTTGAATCTGCAGATGCTGAATCCACAAATACAGCGGGCCAACTGTATAGTACACACCTATGTATGAACCACTTATATACTAAATTAACATTATATTTGCTTCATCATTTATCTATCCCCCTGTCCATCCATAAATCCATTCTTTTTTCCTCTTTGTGTGCTTTTCAAAGTAAGTTGCACACAGCAGTACATTTCACCCAAAACATTTCAATATCACTGACAAAAGTTTAATATAGTCATGAATTATTCTTTGAAGGAAAATTTACCCAAAGTAAAATGCATGCATTAAATAGTATTGTTTAATGAGTTTGAGAAACGCATACACCTGTGTAATCCAAATTCCTATCAAAATATAAAACTTTATCATCATTCGGAAAGTTCCCTCGCACCCCTTGCCAGTCAATTGCCCCCCACAACCATTGTGTTCTCACTTTTTTTCACCACAGATTAATTGTGCCTGCTTTAGAACTTCATATAAATGCAACCATACAGTATGTACTCTTTTGTCTAAGGTTTCTTTCACTCAGCATGTTTTTGAAATTCATTCATGGTGTTGCATGAAAAGTAGTTTGTTTCTTTTCATTGAATGAATGTACCACAATTTGTTTATGTTGACTGACATCTGGAATGTTTCCAGTTTGGAGCTTTATAAAGAAAAATGCTATTACCATTTTCATACTAGTTTTTTCGTGGACATCATGCTTTCGTTTCTCTTGGTTCAATACCTAAAACTGAAATTGCTGGGGTATAAGGGTATAATTAGTTTCATAGGAAACTGCCAGACCTTGATTTCAAAGTGGTTGTATGATTTTACACTCCCACCGAGATAGGAGAGTTAATATTGTTCAATATTAATATCTGGTATTGCCAGTCTTTTTAATTTAAGCTATTCTGGTGGGTATGTAGTGGTACTTCATTGTGGTTTTAATTTTCATGTCTCTGATAACTAATGATACAGAGCAGGCTATCAAATGTTCATCGGCCATTCATCCGTCTTCCTTTGTGAAGTGTCTGTTCAAATTTTTGTCATTTTATTTTGGTTTATCTTTTTTGCTCTTGAGTTATCAGAGTTCTTTCTAAGTCCCAAATACCAATACTTTGTCAGATAAATGCTTTCTTTACAAATAATGTCTCCCAGGAGTAGGCTTGCCTACTCCTTTTCTTAAATGTCTAAAAAAATTAACTTTGCTTGTCACCAAGTCATGGAGATATTCTCCTAGGTTTTCTTACAGAAGCTTTATAGTTTTGTTTTCTACATTTAGGTCCATGATCCATCTCAAATTAATTTTGTATATAGTGTAAGATAAAGATTGAGGGTTCTTTTTGGTTTTTTCCCCCATAGGGATATCCAATTGTTCCAGCACCATTTGTTGGAAAGACTTTCTTTTCCCTGTTAGATTGCTTTGGTACCTTTGTCAAAAAATTAAATGACCATATAAGTGCATTTCTGAACTCTTTATTCTCTTCCACTAACCTATTTGTTGATCCTTATGACAGAATCACACTGTCTTGATTGTGGTAGCTTTATCATAACTCTTGAAGTCAGGTGGTAAGTATGAGTCCTAACTTCCTTCTTTTTCTCCTCCTTTCTGTCAGGATTGTTTTGAATATTCCATATAAATGTGAGAATTGATTGTCATTTTAAAAAGAGGTCTGCTAACACTGTGAAGGAGATTTTGTTGAATCTATATATCAATATGGGTAGAATTGACATCTTAAAAATATTGAGTCTTCTAATCCATAACATGGTGTCTATTTCTCCATTTATTAGGTTTTCTTGAATTTCTCTCAGCAATGATTTACAGTTTTCCATGTATAAGACTTGTCTTTTGTTAAACTTATTCCTAAGCATTTTATGCTTTTGATACTATTATAAATGAAATTGGTTTTTAAAATTTTATTTTCCAATTGTTTGCTGCGAGTATATAAAAATACAGCTGATTTTTAAAATAATAACCCTGTGTCTTTGAAGCTGCTGATTCCATTTGTTAGTTCTCTTGTAGATTCCTCCGTATTTCTATATAAACAATCGTGTCATCTGCAAATAGAAGTTTTACTTCTTCCTTTCCAATTTTTATGTTTCTTGTCTTACTGTACTAACTAGGATCTCTAATATCATGTTGAATATAAAAGGTAAGAGTAGACATACTTGCCTTGTTGCCAGTTTTAGAGGGAAAACATTCAATTTTTCACCATTACATATGATTTTAGCTCTAGATTTTTCATGGATACCCTTTTTCAGATTGAGGAAATTCTTTTCTATTCCTAATTTGCTGAGAGTTTTGGTCATGAATAGATGTTGTAGTTTTGTTAATTTTTTAAAAAAATACTTGAGATAACTTTTTTTCCCTCCTTTTTTCTGCGAATTACATTGATTTTCAAATATTAGACCAGCCTTGCATTCCTGAGATAAATCCCACAGGTTATGCTGTATTTATCCTTTTTATATATTGCCAGATTTTATTTGCTAATATTTTGTTATAGATTTTGCATTTATGTTCATGAGGGATATATTGGCTTGTAACTTCCTTCCTCCCCCTTTTCCCTCTCTCTTCTTTCATTTCTAATGTCTTTTCAAGCTTTGGTATCAAGGTTATACTGACCTCGCAAAACAAATTGCAAAGCATTCCTTTCTTTATTTTCTGAAAGAGTTTTTGTAACATTAGTAATATTTTTTCTTAAAAATTTGATAGAATTCATCAGTAAACCATCTGGGGCTGGAGTTTCCTTTGGAGAAAGGTTTTGATAATGAATTTAATTTATTTGCTAGCTAAAGGGACATTTAGATTTTCTATTTTATCTTATTTCAGTCTGAGTAAGATGTAATTTTCAAGCAATTTGTCCATTTCACCTACTGGTCTAATTTATTGGCATAAAGTTATTTATGACATTCTCTTAATAGCCTTCAATGTCTTTAGTATTTGTAGTGATAGCCCTTCCTTTATTCCTGATATTTGTAATGTGCCTTCTCTCTTACTTTATTTTGTAGGGGGAAGGTGGTCAGTCTAGTTAGGGGTTAATCACTTTTGTTGAGCTTTTCAACAAAAAAAAGTTGAAACCAACTTTTTGGCTTTGTTAAATTTATTTATTAGTTATCTGTTTTCTATTTTATAATTTCTGTCCTCTTTATTATTTTCTTCCTTTAGGTTTACTTTGCTCTTATTTTTCTAGCTTCTGAAAGTGAAACCTAGGCTTTTTTTCCCCCTAATATTAGATTTGAAAGCCTTAAATGAATTCTAACAACTGCTTTGCTTCATCTCATAATGTTCAGTATGTTTTATTTTTATAATCATTCAGTTCAAAATATTTCCTAATATTTTCTGTGATTTCTTAGGCTTTTTATCATTTAGAACTCTGCTCCTCAACTTCCAAGTATTTGGATTTTTCTGCATGTTATTCTTACGGATTTGTAATTTCATTCCATTGTGATCAGATAACATTCTCTGTATGATTTTAGCCCTTTTAAATTTATTGAATCATTTTATGGCTCAGCATATGAGCTACCTGGGTGAATATATCAGGGTTACTTGAATTTGAAGATAATGTGCATTCTGTTGGGTGCACTGTTCTGTAAATATCAATTAGATCGAGGTAGGTAAAACTGTTGTTCAAAACTTCTCTGTCTTTATTTATTTATTTTTTTGTCTAGTTGCTTTATAATTGCCGAGAGAGGCATGTTAAATGTTCATCCATAATAGTGGATTTGTGTATTTCCTCCTTGAATTCTATCATTCTGTCAATTTTTCCTTCATGTATTTTGAAACTCTGTTATGTATGATTATTATACCTTTCTGGTTATATTTATTATTATGAGATTTGCCTTTTTATATCTCAGATAACAGTCTCTATCTTGAAGTCTACTTCATTTGATGTTAATTTAGCCATTTCAACTTTCTTATGCTTAATGTTTGCATGATATATCTTTTCCCTTCCATTTCCCATCAACCTCTCTTGTGTGTCTCTTATAGACTGAGTATAGTTGGGTCATGCTATTTTATCCATTATGACGATTTCTGTCCTTTAATTAAAATGTGTTAGGCTATTAACTTTTTCCATGAAATTAATTTGTTGATGAATGAAAGATGAGCAGACCAGCTAATCCCTAATCCCTAAATTACTAAATTAACTTTCATTAAATAAACTAAATTAAATAATATATAACAGGGGTCTAACAAATACTTGTTGAGTAAATAAATAAACGGATACATGCAGACAAATCCCTTATTAACCCCCAAATCTCAGAATTATAATTTTCCAATCTGACACTTAACAAGTTTTTTTTACAAGGTGACCAGAGAAAATATTCATTCAATAGACATTTGATTTTCAGGATTAACCTCATATTTCTTCTACTTCCCACAAGAAATTAAAAACATTTCTGGTTAGACTATTAACTTTTAATATAATCATTAATATTGCTGGATATAGATCTACCATTTTACTATTTGTTTTCTGTTTGTCCCCATTTTGTTTTTCTTCTGTCCCTCCCCTCTTGCCTTCTTTTGGGTTAATTAAATATTTTTTAGAAATCTACTTTCTAAAGTAGCTTTCTTGTTATACTTCTTTGCATTTTTTAAAAAGTGGCCACTGTAGGGCCGGCCCGGTGGCTCAGGCGGTTAGAGCTCCATGCTCCTAACTCCGAAGGCTGCTGGTTCGATTCCCACATGGGCCAGTGGGCTCTCAACCACGAGGTTGCCAGTTCAACTCCTCAAGTCCCGCAAGGGATGGTGGGCTCTGCCCCCTGCAACTAAGATTGAACACAGCACCTTGAGCTGAGCTGCCGCTGAGCTCCCGGATGGCTCAGTTGGTTGCAGCGCGTCCTCTCAACCACAAGGTTGCCGGTTTGACTCCCGCAAGGGATGGTGGGCTGTGCCCCCTGCAACTAGCAATGGCAACTGGATCTGGAGCTGAGCTGCGCCCTCCACAACTAAGATTGAAAGGACAACAACTTGACTTGGAAAAAAGGCTTGGAAGTACACACTGTTCCCCAATAAAGTCCTGTTCCCCTTCCCCAATTAAAAAAAAAAAAAACTTATTAAAAAATAAATAAATAAAAAAATAAAAAGTGGTCACTGTAGAGATTATAATACAGATGCTTAACATTTCACCGTCTAATCAGAATTTACACTTCATATAAAATATGGTTCTGTTGTACATCTATATAAGTTATAAACCTCACAATACAGTGTAAAAAAATTGCTTTAGACATTCATAAGTATAGTAAAGAAATAAAGAGGAAAACTTATTTCTGGTGCTCTTCATTCTTCCTGAAGATCCAACTTTCTGCCTGGTATCATTTCCTTTTACCCGGAAAAGCTTTCCTTCAGCATTTCTTATAGCGCAGATCTGCTGGCAATGATTTTTCTTAGCTTTTGTTTATCCCAAAATGTCTTTATTTAATTTTAAATTGTTTCCTGTCCTCCTACGCTGTAGTCCCCTTTTCCATTTCCCATAAGCCTTCCGGAAAAGTCTGTTTCACAAAAAGCCTTGTTACTGGTGCCTTGTGGAGCATGGGAGAGAAGTGTCTACACAGGGCAAAAAGCATTGCCCAGAGACGACCACAGTTGCAGCAGCAAGAGGGCCGGCAGGGTCAGAAGTCACTGCAGCAGAAACTGAGAGCAGAAGAGGACAGAAACATGCAAACCATCTTCCCCCACCTCAGAAGCATCTCAAGTAAGCCTCTTATTAGATGTTCGAGGAAAAGTCACTTCGGAAACATGGAGCATTTGGGGACATTCCAGTTACACAAAAGAGAAGTTTAATTCAATTCGACAGATATTCTTATGCATACTTTCGATCTTTGGGGCCTCCGTCAAGACTTTTAGAAGTCTTATTTTTCACCTGGGGAATGTATCTTAGATGCTGCAGAAAGATCCTACCCCCGCTGGTCTGTGGAGTCAGAGGACTCCATTCCACCACTTGGGAAAGTTCCTCACCAACCAGAAGCTGCTGGATTTGCCCCCATGGTCAAGTAAAGGTATCAAACCAGAGAAGGTTAGGAGAAGCTCCTCTCACCGTTAATAATGCCAGGGCAAACCTATCCTGACACATGTGTTGCTCAGCTCACCAGAGCCAGGTATATCTTGGTGGGTGGTATTGGAGCTTCTTTCTAGCTTTCCCTGGAAATATTCCTGCAGACCTGCAGGGTCAGGGCTAGGGTGAGGCAAGAGAGGCACTCATCTCAATTGCAAAATTTAAGGAGGTGCCCCAAAACTCAGTAATCAAGATAAATAATATTTTACTGTAATATTTTTCTGAAAACTGTTAATGCCAAAAAACCCTGTAATAACAAAATCTCTAAATTTATATCTGACTCTGCACTTGCATGACTTATATCACATGCTGGGTCCTGCCTTTACTTAAAACGTTGGAGGTTTTGCATTAATTTTGATTTTAAAAAAGATATTCCACGAAAATGGCATTTATCTTGTTTACCATGGTTTTTGGCACTTCCTTAAATTTTGCGCTCTATTCACCCTAGTATCAGCTCTGAACATCAGTTAAAAAAAACTCTTTCAAATCTTCCTTTCCACATTTGCATCCCACCAAAAGACATCTCCCTGCATACTCGGATAATGGCAAGGCATTTTTTTCAAGCATAAAGAAATAAAAAGCTTACTAATGACACTAATAAACAGCCAAATGAGGGATTTGGGTAAGTTCTTGGCACAGTTCATTTAGCAATTTTACAAATGGAAATTCTAACAGACTTCTGGATCCTAGAGTAAAAATTCATCAGTCAAAATGATCCTAAATTTCTTCATCTGAACATAAGAAACTAAGAACTGAGGCTAAGAAATACAACAGTTTGAGTATATTTCATTACATTTGTTACAACACACATTAATGTATTTGTTATATAGTCAAGGCTTCAATTGGATGGAATAATTAAATCTCAGATCTGATACTTTGTGGTAGAGTATGGTCAGCATTGGTGTCATTCATATAATATTTAGCCGCTTTCATTCAATCCCATCGCACAGGAAACACAGAATAATAGTGAGAACTCTAGATTGAGAATCGCAGTTATGATATGTATTACCCATATCAATTTGAACAAGTCATTAAATGTGTTTGGGTCTCACTTTCCTCACCTGTAAAATGGAACTGCAATTTAACTTAAAAACCATGTCATAAAAAAAACAAAACCTTAATTGCTCCCTCTTTTATTTATGCTAAATCATTACAGGCCATCTTGATTATTCTTGCTAAAATTATAAAAACTAATTTTGAAAAATAAAGAATTATTTCTAAAGAACTTTTTGAAAAGGGAGACAGGAATAAGAAGAGCCACATTTTGATTTTAAAAAACAATGATTACAAAACTTTTTGGAGCCCAGCATATTGGTACACATATGCCAAACGGCAGGTGGGGACCACTTCTAATTTGTAACTTCATCGAGTTCAGAGTAGATGGTTTGGGCAAAATCATCAGTGATCTGGGTTGATAAAAAATCTGGGCTACAGCTCCAGCAGGCAGAAGAGGAAGACAGCTCTTGACAATGGCTGACTATCATTGTTACAGGGTGGAAACAGCACATTCTCACCAGGATTTAATTAGGAATCCAGGTTCTATTATTAAATTCCTCCCCAAAGTCTAATCTTGTCGGGATTACAATTCGTGATTCTGATCACACAGCATTTGGTAAGTTGGAATCATTCTTTCATTATTTTAGTAATCAGTCCCTTTGTTCTTCACTTTGAATTCCAGTGGTTCTTTTCCACCTTGTAGTCAGGTAGGTCTCTCCGGACCTTCTCCAAGCACACACACACAAAAGACACAAATGCCTTGGGGAGGTGGCCGGTTAGCTCAATGGTGCTAGTAGCACCAAGGTTGCCAGTTCAATCCCCGCACGAGCCACTGTGATCTGTGCCCTCCTTAAAAAAAAAAAAAAAAAAAAAAAAAGCAGATGGCCTCAGGCCATTCTGCTTATGAAAAAAAAAAGACAAATATCTTAATCAAAAAGAACAGGAACTAAACCTTTATGAGGTCCCTTGAATAGCTTATCTCTTTATAACATTTTTAACAGCTTTATTGCGATATAACTCACGTACCATACAATTTACCCATTTAAAGTATACAATTCAGTGGCGCTTAGCATATCCACAGTGTTGTGCAACCATCACCACAATCCATTTCAGAACATTTTCATCACTGCTCCAAAACCTTATACCTGTTAGCAATCACCCCTCATTCTTTCATGTCCTGCAGCTGTAGGCAACCACGAACCCACTTTCTGTGTCTTATAGATCTGCCGATTCTGGACGTTTCACATAAATGAATCATACATTATGTGGTCTTTTGTGTCTGACTTCTTTTCCTTAGCATAATGTTTTCAAGGTTCATCTATGTTGCAGCAGGTATCAGACTTCGTTCCTCTTTATGGCTGAATAATACTCCATTGTATGGATGGACCACATTTCACTTATCCATCCATTGATCAGTGGACATTTGGGTTGTTTCTACTTTTTGGCTATTGTAAGGCTGCTATGAACATAGTGTACAAGTTGCTTGGATATATTTTCAATTCTCCTGGGTATATATCTAGGAGTAGAATGGCTGGGTCACATACCTCATTATGTTTTTCAATGGAATCATTTATCAATTATCTATTCCTGCATAGAAAATTACCCCAAAGCTTCATGGCTTAAAAATCATAATCATTTATTATCTCTCCCAGTTTATGTGGGTCAGGAATTTGGGAGAACCTTGAATAGGAGGTTTTTGCCTCCTGGTCTTTCATAAGGTCAGAAGCTGGTCAACATGGCAGTCATCTGAAGGCTTGGCTCGAGCTAGACGATCTATTTCTACAGTGGCTCACTCATAGCTGGCAAGTTAGTGCTGGCTCTTGGCTGGGGGCCTCGGTTCCTCTCCTCATGGGCTTCCCACAGGGATGTCTGAGTGTCCTCAAAGTATCTGCTTCCTCTAAAATAAGCCAGCCAAGAGATCAAGGTGGAAGCTGCATTATCTTTTATGACTTCACCTCAGAAATCAGACACTATCACTTTCCCCATATTCTATTGTTCGAATAGGCCAGTGCTGATTCACGTGGGAGGAGATACACAGGGGGCAGATACCAGGGGAGGAGAGGTTGGAGACCATCTTGGAGACTGGCTACCATGAATAGGTTGCCTTCAAAGCTCTAGTCTCTGCTGTTCCCGCGGAGATAATCCAAATTTACAGACCCCAGGCGGGAGGTTAAAAGAACACAGGTTTGTAGGATCCTGACAGCCCTGTGATTTCCTCCCTCACTTGGTGGATTTAACAACTTGTGGTAGAGCTTCCTGACTCTCCTGCTGGGGAATCTGAGAAGGGGAGCCATAGTGAACTACGTAAGAGAAATAAAATAAAATAAGCCACGCCTGCCTCCTGTCCTAGGAATAATCCCCCTAGTATTCACCTCTGGAGGAGCCAACCCTTTGTCTCTTTATCTACCTCAGCAAAACCTTTCTGGAATGCTGTTTGGGTTATTTAATTCTGGCAAATCAGCAAGTATTTATTAAGCATCTACGGTGGGCCCAAGAGCTAATCCCAGGATAATTTGAGACTAGTGTAGATAGATAGGCCAAAAATGTCCAGGCATGACCAAAATAGATTGTTGTCAAACCCACCTGTCTTGAGGCTTCAAAGGCAAGGAACTGAAAGGAGATTTATTTATTTATTTATTTTGAGTTAGCATTTAGAGAAGTCACAGCCATGAGAATGCTTTCAGATTTATTTTCATTTAGAAAATTGAGGACCTGAGAAACCAAGAAAGATTGAGGAACAATTCTAGATTAAAGAAGACTAAAGACACATGACAACATGTAATGCTTATCCTGGATTAGATCCTAGATGAGGGGAAATAGCTATAAAATACATTATTGGAAATTGGTGACATTGGAATATGAATTGTAGATTAGATAATAGTATTGGATCGATGTTAACTTTTCCGAATTTTATGATTATATTGCAATTATGTAGTAAAACGTATTTATTCTTAGGAAATGCACACTGAAGCTTTAAGGGGTAAATGTGTCTACAACTTACTCTCAATCAGCTCAGAAAAAAATTCTGTATATACATATGTGCACACATACATATATATGTATCTCTGTATATATGTGCATATATGTGTGTGTACGTGTGTGTATATATATGTATATATGTGTGTATATATATGTGTGTGTGTGTATATATATGTGTGTATATATATATATATATATATATATATATATGAAGAGAGAGAAAGAAAAAAAATCCAGCAAAATGTGAATAGTGAATCTTGGTGAAGGCTGTACTAGAATTTTATATATTATGTTGGCAGCTTTTCGGTAAAATTGAAATTATTTCAAAATAAAAGTTTTTAAAAAGAAAAGGAGGGGACGGCCCGGTGGCTCAGGCGGTTAGAGCTCCATGCTCCTAACTCTGAAGGCTGCCGGTTCGATTCCCACATGGGCCAGTGGGCTCTCAACCACAAGGTTGCCAATTCAATTTCTCAAGTCCCGCAAGGGATGGTGGGCTCTGCCCCCTGCAACTAAGATTGAACACAGCACCTTGAGCTGAGCTGCCGCTGAGCTCCCAGATGGCTCAGTTGGTTGGAGCGTGTCCTCTCAACCACAAGGTTGCCGGTTCAACTCCCACAAGGGATGGTGGGCTGTGCCCCCTGCAACTAGCAACGGCAACTGGACCTGGAGCTGAGCTGCGCCCGACACAACTAAGACCGAAAGGACCACAACTTGAAGCTGAACGGCACCCTCCACAACTAAGATTGAAAGGAAAAAACAGGCCTGGAAGTACACACTGTTCCCCAATAAAGTCCTGTTCCCCTTCCCCAATAAAATAAAATAAAATATAAAAGAAAAAAGAAAAAAGAAAAAAAAAGAAAAGGAAACTCCTGAGGGTCTTCAGGAGTTTAGGACAGACTGAGGATGGACTGTGGTGTCACCACTCCTTTACAAAATATGGAATGGTAACTATTAGATTGGTGCAAAAGTAATTGCAGTTTTGCAATTATTGTTAACCTTTCACACCGCAATTACTTTTGCACCACCCTAATCGAAGGAGCTGAGATCAGAGGGGTGTCGATTACCCACATGACCCAACAGACGCTGACTCTAGGTTGCTACTGGCAGCTATTGGGAACCTCAACATTCCCAAAACTTGGCACTGTCCCTGTGACCCCACAGTCAGCTCCTGAAAGTGGCGGTCTCACCTTACTGTACCCCTGACCTCTGGTCTGGCGGCCGTCCCCATGGCATCTCCATGAGGTCCCAGGATAGGCAGTGGCACCACTTGCCCTTTTGCTCCTTTGGCTGAGTTGAGCCTGTCCTGTCCCTCCACATCAGAGGCAGCCTGGCCAGAAAGCCATGGTGCAAAATCCCGCACGTTTCTAAGGACATCTCCGAGCCACAGAATGAGTTGGCTGAGAGTAAGAAATCCCTTCCCCATGGCACTGCTCAGTCTCGAATGTAAAGTTGCCCGAGCTGATTGCTGTTCCACTGGATACGGGTAGGAGGCAGCTTGGAGCTCCGCTGAAGAAACAGATCCAATCAAGGCCCCGATGATGCCCAAGTAAAAGTCATCGGCCCTTTGGCCTTTAGAACTCACTCAGTATGAACTCTACCAAATAGCTTCAATGCCAGCCAAGCCCGGGTATCACCATCTGCCTGCCAGAGCCAACCCACTGACTTCTAATTAGCAGTGAGAGGAAGTAAAAAGGCCACCAGCCCCAGGGGCTTCAAAGAGGAGGAGGTCAGGCAGATCCCTGACAAGAGAATCAATCACAGAGCCCTGGACGAGAACAGGAGGAGAAGGTCTTTCTAGTTCCCATAAAAGTGATTACTACACTGTGATGGCCCCAGGCAAGCCCACAGCCCAGGGACCTCCTGCTGAGGACAAAGACCTTTTCCCTCCAACTCCAAGGACTCTCTGATGTGCGTATGTGGTTAAGAAAAGCCTCCTGCTGTTCCCCATTCACAGAGGATATTCTCCGCCTTTCTGAGACCAGGCAAATGAATCACAGGCCCAGCACACAGCAAGTTTGGCAAAAATAACAAATACTTGCCTGCAATTACCAAGTGCCAGGCACTGTCCTAGGCGCTTTACAGATAACAACTGTAACCCCCCATAACACTATGAGCATGGTACTGTTATTAATACCTCCATTTGGCAGATGTGGAAACCGAGGCACAGGGAGGTTAAAGTAACACGCCCACTGACCTAGTAAATAATAAAGCCAAGAATTGAACCTCAGTGTCTGGCTGGAGTCTGTGCTTTTAACCACTTCCTTATGTGAGACCTCCTAGTTTGTTCTTTGCGCTACGTCTAAAGAACCCATAAATGAGGAAATAAACTCTTATTTTAAAAATGAGGGCTCTTATTCAAAAATACACAGTAAGAGATGGATAAAGGGTCTGCAAAACAGACTGACAGATGATAGGTAAAAGAAGTGAGTCTCACCATTACCTAGTGTACTTGTGATCTGTACCATTCATTCATTAACTCATTTATTCATTCATCCTCTCATATTTAGAATTCAGGACCAATTAAATGGTAGAGTGAGAGAAAACAAGAGGAACCCAATTTAGTTAATGAAGTGAAACTTGAGCACACAAATAGCGAAATAATCAGAAGGGGGATTTAGGCCAAGTGTCTTGTGCTGACCTCAGGGGCCGGGTAAGATCTGGAAAGAAAATTCAGACAAGTGGAAGGGCACATCTCCAGGAAACATTCCCTCACCACCACGCCCACTATAGGTTGGGGGGCCTTCTTCAGTCTGCCCATATCCACCCCACACACAGCATCTTTATTTTAGCATTTCCCACATTGGGTTGAAGTTTCCTATTTGCTTCTCTGTCTGCTATTAATTTCTGTATCCCCAGTGTTAGGCATGGACTCAGAGTTTGCTGAATGTTCTGAACAAAAAGGCTCTGAGCGGGGCAGCCGGTTAGCTCAGTGGGTTAGAGCGTGGTGCTCTTAACACCAAGGTCGGCAGTTCGATCCCCACATGGGCCACTGAGCTGCACCCTCCACAACTAGATTGAAACAACTACTTGACTTGGAGCTGATGGGTCCTGGAAAAACACACTTAAATAAAAGTAAAAAAAAAAAAAAGGTCTCTGAGGGGAAAAACCAAAAAAAGCACAGGTGTACTGAGAGGAAATGAGCAGGGTGGATGAGAGCAGTGCTTCTCAAACTACTATATGATACATGAGAATTACCTTGGCATCTTGTGAAAATGCAACTCCCGATTCAGTAGGTGTGGGGTGTGGCCTGAGATTCTTCATTTCCAACAAGCCTCCCAACAAGCCTACTGACAATGCTTCCGATCCCTGGACCCCACTTTGAGTAGTGAGGCCCCTGGTCCTTCCCAGCCCCATCAGAGCTTCATTCCATGCTGGGACTCGCTCCCTCTGCACCTGTGCTCCTCCAATACCCCTCATGTCACCTTAGCCACAAATCCTATTTTCCTCCCCCATTCCAAAAACAGGCTTGTAGACAATCTACCAAATCCCTGTAGTTCCCGCAAAGTGTGGCCACTGGTCGGTCCCAAGGAAGGAGGGTGAGGCTTCCTGTAGTCAAGGACATCTCTGAGATCACAAGTCACATCTCCCAGAACTCAGGACCACAGCACACTTTAGCATCTCTGAGGCTCCAAGAAGTCCTGCGATGACAAAGCTTTGTCCGGGAGCGGAAGGGATGGCTAAGATGCTGAAGCCTTGATGCCCCCCTAATTCTCATCAGCACCACTCCAGTTACTGAAATCTAAGTAAAGCCCCAGTGATTGCTGCACAGCGGCGGTTTCCCATCATCTAGATGCTACCCCATATGGAAACTCCAGAGCCCCCATCGGAAACAGGCCAGGTTTGTCACTATTGGTGATGGGCAGGCAGAAGCAGGGGAGGAACCATTTCCCCAGTCAGTGACACTTTTCTTTCTAACTCTTCAGGACCCCAATTCCGAGGCTCCTTTTCCTCTCCTGCTTCTTAAGGGATCTGATGCCTTTATTTACACTGAACTGTACACGACTGAGAAGATTACACTATGTCAAGTCTGAAGTCTTATTCTCAGTTTGCTCCTCCACTCCCAGCCCAGATCCATTTTCTATCATCCCTCTCTTCTTGGGAGGCTGACCCCTGAGGACCACATCCCCCAGGCCCCCTCACCCTCTGGCTTCCAGTAGGGTTTGGCCACTGGGGAGCACAGATCTGAGGTCAAGAGGAGAGAACATGGAGATATTTCATCCCCCTGCCATCTTAGCCCACATGGCAGTGGGTGCATCTCTACAGCCTCCCTCCCCCTCAAGGAGGCTCCTTCATAGCTCAGTTCTCATTGGGCTCCCTCTGGCCCCTTCCACCCTAGGATGCTACAGCTGCCTGCTGTCCCAAGTCCCAGGGCACCTCACCATCCCTGCTGGTCCCTTCCATTCTGCCCGCTTCACTGTAAATAGTCCTGTCACTCATTGCCTTATTTTATTTTTCAGTTAAACCCTTTTGAAGTGCCTTCTGTTTCCTGCTAAAACTCTAACTGACACAGAATGTCACGTTTTTATTTCATTCTACGAAGCTCTAATCGTAGAATCTGGAGCATTGAAAGCGAACTACAGTAAGCCTGGAAGTTAACTTCTCAATAATTTTATTCTGTTCATCCACGGACTGAGAAGCTGCTGTGCTCCAGACATGGTGCTCAGGACTGTGGGAACTAAGGACGATAGAGACCAGGTCCCACGTCCCAGAACCCCACACTAAGGGACACTCAGGCCAGGGCAGGATAAAAGCCCTGGAATGGCATTGAATGTGACAGGCAGCCAAGCAGGGCAAAGCCACAGAGATAAGGGCCTAATCAGAGTTCAGACAGAGAACAGTGGCAGAACAGCAGACGGAGGCTTTGTTCCAAAGCTGGGGACCTGGGAGGACCTCAGGGGGTGGAGGAGCAGGTCACACAAGACCTTGGGGGACTGAGAAGCAGGCCCATCAGCAGCCTCAGCCTTGAAGCCAGAGAAGGCCATTTTCTGCAGCCTCCTTGGAGAAGCCTTTTTGGCCGCCCAGTTTTATTTGCTCCTCCCCTGGACTCTTACTGCACGCCTTACTCCCACAGCGCCTAATGACCGATCACGTGCTTACCCGGAGCACGCACTGTGCCCATTCAATCCTCTCACCCACACACCCTTGTGTGTGGGCGCTAATCACCCCACTTTATAGTTAAGAAACCGATGAGCAGTTTAAGTGACTGGGCCACAATTTTATAGACACTGGAGGAACCAGGATTTGAATCCAGAATGCCTGGCTGTGAAATGCACGCTCTCAACCACTGTATTATCTGCCTCGATTGCTAACTCTTACTGGATGAACAGCATTTACAACCAGCCACGGTAGTGCTACGCACTTTGTACCGTGGATCTAATTTAGTCTTCACAGCGCTCCCATGAGGTAGGTCCTAGTATTACCCTGCCCCTTTGCCGAAGAAGAAGAAACTGTCCCTCCAAGAGGTTGTATTACTCCCTCAAGGGCCCACTGCCAGGTCCTGGTGGAGCTAGTTAGGTTCCCTTTCTGGAACCCAGTTGACCAATTCGCAGTTCATCGTCCCAGCCACTACATTCCTGGAGGGCAGGGCCTAGATTATTATTATTTTTAATAGACCTTATTTTGTAGACTGGTTTTAGATTTGCAGAAAAATTATAAGGATAATAGAATTTTCCAATCGCTCTGGGTAGGACTTCCGATACTATGTTGAATAAAAGTAGTGACAGTGGCATGCTTGTCTGTTTCCTGATCTTAGAGGAAAAGCTTTCAGTTTCTCACCGCTGAGTAAGATGTTAGCTGTGGGCTTATCACATATGGCCTTTATTATGTGGAGATACACTTTTTCTATACCCACTTTGTTGAGAGTTTTTGTCATAAATGAATGTTGAATTTTGTCAAATGCTTTTTTGCATCTATTGTGATAACATATGACTTTAAACCTTGATTTTGTTAATCTGGTGTATCACACTGACCGATTGGCATATATTGAACCATCCTCACATTCCTGGAAAAATCTCATTTGATAACGAAGTATGATCATTTTAAAGTATTGTTGAATTCAGTTTGCTAATGTTTTGTTGAGGATTTTTGCATCTATGTTGATCAGGAATACTGACTTGTAATTTTCTTTTCTTGTGGCATCTTTGTCTGGTTTTGGTATCAAGGTAATGCTGGCCTCGTAAAATGAGTTTGGAAGTATTCCCTCCTCTTCTATTTTTTGGAAGAGTTTGAGAAGGTTTAAGGTATTACTTCTTTGAATGTTTGGAAGAATTCACCAGTGAAGCCATCTGGTCCTGGACTTTTGTTTGTTGAGAGGTTTTTGATTACTGATTCCATCTCTTTGCTCGTAGTCAGTCTGTTCAGATTTTCTATTTCCTCATGAATACAGAAAGACAAATAACGTATGATCTCACTCATAAGTGGAATCTAAAAAACGAAACAAACAAAAACCAAACTCCTAGATACAGAGAACAGACTGGTGGTTGCCAGAAGTATGGAATAGGGGTAGGCGAAATGGATGATGAGGGTCACAAGTACCAAAAAAAAACCTCCCCCAAAAAAACAGAGAGTTTCCACATAACCCATGTCCAGTTTCCCCTTTTGTTAACATTTTATATTAGTGTGGTGCATGTATTACAATTAAGGCACCAGTGTTTATATGTCATTATTAGTTACAGTCCATAGTTTATTCAAATTTCCTTAGTTTACCTAATGTATTTTTTGTGTTCTAGGATCCCATCCAGGATACATTACATTTAGTTATCATGTCTCCTTAGGCTCCTCTGACTGTGACAGTTTCTCAGACTTTCCTTCTTTTTTAATGATCTTGACAGTTGTTTTTTTTAATTGTGGTAAAATATGCATAACATCAAATTTACCATCTTAACCATTTTTGGGTTGAGTATTTTCAATTGTAGTAAAATATACATAAAATTGACCACCTTAATCATTTTTAAGTGTATAGTCAGTCGTGCTAAGTACATTCACATTATTGCGCAACATATCTCCAGAACGTTTTCATCTTGCAAAACTGAAACTCTACACTCATTTAACAGCTCCTTTTTTTTCCCCTTCTCTCCAGCCCCTGGTACTGTTCTACTTTCTCTTCTATGACTTTGACTACTTTAGATACCTCATATAAGTAGAATCATACAGTATTTATCTTTCTGTGACTGGCTTGTTTCAATTGGCATAATGTCCTCAAGTTTCTTCCGAGTTGTAAGCATGTGTCAGAATATCCTTCCTTTTCAAGGCTGAATAACATTCCACGCTGTATTATGTATATTCCACATTTTGTTTATCCATTCATCCATCGACAGACACTTAGGTTACTTCCACCTTTGGGCTATCGTGAGCATAAATGTACAAATATCTCTTACAAACCTGCTTTCAATTCTTTTGGATATATGCCCAGCAATGGAATTGCTGGATCACATGGTAATTGAGGACTCGCCATACTGTTTTCCATAGCAACTGTATCATTATACATTTCTACCAACAGTTGCTCCACATCCTGTCAACATCTGTAATTATTTTACAATAGCCACCCTAATGGGTGTCACTTACTGTGGTTTTGATTTGCATTTCTCTGATGATTAGTGATGTTGAGCACCTTTCCATGTACTTATTGGCCATTTGTGTATTTTCTTTGGCGAAATGTCTATTCAGGTCTTTTGTCCATACTTCGATTGGGTCTTTTTTGTTCTTGTTGAGTTATAGGAATTTTTTATAGATTCTATGTATTAACCCCTTATCAGATATATGATTTGCAAATATTCTCTCCCATTCTGTAGGTTGCCTTTTCACTCTGCTGACTGTGCGCTTTGATGCACAACCTTAACAGCTTTGAGGAGTACTGGTCAGACACTTTGTAGGATGCCCTCTATTGAAATTTGTCTAATGCTTTTCTCAAGATTAGAGTGAGGTTAGGGGTTTTGGGGAGAAATATCACAGAGTTCCAGAGCCATTTTCATTATATCATATCGAGGATACATACTATCCACCTGATTTATGACAGTTGATGTTGACCTTCATCACCTGGCTGAGGTACTATCAGATTTCCCCACTACAAAGTTACTCTTTGTACTCTCCCACCACCCCCCCTTGCCCACCTTTCCCATATTGTATTCTTTGAAAGTCATTATGTGCAACCTTTGTGGTTTCTCTACACTAAACACAACACTATACATAGTCCCTTTATTAAACTCTCCTCAAATTATCTGCTGTGGGTTATGGAAGGCAGTGTGGAGGTTCCTCAAAAAATTACAAATAGAATTACCATATGACCCAGCAATCCCTCTCCTGGGTATCTACCCAAAAAATCTGAAAACATCGACACATAAAGACACGTGTGCTCCAATGTTCATTGCAGCTTTGTTTACAGTGGCCAAGACGTGGAAACAACCAAAATGTCCTTCGATAGATGAATGGATAAAGAAGTTGTGGTATATATACACAATGGAATATTATTCAGCGGTAAGAAAAGATGATATAGGAACATTTGTGACAATATGGATGGATCTTGAGAGTATAATGCTAAGCGAAACAAGTCGTACAGAAAAAGCAGAGAACCATATGATTTCACTGATATGTGGTATATAAACCAAAAACAACAAAAGAACAAGACAAATAAATGAGAAACAAGAACTCATAGACACAGACAATAGTTTAGTGGTTACCAGAGGGTAAAGGGGGTGAGGGGGTGGGAGATGAGGGTAAGGGGGATCAAATATATGGTGATGGAAGGAGAACTGACTCTGGGTGGTGAACACACAATGGGTTTTATGGATGATGTAGTGCAGAATTGTACACCTGAAATCTATGTAATTTTACTAACAATTGTCACCCAATAAATTAAAAAAAAAATTTCTTGGGGTGATATTGGTTAATAAATTATATGTTTCAAGTGTATAATTCTGTAGTATAGCATCTGTATATTGCATTATGTGCTCACCACCCAAAGGAAATAAATATTTTTATATATATAAAAATTATAATGTAAGAAAATGTTATGAATTCATAACATGTTGTGTATCATAAAATGAGTAACAACATGCAAAAAAAAAATTTATCTGCTGCCCTGGCTACAACAGAAACATAATGTTTTATATATTTTTAAAAACACTTTTTATTGTGGGAAACTTCAGACATATACAAAGTAAAGAGAATAACATACCCAACTCCCAGTTTCAACAATTATGAACATTCTTCCATTCTTTTTTCATCTATACCACTACCCACTACTCACTCCTACTCTATTTCATTACTATTTTCTTACAGCCCCCCTTTTTTTCCAGGTAAAAGTCACATGCATTAAAATGTGCAAATCTTAGGCAACACAATTTTAAACAGCCGGCACAGCTGTGTAACACCCATCTCCATCTCCCACTGCCCTCTGTTGTTTCTCATCCAGTACTTTCCACCCTTCACCTACTCGTCCACAGACAACTGTCCTGAAGTTTTTCACCTACATTAATTTTGCTTGTTCTAAAACTTCATATAAATGGAATTGCAGTTTTCACTCTTATATTTTCCTGATTTCTTTCATTGAGTATAATGTATTTGAGGTTCACCTACACTGTTGCACGTATTAGTATTTTATCCCTTTTTATTGCTGAGCGTATTCCACTGAAAGCATATACTGTAACTTTTTTATCCATTCTCCTATCGATGGGCATTTTGGTTGTTACCAGTTTGGGCTATTGTGAATAAAGCTGCTGTGAACATTTGTGTACAAATCTAGTCTTTTTGTGGGTACATGTTCTCCTTTTTCTTGGGTAAATATCTTTTTGTACATTTCTGTATCCACCAGTGCTTCAGATTTATTCGGTACTCAAAAAAAAAAGTAATAAAATGAACTGAGTCGCGGAACTAAGAACCGTGAGGTGGAGATAATCATTTCATTCAATAAAGTGCATTTCATATAATAGAGATTCTACATTGAGCATGAACACCAACAGCAAAGGCTGAATAGAAAGAAAGGACAGCTGAGGTAAAGACTTAGGGATTCAGTTAAGAATTTTGAAAAAGAACAGGCTTTGAAGAAGAGCCAAAACGAGGGGACACCCAGGAGACTTCCTCCTGTACGGAATAGAGACTTCTCTCCCACCTGCAGCCTGGACAGGGGGTCCTGGTGGGTGTACCTGCCCAAGTCCCGACTGAGGGCACTATGGGGGGGGCAGACCCAGCTGGAGCGAAGATTATAACGCCCACAGTTTGTTGGTGAGATTTTTCACAATGTTTTGTATCTTGTTAAGGAGCAGTAATACCCTTTGTTTTTTCCTCTCTAAATCCACTCCTGAATTGCCACACTGAGAGATTTTGTCCTGGCCAGGGATCATCCAGAACAGGCGACAATCCAGAAATCTTCTCTCCTTGGCTCCAGAAGATGTTTGTGTGTAGTTGGGAAATCTGGTTTTCTGCCATTAACTAGCCATGTGTGCTTTTGTCTCCAAAGATCCTTCCAGCTCTGAAATACTATGACCTAGCAACTATACTGCTGTTTTTGATAAATGTTTTTTTTCCCCCTTGTTCATCACTGAAAGTTAGAAAATATCAACAAGGGAGCAGAAGAGAATATAATATCACTCATAATTTCACCACCCAGCACTAACACTTATCATTCACTCATTCATTTAACAAATATCTGTGGCATGCCTGCCATGTACTGAACAGTTTGAAATATATCTTTTTAGGCTATTTATTTGTATATTTTAATGAAATCATCCCACTCTGTAACCTGCCTTTCACTTCATAGACAGTTGTGAACATATTCCCATGTCAATAAATATTTTCTTACCACATTCCAGTTTTTCATGTTAATAAACACCCTCAAAACTATATTTTGAGCAAATTCATAACCATTTCTTTAGGATAATTCCTAAAAGTAGAATTCCCAAGCTAATTAGTAATCTCACTTATGAGGCTTTTGCCAAAATGGCCTGCATCCCCAGCCTTTCTCTACATCCTTCCACTCATACACATGCACTGAAAAGGGTCTAGAGCTGCCTTGTCTATTACAGCAGGCACCAAACAGTCATGTACATTTAGGCTAAAATTAACTAAAAGAAACAATTTAGGTCTTCAATTAAACTAGCCACATTTCAAGCACTCAGTAGGCATATGTAGACAGTGGTTACTGTAATAGCACAGAAATCACATTTCCATTAGCACAAAAAGTTCTGTTGGACATCACTGGTCCAGAATAATTTTCAACTGATGTTAATTAATGTTATTTTGGGGTAGAGAGATTTGGAGTGATTTTCCTTTTTATTGCATTGCTTGGCCCATTTATAATGAGCATTTATCAATTATTGGTTTCCATATATCAGGTTTTAAAGCCCTCCTGTCTTTGGAGGGCTGCCTCATGCCCACTAGCCCCCTGTAGATGTGTCTGATTATGGGAAATCTTTTGAGCCTTTATGTCTAGTCACTGAGTTTGAATCCTAATTTCCTTCCTAGAGGTAAAGCTCCAAAACGTTGTATTAAGAATCTCTACACAAACCTACCTACATACGCATAAAGAAATTCTAGAAGAATACTTAAGAAATTAGGAACATTATTTACCTATAGCATGAGGAATGGTTGTCTATGCAGATGAAGACAGAATGGGAGGGAGATTTTCCAGTGAATGTAATCACCTGTTTAAAAAGAGATGAAAAAAATTTAAATGTATCTTATTTTAATTGTACAAAGAGCATACAGTTGTAAAAAAAAAAAATGTAATAGTAGACAGTGAAATTCCTTTTCCTGAGGGTTATTCTTGGCAGGTTAGTGAGAATCCTTCCAGACTCGGGTATGTTATGGACGATCACACGTAATATCTTTATCATATAACCAGGATCACAGGTTCGTATACTCTACAGCCTGCTTTAACACATCTCTAGACATTTTATCTTGTCAGTGTGCATTCGTTCCGTAGACGTCACCAGAGTCCTACCTCCCTTTCTGTTAATGAAAGCTAGAAAAAAAAAAAAAAGGCTTCCAAAACTTCAGGACTTTTTTCTCTTGCCTCTTCAGATAGCCCTTGATAACAACTCCAAGCAATAAAATGCACCCATTTTAATGTAGAGTTCAATGATTTTTGACAAAGGCCATACCACCCCAATTAAAATATAGAACTTGTCCATCACCCCAAAAAGTTCCCTGCAGCATTTTTTTTTCAACGAAATTAAAAAGACTAGAAAATATCAGAATTCATCACACACACTAAGGTTATTATTTCATAAAACTTGTGTTTCAGTTTCAGTTGTATTTAAAGATACATGCACATATACACATTGTAGGGTTGTGATATAGGTCATAGTCAAAAAATTTGAAAGTCCTCATTGAAACACAAAGTGCCGGGTGGCCGGTTAGCTCAGTTGGTGAGAGTGTGGTGCTGATAACACCAAGGTTGCCAGTTCGATCCTTGCATGGGCCACTGTGAGCTGCGCTCTCCTTAAAAAAACAAAAACACACACACAAAGTGCCACGCCAGGCATTGGTGGCAGTGGTAGAAGTGTTATGTACTTGCTCTGAGAGTTGCTATGTGCCAGGCTCTCTACTAAGTACCTGCATGACCTCATTTAATCCTACAGCCAGCTGCTTTCTACATGGCGCCTCATCACCTCTCATCACCTCATTCTACTGATGAGGAAACCCAGGCTTCACTATTTTCTCTGGAAGCTAGATCCAGCTGATTCCAAAAATGTATTTGATACCTGTTTCCTCTTGATGGGCTTATAACTCCATCTGCAACATCAAATTCTGGAGGACACAGACAATATCTGTCCATCGACCTCATTTAATCCATTGAAGCACAGTTGTAGGTATCCACACTCACCATCTCTAACAGCCGAAAGAGAGGAACCTGTCATTGTCACCCTGGGTGTGATGGGCTGGCCTTTCCTACATGAAGTCACCGGGAATGTTGCTGGGACAATCCATCTGCTCTGAAAGGTCCAAGACACACACAGTTCTGAGGCTGCTGGAAGGACAGACCAGGGGTCTTGCTGGAAACAGTGGAGTCCTCCAGAACACTCCAGAGCCCTCCTACCAAACAACTGACCACAGAAAATCAGGACCAGGATTTATAGCACAGAATTTCTTTGTCATTAGTGTCTTTGTCCCTACAATACACTGGCAGCCACCTTCAGTCTCTCATTTCAAAGGAGTCAAGACAGATGGCACAGATTCTATCTAGCACTTAACCCTCACTGGCTTCACCCTAATTGATTTACTGCTAATGAGTCTGTTTATCTCAAGACCCAAACTCCTTTCTCCTTTAGATTCTCTGGTATCATTAAATTTTCGTTTTCATCCAAGGAGGAGCTAAAACCCCGGGAGCCTCGGGATCTTTAGAGCCTCCTCGATGTGCTTACGTGGTTTCACCAGCCAGGGATGATGTGGAAAGAACTGGCATCAGAATTAAGCTTGGATCCCAGCTCTGTCACTTGCTAGCTATGTGACCTTGGGCAATTTACCTAACCTCTCTGAACTTCAGTTTCCTCTCTCTCTCAAAAAAAAAAAAAAAAAAATGGCTAATAACATTTACATGAGCCTTGCAGGGCTATTGTGGGATTATGAGATCATGGTATGCAGTTGGCACTTAATACATATTAGCCCTTCTTCCCTCTTCCTGCCTGCCAAGGAGATTAACATCCTGCGGAGACAAGAACAGCCAAGCAACTTTCTCTTAAGGAGGATTTGTATCTTTGTTATTGTTTTTCCTGGAAGGGCATGAACAGGAAACCTGGGACTGGCAAGAACGCTGTAAATTTGGCTCTTCTAAAATGAAGTAAAAGCAAGTTTCCACGGGGTCTTAACCGCTGTGCATTATTTTATGTACCAAGCGTGTTCACCTGGAAAATGGTCGTCTCTCCACCTGAACCACCACCAAGAGGTCTCAAACACCATCACCCACTCACCTGGACCACTAATCAGCCTGGCACTAGCGCCGACTTCCACTCTTGCTCGCCTAGAAGACACTTCTGTCCACGGAGGCCTGTCCTAACAATGCAAATCAATCCCATCAGAACCCTGCTCCACACTCTCTGTTGTCTTTCCGGCAAAGCCCAACCTGATCTATCCGCTACCAGCCTCTCCCCTCTCATCTCCTACCTGTCCCCTCCCTGATTCTGCACCAGCCACACGTGGTTTTCTTTTCCTCAAGCAGGCCAATTTATTCCAGCCCCAGGGCCTTTGCAGCAGCTGTTCCCTCCAGCTGGAGCTCTCCTCCTCACAATGGATGCTTCCTTTACAAGGTTCTGCTTTCAGGTCCAATGCTATCTTCTCTAATCATGTCCCCACCATCATCACATCTATCACTTCACCCTATTTTATTTTCATCCTTGCCACTTATCACGACCTAAAATTCTCTGGTGCTTTGTCTGTCGTATTCACCAGGGACCCACAGTGCCTAGCACACTGCCCAACCCATGGCGGGCACACCATACATGTTTGTTAAATAAATGGACCCCTTTGTCTCACCATGGAAGCATAAATCAATGGTCCTCAAAATGGTCTCCCTTCATCTTAGAGCTTCTAATATGTAAGTGTCTAGACAGTCCTTTTATTTTTGGCATCTTTGGCAAAGTGACTTGCTTCTGGAATTTAACAAAACCAGACAACGCCTGTCTCCCTAGTCCCATCCAAAACTGTGCCACCTCTTCTAGAATCTGCTGAGCGTCTCGTTGCTCAGCCCTTCTATAATAATGAGGCACAGATGAGACAAAGGTTTTACAAATCCCACTGGAATATTCTGCTGCCTGAAAAATTGGAGTGCCCCTGGACTGGAGCCTTCAAACCAGAGGCAGCCCAACTCTAGCAAGGGCCCTGCTCCTCAGCAGGCTGGACACGTGGGATTAATTCAAGCAGGAGCCAGGCAAGAAATGCTGGCCCCTGAGAAGTGCTAAAGAAAGGGAATTTTAAGATTCAGACTGAAAAGAGAGGGGGAAGGGGGAGAGAGTGGGTGGAGGAGTCGGAAGGACTCACCCTACTTAACCCAGGGGAATCTTAACCTGCTAGGATTGATATTAAATGTTAAATTTGGTGTCGGGGGTGTTGGGGGGAATGTGTTTCAGGGAGAGGGTCTATAGTTTTTATCAGGGTTGCAATAGCATCAGTGCCCCAAAAGGTTAAGAACCATGGATCTGGAAGGCATGCAATTAGGTTAGCGAATCATCTCCATCCTAAACATGACCTGAACTGAAACAATCACGAGAAAGGAAAAGTGCTTTGTGCTCCAAAGAAAACAAAAGCTATTTCCAACAGGAATTGGCTGTCACATTCTCTGCACTTGGAAAAAAAATCAACAGAGCATCCGCCCAGCCCGCCCAGGGCCCATCCCTTAAGCCCAGGTCTCCAGGGAAGGCAGCGAGCCTTTGTTTTCCAGTCTGTGGGCAACTGGCTGGGAAGGGAGCCAGAGGGGAGAGACCTCTATGGAAGAAAATATTGAAATATGCCAAGTTGTGCAGGCTAGAAGCCTCTGGAGGTGGGCTCTGGCTGACGCTCCAAGACCCACCAGATGAGGACGAATGTGCCTGTTGCAGACTCAGGGCTCTGTCCTGCTCTCTTGATCTGTTTCCAGCCAGGCTATTGGGCCTGCTTTTCCGGTGGGTGCTGTGGGGCACTGCAGGATTAGTCAGGGGCCTGGGCACTTTTCTAAGTCGATTTTGGACTCTTGATGGTTGGCAAGCCCCCACTTCTCCTTGTGGTCACCCCAGCTATCAGATTAGAGTGCCTGCCTATTTAAGGCTATGTGTCACATCTGGTGTTCAGAAAGGACACTCCCTTCCCCTGGCCCTTCTTGCCTTTGTAAGGGGAGGACCTGGGACATGGCAGAAGTCCCACTAAACGCTGGAAGGAGACGCGTGAGCAGGCAGGCAGGCCCAGGGCCAGCATGCTGTGCCAGCACTTGGTATAACCTCCAGGGAGGGTGCCGTCCACACATGCCCTGGCTTCCGAGAGGCAGGCCCTGGCTGTCAGCCCACAGCCATTGCCTCTCCGTGAGCCCCACGGTTCTCACTCAGCCTGGACTTATTATCTTTCGGTGTTTGTATATGTTCTACCTTTACTATATCCCAGAGGGCATTCTTGATTTCCTCCCCAGATTGGATTCTCCTCCAAGCTTCCCCTTCTCAATAAACAGCACCTTCATCACCCACCCTGTTTCCCCCGAAAATAAGACCTAGCCGGACAATCAGCTCGAATGCGTCTTTTGGAGCAAAAAGCAAAAATATACTACGTTATAGTTTTGCTCCAAAAGACGCATTCGAGCTGATTGTCCGGCTAGGTCTTATTTTCGGGGAAACATGGTGGCGGCTCATCCTTTGGGACCCAGCTAAACAGCCCCTCCTCCTTGGAAAGAGCTTCCCACACAAAATCCCAAGTTCCCCCACCCCAGCCACCCACCCACACACCAAGATGCCCTCTCTCATGTCTGCCTGTTTGTTGACCACGTCCTGAAATCATTTTGTTTGTGTGTGTATCTCCCCACATAAAGTCCATGAGCAGAGATACTCTCCATTTGCGTCTCCAGTCACTCACTCTCCAGCCTCCTCTCCTCTCCTCCAGGACTGAGGAGGCTGACAGACGGGGTCTGCCTGTGTTGCTCCCAAACTCCCAAGTAGGAGATGGGAGAAGGAATAGCGGGGTAGGGCCTCCCTCCCCGCCGGCTCCTATGCAGCAGCCTCCTACAGCTCGTGCTGGGTTCCAGTACCTACCTTCTCCCCTTGCCTTCCTAGGCCTGCTGGTAGTGGCTGCCATCTGTTGCCAATCCTGTAGTGTCACAGTCCCTTCACAGGGGCTCTCTTAAGCCTGCTCACACTTCTGTAAACAGTCCCTTCATTAAACTCCCCTCAATGACCCCTCTTGAATGTGCTACTGATTACCTGACAGTGATTCTGACCAATACAGGGGCTGCATCTAACTCACTGACCACTGTTTCCCCAACAATGTGCTAAGGAATGTCTGGCATGTCTTAGGTACTTAATACATGTGTTTTGAATAAATAAATGAATGATAAGCACACTGTGTTTTTATTTACATCTTTATTAAGATGTAATTCAGATCACTGCACTGTACACCTGAAGCTGAACAATAATGAATGCCAACTATAATATTATATATATATGTATATATAGGTATGTATACATTTACAAGAGGCAGAGTACAGTATTGGGAGTGGAGATAGTGGAAATGGGATGGCTCAGTGCGATGTCAGAGAGATAGTGGATGGGGGGAGGGGGGTCCACATTGTGAGGGAAATAAAGGATAAACGTCTAAAAAAAAAAAAAAAACCTCATAGACACAGACAATAGTTTAGTGGTTACCAGAGGGTAAGGAGGGTGGGGGATGGGAGATGAGGGTAAGGGGGATCAAATATATATGGTGATGGAAGGAGAACTGACTCTGGGTGGTGAACACACAATGTAATTTATAGATGATGTGATACAGAATTGTACACCTGAAATTTATGTAATTTTACTAACAATTGTCACCCCAATAAATTTTAAAAAAATTTAAAAAAATGAAAATAAAAAGTGATATATCTTAAAAAAAAAAAAGATGTAATTCACATACCATAAAATTCACCCTTCTAAGGTATTACAATTCAGTGGTTTTTAGTATATTCCCAAACTTGTGAGATCATCATCACTATCTAATTCCAGAACATGTTCATCAACTCAAACAGGAACCCTGTAGAAAAGGGGTGGGGGGAGGATAAAGAGGTTAAAGGGGGTCAAATATATGGTGACACAAGGATCTAGACTTTGGGTGGTGAGCACACAATGCAACATACAAATGATGTATTACAAAATTGTACACCTGAAACTGATATGATATTATTAACCAATGTTACCCCAATAAATTTAATTTTAAAAAAGAAGTAATCGTGGATTAAAGTCATTGTATATTTAAAAAGGAACCCTGTAAAGAATTAACCTTGTTAAAATGGCCATATCACCTAAAGCAATATACAGACTTAATGCAGTCCCCGTCAAAATCCCAATGGCATTTTTCACAGAAATAGAACAAAAAATCCTCAACTTTGTATGAAATCACAAAAGACCCCAAATAGCGAAAGCAATCCTGAGAAGGAAGAACAAAGCTGGAGGCATCACACTCCCTCACTTCCAACTATACCACAAAGCTACAGTAATCAAAACAATATGGTATTGGCAGAAAAACAGACACAAAGACTAATGGAACAGAATTGAGAACCCAGATATAAGCCCACACATATACGGGCAACTAATTTGCAACAAAGAAGCTAAAAACATACAATGAAGAAAGGACAGCCTCTTCAACACATGAAGTTGGGAAAACTGGAAAACCACATGCAAAAGAATGAACCTAGACTGCTAACACCATACACAAAAATTAACTCAAAATGGATTACAGACTTCAATATAAGACCTGAAACAATAAAATACATTAGCAGAAAACATAGGTGCTAAACTTATGGACCTTGGCCTCATAGGGGTTTTTGTGAACTTGACCCCAAAGACACGGGAAGTAAATGCAATATACCACCGGTCCACTCCTACGTGTACACCCAGATGTCCTTGCACATATGCACCAGGATAAACAAAGATGCTCCTAGTAATATTGTCGGCCAAAAATCTGAAACAACCTAATGTTCATTAACAATACCTTGGATAAATACATACATTGTGAACTATATACATCAAAGAAAATAAATGGATGGCAGCTCTACAAAATAGCATGGATGAAACCTCACAAATACCATATTAAAAGAAACAAGTCACAAAAGAACATGTATAGTACAATTTCATTTATATAAAGTTCCAAAACAAGTAAACCTAAATCATGTGGTTTAGGGATGCCGATGTAGGTGGAAAAACTATTAAAAATTATTTCAACAAGAAACAGGATACTGGTTACCTCTGGCAGGGAGAGGGGGAGATGTGTCAGGAAGGTCTTCTGAGCTGAAGCCACTTTTCTAGTTCTTGTCCTGGGTGATGGATACAAAAAGATTCATTTTGAATGATTTTTAACTGTACACAGGTACTTACCTACTCATGCACTGTTCTGAGAGTTTTATTTCACAATTCAGATAAAAAACAGAATAGAACTCAGGTCTCAGTGTCAGGAGGCGTGGATTACAGATCAGGTTTATCACGTCAGAGCTGTGTGACACAAGACAAATGAATCTCTCTGCCTCAACGTTTTTATCTCTAAAATGGGAATGATAATAGTACCTGCCACTTATTCAGGGTTTTCCATCCTAGGCACCATGCTAAGTGCTTTTATACATCAGTAGTCATTATGTGTCCCTTGGGCACGAGAAACACATAATTGAAGGCAGCTTAAGCACAAAGTATTAAACACATAACTGAAGGCAGCTAAGCACAAGATGCAGAAACGGCCTACAGAACCTAAGGGCAGCCAGGACAGACTCTGGGTTACCTGTTGTTACTGTTCTCTCTATAACCATTGGCTTCTTCTCTTTTTCTACAAGCTGGTCATCTTTGTGTCCCCATGCACATGTGAGAAATGACCACCTACAACTTTCAATTCAGTATTTGTATCTTCTCCATTCAAGACACCAGCCAGACTGAGCCTGGAATCTCTCAGCACAAATTACAAAGTTCCCTGGGGAAAGAATTCTTACTGCGTAAGTTAGGATCCAGTGTCCACCCCAATCTAATCAAAGGCGTAGAGTCACACCATGCAAAATGCCTGCTAGGTTCAAACATCTCATGAAACTAAAAGGGGACTATAGAGGGTTGGCAGTCAGCACGTTGGAAACCTAGTTCTGTAGAGATGTACAGTCCTAAGAAGGCAGCTCCTAGAACAGAGAGTAGAACAGACAACCCCAAATCAACTGTTTTTTAATCTATTTTTTATTAACCTGATGAGATAATGTTGATATCCCCATTTTACAGATGAAGCAACTGAGGATCAGACAGGGCCCAGGGATTCTCAACAGTGGCACCACTGACATTTTGGGCTGAACAAGTCTCTGTAGTGGGGTCCATCCTATGCATTGTAGGATGTTTAGTGGCATCCCTGGGTCTCCACCCACTAGGTGCTAATGGCACTTCTCCAGTTGTGACAATCAAAAATGTCTCCATGTGTTGTCAAATGTTCCGACACAGGCTAAGTAAATTACACAACACTACTCCACTAGTAAGACAGCCAGTATTCAAACCCACGTCTGCCCCTAAAGCCTGTTCTTAGTCACTGTCTCTCATGATCATATCTAACTTACCAACTTCACAAGGTTGTAATGAGGATGTAATGAATGACACAAATGTGAAAGGACCTGGAAGAGTTAGGTGGAACATAAATACATTCTCTCCACGTTCTCCTTAGGGGCTTCCAGTTCGGTGGATCAATGTGGCTACTCAAACAGCACAGGGCTCTACCTCTCTAAGAAATGTTAATTCCATGGGTTTGACCACCAACCAACCGTATTACCCATTTAGTTTCACAACGTGATTCCTCTCTAAATCCTCTCCCTCCTGACCACTGATATTCCCAAGGTCTTGCTGCCATATGTCCAATTCAATTCTCCAACCTATGATTTACGGTAACTTTCCTTAGCTCGTTTTGCTCTAGTGGAGCCAAGTTTTTCTCCAGATAATTTGGTCTCCAAAGCCCATATATTATTCTTCCACACACAAACGTTACACCTCTTTCTCCACGAACTAGAGGTCTCAATAATGTAGGCTGCATGGGGTTCATGGGTGCATTCTTCTAAACCCAGTGGTTTCCTTGGAGTGGACCCAAGGAAGTATGTCTCCCTGACAAAGCCCTACATGGACAGTCTCCAGTCTGTTAGCTTTTGTTGTGGGTTTTAATATTCATTGTACCTGAATTCTAAAAATGATGAAGTCCTTCACTCGAAAGGCTTTGAGGCCCTCCCATCCAAACCATAAGGGAAAACATTTTGGCCAGGATTAGAGAGGGTGGGCCACACACTAGTGACAGGAGGTCTTTACAATGAGCTTCTAGACGTTTATAAAAGAAAGCATATCCTTACAACTTAATTTGGCTGCCTAATAAATGACCATGATATGCCATTCATATCTTTCCAATCAAGATATAAACAGCTTGGGACGGCCCGGTGGCTCAAGTGGTTAGAGCTCCGTGATCCTAACTCCGAAGGCTGCCGGTTCGATTCCCACATGGGCCAGTGGGCTCTCAACCAGAAGGTTGCCGGTTCAACTCCTCGAGTCCCACAAGGGATGGTGGGTTCCACCCCCTGCAACTAAGATTGAACACGGCACCTTGAGCTGAGCTGCAGCTGAGCTCCCGGATGGCTCAGTTGGTTGGAGTGCATCCTCTCAACCACAAGGTTGCCAGTTCCCTCCAAGACTCCCTCCAAGGGATGGTGGGCTGTGGCCCCGTCAACTAGCGACGGCAACTGGACCTGGAGCTGAGCTGCACCCTCCACAACTAAGACTGAAAGGACAACAACTTGAAGCTGAATGGCACCCTCCACAACTAAGATTGAAAGGACAACAACTTGACTTGGAAAAAAGTCCTGGAAGTACACACTGTTCCCGAATAAAGTCCTGTTCCCCTTCCCCAATAAAATCTTTAAAAAAAAAAAAAAAAAAAAGATATAAACATCTTGTTTGGAGGTCTGGTTACAATGTAATATTTTTAAACAAACTTTTTATTGAAGTATAACCTTACATGCAGAAAAGTACACAAATTGTAAGTATACAGCTCAATAAATTTATCCAAAAGTAGACACACCAACATAACCACCACCCAGATCAAGAAATTCCAGCATTCCAGAAGCCCCCCTCAGTCACTATCCCCACCCTCTCCCTAAATACAACCATTGTAATTTTAATCTTATGACCTCCATATTTTTTATGTATCTGATGGCCCAGATAATTATCTCAGGAGGCCAGAGTTAATCAGAAGCTGGGAGGATTGTTTTCCCATGAGTCATTTCTCTTAAGAATAGTTTATCAGTGAGGATGCTTCCAGCTGCAAGTAATAGAAACCCCAATTCAGATGGTTTAAACAATAAGAAAATTTATAATCTCCACATAAATGGAACTCCTGCTGTAGGGCGTGATCCAGGGCTAACTGAATCAGCAGCTCACATGAGAAAAGTCCCATGTTCTTTCATCTCTCCCCTCAGGTGTTTGCTTCATTTTCAGGCTGGTAGCAGGATGGCCACAGTAGTTCTTTCTGTGACTCTCTCTTTGGAGAAGACACTTCTTCTAGATGTCTCATCCCATTGGTGAGAATTGGGTCACTTGTGCAACCAAACAGACCAGTTGTCTTTGACTTATCATCTAGGGGTAGGATGGATGTTGAGAAGTCCACCCCAATGCTCCCTACAAAAAGCCACGTAATAAAAATAGAAAATGTTTAGCTCAACTCATTTATAAATATGCTTGATATTGCTAAATGGTAACAAGGGTTACAAACAGTAGAGATTTGTGGCTGAACATACTGTTGGAGAGTCAAGGTTAGAGGTAAGTAACTCTCTGTGAGGAAAGAATAAATTGACCGTGGCAAAATAAACACAGCAGCTCTTGCCTGTTTGGGCACTGAGTCATAAATTTTAATCTTATGACCTCCATATTTTTAATGCATTTTTAAAAGTTATTGGGATAATAATGTCTGTTACGTTATGTTAAGCACAGGACGTAATGTTTCAGTATACACTTAGGACAAATCCTACCTCTTTCCAAATCACATGATGGCAGGCAGTGCACAATGCGGCGCACCATTTAAGTGCTACAAAGTGCGTGTGTCATGGCTCCTGAAAGGATTCCAGTTCCTTCCGTTACCTTGATAATCCCCAACAGCGATTCTGTCCCCATAGATGTTTGAATATTTTACACATTGAAATCCCCATTTTTAAAGAAATAATATTATAAATGAGAGCCATAGGTATACACATATATGTATTAATATTCATTTGCTTAAGGTAGTTGGGAACGTAACATGCTTACATCCCTTTTATCAATGTACAAGTCACATATTATTAAAACACTGGTGAATACCTGTTGGAGGAATCTATCATCAAAGAATATCTGTGTAGACAAGGTACACTCATCAGTGAAACACAATGATAATAATGATAGATACAATAGTGATTTGTGTTAAGTGGTAAAATGTATATGTCTGTGGATAATAGGACAAATAGTAGATAGGTTTTAAAGATAAGGGATTATACTGTATCTGTATATAAATTTTACATATATGTGCATGTGTGCCACTAACTTTATTTTTGTAAAAAAAAAAAGAAAAAGAAAGAAAAAAGATCTTTAAATAATTATCCATGCTGGATAAATACATAACTGATACTATTCTCAGCACCAACAAGAAAGGATGAATACAAGGGCAATTCCAACTGAAGAGTAAAAACTCCAGCATATCCTTCAGAAAAATATTTATCACAAAACTAACATTTCTGAGGAAATTTTTTTCTCACGACTGTTTCTAATTTTAATCGCTACTCTATAAGGCAACTATCAGAACAAATATTACAACATCTAACATGTATGGATAGAAGTTGGATATTTCACAATGCCAAGACCAAATCCAGTCAAGGACCTTCTAATGAGAACCCTAAATGTTATGGAGAGGTCTCTGCTAATTTGCTTTATAAAGGTCAGATCAAGGTTGTAGAGCTTTTAAGAGGAATGCTCTTTTTTTACCATACCAGCAGAGGGCACATTTTCCACTTCACTAACTCCTCCAACCTATATAACCCCCATTGATGGTATTGGGTACAATCATAGAAAATACTGAAAATTAGGCAGTTCTTAAATAAAGAATGTGCTTTTAAGATCGAATAGCTTGTAAGGAACATGCATAGCAACCATGGAAAATGACTGGGTGCATCCATTTAAAAAAAAAAATCTCATTTAGAAAAAGCCCAGACCTCTGAAAAGATGTAAGGGTGATAATTCTCAATTTTCATGAACAAAAGATTTCTTAAGTATCCTGAATTCTAGGTTAAAGACAGTTTCCTTCAGAAGGCATTGTTCCATCGAGTTCTGACTTACAGTGCTGCTGTTGAGAAGTTTTGATAACTGTTTTCCTGATTCTTTGTAAGTGAACTATTTTTTCTCTTTGGCAGCATTAAAGATAGTGGTTTTCAACCCTTGCCATGCATCAGATTACCCCGAAACAGAGATTGTTTCAATTGATCTGTGGCAGGGCCAGATATTGGTATTTTTTAACGTTTCAAGGTGATTTCAAGGTGATCCAAAGTGTGGCAATGGCTGACGTTTTTGGATTTTCTTCTTATCCCGTCTGTTCTGCAATTCCACAATGATGTGCTTTGGTGTGAGTCATTTTTCATTATTGTGCTGAGCACTTAGTGGTTCTTTCAACCTCAAACATTAATCATTAGTTCTGGGATGTTTTCTTGTATTATTTCTGTGAAATTTCTTAGTTTTTCAATGCTAGATCTATTAATTGAGATAGCATATCTACTGGCACGAAACTTTCATTTCCATCTTTTCCTTTTTTTCTACCTATGGGAGATTTCCTCATTTTTATTTTCCAACCCTTCTATTGCTTTTTCTAAATTTCTGCTCCCATTTAAAAAACTTTTATTTTGAAATAATTTTAGGCTTACAAAGACTTGCAAAGATAGTACAGAGTTCCCATATATTCTTCACCCAACTTCCTCTAATGTTAACATCTTACATAACCCAAATACAATTACCAAAACTAAGAAATTAACATTGTGACAATGCTATTAACTCCAGACTTTATTTAAATGTCACCAGTTTTTCCACTGATGGATGTTTTCTGTTCCAGGAACCAATGCAGGTCCCACATTGCATTTGGTTGTCATGTGTCCTTAGTCTCCTCCAGTCTGACAGTTATTCAGTCTTTCCTTGTCTTTCATGACCTTGATACTTTTGAATACTGGTCAGTGGTTTTTTAGAATGTCCATTATGTCATTACTACTGATTTTCACCTTGATCACTTGGCTAGGGTGATGTGTGCCAGCTTTCTTCACTGTAAAATTACTGCTTTTCTCTTTGTAAGCGGTAAATGCTTTAGGGGAGTATTTCGAGGCTGTGTAAGTATCCTGTTTCCTGTTAAGCTTTTGCCTATTAATTTCAGCATTTGTTGGTAGCCTTAAATTTGTAATTTATAGAATTCATATTCTCTAAATGTTCCTTTTTATTATTAACATTTATTTGATGATGAATTTACTCCCGGGCCATACGTTTTTGTTTCTTCTGGGAGACCTTTCTCTTCTGCGCAACCTCCTTTTTTGGTTTAGGAACAATTTGCTTTTTCTCAGTGAGGACCATCTCCATGTGGCAGGGGGAGCTCATGTAGGGGTTCATCTGCCTGTGAGCTCTGTCAGTTCTGCAAAGCATCTTGGGAGCTTTGTTCACCTGGCTGTGCTCAGTGATCAGAGAATCTACAGCTAAACCCTTAAGTTCAGCATTCCTCTCTGCATTTTCAAGCATGTGCAGTCAACATTCTGCACTCTTTTTGGGCCACCGACCCGGTGTCCAGCCCCACTATTTGGCCTGGGTACACCTACCAATTCCACCATTGCAACAAGAGAATGGCACACATTACTTTTGTAATGTGACATCCTTTAGATACTTGGTGGCCTTTCAGATATGCATACCCTCCATCGCCTGGGCAGTTTCACCAGCATTCTTAAACATGAAGATTTGAACCTCTCGATTTGCATGATTTTGTGGGGTTTTCTGGGTCAAGTGAATAGCGAACCATTTTCAGAGGTCACCTCAGAGCACTTACGGGAAGTGCTAAATGTTCCTTTTTAACTAGCATCCTATGTTTTTATTCATAGATGATACAATATCATCTCTCAGAAGTTATCAGGTTTTTTTTTTCTTTTCTTCTCTTTTACATTATCTCTTCTCTGACTTCTTTTTTCCTATTTGTTTTGGTGTCTATCTTTCATATTAAGGCTTTCCGAAAATGGTTGATAGTCCTAGTCCACTAAAAGCTTTTTTGGATGCTTTGCATCAGCAGAGCTTGTTGAAGGATTTCACCGCAGGGTGATCATGTGGAAGCTGCCAAATGTCAGTATCTGTAGATCTTTTCTCTTGGACTGAGTTTCTGCAGAGGAGTCTTCCTACCCCCTTCCTGGGGTTATAATCTTGGCTCTTGGTATTCTAGGAGCCCAGGGGTGGGGATGGGGTGGTTTAATTAGCATGAACTTTCTGCTTAATCCCCACTCTCAGCTCCATGCTCACCACTGCCCTCGGCTTTGCCTGGTTCTCTCTCAAGATGTTCTCAGGTTCAACTTTTCCCAGGATTAAACTTCCAGTTTTGTCAGAGGGAGAGGGGCAGTTGCCTCGCTGTGCAGGCTAGGGTTAGGGATGGAGGTGGGTGAGGGTGGGGAGGTGAGTTTAACTCACTGTTTCCAAGGCTGTTATACAGCCTCTACCCTCAGAAGTAAATGGCGCTTCCCAGTTGAGTTTTTTAGGGATCTGCAGTGTCTTCATTCTTGTTGGCTTTTCCTCCTGTAGGCACTGAAATTTGTTTTCTATACTCTTCTACATTTATTGGCCTTTCATCTTCCAAAAATTTCTTGAGATCTTTCATCAGCTGAGGTATACTCTCTCCTTCACTTTCTCGTTTTGGATTTGTATCTTTGTTTATTCCTTACTCTCATCATTTGTGTGGCTTTTGGAAGGGAGTAGTGATAAACAAGTTTGTTGAAACTACTACTGTGTTTCCCCGAAAATAAGACCTCACCGGAAAGTAAACCCTAGTGTGATTTTTCAGGATGACATCCCCTGAACATAAGCCCTAATACAGCTTTTGGAGCAAAAATTAATATAAGACCCAGTCTTATTTTCAGGGAAACATGGTATGTTCAATCAGAAACCCCTTACTGTTATTTTTCGGGTAGTCAAAAAACAATCAAAATGCTAATCAAGTATAAAATTCTATGATCCAATATCCTATGCAGAAGAATTTCAAATAATTTATGTAGATATTCCCCCTTCAAGGAGGTGGAGTATACTTCCTTACTTCTTAAGTGTGGGCTGCCCACAGTGACTTCCTTCCAAACGAACAGTATGGAAAGTTCCTTCCAAAGAATAATTTTATAGTAGAGAAACCTAATAAGCATGACCTCAGTCCTGTGATCAAGGTCAACATCGAGTCATAAATCACATTGATAGTATGTACCCTTGATATGATGTGGTAAGAATGGCAATTTACCTCTGTAGCCTCCCTCCCACCCCCTATCATGTAACCTCAGTCTAAGAAAAATATCAAATTCCGGTAGAGGGCATCCTACCTGACCAATACTCCTCATAATTGTCAAGGTCCTCAAAAACAAGAGTCCAAGAAACTGTCACCATCAAGAGGAGCCTAAGAAAACATGATGACTGAATGTAATGTGGGATCCTGGAACAGAAAAGACAGGTAAAAACTGAGGCAATATGAAGAAAGTGTGGACTTGGAACTTTTTTGGACTTTTAACAACAATGTATCAGTATTGGTTCATTAATTGTAACAAATGGACCAGACTAAGATGTTAATAATAAGGAAACCTGGGTGCTGAGTTTATGGGAACTCTGTCCTATCCTTAATTTATCTGTCAATTTAAAACTGTTCTAAAAAAGTTTATTTAAAATATTTCTATGAAACCAATAAACACTGGCAGCTGACGCTATTTACAGAGAAAACAGGAGTGGTTTGTGCATATGCTGGAGTGAATGGGGTTCTTGGTTAGTGATGTGGACATTGGTTCATCTCAAAATTCTCCTTGGGAGTCCTAGATAGTTCTTCAACAAATTTGGCTACACTTGTTTGTTCAGACACAGCATGATAAACCATCCTGAATCTACTTAGCCCTCCCAAGGGCCCCGCATCATGCAAGATACCCTGAAGGATGCAAAAAAAAACCCCTTCTTTCAGAGGGTGTACAGTCCATGAATGAAGACACTTAAATAAAACACACAGTATGGTTATAGTATCTGCCTTGGGTTTAAACCTTCGGTTTCTGTATCTTAGTGTATGATGATAAATAATCTCGGTGTGTGTATATCTTTTCTTAAAGTGAGGACTATTTCTTCTTTCCAAAGATACCTAGACTTGGCAGAGAATGAAAAATGCGTATCTGCTTGGTATAGTTGGAGAGACAGAACCCTTACAAAAACATTCCCAAGGTGGGCATGTTAAAGTCAGATAAACTGCAGAGGCCACTTGAGTCTCAGACACTCAATTTGAACTAGCTTAACACAAAAAGCAAATTTATTGACTCACACATGAAAGGTCCAGAGGGAGAATTTCACCTTAAACGAAGGCCAATGGAGATGTTCAAACAGAATTGCACTCGTTTTACATAAACGGCCCAAATTATAAACAAATCAGCTTTATTTCTTCCAAATGTTCTCTGGGACAGACTGTTGGGTACATTTTTGTGGCACAGCACTTAAAAATGAAGAGAAGTATAGCGGAGGTGTTACCTTGTCATTTGTTGAGTAAAACATAAGGCAAAGTAGTTCAAGAAGGGTGAGGCAGGGGTAAGGATGAGAGCTAAGGAAAAATCCTAAACAGTTTTAAAAGGATACAGAAGAGGAAAACGGGTCAGACTGGGAATCTTGGAAAGCTCAATTTCCTGTGCCGCTCATGGTTTAGCTTCTCCCAACTGCTATCTCTATTTATTCCTGATTAGATTTCTTGGGTAATTAAAGTGGGCAGATTTGTGAGAAGATATGTTTTTATTGTGAACATCATCCTATTGTTTTGTAAGGTAATACCACTTCTGTTTCTGAAAAATTTAGATGAGGAAACTAGAGAGAAGATCCCAAAGCAAATTTCTTTAGGAGAAAATGAAATTCAAACACCTGGGGTTTTTTCACTTTTCACTTTCTAGGTCCATGTGGTTCTAAAGCTAACATTGTTTCAGTCCAGAGATTAGGGTCAGGAGGAATCTGCCTTGTTGAGACCGGCAATGATGATCAAAGATTCCGTTGGTCACACTTGTAACAAACAGCGTTTGTATTTGCATTGTTGTGCTTTCTCCAATGAACTTGAATCACCGTTTCATGATACAGTATAATAATTTTGAAAGCTGAAAATGACAAGTTTCCTAATCTTATGTTACATGCTCAAAGTAGATTTCCATTTCTCAGATTTCCCCAATTCATGGAGATCGGTTCAGAGGAGGCTAAGGTCAAGCCAATCAATTAACAATTACTTCTCATTAAAAAGAATATATTTACACATATAGGTCCAGGTTAATTTTATCCAGGATCCTACGTTAGGTGATGGGATGGAAGGTGATGGGTTAGATGAAGTTATGCAAGGACTTCTGTGCTGCTTAAGATTTCTTCGACGGTCCCCAACTCTCTATCCTATATATTACCTTTTACCAAAAGTTATTTCTATTAACTTAGTTCAAATCAAAATTCTCATTAACTGGCTTCAAGAAACTGTTTTGCAAAGGATGCAAGGTTCATTTTAAATAAGTTGTTTCTGCTATGATTATCTTCAACAACTAAGACTTCTAAACAGTAGCTATTTTTTAGTATCCACTAAGAAAATTACATTATTGGTCCAATTTTATAAATCATACACAGAAACATCTATATATGGGAATCATTAGTAGATTCGTTGAGCATATTATATATTTTGGCACAGCGAGAGCTTAGCTTTTATGTAAAACCACCAACAGCAGAAACTGAGTTTTAGGGCTAGATTTGGGTTTTTAAATGCCAGCTCTCCTGTTAACTGTGTGGCCCCAGGTAAGTCAAGTGGCTCTCTGAGGCATCGGTAAAATTTGGATATGCCTAACTACCAGGGAAGGGTCCTATAGGAGAAGGATCAGAAATGTTTAACTATCAAAGACATGGCATGGCACACAGCAGGGGTCACATAAGTGACAGCATTAACAACTGCATCTTCATGCTTTGCCTGAAAGCAACGCTAGTCTCTCCCTCCATAATGCTTCATAAAAGAATTAAGTTTTTAAAATGCTGGCATATATGTGATTAAGCTGAGTGGACCTCAAAATACATAGTGTAGGTATCTATTTAAGCTAATCAAAGTTACTGTTACCTACGATTACCAAAAATTTAGTGGACTGGTATTTCTAACCTTAAATTTACAAAATTGAATCATATTCTTCTACCTCAGGCTTTCAGGAAGCAACCAGGATTTGCAAGACACCTGCCAACTACTCAGCATCAGGAAGAGTACAGTGATGTGAAATATTAGGATTAAACATTAGATTCAAATGCTAGTAAGAAGGAACTATCCTATCTTGTAACTCTTGGTTCACGCAATAGTGAAATACCTAAAGCCCTCATGAACGATGTCTCGTTAGTAATGTTAGCAGGCTATCAGTAGGTTTTAATTAATGAGAAAAATCATTTATTTCCCTTGTTTCCTTAACACAGTCACTAGAACTTCAATTTCAGTGTTTAATTTTCCCTAACAGGTTAGCTATTTCCAAGAAAAACAATCATGTGAAGACTGGCATTGCAGATAACAAAATATTATTACCTTGTACTGGCTTCTCTTTACCAAATGGTTTCGGTAAAAACAGAACTCTCAACGTGTCTACCTGGTTGCCACTTCACATCCATCAATACAGCAAAAGTCTTGATTTTTGCCTCTCATGATTATCAAACGAGCAAACAAGCAAATCCCTTCCAGGAAAGAGGTGCTGCAAGAATCCTGAAGACCCACAGAACTCCCCACATTACACAGCAATTAGCACAGATACAGGTAACTTTCATGATCTTCAAATTCTTCCAGAACACCTGAGGATTAAAGAGCAAACACATCTACTTTAAAAAAAAAAAAAAAAGTTAAAAAAAAATAACTGTAGTCAGGGCAAGAAAAGGAAAACAGTATCTTTATTGTGTGTAGTTCTAACAAACATTCATTATGTGCACATTCCAACAGAAAGAGACAAAGATCTTTGTTCAAAATATGCTGAAATAAAATAGGTAAACAAACTCCATTATTGAATACACAAAAGGAAATGTTAATATTACTCATTCACAGTCAAGGGTGAAGTAAAAAGAAAGTTAAATAACCGTAATAATGTTTTAGCAAATGTAAAATATAGATGTGTGCAAAGAGCAGCTTGTAAAATTCATGAGGAAGATTAAGCTAGATGTAGGGTAGGTAACTTAAATACCTCTGCTTCTTGGAACCTCCCTCTGAGATCACCCCACAAATTCCAAACCAGGCTCTTTCAGAGCACAATAGCCAAATGGGACCAAACTCCCCATTACTTTTCTGATATATGGGAACCAAATGAGATGGTTAAAAAGGAATCAATTCAGGCATGTTGAGACATGCCTGAATCCATTTCTCCCAGGAAGGAAGTAATGAACATTAACGTTCTGCATTTTAATCTCCTAAAACAGAATTTAACCAGATAGCTATCACTTGAGGTTTTAAGCACGAAATACCATGAGTAATGATATACTGGCCTGTAAAGCATTTTTCATTGCTCTACATCAGGACTAAATGACTATAAATTCAACAATGCTCTTATTTCACAACATATGCTTTTATGACAACTGCTCAGAGAACTTTACAGGCTCAAATTATAGGTTCTAATGGATTTTTGTTTCTGCTTAAGTGGTCACATAAGAATTAAACACAATATAAACTCTGTCCCCACCACTTTCTTGCCTTTACAAATGTCTAAGTTTGGTTGGAAACCGAACCAAGTCCCAAGAGACAGGGGCTAGGAAATTTTGGAAACCTGGCACTAACATCCCCATTTTGGTGGCACAAACTTTCCCTCATCTCCTCCTTTTGTGATTCCCAGACATTATGTGTACAGTACGGTGTACAGCCACAGCTAATCTTCCTTGGAAATAAATCAAATACCCAGAGACTGGTTCCAGGAGACACAGTCAGCCAACAGGGACTGGCTCCACTTGCTCCAGAGGGGTTTTCATGACCTACCAATGTTGAGACTGTTTTGAAAATTCGAGTCTACCTCTTAAAACAAAAGTCCTTTTTGATGGATTTGGCTAACATACTGCATTACTTTATTGTTCAGAAAAACCTCTGCAAACACTCACACAAGCTCTGCTTTTCACCTGGCTGTTTATATAGGCAGCAGAATAATAGCAAATGGACTCAAAAGTGGTTTTTATAATATAAAGTGACATCACATTAGCAGTAGATCAAAAGAAGCCCTGGGTATGGGATGGATTTCATGGATGGTACAGACAAAGTCTGAAAATCTTTTCCTCTGGCTCTGAGTAAAAACAAGTCCAGATATAAACAGGAAAAGGCAACCAATATGAAATAGAAAAACATAACTTTTGCATTGTTGTTTACCCTAAAAATTATCAAAAACACCAATTTTACTTAAGACTATCGTTCTTTAATGTTTCTTATAAGCCAGATGTTTTTCATTCAGTTCTGGAGACTGCCAGCACACTTTTAAATGGTCCAAGTTATCTTCCGGCTTAGTTTTAGCCTGAGTGTTCCCTTTCTAGCTCAATACCCCTTTGTTCTTTACTTCTACCCTACATGGTCCCATGTAATCATGCAACTTACAGCAATTACATACCAATTCTTATTCAAGGCAACACTTCTTTGCCTTCAGATGAAGGAGCATCCAGTAGTCACCCCACTTTTGCTACACTATAACCAAGAATTTTTTTTCAAAAATTATCTTAAAGTGGCATCTTATACTACATACAAAACATTTTCTAACGATAGAAGTTTGACTATACCCCATCCCTGATGTATAAAAGTCATCCAGAAATCCCCCCAAATTACTCCTGAATGTCATATCCAAGTGTGCAAATACAAGGGTGATATTATTTTGATGAATTCCGAATTCACTCAACTGCTAAATCACAGGATACAAGACCTGGGTTGAACTTTTTCTTAAATAGTTTGCATGGGCAGACACTGGTTTGCTGGGCAGTTTCCCATCTTGTCAAGTCCCTGGCAAGCAGGACGCAGGGAGCAGATGCTGAGCAATGCCCATGGCCCACACTGCTCCCTGCTCATAGGACGATGGCTCAGGAGCAGACTAGTAATCCTCAAAGGACGGGGAGAAGGATCGCCACCAACAGTTGTTAACAGAGAACAGCCATGTATTGTCTCCTCAGGTGCTTCCACAGGATAAAAAAGTAAAGTCAAATATGCCAAAGAAATTCCTGAACCAAGAAGAAACAGTAACATAATTCTAATAACCTACTCCTCAATGAAATACTCATCAGAGGATAAAAACTACCAGTATTTTTTTTTCTCCCCTGCCCCTCCAATGGAAAAAAAAACCAAAGCTACAAATTGGAGCCATGGAGGTAAAATGCAGATGAAATGGAAAACATTCTCTTGTCACCCTCTCCCCCTTTCAAGTGCCACTTGACTATGGAAGTTATTTTACTGGAGCAGACAAGATCAAATACTTTTATCTCTGGACAATTTGGAGCCCCTTACTTTTGAGAAAAATGGGGAATAAGAAAATTTCTAATCAATAAACCAAAAAAAGCAGCAAAAATCCCTGGTAAAGCTCTATAGACATAATTACAAACTTACATTTAACTAATAAGAGATGGTTGGGGGAAAGAAAAAAAAAAAAGAAAGATGATGGCTAGAAATGGGTGCCAAACCAAAGTAAAGGATGAAGTCTTTGGTACTTTTTCTAAACTACTGTCCTATAGTAGTTCTCAGTAGTTTTCAAAGGAAAGATTGCTCTGAATTTGCCCTAGCACCCCAATTCATCTCTCCGTTTTCCTGTTTCTCTCCACTCCAAGAAAGAAAAGGGATGCAGAGTTGTGCCCAGCACCGCTTGGTGGACTTGGGAGGTGGCGAGAGCTACCTGCTGTCCTAGCTCGGGAGGGAGGGGACAATCACATGGCTCTTTCTGCCTTTAACAAATATAAACAAGGAACAAGATCATTTGGCAGTTGTGTTTCAAGTCATAGGTGTGCAACTTTACTTCATGAATTAAACCCCTTAAGACAAATAATAGAATTAAGTCAGAATTAAAAAATAATATTTACTTAAAAGAAAAATGGAAAGAGAAAAGCTTCACAACGAGAGTGTGCTGCTGTGTTAAGAAAGTCTAACGTGCATTCAAAGTATTAGAGAGCAGGCATTTTTACCAAAGGGCAATGTCACTAGGGACATACGGACTGCAATAATTAACAGAAAATTTTGTACTATGAAAGTGCTCATGGAAACCAGTGAAGAGAGGAAACATTGGCAAGGACACAGAACAGTGAGCAGGTGCTTTGGGAGTAAGGCTCTGAGAAAGAAGGACACTGTCCCCAGGTCTGAGGTGGATGCCTGGCCAACCATCTGGGGTCCAAGGGGGAAGAATACAACTCTGGCAAGATTTGAGGATAGGGCACCACTGCAGCCTCCAAACAAGTGTCTAATTTTCACTCCCAAGTGGTTATGCTTTCCAAAATTCACCAAGGCCTCCTCAGGAGGATCTGCTTTCCGATGTGTAGTAGTAACGGTACAGGAAACCTAAGAGCATGGCGCCTACGATGGGGAAAATCCAGTAGGACCAGCAACTAGAAGTTGGGGGAGAAAGCAATAAAGTCGTGAACATTTTATACCAAACATCTGTTATCTTTCAGCACTCACATTTTAATATTCTTAGGAGCATAGAGTTTTGGTTTACTTTAGGTAATTTAACAGCTTTTATCATACAGCAGCTGAAGAACAAACATCTGGAGTGACAATATTAAATGACATTTTTTTAAAAATTAAGAATGGAATGTATAGTATGACTCCAAAAAAAGATACATATACACACCTCCATATGTGTTTTTTCAAAGACATATAGTGATTCTTTCTGGGTTATGGAATTATAAATAATTCAAATTTTTCTTCTTTGTGCTTTTTCACATATTCTACAATTCACATTTTTAAACAGAAAAAAGCCACCATTTTACATATATATAATTCCAAAATTAGAAGCAACAACATCTAATACAACTATTGGCAATATTGTATCTGTCTCACATGCATTTTTTTAAATTTAATCCTCACAATAACCCCTATGAAATAGGTTCTACTATTATATATTATATATATAGGAAATACAAGCTTTGCATCCAAAATCACAAAGCGAAGTTAGTCAAGCAGTCTGATTGCAAAACCATCCTCTTAATTTCTAGTTAAGTAAGGACAGACACACACACACACACGGCAGGTTGATAGTTCTAATAAAGTTAGGTAAATGACAGTTGGCTTAAAAAGTCCTGTAAGAGACATTCCTTAGGAGTTTCAGAACAGTCATCCTTCTCCTTAAAATAATTTTTCGCCAACAGAGCTTATTAGCACTGCTAGTTTTAAGGTGTGATTCTTCCATGATCCAAATGACCTGGCTGCTCCTCTATTTAAGACATATGCAGTCTTGGTATTAAAAGGCTTTGTAAAGCCAGCTGAGGTTTAATAATAAAAAGGTGTCTCTTTGCCTAAACATGCCTAGCACTTTGTACATTTAAGTATGGCAAAAGCCACTCTGGACAAGTTTAGAGTATCAGCCAGGTAGCTTTGTTTAAAAAAAAGAAAAAAAGCAAGTTGGCAAGTCCAACAGCAATATGACACATAGGAACTTAGAAGTAATCTCCCTGTAGTCATGAATTCAAGTATCTTGGAGAGCAACCACAAGAGACAAAAGAGTTCAAAAGCAGGATCCTTGAGAAAACAATGAGGATAAATTCTTCAGTACAAAAGACTAAGAAAGGTTGACCACCAACCCTCATAAAATCCTTCATAATACTTAACTGCCACCAGAACAGAACCAGAGAAAATGCATTTATACTGCACCAAAGGAGATTAAGTTTCAACAGTAACTTCCTGGACGTAAGAAAGAACTCTCTTCTTGGAGATTCACTCAGGTTATTGCATGTAGTTGTGATTAATTTCTTTTGATTGCTTTATAGTATTCCACTGTATGAATATACCAGAATGAATTCATTTATTTTATTAATGAATGGTTATTTGGGTTATTCCCATATTTTAAGATCTTGAATAATGCTGCTATGAACATTCTGGCATGTGTTTCCTGGTATACTTGTGCACACATTTCTCTCGAGTACACCCCTAGAAATGGAATTGCTGGGTCAAGTTACTCATATTGCCAAATTTACTAGATAATGCCAATCTGTTTTCCAAAGTGATTGTACCCACTTATATTACCCTCAGAGGGCCTAAGAATCTTGCTGCTATACTCCCAAAACAGCTACTCTGATTTCTAGAATTTTCAATTTTTGCCAATCTGGTGTGAAATATATATACCCTGTGATTTTAATTTGCATCTCTCTGATGACAAATGAAATTAAACCTTTTTTTCATATGCTTATATTTGTGTTTCCTCTTCTGTAGGGTACTTGTTTAAGTCTTTTTCTCATATTCTACTGTTTTTTTAAAAATTAATTTGTAGGAATTCTTTATGTATTCTGCATAATAAATCTTAATCAGTTTTATCTGTTGCGTAAGTGCATTGCAAGCTTGTTGCTTGTATTTTCATATTCTTTATGAAGCACTTGGCTAAGCATAAAATAAGTCCTCAATATTAAGGAAGCTGAATTTACTAAGTTTCCTTTAAGTTTGCACTTTTCTAACATTCTGTCCATCACCTCAAATTAAAAAAAACAAACAAAAAAAACCCCACATAATACTTTTGTGGGGGAAAAAAATATACATTTTCTCTCTCTGAATTGCTTTAAGTGGGACCTCAGAGAGATAAAACAGAGAGCTTTATATAATCTCTGTAAAGATTTTTTACAAGCCAAAGATTCACAGTCATCACAAGTAGAGGCACTTAAGACATGGTAAATTTATACCTTTCAGAGCTAATACTACTATATTACTGGTATTACCACAAGAGACATTTTGTAAGTAAACCTTTGGAAAAATCCAAATTCTTGTATATGACTTCAATACGTAATTTTTTTCTTTTGTAAAATGTAGTAATAGTACCTTACCTTACTGAGTGGTTGTGAGAATTAAATGACCTTAAGTTTTAGGTGGAACTTTTAGGTGGTTTTATAGCTGAGCTGAGCTGCACAGACTGGGCCTGACTTAATAGTAATTACTTGTCCATGCATACTAGCCTCTCACTGAATGTGATTGCAATTCACATCACAAAATTTAAAAACTTCTCAAGGCATGATCTTCTGCGATTACTCCAAATGATAAAACTATAAAAATCAATTTTGCTAATGCTAAGGAATTGCTGAATTTATAATAATTTTAGCCAAAAAAAAATTAGCTGTCTTGTGCTCGCTTCAGCAGAACATATACTAAGAATTAGGTGTCAAACTGTACTCTTAAGTCATACATGTATATTTACAGAAGAACCTCTTGCCAGACATTATACTGAGTATAAGGAAGTGCATTAAGGGGATACTAACCTTTTGCATGTGTTATTTTTCGAAGGGTCCTGAAGAAGATGCATATTGAAAAATGAGAAACAAAAAGAATGAAGATTAACACATTATATAAATCTTCTTGAATATCCATATGAACTCTATAGCTAATAACAGAACTTCATCTTTCATGCAATTTCATGTTTACAAATCTATATGCAATGGGAATACCGGGAATTCTACTTCTGATAATATACTGGTACTCCCTAGTAAAGAACCATTAACAGAAGGATAAAGAAATGACCTAGACATTTTTTAAATGTAAAAAAATGCTATTGGTACAAACTATATTGAAATGGACTAATTTGCAGTCACAACAATATGCTGGTTCAGCTGGGCTTGCCCCTGGCAGTAGCTAAGATCAGATTTTCTGAAAACATATTCTGAATAAAAATTCTTGTAACATACAGATTAACTGTAATATACAGATTAACTCTAGAGCATGCAGATGATGTTTTCTGACTTACAGAACTGAGCTGGCTTACTCTCTGAAATTGTAATAATTATGATTAGAAACCTTAGGGCTTATTTCACAATGAAAAGGGGAAGAATGGAGTTAAGGGAAAGAAAATACCTAAATAACCTTAAAAACAAAATCATGGCAATATAAAGTAATGAAGTACTGATATATGCTACCATGGATGAATCTTGAAAACATCACGCTAAGTGAAAGAAGCCAGATACAAAAAAAAATAACACATATTATAAGTCCATTTGTATGAAATGTTCAGAATAAGTCCATCTAGAGGTAGAAAGCAGAGCACTGGTTGCCCAGGGCTCAGGGGAAGAAGAGTTGGAGGAAAATTGAAAATGACTGCTAATGGTTTGGGGTTTCTTTTTGGAATGATGAAAATGTTCCAAAACTGACTGTGATTATGGTTGCACAATTCTGTGAATATAGTAAAAAGCCTTGACTTGTATATCTTAAATAGGTGAACTAGGTGGGATCCGAATTATGTATTAATAAAGCCGTTACTAAACTTTTTAAATTCAAATTAAGCATATATCAAATGAAGTTGTTGATTCTATTAACTAACTGTATAGTACAAAAGGCCTGCTAAATTACTGCCAGAGGACAATAACCCATTAGCACAGGTTACCGCGGCCCAAAGTATCATCTTTGTCAGTATGTAGAAGTATGCCTGGGTGTGAACTCAGAACATTAACTGTTTAACCACCATCTTCAGTAATCTCCAAGAATTTCCAAAAACTCTACATACTAGCCTAGATACTTTAGAGCAGACCATGAAATGAGTTTTAACTTTATATATCCAAAACACTGTCATGCAAATGAATACATGCCCCAAACCTGAAAGAAATTAGCCGATAGGCAAGTACAACGTCTAATAAACAGTTTTAGATAAACCATATTTATATGCTACTACACTTCTTTGAGACCTTGATGATAACTATTATTTGGGACATCTCTACCAGAATAGTATGAATAGGGCTAATTAAAACATGTCACAGGTCATCAATCTCTGTGAAAATACAGCAAATGTTTTACAGATTTGGAAGGTGGTGTTAGTGGTAGTGGTTAATTTATAATGTTGCCTTTTTAAACATTCCACTATAGTAGCCAAGAAATAACTGAATTGCATCAAGAAAATGTCCATGGTCTTTTATGCTTTATCCACATACATACCAATGATTTACAACAAAAAAAGTAGAGTTAGTATTTTTAAAAAATGGGATAACTTAAAAGGTTTACACGAGAACACTATGGAGTAATATATGTATTATATTAGATGTTTAATCTGTACTCACATTTAAAGCCATATATAACTCGTATAAATGAGTTCTCTAGATTTCAAAGCTTTTAGCCTCTTTTACAACCAAAAGCCCTGGACACGTGCTAACTAGAGTGAGCTTTAGATAACGTAGTGAACAAACTGAGAGAGAAAAAAAGGGAGAGAGACCAGAGAGAACTGAGAGAGAAAAAAAGGAAGAGAGACCAGAGAGAACCAGGACCATAAAATGCTGAATTGCAATAGCTTCTAGCAAGCAACAAAAAAATTAAAATATACGTGTTTTTCAACTAAGTACCTCCACCCGTGTTTTAAAATCAATCCATCCCTGGAGGCAAAAAAGACCAATTTCCTCAACACTGAAGGAAGGAGAAGAGAAAAAAGTGTGTCCTCTCTTTAGGAGACTGACAGCCAAGTAAATGCCAAACTATAGTGACTCCGCTTTTAATCAACTGTAATGAAAGAGTTATTTAAGACACTGCTCTTAGTAGCCAACTACCTCAGCCAAGTTTGGAAAGAAGCCAAACAAGTTATTTTTAAATTTACAAAATTAAAAAGAAAAAGGTTCTATTAACACAAAACCTTTCTTCACCTCCACCCTTCCGTGCTCTCTATACACAGTTCCCCAATTCTCATTTCCACTCCAAAACGCTGTGCTGAATCTAATGGATGTTTACGTGAAATTTCTACATATCCCTTTGGGGGTTCAAGCATATCTGGCTGGTTATGTTCTTGCCCACATTTTAATTTACATGCAAGATTTTTGGTCAAGAGAACAGTGACTGCTCTCACTCTTTGGCATGGAAAGTAGTAATTGCAATACTGTATGATTTTAGTTACAAGACAGCAGAGTAAATGCAAAGTTCTGGCAAAAGCCTTACCAAGTAATTAATATGCATGTTTCTTTATTCTCCAAGGAATTTGGAATACATTTCCAAACAACCAAACTGCTTTAGGTCTACTCTGATTTCAGTTCAAAATTAACAGAAATTGCTGTTTAATAAACTGGTTCCTAAAATTCAAGGTTCATTAAGGCTTTAATTTCCTCATAAATTAAAAAAGTAAATATATTAATATATATATATAAATACAAAAACTAAACTTCACAGGATAAAAGGAAATATTTCATCTCTGAGTAAGCTTTTCATAAAGCTGCTCAGAACTGAAATTACATTTGAAATCTTCAAGCTTGATGCCGCATCAGTTTCCTCACTTATAAAAGGCTCAGACCACATGAACTTGAATTCTAAGTCATATTCAATTAACTCAGCACAATTTTCTGACCCAATAGCATTTTAGCAAAACCTACAAAAGCAGCCTTGTAAAGGCCATAGAGAAGGAAACACCGTTCTCCCAGGTCCAGGAAGACTGAAGGAGCACTACCACATGCAGATTTTTCTATCTGACAGCAGGTATATAAAAGTGTGCTCTTCCAGATACTCTTCTGAAAGGCACTGCGCCGTGAGTACCAACCCTCACGACACTGTTGAAAGAATGATAAAGAAATGTCATAATTGGCAAATATATGGGAGGGGACTTGGGGGTCAGCACGGGTGGTTTCACTATGGAACTCTTTTTATGAAAAAACATGGGAGAACACACGCTTAAAAAATGGTGCAGTTTGTCACCAGGACATAAACATAGGAAACAACGTGCCAGAATTATGATTATGATGCCTTAACGTTGTAAGTATGGCATTGTAAGTACGTCTTCATAGTTTATCTTTAGACTTTCAAAGGTTTAAATAAAAGATAACTAGATTATAACGCATATAAGGAACTTATGTTTTAATTCCTAAATTGGATATTGGCTATGCCAAGAGGATTCTAAGTATTTAAAATTAGAAAAAGTGAATTTTAAGCCACAGGACACCTTCAGCAAATGTAATGAGTATTTGGGTGGTCTGGTACTTTTTACAGCTTTTTATTTAGAACACGATGGTATCTACATGACCAGTAACTTATGAAAAACAACTTGGGAACTTCTGGCTTCAAATACTACTGGAAAAAGTTTTTTCCCCCATAATACAGTGGACTTTTACTGGAAAAAGTTTTTTCCCCCATAATACAGTGGACTTTACCATGAGCTATCACTATGTGAATTTTAGTATTAGGTTCATCTTACAACCTAAAAAGTTTGAGTATTGAAAGTACATGATTTCAGCATTTTATAATCCCAACTACGACCTGGCCATATCGTATGATCGTGAGGACAACGTTCTCATGAAGGCTCCTATGTACTGAAGTTTCTTTCTTTATGAGAATACAGTTTTAACAGTTGCTGTCTAGTAAAGCATGTGTCCCTAGAATCGGCACAGTCATAGAAAAAATATCCTCCTGTAGATTAGGGACAAAATTCAAGGATGAAAAACACCCTCTAAAAACAAGTTTCAGAAACAGACTCACAGATATGGAGAACAAACTGATGGTTGCCGAAGGTGGGGAACTGGAGGGTGGGTGAGAAAGGGGAAGGGAGTAAGAAGTACAAATTGGTAGTTACAAAATAGTCACGGGGAAGTAAAGTAAGGTACAGAGAATATAGTTAATAATATTGTAATAATTTTGTACAGTGCCAGGTGGGTACTAGACTAGTCGGGGGGATCACTTCTTAAATTATATAAATGTCTAACCACTATGCTGTACACCTGAAATTAATAGAAAATATTTAATGCCAACTGTAACTGAAAAAAATAATTTTAAAAATAAAATAATTTTTAAAAAATAAGTTTCTATACAACTCTCTCAAGAACCCATTGTGAAGACATCACTGAAGAAAAAATATTAAAACACTAATAAAATTACTTCTACTGCGACCTAACAAATGAAAAACTTATAACATTGGAGGGCTGATTTGGTGTCCTGACACCAAATGGAGCATTACAAGATGAAGACATTAATCCTTGAGCTCACTCAGCAAAGGTATTTTGTCTTTCAAGAGTGATTTTGCCAGGCCGGCCCACTGGCTCAGGCGGTTAGGGCTCCATGCTCCTAACTCCGAAGGCTGCCAGTTCAATTCCCACATGGGCCAGTGGGCTCTCAACCACAAGGTTGCCGGTTCGACTCCTGCAAGGGATGGTGGGCTGTGCCCCCTGCAACTAGCAACGCCAACTGGACCTGGAGCTGAGCTGTGCCCTCCACAACTAAGACTGAAAGGACAACAACTTGAAGCTGAACGGCACCCTCCACAACTAAGATTGAAAGAACAACAACTTGACTTGGAATAAAGTCCTGTTAAAAAAATAAATAAATAATAAAAATAAATAATAATAAAATAAAATAAATAAAAAAAACACTTAAACAGAAGTTAAAAAATTAATTTTCAAAAATATGTTGTCTTTATAGAGACAATCTTGTTTTTTAAAAACCAGATCAATTCCTGTTTACAACAAATGTCATCTCATTAAAACTTGTATATGGAATACTAAATATCTATTAAAAAGAATGAGAGATCTTTATGAAGTGATAAGGAACAATCACTAATGCAAAACATTTAAGTAAAAAGAAGGAAGGTGAAGAACAGTGTGTATGAAATTTTTTTTTTTAAGGAAGGGATAGTTGGTCCGCCTATCTATAGATCGATTGATTGGGGTGTCATTTTTTATAGTACACTTTTTTTTCTCTACCATGTACATCATGTACTTATGCATTCAAAAAATATAAATAAAAAAATGGTCAAGTTATTGGGTCAATTCGTTGTAATGAGATTTGACTAGTGAAGCAGTTGAATGGTCACCTAGATAATATGTGCTGAATAAATGAACGAAACGGTGCTCACGTTTTTTGGTCAGGACAGCATTTGTATGTACCTTATTTCCTGAACTGATGGTAGACTGAATGATAAAACAGCTAACCAAAAGGTAAACGCATAATCAAAAGAGCAAGTTCATGAACCACAAAGCTGTCTAGGTTACTTGCAGCACAGCAGGGAGGCAGGCAAACTGGCACAGAAAACTAAGTCTGTTTCTAAGGTGAGTTTCCATAGCCAAACGCAGATCAGAAAAATATTAGGTCAGATGTGAAACAGAAGGTTGATGGCTCCCAGCATGGGGACTAAGCCAGCAAGGAAGAAGCTAAAAGGTTTTTTAATTCTAGTTAGTTATCTTGGACTGAAACAGGTAAAAAAAACGTCTATTGCCAGATCTGTAGTTTCGAAGCTTTTAAGTTTCAGTATTATAATATTTCAGGGCCTTGAACCTCAGGCATTATCAATCTCAAAAGAAAACAATGGTGACTATCATTTACCTTTGTCACAGCAAAAGCAGTATGAAAGGTAATTTCAAAAAAACTGGAGAAAGGTTCCTGATTTATATTCTGAAATAGATATGTTTTGGGTGTTTTGTTATTATGGCTGCTGTTGTCTTCTGTTGGTGGTCGTGGTGCTGGCGGGGGGTTGAGGGGGTGGGAAGGATGGTATTCAGGCAGGTAAGAGATATGGAGATGTGGAGGGAGGAGAGAAGAAGTGGAGAAATAGAGGGAAGGGAGAAGGAAAATGGAAACTGTCCCATAAGGCAGAAGACACCTCTTAATTAGGCTTAAAAAGTCACTGCTTCAGAGGTTCAGAAACCCTTAACCAAATGAAAGTATTAATGAAATGAACTTTACATCCATATCTTCATGATGAATATTTAAACCAGAGACAGAAAAATTTTAACGAAGACAACCTACATCCTAGACACAGAAGTGCCTATTTAAAACCTCTGTAAGAAATAAATCTGAGGGATCAAGAAATTCTTCCTAGAACTGAAATCAAGTTAAACTGCAGCTCTATGACAACCTATGTAGGTGGTCTTGAAACTTTTCCAAAAGGCTCTGCTTGCCCGACCTGCCTGAAGCACAGCACAGTGACTGGAAGCAATCGCCAGACTCTCCACTAAATGGAGACCGTTCTTTGGTTGCAACGTTCATGAGGAAAACAGGGTCTTGAAAACACTGCCTTCAATCACTGTTCAACCCAGGCAGAGGCCAAACTACATTTGGAGACTTCTAAATTATAGAATTTAGTGAACTGAAAGGGTTTCTTTTTCTATATTTCCTACCAAATGTCCAAGGCTCAACAGTTTTAATTTAGCTGAAACATCTCTAATTCTTTGGCCCATAGAAGGCAGGCAGTGCTTTTCATAGAAGAGAATTAAAGTTCCCTAAGTTTTCAAATGAAAACACGGGCATATCATTCAGCAAAAAGTCTGCTGCTCGGCTACATGAGTTACTTTAAATGCAGATTCCCAAGACCCACCTCCAGAGATTATGAGTCAGTAGTAATGGAAGCCCAGGAAATACACATTTCAGAAAATAAGCTAAGGGATACCAATATAGGTGACACGGGAGCAACATTCAAAAATCACTACTCTCCATTCCTTAGAGTGATCCTATCTACATATTGTGCTACCAAAGAAGAAAAACAGCAACAGGAAGCAATTTTTAGACTTCTAGACATTATAATCCCCAAAATAGTTTTTCTATTGTTCTAATATAAAGGTGCTCTCATGGTTGCTGTGTAGAAGTGGGTTATGGCTCATAGATACCAGGTGCACCTCCTGTACAAATGGGACTATCCCCTGAATCAAATGTTGACCTCTGAGAGCAATGTTTGCTTGTTGTTCAATAAACAAGGCCAGGCTTAGTTCAAATTTTCCCCTCATTACACAAGTGAGGATTCAAGAATGGACAGTACATGTGTTAGGAGGGAAGGACAAACAAACCAACAGTGCTCACGAAGCATTTAAAGAAGCATTTCACCCCCCTTCATAAACAATTCAACAGTTCAGGGTAGCAAAATGCAGCAAGACAAAAGAGCTAATTTACACTAACAGTCTGGATTGCAGGGCAACAGATGGCAGACACTGTCAAGCAATCTGAGTTGAAAGAATTCTTGTGTCTACGCCAACTTTAATTGCTGTGTCAAATGTGTTCAATAATTCCAACTCAATGAGGAAAGGAAAGCAAGAAGCTAGGAGGAAAAGGGGAAGGAGCATCACCTCCACACTGTCCAAGGCAGCAGCGAAACTGCTGTCCCCTTACATCAGAGCATAGTGTAATAGCTACCCAAAGGGCTGAAGTCAAAGAAAATCATGAGGGAATAAGGAAGACGAACCACTCCGTTTGTGGAAGGCACGAAGGCATTCATATTTTCTTCCTGGTGCATTATGCAGTGCACATTAAGGTTTTCAAATATTTAATGTTTTGTTTTTGCTGTGTCACTGAGTAAATGGGAAGGGTGTAGGCCCACTGGAGCGTCTATGATAAAAAGATGAAATTTGGGAAACAGGGTCAGAAAGGCCTGTTCTAGTCAATTACTTCAGTCTACAATTCTTTCTAAGACTTGTAAGAGAAAAATCAACTTTCCAATTTTTTCCAACATAGAAGCAATTATTATCATTTGTACTATTTAATGTAAGAATAATAAATACTTTTCTACAACTGAACCCATAAACTAATTTCTTTCGAAAACACACGGGGCATGGCTTTAGTTTCGATTTTTTTAAAAAGCAAATAGAAGCATGAGCAAAATGTTTCCTACTGTTCAAGACTTAGCTATCCTTTTTTTCTGAGGTGGTACTGAGTCCAAATTCCTGAAAAATAGGATTTTTGCTTGGGGGGAAAAAGTAATGTTTTAAAAAGCATTTCTATATAGAAATACTTGAAACACACAAGAGAAACAGATGACTTCTTACCTTGCTATCACTTTCAGGTTTAAGGTCATTCTGTTAAAAGAGGAAAACAAAAATTTTAAGGCATATCCAAATAAACCGTCACTACATGCTTGTTTCTAACTTTGGAACCTGATACTGCATTCTGGTAATAGTGAATTCCCTGAGACATCAGGGTCTTAGAAGGGTACTGCCCCCCCACCCATCCCTGACTCTGAGCATATCAGGGTCCCTTGTTAGAATGGAATGTATGGTTTAGAAAGTCCATAGTTAACACCTTTAGAAAGGAATTTGCGAGAACTACCAAACCACTACTTTAGGTAGAAATGTTATTAACTGAATTACAAAAACTAATCATTTTTTTAAAATCCAAAATCAGTTTCCTTAGCTTTTCAGAGATGCTACATGTGATGTTTTACAAACAGGAACCTGTATCTTAGCACAGTAAGGCTAGATGATTTGGGAGAAAATTTAGCCTGATGGCGAGGTTGAATGAATTCCCGTTATTCTGTGGCTGTCCGGGAACCTTCCTCTCCATAAGCACTCCTAGCTCAGTTCGTTCTTACCGGATGCACATCACCAATATAGTACTGCTTTAGCATTTCTCTGGCATCTAAGGAGTGGCCTACATCTTCAAAGCTTTCACTTGCATCTGCACCAGCTTGTTCCAGTAGAACCTCTTCTCCTCCGGGATGCTGCAAGGAAAAGATACTTACAGAACAGAGCACACTCTGAAAAGCAAACCAACATAAGTTCCTTTCCCCTCCCTCTCTCTTTTCTCTTTTCTCTCTTTAATGGGAGTAAGGTAAACCAATCGACATTGTATGCTACCTGATAGGATGCAATGGGAAGAACACAACATAATTTCTGTGATATTCTGGCCAAAATTGCACAGTATGAGTATACTTGTGAGGAAACTTAGGACAATTGCAAATTGAGAGGTAGTCTGCAAAACGACTGACCTGTGATCTCCAAAAATATCCAGGTCATGAAAGCCAAGGAAAGACTGAAGAACTGTTCCAGACTGAAGGAGGCTAGAGAGGCAAGATAGCTGGAAACAATGTGTACTCCAGGGTCCATTCCTTTGCCAACATTACTAAGACTGCTACAGAAACCCTAAAAGAGACTCTGGGCAAAGGATATATGAAATCCTTTATTCTATTGTTGCAACTTCTCTGTAAGTTTGAAATGGTTTCAAAATTAAAAAGTTAAATAAATAAGCAACATCAAAATCACTACTTCCATACCTACGAAGTAAATTCTATCTATAACTTACAAGCTATATGACCCTGGACAAGTTATTTAAAAACTGAGATATCTTTGTTTCCTGTTTGTAAAATGGAGATAATGAGCACCTGTCTTAACTACTATTGGGAGTATTACATGAGATAAAGATATGAAATATTTTGTACTCAAAAAGAGAGAGGTGCAGTTTGTATGTTATCTCTGATTATAAAAAGCAGATATACATATATGTGGGCCTATGCATAAAATCTCCCTTGAAACATTGAAGACAATGTGTTAGCTGGGAGACAGGGAGGAGGGAAGACTTTAAACTATACATCCTTTTGAAATTGCTTTACCAAGCAAAGCATTACCTATTCAGAAAATAAACAATTTTTTAAAAGTTACATTTAGCACAGTTCCTGACCTAAACAGTCAATAAACATTTACTTAGAACTAACAAATTTAGAATTTAGTTATTTGACATACCTAAATTCATATTTTTGACATATCAAGTAATGCTTTTAAGTAGTTCCTTTTTATTACCATCTTTTAAGCAGGACTAATATGATCATCACTGTCTTAAAGATGAATTCAACTGAAGCATAACAACTCTTAAGTGTCATCACCCAGTCCTATCACTTGCCTATGAGCTCCTTGAGGATAAGAATAACTTGTTTTGTCACCAGAAGGTCTCCAACCAGTGGGTGGGTCCCCCATCCCAGTACTTAAGCATGCCATTTTAAAGCAAGAGTAAGATAGCCTCCACTAATCTGTTTCACATCTGAAAATTCTCAGCTGTTTTAAGCCATTAGTTTTGGAACTGTGTCCCAGTTTGCTCTATGCACCTAACCTATGTACCTAGAAGATACTTTTTCTTTATGTATAACATAAGTATTACATTGCCTTTCAAAGCAAAAGGATAGCAAAGTTATTAGTAGCTTGAGATATTTCAGGGAATTGTTGAATTTATGACTTCCTACACAGCTCTTTCTCTGACAAAGTATTTCATTTTCACTCACCTCTCACCCTTTATAAACAAATAAATACTACAACAGAATACCTTCACGGTATTTGTTTATCACAACTGCAATTATTTATTTAATGTTTTTCTTCCCCTACTAGACTATAAGCTCCATAAGAACACGGAGCACAGTTTTCTTACTCATGGCTGTATTCCAGAACATAGTATGGCACCTGGAACACAGTGGTAAGATCTAGGGAACAAATACTTTGCCCTCTTTCCCTCCTATGTGCTCTCTCTTCCTCTCTGGCATGTGCTCACCCATGCCCACAGGCAAAATGAATAAATAAGTGCAAGCCAATTTGTTGATAAGGGCCTCTCACCCGGACAGTGCTGGAGGTTAAATTCACCTCATCTTATTCATAGCCTTCCCTAGGACTGACCACTTAGGACTGCTCACGGAAAGACAGGACTCCTTTTATAGATTTCTTAATTCCATGAGATACTCGTGGGTAAACTGGACTTTCTTTTGACCAGCTTTGGAGAAATCAAGTAAGAAATGTTATTGGTCAAACTCTAATGATGCTTTCAGGGGTTATTCTAGGGTTGCACCAAAAAGAGCCTGCATTCTCAGTCTTTCTGAAGGCAAGATCACTCTCTACCATGCATGACAATTACTTGTGCACAGTTCTCACCGGCCTGCAAGTCCAAGGCAGTAAATTTTAAATATTCGATCATCTGCCATTTACTAAGCACTCAAAAAATGCTGCAGAAAAAAGTATAATTTTTTATTAATAAAAATAACTGCTAACAATTACTGAGCTCCTTATGCCAGTACCAGAAGCCTTTATATGTATTATCTAAATCAATTATTCGAACAACAACCCTGTGGATTAGGTACTATTATCTCCATTTTACAGATGTAAAGGGCCTTTACAGAGCTTATGTGCCCAAGGTTACACGATTAAGGGGTAAAGTAGGAAACTGAACCAGACACTTAGACACCAAAGCCAGAATCCAGCCATTAGAATTATACTTCATATAAATAATAATTCACCAACATTCTCTTCAAATGACAAGAAAATGAAAAGTCTGGGAGAATATATTTGCAATACATATATCTGAAAGGACTTGCATTCAGAATATATAAAGAACACTTTCAAGTCAATAATATGAAAACAAACAACCCAATTACAAAACAGGCAAGACTGAACAGACACCTTACAAAGACATACTAATGGCAAAATCAGCTCATGAAGATACTTAACATCATTAGTCATTAGGGAAAGGCAAGTTACAACAATTACATACTAGTACACACCCACTAGAATCGCTAAAAGTAAAATGACAAATACTATGTGTCAATGAGGATGTGGAGAAACTGGAAACCTCAGGCTTTGCTGGTGGAAGTGTACAATGATGTAGACACTTTGGGAAAAGGTCTGGCAGTTGCTTAAAAGGTTAAACAAACAAACAAACAAACAAACAAAAAATATGACCCAGCAATCTCACTCCTAGTTACCCAAGAGGAACGGAAACATACGTCCACACAAAGATTTGTACATGAAAGTACATAGCAGCTTTATTCATAATAGCCAAAAAATAGAAACAACCCAAATGTTAATCAACAGGTGAATAAACAAATTTTAGTATAATCATACAATTAAACAAACAGCAATAAATAGGAACGAATTGCTGAAACATAGAAAAAACATAGATGAATCTCACAGATAAAAGACACCAGACACAAAAAAGTACATACAGTTTTCTAGTGTTAGAAATCAAATCAATGGTTAGACAAGAGCAGAGGTGGTAGAAACATTCTATATATTGACTGTGATGGTGATTACACAGGTGAGACATTTGTCAAAAACTCAACAAACTCTATATATGAAATCTGTACATTTCAGTATATGTACATTAGATTTCAATAGCTTACTTGGAGGAGGAAAAAACCTAGATAGCAAAATATTACTAACAACCTAAACGTGTATCAATAGGAGACTGCTTAAATAAATTATGAGCCAGACAACAAATTCTATGAATAATAAAATTCTTCATAGAGTTTTCTAGAATTCTAATAAAGAATAAGGATGTGTTCCAGGTATCGATGTGGAATGATTCCTGAGTAAACGGAAAAAAAAAAAAGCACAGAATAGTGTGTACAGTATGCTACCTCTTGCGTAAAAAAAGAGTGGGAGGGACTACGCTCACTTTTGCTTATATATACAGAACAAAACTCTAGAAGGACACATAAACAACAGTAGTTAACTTTGCACAGATGGGAAGAAGGCTTTTACTGTATACCTGTGTGACCTATCCAAAAATGAAAAAATTAACCCGAGTTCCATAAAAAGAGTACCTGTTCTAACTTCCCTACATCACATTGCCAATCCTTGCAAATTATATCTAAAATGTGAAAGAAGGTGGCTGTAGGACAGACTAAACTCCTTAGGTCTTCCCCATCTCATCTAAGAGCAACCATATTCTTCCAGACCTGAAGGCCAAAAACTTGGTGTCATCCTTGACTCTTTTCCTCTCACTCCTCAAATCCAATGCATCATGAAACCCTACTGTCTCTACCATCACAACACATCCAAACTCTGACACTTCTCACTACCCCCACTGCCATCGCCCTGGTCCAAGCCACATCTTTTGCCCAGCCTCCTAACTGGGCTCCTTATTTCTGCCTTTGCCCTCCTTCAGTCTCTTCTCAACAGTGCAGTCAGAGTGATACTACCAAACCATTTCAGTTGCATCATGTCACTCCTCTGCTCCACTGTGGTTTCCCTTCTCAGAACAAAAGTCAAAATCCTTTCTAAAAACTGCAAAGCTGTACTTGAGCCGCTCTCCCCTGAGTGTGCTGACCTCATTTACTGCTATCCAGCCACTATGGCCTCCCTCGTTCCTCAAACACACCACACATACCTCCACATCTCAAGGCCTTTGAACTTCCTCCCTCTACCAGGAATGCTCTTCCTGCACATACCCACATGGCTGGCTCCCTTAACTTCCTTCTGGCCTTTACTCCAGCCATCATCTTAATAAAACCATCTATCTCTGGCCATCATCCCTAAACTTTCAACCCCTGATCCTCACACCCTCATCCCATACACATCCATAACCCTCTTCTCTACTTTTCTACTTAGCACTTCCCACAGATGGCTTAACTGTTTGATTACCCACCGCTGTATCCTCAGCACCTAGAATGGTTACTGGCACACAGTAGACACTTGATAACCATGTGAATGAGTAAGTGAATGAATAGGCTTGGAATGCACAAGGAAACAGGGACAGGGACTACAGAACAGGTGCGTAAAATGGCTAACTGCAGGTTAAGATCTGCAGCTCAAGCTTCAAGGGAAGCCTTTGACACAGCTGTCTGTGATGTCTCTGGCTCCATCAGCATGTGATGAACCAGGTTAGCAGCCACTACTCAAGTTTGAATTCATGTCCCCTGTAAGCACTGAGTGTTCCTCCTAAGTTCATTACATATTCTGAATAAATCAAGAAGAAACTTGGGGAAAATAGAACCACAAATGAAAACCAGTAGTACCTACCTATTATGAACTATGCTTTAACATGCTACAACCCACATCTGAAACTTACTATGAGGCATACACCAAAAGACGTAACAGCTAAGGCTAGCATTCTCAAGTAATACCATGTCGACAAGAGAAATCTAAATCTAAAGAAACCCATGTAGACAAGACCCATCTAAACTAGACTTTGCCACTAATCGACTGTATGACCAAAATCTCTCTGAACCTGTTTCTTGTACCCATTAAAATAAGGATCACTACTATCCAAGTCACTCTCAAATAGTTATTTTGAGGATGAAATAATGGAAAAGCACTTGTGAAAACATAAAATGCCATATACCATACAAATGGAAGAAGTTACTAAAATTTATTATGTTAATTTATTGGCCACTAGGAAGATTTATTAACAACAATGTCCTTTTTGTGAAATTTTACATTTTAAATGTTTTTATAGATCTATGAATGAGGGTGTAGAGATCTCTCCCCTTTGCCCCAAATTAGTAGAAAAAGTATTTTACTAGTGTATTTCTTCAGACAAGAATAGAAAGGAACTTTTTTCTCAGTCACAGTAAGGTTACATTATGCAAGAATTTCCAAGGAATTAACCACAAGATCTAACTCAAAATAAAATGATACACACCTATATATATGATATGTAGTAAATGTTTATATATGAAATCTCAAAGCATCATGGATTGGGGGTGCATATGAGAAGGAGGGAACTTTTTAGGGTGATGGAAATGCTCTTTCTTAATTGGAGTTGTGATTACATGGGTGAATACATTTGTCAAAACTCATCAAACTGTATATTTTAAATGGACACAATTTATTGTATGTAAAATTACATCTCAATAAAATTCGTTTAAACAAATTAAACGTCTCTCCTATTTCCTTAAATTAAAAAAAAAAAAAAATCACTCAGCTGCACCATAGTCTCAAGGAGAACTTGTGTAATTGAAGATTTAAGAGAATGACAGAACCTGAGTCAACGGCCAGAAAAGGTCAACTCATGACCCTTTGGCCTCAATGTCAATTCAAATTAGAAAAAAATAAACGCAACATTATGGGGGAGGGGGAAGAATCTCAGCTTCTCAAGAAAATAAAAACCAAAAATGGTATTACTTCAGAAGGCAGAGTGGAAAGAGCACAGGTTTGGAGCCCTTCAGAACTAGGTTCGAATGGCTCTAGGCTGTTAAATGTGTGGCCTTTAGAATCCTCAGTCTCTCGAGACTCAGCTGCCCTTTCTGTAAAATGGGGATCGTAATGGCTTAGAGTTTAGCCTGGCACACAGTAAGTGCTCAATGCATTGTACGTAATAAATAACATATTTAAGGCACTAGAATTTAGTGCTGGCTAGAAATGCATGCATATATAAGGCCCCCACCCCGCCCCCCGTTTCCCTCTCGGGGGCTGCGGTCCTTTTCGTACGCCTCATCGCCTTCAACCTGACCTCATTTCCCTCTACACACACCCTTAGCAGCTTTCGGGGCCCGACTACCCCTCATCCCAGCATCTCCCAGGGGCCGCCCACCTCGTTAAGGAAGCGGGTGATATCGTAGACTCGCCCGTGGATCACCAGCCAAATCTCCTTCAAGGAGTTACGCTTCGCCACCTCCTCCAAACGATAATAGGTGACGGGGGTCTCCACCCCTTGCCCTTTCCCATCGCTTCCGCTTGCTTCCACAGTCGCCATTGGGCCTGAAACCCCTCTTCACCGCTATCCGGGTTTACACAGCTAACTTCCCTGAGGTAGAACCTGCGCTCAGCTCTCCCCGGCTTCCGTAATCAGGGCCCATAAGGCCGTCGGAGGGTTCCTGGCAACAGCCAATCATATTTCTGAATAGTTCTTGGTTCGTTTTCTTTGTACCAATGAAACGAGGGATTGTTTCAAATCCCGCCCACTCCCCCTCCCGTTCCTCAGGACGTTGGCCTGGTTCGAGATCCAACTAACCAATCAAAATCGCCCATCCTCTCCAATCAGGTGCCGTGATTTTGGAAAGGTGCCTAATGGAGACGTATTAATATGTGTCATGCGGGAGAGGTTGCTCCGGCACTCGGTGTTCAGGCGTGTAGGGTCCTGGGAGAGGGGGCAGAGTCTGCATTTTCCCGTTTCTCTTCCCTTTGCCGTGTCCCTCCTGAGTCGCGCCAAGCTCGTTTTCCCCACTGCATGCGTGGCCTGGATTCTAGCCTCGGGTTTACATCTTTGCTTTGTAGCCTCCACTCAGAGACCTGGTGAATCGTGTCTCACTAAGGCAGTTTCTTCACCAGTAAAATGGGCATGATAACCTCAATCTCATAGAGAAGTTTGGCCCATTAAAGTATAGATAGTGAATCTACAGATCTCTTGGCACATAATAATCAAGACATACATGAAAAGGCGATGTTAGAAAAGGTGGCGTAACTGGGTGGAGGCCTTGAGACAGCATAGGGGATAGGGTAGGGAGTATCCCAAATTTCTATCACTACTAAGAATCTGATTTTGTTATATATATCAATTACAATCTCAGACCTGGGGGGAGATCTGATTTTTAAACAAACTCTTTGGTGATCAGGACTTATCTGCACTAAATTCATTTCTACGTGTTCTATTAATAAAATAGAATTCACCTCAACTGTTAAAGACTAGAGGTCCCCAGCATCTTGGAATTCTAGGTTTGGTTAATGTAGTGTTGTGAGGTAGTCATTTTTAACTGCTATTACAACTGACAAATTGATCGTGGTATAATACACCATTTTCATCAGGTCATTTTCCCAGACTCTCCACAATCCATCTGCAACCTCTTTGACCAATATTTTACACTATTCTCTTTTATAAGCCCCGTGCAGCAGCCACTGACTCCTAAACCTGCTAGTAATAAACCCAAACCTGTGGCTATACTAGGCCCACCCACTTAAGATACTCTTATTCTTCCCTTCCTTTCCATGCCTGCTCACCATTCAAGCTTCTCCTCAGATTCTTCCTTTTTCACAAACTTTCCTACCATTCTGAGCTGCAGTGGTTCCATCTCCTTATAGTACCTAAACATACTGCTATTTCAAGAAACCCCTGTATCTGTAAATCTTAATTTTTCCATATCTTACCTCCCTAATTAGAATGAAACTATGACAGCAATCCTATATGATTTTTAGAATATTCCACAAACTCTAGATTCAAATATTTGCATTCATTTCAAAGATGATTACTGAATATTTACCGTGTCACAAGTACTGTGATAGGTTCTGGGGATAAAAAGGTGACATTAAAAAAAAACGCCCTCTGAAAGAAACAAAAACATTTACATACACGGTATATAAGTTTAAGTGCTAGAAATAAAGATTTGTGCCAAATGCAATGGGACACAGCTGTGAACACATTTATTAAATAAGGAATTCACACTTAACCCCAGTGTGCCTTAGTCACCTGAGAAGGCTTTTTAAAAATGCAGATTCCCTCCAGTCCAGATATGGAGTCTCTTCACCTTGAATCTTGGCTTGCCTTGCTCCTTTGAACAAAAGATTGTGGCAGAAGGGGTGCTGCGCAAGTTACGAAGTCCAGACCTCGAGAGGCCTTGAAGTTTCCATCTTCACAAAGCCTTTAAAACAAAGGCTATAACAAAGATACAAAGAAAGACCCATTAATTCCACTTTTGGGTATTTATCCAAAGAAACCCACAACATTACTTGGAAGGGACGTGTGCATCCATATGTTCATTACAACATTATTTACAATAGCCAAGATATGGTGGCAACCCGGATGTCCATCAGTGGATGGATAAAGAAGAGGTGGTGCATATATGCAATGGAATATCACTCAGCCATAAAAAAGAATGAAATCTTGCCATCTGAAACAACATGGATGGACTTAGAGGGTATTATTCTGAATGGAATAAGTCAGAGAAAGACCAATGTCATATGATTTCACTTATATGTGGAATAGGATAAACAAACAAATAAAACAGAAACAAGCTCATAGATACAGAAAGCATTTTGATGGTTGCCAGATTTGGGGTAGAGTGGGGGGTGGGTAAAGGTGGAAGAGGATTAAGAGGTGCACATTGGTAGTCATGGGGATGTAGAGTATAGCATGGGGAATATAGTCAGTAGTACTATAATAACTATGTATGGTGTCAGATGGGTAACTGGATTTATATAACTTCATAAGTTATATAAATGTCTAATCACTGTGTTGTACTCTTGAAACTAATATAATATCGTATGTCAACTGTACTTGAAAAATAAAAATATATATTAAAATTTTTAAAATTTAAATGAAAAAAGATAACACGATGAACTCTCATACGTCTAACATACTTCTAACTTCCAATTGTTAATACTTTTCCATGTTTGATTTCTTCCATATATGTTTATTATTGTTGTTAATAACGTTAAACCATTTCAGAATAATTTGCAGACCTCATGACCCTTTACCTCCAAATAATTCTGTATCTTCTAAGAACGTACTCTTACATAACCCCAGTATGATTTTCAAATTCAGGAAATTTAACATTCATACAAAACTATTATTTAACAAGTTGTCCATATCATTTTCCAATTATAATAATGTTCTTTCTGGAATTTTTGTGTGTCTATGTGATCCATTATCCTATCCAGAATCATGCATTGTATTTATTTACTTATGTGTCGTTAGTCTTCCTTAATCAGGTATATTTCTTCAGCCTTTCTTTTTTCATGACATTGACATTTTGAAAGGTATGGCCTCAAACTGAATTTGATTCAGAAAAATACTGTGACCTAAATGTGTTGGTCATAAATTTATATTCATAATTTATAGCACATGTTAGCCAGAAAGTCTAGCTTGGAATCCTGTCTCTTCCACTCACAAACTTGGTAATGTTACACAGCTTTCTCAATCTCTCCTTTTCCAAGTGGATAACCAGTTGTTCCAACAACATCTGATGAAAATACAATTCCCCATTAAAGTGTTTTTATGTCTTTGTTGAAAATTGATTGGACATATAAGTGTAAGTCTTTTTCTGAACTTTCTATTCTGTTCTATTTCTTTCTATTCTGATTTGTCTATCCTTATGCCAATTTCATACTATTTTGATGATTATAGCTTTTTAGTAAGGCTTGAAGTCAGATAATGTAAATCCTTCAGCTTTGCTTTTATTTTTCAAAATTATTTCTTCTATTCTGGATCCTTTGTATTTCCAGATTATAAAAAACACAAGGAAACACTGAAAAACTGTCAATTGTCACAGACCCAAGTAGACTAAGGACATACAATAACCAAATGCAATGTAGTATCCTGGACTGGATCCAGATTAAGATAGCAGTAATGTACTAGTGTTGATTTCTTAGTTTTGACAAATGTACTATAGTATGTATAAGATGTCAATTTTATGGGAAGCTGGGTGAGAGGTTGTCATGCGGGGCGGCCTGCGGGGTCTCTGGTCCCACTCCCACACAAGAACGCAGGACATGGTGAGGCCAAAAAGGAACACCCACGGAGCCATAGATAGGGGAGTCACACCACTATACTCTCGCTGGTGGCTGGGTTGGAGACACAGGAAACAGGAGCCACACAATTCTCAACCCTCACTGCGCCGCTTGCAGTCTCAGCCACCATCTTCTTGCTAGCCCCCATTTTTTGCTAGCCTAGCCACGGCAGTTATATTAGTGCCCAATGGCTCACTGGTTACAGCTGACGGCCAACTAGCCACAACTGATGGCCATTTGATCACAGTCGACGGCCATTTACTACCTGAGCCAGCACCTTTCTATGTGAGGCCGAGAGCCTGGAAACTGCTTTTTGGGGCTCTGTCTCCACAGAGGTATACAAGAATTCTGTATTATTTTTGCAGATTTTCTGTAAATCTAAAATTATCCCAAAATAAAAAGGTTATTTTAAAAAATGAACCTGTTAATTTCTGTAAAAGAGCTCATAGGTGAATTTATAGCGAATGAACATCTTAATAACCTTAAATCTTGCAAACCACAAACAAAGAATACCACTACATTTATTTGAATCTTTTCTTAATTTGTTGTTTTCAATATAGAGGGCTCTCTAAATCTTTCGTTAAATTTATTTGTAAATATTTTGAGGGTTTTATGCTATTAAAAATACAATTATTTCATTTTCCAGTTATTTACAGCTATAATAGAGAAATATAATTGATTTTATATATTGACTTAGTATCTCATAACCTTACTAAATTCACTCATAGTTCTACTTGTTGTTTTTAGATTTCTAAGAATGAGCTTAAATGTAGAAGTCATGTCATTTGCTAACAGAGGGAGTTATACTTCTTCCTTTCCAATCTGTGTGCCTTTTTTTCTCTTGCCTTATTTCTCTGGCTAAGACTTCTAATTTCTCTGGCTAAGACAACAACAACATTAAATAAAAATGGTGAAATAAGCATCACTACCTTGACCTCAATCTTAGAAAGGGGGAGAGAGCATTCAGTCTTTCATAATTAAATATGATGTCGTCTGCAGGTTTTTCAGTAGATGACCTTAATCAGATAGAAGGCAGAATTGCCCTATATTCCTAGTTTCTGCCACAGTCCTCAGTAAATGCTGGCTATTTTGGAGTTATTGTTACTAGGTGCTATAAATGGACCCAGCTCTTAAGAAACCTTACTTTCTAAGAGGAAGATGACACTAACACATAACATATTTTTAACATTTTACTTTTCTTGGTTTCACATGTTAGAAAATCCTCTCCCCACTGCTGTCCAGGTGTGCACTCTGAAATTTATCTCAGGTAATAGTAGGATCAGGAGTGTGAGATGCTGCTCCAGGGGAGTTATTTACCTTGCAAGTTCGTTTTACTGCTTTTGTATAAATAGTATCATTGGAACAGGAAACTGTCAGGGAAAACACTGTACGTGCTCCTTGAGAACAGAGCAAGGAACAAGGATTCTGTCTCATTTTTTGCAGATAGCAAACACACCTCCTGTATTCTCACACTTTTGGTTGTGGTAGAGGGGGTGCAAGTTCCTCTTTCCTGTTCCAGGAATGGAATACAACATTGTGGCCCTCAAATTGGTCTTGCCCCTCTCAAAGTATCATGTCCCCTGGTAAACTATTCTCTTTCCCTGCCAGGGGAAGAGAAACTCTGAAAGCTATCACAGTCCAACACTCTCCCCTTCTCAGGGCCAAGCCTGGGTCATTCAGAGTCAGGGAGGCTTCAGGACTTCAGGCTTCAGGCAAAGTTAGGAGCCCACATCCTACAGGTTATACCCTCAGGGAGGGTTTGGCTGCAAGCATTAGAGTTGTTCCAACCCCAGGTCAGCCAGACTTCCCAGGCCTGTTGGGTGGCCTCTTCCCCCAGGCCATCCTGTTGAGTCTTATGCCAGGGGAGCCTAACCCTCACCAGCGCAGCCCAGTTTCTGGAAGTGAAAGAAACTATAGCTGTGCAAATAGCCATTGAAAAGGATGCTGTCTACCCTGGGTTGCTTTTCCTAGCTTCAGAATATCCACTTTTCTTCCTTCTGGTGTTTGTTTGTTTGTTTTTAGCAGGTAATAAATACATTCACATTTCAAAAAGAAAATACATGTCTATATAAATATGTGCGTTTGTACGTATTTGCTAATCCCACCAAATAACCTCCATGAAACTTTTGTTTTCTTATTTCTCCTTTCCATATCCCCTCCCTTTTTATACAAAGTGTAACTTATTATACACACCTTGTGCGTGTTTCTTTATTCACTCAACAATTTCTCCGCAAGATCATTCCACATCAGTTTAAAGAGAGGTTTCCTCATGCTTTTTTACAGCCACCTATTTCATTTATAGTTGTATAATACCATAGTTTCTTTTATATAATAATACATGTTTGGATTGTTTCCAGTCTTTTGTCATTATGCTCAATGCGTCAATGAATGTACATGTCATTTTGCTTATGTGCAATTTTATCTGCAGTAAAAATAGCATGCTAAAACATAGATGTACTTTGAAAACAGCGTTCTAAGTAAAAGTAGCCTGTCACAACAGATTATGTACTGTATGATTTCATTTATGTGAAATTTCCAGAAGAGGCACATCTACAGAAACAGAAAGTAGATTTAGTGGTTGCACAGGGTTTGAAAGCATTGAGGGGAATGAGGAGTGACTACTAATGGATATGAGGCTTCTTTTTTGGGGGTGAAAATATTACAAAATTTGATTGCAACTGCAACAACATGGATGGGCCTAGAGGGGATTGTGCTAAGTGAAAGAAGTCAGACTGAGAAAGACAAATGCCATATTATCTCACTTATGTGTGGAATCTAAAGAACAAAACAAATGAACAAAACAGAAAAAAATTAGATTGCCACAATGGTTGCACAATCCTGTGACTATATTAAAAGATATGGAATTATACATTTTCAATATGTGAATTATATGGTATGTGAGTTGTACTGCAATAAAGCTGTTGAAGGAAAAACAGACAAATTTTAGATAACAGTGTTAGAAGTGTGGATAGTGGTTAGGGGAAGGGCATGAAGAGGGGGAAGGAGACGGATTTAAAACATAAAAAAGCTACACTATATCCCAGATGTGGAGCCAGTGAAAGAACGGATGTGAAAAGACATTAAAATTTTGAAGTTCTTTATAGTGCAAGGGATTTTTGTTTTTTTTTTACTTTTTTCAGTTACGGTTGACATTCAATATTATTTTATATTAGTGTCAGGTGTACAGCATAGTGGTTAGACATTTATATGAGCGTATAATTTATGCAGTGACCCCCCCGCCCCCATTAGTCAAGTACCCACCTGGCACTATACAAAGTTGTCACAACCTTATTAACTATATTCTCTATGCTGTACTTTACATCTGAAAGGGGTTCTTTTTGATAAAGATAATCTAGTACAGAGACTGGATGATGTCACTGTTTTTATATAATCTACTGGGCAAAAAGGCCACTTTGAAATATCATAGTTTCCATAAACACAAAGTTTCCTTTAGGCTGGTTTTGCCCTCGGAATGCTCCAACTGCCTTTGGTCAGCGGCCTTCGTCTGGTCTGCGGAGGATGAGTAGTAAAGCACAGAAAGCTCCTGCGTGATTAGATTAATCTCTAATGTATTTTTATTTATTTATTTTTTTTTTGCAAATGCAAAGGATCTAATGTATTTTTAAAATAATCTTTGTTAGATATAACTCACTTGCATTAATGTACTTTTTATTAACCATCACCCACATTTAAGTAGGAACTTCTTTAGCGCTGTGGCTAGAGGAGTAAACAATGGCTATGGATTAAGTGATAAATTAAAAAATTAAGAAAAGGGGAAGTAGAGGGAACAATTTTTAATTTAATTTTTAAGTCTTTAATACATTCACATCATTCAAAACTAAAAAAAATAAATAAACAGTTCAATAGAAAGCTTCTTGCCAACCTTTCCCACCCACTTTCCATTCCCTTTTACTCACCCACCCCAGATAATCAGTACGTTTTTTGTGTATCTCTCCTAAATTTCTTTATGCCAATGCAAGTAAATATAAATATTTATGCTTGTTTTACTCACTTTTATATAAAAGGTAGCAAACAACACACAGTTCTGCATCTTGACCTTTTTTTTACTTAATGACATCTTAGAAATGTTTAGATAGTAAGACACAGACATTTATTTTTACAGCTGCATAGTTTTCCATAGTTTAGTATTCAGTTTGGTATGAACGTATCATAATTTCACTAGTCTCCTACTGATGGAGATTTGGGTTTCCAGGCTTTGGGAATTATAAACAATGCTGTCATTGATAACCTTGATCTTACACCATTATACACATGTACAAGAAGAAATGGGACTTCTAAATCAAGAGCACATATATTTGTAGTGTTAGCAATTGTACCAATTTATATTCTCAGTGGTGAGGCATGTGAATGCTGCTTTCCTCACAGACTCACAGATAGTGTAGTATTAAAGCTTTTGAATTATACCAATCTGAACGTTAAAAAAAATTGTATCACACTGTAGTTTTGACTTGCATTTCTCTTCTTATATGAGGGGTCAAACATTGATTTCTGTAGTTAAGAATAATAAAGGAATGATCAACTTTCTATCTAGATCAACTCCTAAAAAATAAATAGCCAAGAATTTCTTTTAAGTTGAGAGGGCTTTCTTTCTATATGCCGAGCATGAGCTAGCTACCTTAGGGGATATTCCCTCTGCCTGGAATGGTCTCCCACCCCAACTTCACATTCAGACTTTATCATTTGAATCTCAGATTAAATGTCATCCCTTTGGTGAGACCTAGATGAGCCACTTCATCGTAGGTGGCTACCCAGTGTCTCTAACACAGAATTCTGTTCTCTTTCTCTCCATAACACTCATGGCTACATGACATTTTTCTGATTTATGTGTTGATTGATCTGTACATGCATTATTATATCCCCAGTATCTGACATGGTGCTTGGCAGACAGTAGGTACTTAATAACTATCTGTTGAATAAATGTTCAGCTTCTGGAACGAGGAAAAAGGGGTTAAGTTTCTAAACAGTGTTTTTTTTTGAAATTGGAGTGTGGGAAAGGAATTTGGCCTTGCCCTGGGCTGAGAATGCCTACAGGCAGCCCCTACCCCTGAAACTTTATTCTTAAAGCATTTTAACTTCGTGCTAACTTTGAGCAGTGGACGTGCGTCCCACCCTCGGTTAAGTTCAGGTTAGGTTTGGGACACTGGGGTATTTTCTTTCATCCATAATCACTGGATCAAGGTCTATAAATCAAATAGTTAAGACACAAAACACAAACAAGGTCGTAATTTGTTTCTTCCTGCCCTCTGTTTTTCTTGGCAAGGAAAAACTCAAGCTTTTCCTGACTGGGGATGGGTAACGACACTGGGGGGTGATTCATTAAAGTGGCCTGAATAACTGGCCTTTTATTTCTTCTCATTCTTTCCCCTTATTGTCCCAACTCCTGTAAGGAAGCACACTGAATAAAATCTCCCGCTGATGAAGAACTTTCCCTTGACTCTTTGTTCACTTGAAGCGATATGTTCCCAGAATCAAAATATTGGAGCTGGGAGGCCAGTGTGGCCAGGGGTGATGTGATGGGTATTTCTGATAGAGAAGGAAAGCCAAGAAACCTAGCTTATGGAAGCCACAGAGAACCTCATTTCTAAAATGGGTGTCCTTATACAAGTATGTTCTTCTCAACTGAGTGCCATTAATGTCAACCAATTCTGACAGGAGAGAGAAAAGAAAGTGGTAATGATAGAAAACATTCAGTTTAATAGTACACATAGATCATAAGATTAAGAGAAATAGCAGAATAAACTATTTTCATCTTTTACACTATACACTGCTATTGTATTTGAAATATTTTTATAAAACTTTAAAAGAAATAAATAATAAATGTTAAATTATGTATAGAAAAAGGCTACACAATAATAGACCAAAATGCTAATGGCTATCTCAGAGTGAGGGCTTTGGAGTTTATTTTAGTTTTCATCTTTATAGTTTGGTGTATTTTTTTAGTTCTTGTCACAGATTGTGTATTACTTTTGTAATTAAAAAGAAATAATAAAATGTTATTTTAGTATAGTGGGTTGGTGTGCCCCAACCTCCTGCACCTCTCTGTGGAAGTGGAACAATGTTTCCGAAGAGGTGGGCGTAGACGGACACAAGTGGGACAAGAGAGGTGGGGGGCAGATGTGACTATGACTACAGGTCAGCGTGAGGCTGTGGAAAAATACCAGTAATGCCACACCCTCAGCATGGCTCTGCTGAAGGCCACTATTAAATCACCCCTCCATTGTTTTCTTCTCCCCTCCACATGAAATAGTCCCAGTTCCTCTCACCTGCTGTTGTAAATCTAGCTTTCTTTCCTTTTGTCATTTTTGTTACCTACCTCTGAGCCAGTTGCTAGCGTTCTCCACCATCTCTGTGGATTCCCTAGGTGACCAGCTCCTCCCACAGGGGACCCAACCAGGAAGGGGAAAGGGAGAGTATGAATCTGTGGGTCCCTGATGTTCTAAGTTGGTGGTTCTTGTTGACTTTTGAGAAGGGGCCCAGAAAATAGCATGCCTCCCCCCTTCAGGCTCTGAATCAATTGGGAATCTGGGCAGTTAGGAGATAGATGGATTATCTTCTGATAGGGGTATAGGTTAAGGAGTGTGCCTGAGAATGTGTGCCCAACAGGCTTCCTTCTATCCTAATTAAACAGACTTTCTAACCAGTCCTAGGCAGCAGTGGACCAAGGTACACTCCCCATGTGGAGAGAGAGAACCCCTCCTCCCTGCCAGGATCTTGATCCTAAGAGAACAGAAAAAGGAAGACACTGGGCAACTCAAGCCCAATTTCTCCTGATTCTCTCCCTAAGTGCAGAGGTGAAAGTCGCAAAAAGGAGCCTGGAGCCTTAACGTTAATTAATGATCTGCTACAGGAAGGAAATATCTGGAATGGGGAGAAAGCATTTTCCTCTCCAAAAGTTCTTACTATTTCTTGGATTACAGAGCACTTTGAGATTAAACAAGCTATAAATCACCACCTCAGAAAAGTGCACATAAGTGCTGTACTTCACTATTAATGCTTTATATCTGACTGCCTTCCCCTTTCTTTTGGTCTCAGTACCCCCATCTTCCTCAGAGGAATTGTTCCTATTCTAGTCTATGTGAAGAGTGGAACTGCCAATCAATATGCACCGCCTCCACTTGCTTGCGGGTGGGCCACGTGATCCAATCTGTCCAATCAGAGAAGCTTATTTCCTTGGCCCCATTGTTTCAGAAATGGACACTTGATTTAAGGCAGCCAACCAGGGAAAGAGAACTAAGGGGGGGATGACTGCTTCTTTATTTAAAGACTACTAAACCGAAAAGAAGTAAAGCTTGGGGTTCTCCACAGCTGTTTTTGTCTGCCAAATGGAAAGAGTCTAAAGAATGGAGCCCAACAAAGCAGAAAGGTGCCCTGGGGCCGCTGTTGAACCGTTGAATCAAGCCATAATGAAACCTAGTCTTCTGGTTACATGAGCCAGTAAATTTGCTTTTTTTTTTTTTTTTTCAAGCTAGTGTGAGGTAGGTTTCTGTTCTTTGCAACTTATGTGCACGCACAGAACTTGACCTCCACTTTCAGGGTTACTCAGACTATGAAGCCCAAACTTCCACTGGACATTCAGAGGCCCTTTTGTTAATGGTGCCCATTATTAATTTGAAAATTGATCAAGTATTCTAAAAGATTCAGATAGAGCTGGCTACTGCATTTGGGGCAGCAATACTTGCTTCTTCATGTTGGCGCCAGCCATTTCTGCTTGTCAGCAACTTGGGAACTATACTGAAAACACAGGCTAGAAGGCACATAGCTTCATAGAAAACAAGTAACATGGGTGTGTCAGAATGCAGGAAATGCTAGGAGAAAGTGACTAGCCCTCTTTTTCTTTATATGTAATGAGTGAGAGTTGGAGGTGGAAAAGAGAGAAAGAGGATCCCATCCAAACCAAAGAGGAAGTATGGGCAAGTTAACCTGCAAAAAGGCATCAGGAATGTGATGGAGAGTGGTGGATAAAAAAGCTATGGGCTAATAACAGCTAACATTTTAAAATCATTTACTCTAGGCAGGATGTTACACGAAACACTTTACATGCATTGTAACAATTCTAGGTTGTAGGTACTATTGTTTTTCCCATTTTACAGATGGTAAAACTGAGATTGAGAGGGGTTAGAAACTTGTTGAGAGGATCCTACAGCTTGTGGAGCCAGGATTCCACAATCAGGGCAGTCTGAATCCTGTGATTCCTAACCACCATGTCCTTCCTCTCTATCTAAAGACCTGGGTTGGAATCTAGCTTCTGTCACTTGCTGGTTGAATGAACTTGAGCAAATCAGCCTCTGTGAGCTTGTTGCCTCACCTGGAAAATTCAGATATTATACTAGATAACTTTTTTTTTAATCTCTTTCAACTCAAAAATTTTCAAAAAAGTTATCCAAAATTTCAAAAACTTCAAAAACCCCCAACTCACCAAACTAGGATTTGTATTCCTGGCCTGAGCTTTACCCCTCAAGCCCATATAGATAGATTGGTTTTCCCATGGATTTAGGATCAAAGGGCTCCTTTGGGTTATGTGTTCCTTTGAAATGGATTCAAAGGCATAGTTTTCAAAGTGCAGGGGGAACTGGAAGGCCTTCATCCTTGCTGAGTGAATCAGCATCCCAGAGCACAGGTGACAAGTCCTGACCCATCCCTTCACTGTCTGATAAGCCCAAAGGTCACAGGTCTCATTGACCCTACTTTTCCTTCTTCCTGCCCCTTTTGTGGGTTTTCTGATAAGGTGCCCTAAGTCAGCTGTGACACTGTTTTTTCTCTCCGCAAACATAGTCCCCAGGGCACGCACTCCGCCTGTGAGCTCCCCAGCTGCTTCCAGCTCCCCTCTGCTCACAGTCCTTTAATTGCTGCATTCCAACAAATTAGCCATGTGACAGAAGATTATTTTTAACTTCAATAGAGCAGCTCCTTCTCTTTTAATATATCATGCTTGGCCCACATTCCCTCGGTGAAAAGGGCACCATCGGCTACTTCTGAGAACTTTTAATTACTCTAATTGTTTGCAAAACTCTTAGAAGCTTGGAAAAAAAAATACATTTCTTTCTCCTTTCCCAGTTTTCCCATTTGTTATTTAATAGAAGCCAAGGCTAAGTCCAACCTGGGGACGTATCAGCTTTAACCGGGTCTCCCCAAGTTCCCTCTAGCCCTTTCCCACTTGTCCTCCACAGGATAGTTTTTTAAACTGCAAAACCACTGGGAGGAAGTAGGGAGGACAAGTTCCAGAATGATGGAGACTCCCACCCCAGTCCCACACAGAGCCCCAGAAGGTGGCAGATGGGGGTAGCTGGTGGCCCCAGGAAGACTGAGGGCTAAGCACCTCTTAGATCTTAGGACCCTCCAAGACGGTCCTAATAATTAAGCTTCGCACTGAGTCTGAGCCTTTCACCTTCAAGTAAACCACACAGAACAATGAGCACCTCCCCGTCACTGTAAACCAAAGGCCCCTCTCAAATTTTTCTGAATTTTCTAAACCCAGACACTTCTCTAATGCCAGGAGACCAAGGGGGCAGCGTGGCCAAAAATGATTGCAATTGTATCACCCCTCACCACCTATAAAGGTAGAGATAGAGTTGCATTTAAATTTGAGTCTCCCAAAATTGAGAAATGTACAATTTCTTATAGCTGAGTTTTGCCAAATAATTCATACAGGTTATAACATTATGTGTATCAGTCTAGCCATTTTGTATGCTATAGGTAGTTTGACACACAGTGAATTATAAAAAGATAGGGGGGTGTGTGTGTGTTTGTGCATGCGTGTACAGGTGTGGTTGTGTGTTGGTAAGAGGGAAGAGTGGTCCAGGCAGTGGGAACAGCATATATGCAAGCTATCGGGTGGGGGGAAAGCATGGTGTGGTTGAGGAATTGAAAAAAGGCCAGTATGGCTGGAATCTATGGATAATAACACATTATGTGCCCCCACAACGCACTTCCTTCAAGTTTTTTAAACTGAGGTATATTTTACATAAAATAAAATGTCTACATTTTAGTGTACTGATCAGTGAGTTTTGACAATTGCAAACACTCTTGTTCCTACCACTCAAATCAAGATACAAATGTCTCCATCTCTTTAGAAAGCTCCACAGCTCCTCTTATCAGTCAGTGCCCCCAACCTCAGGAAGCTGCTATTCTGATTACTGTAACTACAGAGTCGGCTTGTTTGTTCTCGATTTACCAGCATGTAAATGGAATCACACAGTGTGCACCTTCTGGTGTGTACTTCTTTCTTTCTATATCATGTTTTTGAGATTCATCTGTATTGTTTCAACAGTTCCAACCTGTGTGGTGTTTTTCTGTTGGATTTGCAGGAATAAGTGGAGGTAATAAATTTAGGCTTAACCAGAACAATTTCACTAATAATAGATACCCCCAGAATGGGCTTAAGGGAACTGCCACAGACTGCAGTAATGCTATTTAGACACGGCCAGGTGCTTTTGATTAAAAAGAAGTTGGCAAAATGTACATCATACATCACCTTTTGACCCGCTACTTTGCATTTAAAAGTTTCCCTTACAGATAGATATACTCACACATGTGTGACATGTTTGTACAAGGATATGAATGACAGGATTATTTTTCACAGCCAAAGATTCGAAACAAACTAATATCCATCAATAGGGATCTGATTACATAAACCACACTGAATCCAGAAAATGGAAGGAACACCATGAAAAAATGAGGAGATTCCTTATGTAATGAAAAGAGATGACCTCCAAAGTGAAGAAAGCAAGATGCAGAACAGTGTGTGTTCATTCACTTATTTAATAAATATTTATGGAGCAGCTACAATGTGCCAGGTACCACTCTACATACTGAGAGTACAACAGGACACACAATAAGATCCCTTCCCTCGTGGAGCTGCCATTCTAGTGGCTGGAGTAAGAGAAAAAAAATCAAACAAATGAAAAATACATCTGTATCGTGTGCTGTCATTAATGTAAAATAAAAGAATAAAAGGGAGGAAGAAAACATAAATGTGTTCTTTTAAATGTGTAAAATACCTATGTTTAAGAAGATATACCAGAAACTGGTAGCATTGAGAAAGGGAACCAGGAAGCTGGGGGACATGGATTGAAGAATCAATGTCACTTTATGCTCTTTGTAGCTTCTGAATTTTTAAATTATTGAATGTGTTGACTAATGCAAAATTAATGGACATAATTATATATATTTTTAAGTTGGAATAAGTATTTGGCAGTATTTCCAAGCACCTGGGCCCTTGAGTTATGGGAAACGCCCTGCCATTTTTTAATCAGGGCAGGAGGAAAGAGCTAGCTCCCAGCTGTCACTCACTGCAGTCATGAACTGAAGCCATAGCATCGCTCTGGTAAAGATAAAAGAGGCACCGAGAGAACAGGAGGAAATAAAATCAGTCTTGAGTCACATATGTGTCGCGGGTATTTATAAAAGACTTAGGCAGCTCCTTCCTATATTTGAATTAATGTCAAGAGAAAATCATTTCAGGAAATGTGAGTTCCTCTCTTTAAACTTTTTGGGACCATCCCATTCTGGTATGAATCACATAGAGCCAAGTTCATTCACAGGGAACATCTGTGTGTGGGGAAGTGGAGGGATGGGGAGCATCAGAAAGGGCCATCTGACACAGAACTTGGACACCTCTTCTCTTTTTTCCCGTCTTCCCCTGGGTTGCCCATTTGTTTGGTTGTATGGGAAGGAAGGTCTATAAAACATTTATGGTTTATTATCTGGGTTTATTCACAGAACATGTGAAAGTGGCAATATGGAAGAGGACCCTGACTGAAATCTGCACTCTCTGTTAATGTTTGTGTTCCAGAAGCTTCCCAGAGTTGTTGGATGATGGCTCTATGATTACTAGAAGTCTCCATGTGGCCTCTAGTCAACCAAAATGGAAAAAAAAAAGTTTGGCTTTGAATAATAAATTTGTAATTATTTATCTTATCTCACAATAAATTACCCAAAATCCTACCATTATTTTCTTGTATTGTTATTAACTTTTAATTACTAGTTAATATAGGAATACATTCTTCATTTTTGAAAAAATTAGAGTGTTGCAGATAGAGTTTTGGGTCCCTTTAACAATTTCCCACAATGCTAATTTAATTACTCTGGAGTGTGGCTGGCAATAAATTATTTTATTATAGTGATTCTAATATGCAGCAAAGTGTGAGAACCATTTGTCTAACTGATATAGGATTCCAATATTTTTGGAAATGCAATACCTAGAAATGATGGTATATACAGAGGTTGCCAAAAAAAAATGTATACACATTTTAAGAAAGGAAAAAACTGTATTAAAATTGTAATATTCAATATATACCGATAAGAAAAGATGAATACAAGTCATGTGTACACATTTTTTTGGCACCCCTGTATATATATTTAATACAAAAAATGGTTTTCTTTCTCTAAGTAAAGGGTGAGATTTGTCTTTTGAGACAGATTGCATTTTAGCAAAAACACTTCAGTGAACTTTTGGGCTGTGCAAATAGAAAGCCAATACACAATCTTAGAATGGAGTTTGGGGACAATGAAACCGTAAACTTATCGTATAAAAGTTGTCATTGTCATGGATATGCTGCACCTCTGCAAATTATTAAGATCTGACCTGGGACTGGGGATTGAGGAAAACTAATGGAAGAAGTTTCTTGGCCAGGGAGAGATGTAGCTGTAAAAGACCCTTGTGGAAGGTTAAGGCTGAGATACGCAAGGACTGTCCCATCCAATACAGTAGCCACCAACTGCATGTGATTACTTAATTTTAAACTTAAGTGAATTAAAATTAAGTCAAATTAAAAATTCAGTTCCTCAGTCATAGTAGCCACATTTCAAGTGCTCAATAGTCACATATTACAAATGGCTACCATATTGAGTGCAAATATAGAACCTTTCCATCATTAAAGTAAGCTCTATGAGACAGTGCTATGCTAGAAATTATTTTAACGTGGTCTTATCTAGTAGTTAGTTTTAAATTTTATTTCCTGAAATGTAATTACTTGCTTGATTACCCAAGCTTTCAACAAAGTTTTAAAAGATTAGTAACAGCTCACATTTATTGATCGCTTATGTAGTGGTCAGTTTTCTTGGTTGCAGACAACAGATTCCTCTCTTGCTAATTTAAGCACAAAGAGATTTGTTAAAGGGTATGGACAGCTCACAGAATCATTAGGAAAGTTAAGAAATAGACTCTAGGTTCAACATCCAGGAATGAAATTACACTTCTAAAATTACACTGTGGAACAGGTTGACAAACAAGCCGCAGTGTCTGCCACCATCCAGAAACTTCAGAACTGCTAAGCTGCCACCACAGCTGCCAGCTCCAGAATCACATTGCCTTTGCCATAGATCAGCACCAGCAAAATGAATGCTTCACACCTGCTTCTCCCTCCACATAATTCATAGTTCTAAAGTCTCGCACAAGTGGAATTGAAATCACAAACAGAACCGTAGTTGCAAAGGACTTTGAGAAATGTAGTGTTAGCTTTCCAGCCTCTGCAGTCCAGGAAGCAAGCTAGAAAGAGGCTGGGATGGATTTTGAACGAACCAGTCTAAGGTATCAGCCACAACTCGCTGTCTGCCAAGTTCCATAGTTCCATAAACATGTCTGATCTCATTTCATTCTTACAAGAATTCAGTGACAAAGGGCCTATAATTATCCCCATTTGACAGCTGAGGATGCTCTAGCAACTGATGGGACACACAGTAGGGACTTAGTTGTGCTTTGGGAAATTAAAAGAAGGTCCTCTGTTCACTCTTGGAGAGAAGTGAAGTGGGGAAGGGACAGTGGCCTGGAGAAGCCAGGATGGAAGACGACAACCCAAGAGAATAAAGCAGCAGTCCCAAGGTGACAAAGGACAGCCAGAATGAATTTGAGAACTCAGGAGTGCTGCTGCTGTATGAATTCATGCCAGATTCCAGGGTCCTGGCTCTCTCCACAAATTCATGCTGTCCCCCATAGGAAGAACCAGAACTTACACACATAACAAAGATGTAAGAACACTTTCCTGGTTATATTCCAACAACCCCAGTTGCCATCTGTGGCAAGGAACAGAGAGCAAAAGTAAAGAAATCAGTTGGGAAGGCTTCCAGAAGGAAGTGAGTTTTTAGTTGGTTTTTAGAGGAGAGCAGAAGTGTTAGTTTATATTTGGTTGTCAGAAGGCAGAAGGTTTCAGATGAAAGATCTCACATGCCCTCATGCCAAGACTTAGAAGCTGAAAGGAGCAGCCATTGTAGCATATCAAAGCAATGTCCTTGACTGAGTATGAAAGAGGTGAGTCAGTGTTTGGGAGAAAACAATAACTAGGCTGGTTGGGAAGGGAATTGATTGCAGGATAAAATCATGCGAAATCCTTCCTATGATTATAGTTATATTAAAATATTAGTACAATATGTATTGAAATTCAATTTGGAACAGAATGAAAATCTTGGGAAAGGGGTCCTAGAAAATTTCCAACAAACATTCCAGGTTGATTCTCTTGATTTGCCTGTGCCGAGGTCTATTCCCTTTCCCTGTGCTGGGGCCCCTTTGCCACATCATTCTTTCCTGGAGACATTCTAGTAGGATCAAAAGATAACTATGTCAGAAAGAAGAATAATCTCAAGAAAATGGGTCTTTGGTGCTGGGAGAGTCAGAAAAATTTCAGAAAGGGGCGACAACATCCCAGAAATGTGGTTGTATGCAGAATTCTGATTTTGCTTAAGCTTTACCAAACAATATTATTAACTAACATTTTAACAAGTCTTTCCATCTGCCAAGTTCAATGCTAAGCAACTTAATAATGCATTAAATACGAACTAGAGGCTATCCCCATTTTATAGATGAGAAAACTAGGGCTTAGAGATCCCACAGCTAAGAACTAGACTCCACAGTCCATGGATTTGACCATCCTGCTATGCTGCCCTGATTTCTTCTTCCTTATTTGTGTTTGCCTATTATTTTTCACATGTTATGTTTGCTGACTTGTTGGCTCCTCACTCCTCCAAAACCTAGAAGTTTCTTAAAGTGCGAAGATCAAGTCTACTTCATCTTTTGACCCCCTTACGCCAGCACCTGACAGAGACTACCACATAGTGAGTGCTTAATACATGGGAGCTAGACGGAGCTCTGTGACACAACAATCATTCACTTTATACATTTATACCCAACTACCCTTGCAGATATTCAACCTCTTCCAAATAACAAGTAGATAAAGTGAGTCCTCTCATTTTACATTGTGCCATGATCAAGGGTGAGGGTCTTGGAGCCAGTCATAGGTTTGAATCCTGCTTCAACCATGTATTAGCTGTGTAAGCTTGTACCAATGTTAAAAGAAAAAAATGAATTTCACAATTTATAAAGGGTTATCCGTGAAAAGAGAACTGCTGTTGGGGCATGAAGTAGATGGAATAGTTTATGATTCAGACGCTTAAATATATAAATATTAAATGCTTACATATATACGTTAAATATATACTTTATAAAAGCGGCAGGTGGGTGAGTTTTCAGAGGAGCCCAGGGTCTCCCTCACTGGAGTAGCCAGAAGCCTGCTGACCCGCTTAGGTCCCTCCTATTCAGAAAGACCAAGCAGCAAAATGGGGACTTGTGGTTAAATGTTAACTTGTGTTTATTTCTCTACAACTGCCTGCTGTTTAATTTGGCCATCCCAGTAAAGATTCTTTCGTAAGCCTGTGTGTAATTTCTAAACACCAGACCTACGACATTTACACACATGCTAAAAATTTATAGAGTGGGAGAGTTCTCCTTTTTCTCCATCAGCAAATTGAATAAATACCAACATCCTTCTCTCCTCCCCCCAAAAAGTATTCTTTGATCTACACTAAAGATAAATGGGTAATAATTCATCCTGATCAGCTAAGGATTGTAAAGCAGATTCTTTGATAAGCCAATTAATTTCAGAGGGCACTGGGGCTTGTTTCTTCCTGATGCTGACTTAGATTCTTAAAGCCATAGAATTTTAGAGCTGGAAAAAGACCTTTTAAAATTTCTCATCAAAAAGTCTGATTTTAATGAATAAGAAAATGGAGCTCCAGAGAAGTAAAAGGCAGTTTAGACTCATGTAGAGATGTTAATAAAGAAAGAGCTTACAGGAAATGTTTTGTCACAACAATTCCTACAGCATTTTAAGCTTTCTGTGGTATTGCTTTTTGTTTCCTTTGTAATCTGGTGATCCAAGTACAGTGTTTGGGCCTGGAATTGGCAATCTGTGGACGCTTAAGCGTCAACTTTGTTGACGTCAGAAATATTTGAGAATCACTGCTGCCCCCTGCTGGAAATTTAGAATCTCACAGGCTCTCAAGGTTCTAGGGAACTTTTTTTAACAGTCAAAACAATTATAAAAGTAATGTTTTCTTAGGTTAAAAAGTTTAAACAGCATAAAAGGGAATAAAGAGAAAAGCATAATTTTTCCCCTTTAAATCATACTTCCCAGTGATAACTGTTGTTAACTTTTTGAATTTTCTTCCAGTTTTTTCTACTTATGTACACATGTATATGTCTCTCTCTCTCTCTCTCTCTCTCTCTCTCTATATATATATATATATATATATATATATATATATATTTATATACACAAATAGGACAATTATATATGCACTGTTTTGTAACTTGTTTTTCTCTTTTTCCTTATTGATTTTGAATAGGTAATACATTCAAAAGCTTTCTTTCTTTCTTTTTTTTTTATAAATATGTCTTGAGCATCTTTTCAAAGCAGTCGGTATTTACAAATCTTGTTCCTTTTGATGTGATGGATAATATTGCATTGCTTGGGTGTATCATAAATTATTCATCCAGTCCTCCTTTGAGGGACTGAAATGTAAATCTATAGAAGAGTAGGGACTTAATTTATTATTTTGTTGTTGGTACTCCCTGCTGTGTCTGATAATAGGAATACAGGCATAACTTGTTCTATGGCAGTTCCCTTTATTGCTCTTCACAGATGCTGTATTTTTTACAAACTGAAGGCGAGACCCTCCATAAGCAAAAGGATTACGACTCTCTTCATTGCCATACTCACTTTATTTGCAGTGGTCTGAAACCAAACCCGCAATATCTCTGAGCTATGCCTGTCATGCTTAACAAAATGTTTACTGAATGAACGGACATTTTCCTAGTTTCAAATATTTCTCTGTTTCAAAAACGCTGCCTTGAATATCTTTGTGCCTATATTTTGGGGCATAGGATGAAGTCTAGGAAGATGTGTAGGTTCAAAGGCATGTGAATTTTGTTTTGATTAAGTTCTGCCAAATTGGTACTTTTGAAGAAGAATGGACCCAGGTGCTGTTGTTTTTTTCAATTTTATTGTTCCCATAGCTGACTAGGCATCAAAACCAGAATCCCCCGGAGAGTTCATTGAAAATAGCTCCTCTCTGCACATCTCTTCTCTGTTCTGATTCAATGGGAGGGAGGGGGAATCTGCATGCCCACCCCTGCGATTCCCATTCACTCTCCGGTCTGGATATGGCCACTTAATCTACCTATTTCTTGCTACACTGCAGCAAATGGGAATGTGCTCCTAAATCCTAACCTTGATGTGGTCACTCATTTGTTATTCACCCGATGCTTATCAAGTGCCTACTATGCGTGCTCTCTCCCCCAGAGGCAAGATTGTACAGAAGGTGAGGTATGGATTTCACCACTCCTGTGGATGGTATGGTGCTGGGGGCGAGTGGGTGAGTTTGTTGGTGTGCATGCGTTGGCCGGTAGCTGGGGTTTGGGGAGGGAGCCATGTGTGGGTGTAACTCAGGAATCCTGCAGCACTACAGTGGCAGGAATTTTAAAAAGACCCAGCCCTGCCCTCCATGACATGTATATGTGTCCAACAAACAAGGAGCCAGCACAATTCTAGGTCCTCTTAAGCAACTGCTACTGGGGATCGCCACAAGCCAACATGTGGGGCGCAGCACAGTCCTTTCCTTCTGGACCTTAGTAATCCAGGTAAAATATGAAGTAAATGAAACCCATGTGGGAAATGCGCCATGGACAGCCAACAGATCACAATCGTAAAAGCAGATGACAGATTTCTCCCGTCATTCATGACCCACCCAGATGTCACATCCTCTGGCAGTTCCACCCCCAAAGCAGGTGGTGTTTCTATGTATTCCACAGCACTTGAAATATAACAACAGAAAAAACAGAACACACACAAAAAAAGCTACTGCTGCTCCCTGAGGCTTATTATGTCAGAGCCTCTAGCCGCTTTACTGTATGACCCCATTTTATTCTCCCAGCATTGCAGGGAACTCAGAGAAGTTAAATAACTAGATAAAGACCACACAATTTGTTTAGGAGAGTTGCACATTCCAACAAAATAATTTTGAAAAATTGTGTATACCTAGAAACAGACACACATGTCTACGGCCAGATAATTTATAACAAAAGAGTGGAAGACAATCTTTTTAATAAACGGTGCTGTGATAGCTGGATACCCATATGGGGAAAAAATGAAATTGGACCCTACTTCATGCCATATACAAATCAAATCCAGATGAATAAAAGAGTTAAAATGTAAAATACACGCGCACACGTGCACGCGCATACACACACACACACACACACACACACATACAGGCAAAAATCTACAGCTTTTTAGGAGATAATATATGAAAATATCTTCATGGCTTATGAATAGGAAAGGATTTATTAGACAAGCCTTTAACACCACTCACAATAAAGGAAAAGAATGATAGATTCAATTATACTGAAGTTGCACACTTTGGTTCATAAATATACTCCATAAAGAGTATAACAGATAAACCAGAGAGTGAGAGAAGATATTTGCAACAAATATAAATAACAATATGCTCATCAGATTGTTGCAATATTAGGCTAAGGCAGCAGTGTTAAATGGCACAAATACTTTGGAAAACTGTTTGGCATTCTTTTGTACGTGTGTTATATTTCACAATAAAAAGGAAAAGAAAAGAAACCACTGCCTAATAATGTGTATCCCCTTGTACATTTTAAAGTTGACATCTAACAGTTTTCACCTTATAGTAGTCCTTCCTTATCTGCAGGGGTTACATTCTAAGATTCCCAGTGGAGGCCTGAAACCGTGGATTATACCAAACCCATGGACAGCCAACAGATCAAATATATATACTATGTTTTCTATATGTACCTACCTATGATAAAGTTTAATTTATAAATTAGACACAGTAAGATATTAACAATAATAAAAATAGAATAATTATAACAATATACTATAATAAAAGTTATGTAGATGTGGTCACTCTCTCTCTCAAAATATCTTATTGTACTTATACTCACCTTTCACTTAAAGGAAGCACTTTATAGCTTCTCTTTGGCACATCTGAATTGCCAGCAACAGTACTCTTGTGCTATGGGACCATTATTAAGGAAAATAAGGATTATTTGAACACAAGCACGGTGATACCACAACAGTAGATCTGATAATCAAGATGGCTACTGACTAAGTGACTAATGGGTGGGTAGTGGATACAGTGTGGAGACGCTGGACAAAGGAATGATTCAGATCCCAGGAGGGATGGAGCAGGACGGCTCAAGATTTCATTGCACTATTCAGAATGGCGTGCAATTTAAAACTTATGACTTGTTTATTTCTGTAATTTCCATTTAGTATTTTTGGACTGCGGTTAACTGAAAGCCCGAAAAGCAAAACCACAGATAAGGTGGGGGTGGCTGTATTCACTTTTTTTTTCACTTGAACAAGAATGCTCATAGCAGCCTTATTTGTAATTGCCCCAAACTGGAAACAGCCCAAATATCAATGGAGAATGGATACAAAAATTGTGGATTTTTATACAATCTAACTCTACTCAGCAATAAAAAAGGATGACATGAATAAATCTCAAAAACTTTGTTATGCAAATAAATCAGACACAAAAAGTACCTACTATACAATTCTGTTTATATGAAATTCAAGAACAGACAAAACTAAGATGTTCAAAACCCAAACAGTGGTTGGGAGATGGTGATTGATTTGAAAATGGCATAAGGGAACCTTCTCGGGTGATTTGTGATGAATTTAACTAGATGTAAAAGATGTCATTTCTGGCACATTACATTAAAAAATAAAACTGTTATATAACTGTCCTAAATAAATCTAATGAAATATAAATACCATAATGAGTTGACATCTACTATTATCCATTTAAAAATAAAAAGGTACGGACAAGCCCTTCTTGAACACTTACACATTTTAAGTCATTTTTTTTCTCCTTGAAATCCATGTCTCCTACCAAATACTACTCTAACGTAATATATTTTTATGTTTGAAAGTCCCTTCTTCATCACCCTATTAGTTTGCAACAATATATGACTTTTAAAATCTTAAAATACATAGTATGACCATAAGGCTGTAAATATCAACAATTTTCTTTGGGCTTAAGTTAGCATTACAATTGTTAGTTATATACCATATTTCCCCAAAAATAAGACCTAGCCGCACCATCAGCTCTAATGCGTCTTTTGGAGCAAAAATTAATATAAGATCCGGTCTTATTTTAATATAAGATGGGGTATAATATAATATAATATAATACCGGGTCTTATATTAATTTTTGCTCCAAAAGATGCATTAGAGTTGATGGTCCGGCTAGGTCTTATTTTCAGGGAAACATGGTACGAATAATATCAATCAAAGTAGCATAAAATTATTTCCTTTGACATTCTCCACTTACTGAAATGAATGAAGGAGTAGTTAATGGGACATTGGTCTTTTGGATTATGCCTTTATTTGCATCCGAACTCGGTTTCTCCCGTCATAATACACACCACAGTAAGACTCAGATGGTCTGCCTTATCTTTTGCAAAGTGGGAGAGAGATAATTGCACTAGGGAAACTGGCAGGATCTCTGACATTGGCATGTTCCCAGGCAGATTCATTTTGAGAAAGATAACACATGAAGCTTGATTCCCCCTTAAAAAGGCTTCATGTCCAGGGATATGTGTAATTCCAGTTTGAAGACGTCCAGTTTAGAGTACTGTGGATATGGAATTCTAACCCAGATATGTCGGACTCCTAGCCTAGATTCTTTAAACTGTCCGATACAATCCTAATGTATTCCTTATCACTTTGGCTTGGAAAGACTATTCTAGGTGTATTTATTTGAAAGCCGGGGAGAAGGGCAATAGAAGTAATACATAACCATAGCTCAAAATCAAAATATAGTGTCATTATTTTTACATGTTGGTCCTCCATCTAGACCTTAAACTCCTTGAAGGCAATATCAGTGTTTCACCTATAATATATTTGTGCTTCTAGAATCTACAGAGCTTTGATTCATCAAGTAGGACCTCAACAAAGGTAGAGCAAAATGCTCATGAAAGACAAGACCATTTTTGAGTCTCTGACCTGCATAGGTAAGGGAACCAGCTTTGGAGAAGTGAAGCCAAAGCTTTGGAGTTTAAGTCTCCCATTATTTCCCACAGTCCCTTCCTCCACTCTTCACTACAGACAACTGACGTTTTCTGAAGCTAACATCCAACACTTGGTGCACTTGGCTTCAACAAGACAATGCCCTCGCTTAACCTTCCAATCAGATTGTCTCCTGCTCTCACCTCAAAGACCTCCTCTATAGAATTTCTGTAACTCTCGCTGCTGATCACAGAGAATTTTCACTTGGGGGATTTGAGAGGGACCAGCTAAGGTGTGTGTGAGACACAAACGTTCCATGTGCTGAATCAAAAAACCTGAGGAACCTCCAGTCCTTCTTCCTCCCAAAAGTGCCAGAACAGTGTTTCCTAGACTTCCAGCACTCACGTGTCACCTTCATGATTTTTGGTATATTTACAGGCCACCTATGCTTACATCACACTTTTCTTTATATAACTCTTTTTTAACCTAAGTACTTACTTAAGCTTTGTCCTGGGCAATAATATCCAGGTAATAACAGGCTTGATTGATATATACATATTTCAAATGCATGTCTTTAAAAGTTGGTTGTTATTAATATTTTTAAAATGTTAGTTGGTGCACCATGTAAGTTAATTCATGTAACATATGACAGGAAATGCTCTGTCCTAGACAGGAAGTTGTTAGACTCTGGTGATCTCTACTCTCTTCTATGAGTCAGATATTATGCTAAAGCTTCAAAAAGGATAACATTTATTGGAGACTTTTCCCACTACTTATTACAGAAAATTAGAAAAACATAGAAAAGTCTAAGGAAGAAAAATTTTAAATCTCTTGTCATTCTATCTAGGTTAATATCAAACACATCTGGATCTAAACTTTGATTCAGACATGTATTTATCGTGACATCTTCGGCAAGTCACTTAACCTCCTGGACCCTCAGGTTATTCATCTGTGAAATTGAGACAATAAAACCTCTTTTGTAGGATTCTAGTGAAGATTAAATGAAATAACAAAGGTACACTGCTGTGAGCAGCCAACTGATGACTGGCAACGGACTGCGGGGCGGGGCGAGCCGGCCTGCAAGGCTCATAATACCAGCATGGGCCAGGGAGCTGTGTCCTACACAACTAGACTGAGAAACAACGGCTTGAACCGGCGTTGGGGGGAGGTGAAAAAAAGGGGGAAAAAAACAAATGTAAAGCACCCTAGCATAGTGATAAAAAGTAAATGTTCAAAAAATTTTTATATGATTATTATTTCCATAAATTTGTGGTCACATTATATGTTTGTCCTTTTTTTTTACCTAATTATATCTTGAGCATTAAATAATCTTTGGATATGTAATTATGTACTTGTTTGTTTATTTTTATGAGGGCATAATTTTTATCACAAAATAAAATTCCTTACTGTGAATACACCATGGCTTATTTAATAATTTTATTGTCAGATCTTTTCCATTCTAATTTTTTGTATTTTACAAGTAACGCTGTGATAAAAATCCTTGTACTTAAATCTTGGTGCTCGTTTATGCTTATTTCCATAGGACAAATATCTTAAAAATGGAATTTTTATGTCTCTTGCTATTTGTTTTGTTTTGTTTCTGAGTTGCTCTCTGGAAATGTTTTACAGATTTATACTCTCACTAGCACAGGCTGAAAGTGCCTGTTTCACAGCACTCTCCCTGATACTGGGTATTATTATTTTTTGAAAACTTGCCAATTCAATTGACATGTGTCAGGCTTTGTTTACAGGTCTTATTTCATTTCATCATAATTTGTCCATTTGATAGTCTTTCCCATTTAGCAGATGGGGAAAACTCCTAAAGGTTAAGTTCTTACCTAAGCCGGGAAGTTGTTAGGCCAGGATAAACCTTTTGGTCTTCAACAAGCTGACCATGGTTTTTCCCCTATACCACACTGCCTCCTGCTGGTGCTCAGGGACAGGGCATGAAACATTGAAATTCCTCAAAACAGATTCCTTAGGTAAGAGTTGGGTATTTGTGGTAAGGAAGAGTGATGTTGGAACAATCATATATGATGGTGGATCTTTGAAAAAATGGGGAGAAAACTCATCAGGCTTTACACTTAATATTTATGTACTTCATGAAAGTTATACCTTTAAAAAAGTAGAATTTTAATGGAGAAGAAAATAAAAGACTTTTAGGGCAGGCACTGGATGAGTTAATAAAAATAGCTTACACTTACTGAGTCCTTATGATGAGCCAAGCCCTGTACTAAGGGCATTGGAAATAGTAATTAATTTCATTTTCATATAATCCCCATGAGGTACCGCTATTATTTGTGCTTGACAGTTGAGGAACAGAGGCACAGAGATGGTGAAGTAACTTGCTCAAGGTTATACAGCTAGCAAGTGGAAGAGTCAGGATTTGAGGCAGGTAATGGCTCCTTGTTAAGGCAGGCAAGCTGGGATTGCAAAGCAGCCACAATCACCAAAGACTTGTCAGACTGAGAGGCCTCTACCTCTACTCTGGAATGTCCACCACATGGAGATTTTGTCAGACCAGGATATTGTACAGAATAAGGTCCATGTCTAATTAATTCAAGTGTCCAGCATGTGATTTCACACTTTCAGTGGTGCTGCCACTTGCCCTCCTGTGTTGTCCTTTAGTGGCCCTAATGTAGTTCTTTGCTGGTTCTAGTCCAGTGGGGATGGTAGGACAACCTTTGAAGATAGACCAGTTACCGGGCCTCTCAGGGAGGGGGCACGCCCACACACCAGAACTGAGATTTCTCTATTTGGCCCAGGTACTGGGCAGTGAATTCCAAGCGCATCAGAGATACCTCTAGACGACTCACACCCTATGTCCCCACTTCCTTCTTATACTCACTCCACACCCACCCAGTCTGCTGGAAATGCCCCTTACTACCTCACTCCCCTGCCTGTGGAAGATATGGGCAACGATGCACCCAGTGAAGGAGTGGGGAATGGACTCTCCAAGGTCAGTGTGGCAAACCCATCACAGAAATTCAAAGAAGAAAGTAAGGAATGTGTCCAGCAAGATGGAGGTTGGGAGTGGATTTAGAACTGGGGTTGGACAAGAAAGCACCTGGAGAAGAAGAGAAGGGACCATGATTTTTGTTTTTTTTTAAGTCCTCTCCAGGCATATCTACAAGGATAGAAAGGGACAAAAGAACTCAATGGAAGGTATCTTGTGCAGTCATAAGAATATGTAGTCAGCTGTTCTGTATCTAGAAAATCATGATGCAAATTATATAATAAATGGGAGGCAGCTCTAAGAATGACCCTACATACAGTTTGTTCGTGGGCATGAAATTAAATTTCAGCAAATATAATTTTCTGGTGGCATGGTTTTTCAAAGTGTATCAAAAGCCTTACTCGTGTGCCTAGTCAATTCATTCCACTCTCAAGGAATGTGTCAAGACCTGGGCTAGGTTGCCGGATGTAGGGTGAACAAACAGAGTGCCTGCCTTCAGAGGAGCTAAATGCAGAGAATGTATTTCAGGAAGGGTGAAATATGAGGTGCTAAAAGAATAACAGCAAGGGAAATTTAACCTAACCCAGAAAGTCAGGAAAGAGTGAAATGTCCTTTAAATGGGGCTTGAAGGACAGCAAGGATGTAGTTAGGTGAGAATGGACAAGATGACAGCTCCAAGCAGACTGAGTAACAGGTGAAACGGAAGTGAAAGAAGTTGTGCGCAAGTGAACCCAAAATGAGTTTGGCAAACAGGCAACAGCTTTAGGCTTTAAAAGTCATGTTAAGAAATCTGCACCTTGTTCAAAAACAAAAGGGTGACAAGTGATGAGTGAAATGTTCTGATCTGTGTTCTACTGTGTATTCTTCGACTCAATAATTCCACTTGAAGGAAATTATCCTAAGGAAATAATTATGAATTAATGCAACGATGCAGTTAAAAGGGTATTTCTAATATGGAAATTGTCTAAATTACAAAATTTTGAAAAAGCTAAACATCTAACAGTAGGGGTTTAAAAAAAACCGATTCATCCATATATTGGGGTGCTATGTAGCTGTTAAAGATACCGTAGAACAAAATATTTAATGGCACGGTAAGATGTTCATTACATGTTAAATGAGAAATGGTCATATAAAATACATATAGTAGAATCCCTTTTTTGCAAACACACACACACGCACACACACACACACACAGAATAGGTATTCAAAAGATATTGGAAGGCTATAAACCTAAATGTCAACTTATTTTTTCATGCGGGATTATGGGTGATTTAAATGTTAACCTTTTTTTCTAATCGTTCTACAACAAAAGGTGTTATTCTTGTACTTTAAAAATTTTTATGTCTCATATGTCTAGAGGTTTCGGGGGTACCGGCCATATTCTATTCCTTGATCTCGATTAGGTTAACACTGGCCTTTGTTTTAAATCATTTGTTAAAGTGTAAATTTGTTTAATAAAGTTTCCTCCGTGTATGTTACATTTCACAATTTTAAAAGTGCTTAATAAGCTGCACGTATTTATTTTTCAATATCTCCCAGTCCCGTGTCTCTAGTATTGTTGAACAATTTCGGAGAAAGTTGACAATGGACTTCAAAGCCTCGTTGGTTTACGTGTCTGGGCGTTGTGGACTTCAAGCCCCAGCAGGCATTGCGGTCAGCACACGGGAACTACGGAGTCCGAGAGGGAGGCAAGGGCCGACGGTCCTGTCCCTCCCAGAAGCCCGCGGGCGGTTCGGAAAGCCGTTTCTGTCATGGCCGCGGGAGCTGGCACCGTGGGCCCCGCTTCCGGCCCGGGCGTCGTGCGTGACCCGGCGGCGTCACAGTCGAGGAAGCGGCCCGGTCGGGAGGGCGGGGAGGGTGCGCGGCGGTCGGACGCGATGGCGGGAGGAGGCGGGAGCAGCGACGGCAGCGGGCGGGCGGCAAGCCGGCGGGCGTCTCGTAGCGGCGGACGGGCTCGGCGGGGGCGGCACGACCAGGGGTTGGGGGGCGCCGCCGAGCGGGGCGCGGGGGAGGCACGGCTGGAAGAGGCTGTGAACCGCTGGGTGCTCAAGTTCTACTTCCACGAGGCGCTGCGGGCCTTTCGAAGTAGCCGGTACGGGGACTTCAGGCAGATCCGGGACATCATGCAGGGTGAGGGCCGGGCCTGGGGAAGGAGGCTCGGGCTCCTGGGAAGGGGAATCTCGGGGGCCCAGGTGTCGGGGCTGGGGGTATCTCCGAACCAACGATGTCTTCTTTGCCAGCTTTGCTTGTCAGGCCCTTGGGGAAGGAGCATACCGTGTCCCGGCTGCTGCGGGTTATGCAGTGTCTATCGCGCATTGAAGAAGGGGAAAATTTAGGTACGGCTATTTTTGTATTCTTTTCTGGGCTTATTTAGAGTTAACGTTATTAAATTTACATCCGGAACTGAGGGACTCATGGTTAGGGTGCGCTGCTGTTTCGATCATAGTGGTCTTTTTCCTTCCAGAATTAGGCTATGCCCTGGCTCCAGTTAAGATTCTTTTGCCTGCTTTTCTGTTTTGTTTTGTTTTTTTAATTTCTTCCCACCTGTTTCTTGCCCCAACTTTGCTGCCATCTGAAGTAAAATATGTTAAGATGGCCATCTATCTTCTCTCCCACGGTAGTGTTTTTCAGAGTATGAACACATCTTTTTTTCCTGAATTGAACTTGACAGCTGTTTAGCAAAAGGATCTTCGGTTTCTGGCCGCTTGTATTTGAGGAGGATGTGTGTATCTTGAAATCTGAGATGCAGATGCATATGTTAAAAAATAATTTACCTGTCTTGAAAATCATACAGTCTTTTCTGGTTCACTGATTTGAATTTGGACCCTTAACATGTTTGTAAGTCTGTAACGAGTATGTCAGCAATTAAATGCAAATCTTGCTATATTTGCATGTTTCTTTTCTATACATATATGTATTTTTTGGACATAACTTTTCTGTTCCATAGAAAATAGCTTCAAGTGAAAACTATGTTGTTTGTCCTAGACTGTTCCTTTGATATGGAGGCTGAACTCACACCACTGGAATCAGCTATCAATGTGCTGGAGATGATTAAAACGGAATTTACACTGACAGAGGCAATGGTCGAATCCAGTAGAAAACTTGTCAAGGAGGCTGTAAGGCTCTATTTTTCTTTTTTCTTTTAACAAAAATCAGAGGTTTTTGAGGATGCAAATGCTTATCTTTTTGTATGGGCTGGAGGAAAAATGGATGAAGAGAGAGCAAGTGAGCACACTCAAACACATATACAGATATTATCTCTTTAGGCGATCCTGTCTCAGCCCAGACTTGGAAAGAACCATTAATGGTAGGTGCTCAGCTTTTATGATTTTAGCGGTCTGCCTTGTGGCCCTGTCAGGAGGGACCACAGTACACAGGAAATAGGTTACCATTGAAGACTGACATTTTGGAGCTTATTACACACCATTCAGGAGAACTGTGGAAGGGCTAGAAGTAACTGGCCTACGGTTTGGTCACCCTTGTTTATAGTAAACCAAGGAGAAGAGCTGGGGCCTTGGGAAATGTGAGACTGACTTTGAACTGTTTCACGCAATTGTCTGCAGAAAGAGAGGCTTAGGGAACATTCCCTCTAAACAGACAGTCAGAGGTGCTGGGATAATCAGCCAGTTAGAAAAAACAGTAATGGTAGAAGGCTGGCACAGGTAGCGTTCTTGACAAGAAGAAAGCTAGTGAAGTGTCTAGGAATATGGGCCTGGGACTGTGTCATGGCTCAGGTAGCTTCAAGTAGTAGAACTTACACTTTTATTTAAAACATAGAAGTGGCCATGGAAACCAGTCAGAAAAAGCTTTTTGTTCTGCAGTAACAAAGGCTAGGGCTGTGAAAGCAAATGCAGAGGTGGGGACTGACGAACAACAGCTCAGCATTGCCCTGGTGGTGGGAAGGAAGGAAATCGATAAGAGAAGAACAGCCCCAAAAGGATGGGATGGGAGAGCCGGCGAGGAAAAAACCTTGCTTAGCAGTGAAGACTTTCTGTCCCTTGTCAGTGCTGATTACTAAGGGATCCTGTTAAACAACTAGTGTGTGTGTGGCAGATGCTTTATTTATTCAGTTGAGGACCTTGAAAGGAACTACTTTCGGTCTTGCAAAGAATGCTCAGCTAATTTCAATTCCAAGGAGGAATAATTCCAAGATTAGATTTTTAGTACAGGTGAGTCCGGTTTGTGTTGGAGGGAAAATGCTAGAAAAGACGTATTAGCAAGGGAGGAGAAATCCATGCCTACTTTCAGAATAACTAAGGATCTTTTGAATGGGAAGAAACGGCCAGTTCAGAGTAATTTGTGTAACTCTTGTTAAGTAGCTAGCTGAGTCAGAAATGGCAACTCCTTCAGAACACAATCTGTAGATTTGTCTTCTGGCCCCTCTTTTGGAAGAGTCTTTGTGGGCTTTCATCTTTCAGCTGTACGTTTATTATTTTATTATTTATTATTTAAGTTCATAGATCTATTGTTTGGGAGCTTCATTAGGAAAAATCTGTTTGCAAATCTAAACTCCCTTAAAATAGTCAACCATTTTCTTATGTTGACTCCCTTCTCTTTTCCATTTTCCACTAGGTACCAGATCTCATTATACTTATTGTATTACTATTACTGCTGTGTAACAAATTACCCCAAAACTTAGCAGCTTAAAACAATACATATTATCTCTTGGTTTCCAAGAGTCAGGAATCTGGTAGTGGTTTAGTTGAGTGTTTCTGACTTGAGGTCTCATGAGATTCCAGTGTGAAGCTGGATACGAGGGTTGAAGTCATCTCAAGGCTCAACTGGGGTTAAAAGATCTGCTTCCATCCTCACTCACATAGATGTTAGCAGGACTTACTTTGTTGATGGCTCGTGGCCAGAGACTTCAGCTCTTTGCCTCCCCATAGGGCTGCTTACAACATGGTAACTTGCTTCCTTTAGAGCAAGTGATCCAGAAGAACAAGAGACCAAGACAGAAGTACTTCTAATCTCAGAAGTATTGTGTTACCACTTTTGCCATATGCTGTTAGTCATTGCAGACTAGATCAACTCTGGATTAATGTGTGGAATGAGACTAGGCAGAAGGTGGGGATCATTGGGAATCATCTTAGAGTCTGGCTACCAAAATTACCTTGATCTCCTAGTTACTAATGATACCAAATCACTTGCCTCTTCAATTTATTTTTTTTCATTTCTCATTTTGAGTCATAGAATTGTTAATGGTCATCTTTGGGAAAATACCTTGGGGTACCTAGGCCCAGTGAGGCTTTCCGATACATTTTAGGCTTTGTAAAGTGTCAACAGCAATTTATTTAAAGTATATTGGATTTCTTTTTTTTAAGTTTATCAAATGAGTTATTTGTTAAGTTAGAACTTCTCAACCTGTGGTCTGGGGATCTCTGCAGGTCTTTGGGACCCATTCACGGGTCAGAACTATTCATAACAATGCCAAAATGTTAGCTGACTTTTTTAGTACATTGATATTTGCACTGATCGAATAGAAGCAATGATGGGTAAAACTGCTGGTGCCTTAGCATGACCAAGGCAGTGGTAAATTGTACTAGTAAATTGTACAATTGTAGTCTTCATTGACGCATAGTGGCAGTTAGGGGAAAAAAAAGGCCAGCTTCAATTAAGGATGTCTTTGAGAAAGCAGTAAAAAATTATTTTATTAAATCTCAACCCTTGTACAAACATCTTTTCACTATTTTGTCTGACAAGATAGGAAGTTTGCATAAAACATTTCTGCTGCATACCAAGACATGATAGTTGTCTTCAGGAAAAGCTCTTGTGTCATAGTTTGAGTTGCATGTTGGTCTAGTTGCTTAAATGGAACACCATTTTTACATGAAGAATTGACAAACTCTGGTTATTTAGACAGGGATTTGACAGTCATTTTCTTGAGAAAGGGCAAAAGTGAATTGGTCACTTCAAGGAAAACAATTGATAGTATTTGTTGCCAGTAAGAAAATTCAAGCTTTCAAGTGAAAATTAGAGTTTTGGAAAACTTGTATTCATGTGCTTGATAGCTTCCCAATTCTTCAATTTTTCTGATAAGATTGATGGTATTAACAACTATGAGTTTAAAAATATCTTTAATGAATGTGTCAATATTTGGAAGACCTCCATAACTGGGTGATCATTTTCCAAATGATCAATGCATTATATCACAAAATCATTCATGGGTAATAGATCTATTTAAAGTACAAGACAGACTTAACACATTTTAATGTAACAGATGATGAAAAGTTCACTTGCCAAAGTTTGGTGTAGAGTCAAATTTGGTGTAAATTCAAATATCCAGTTTTCTGAAAGGGCTATTAAAATACTCCTCCCTTTTCCAACTTCGTATCTGTCTGAGGCTGGTATTTTTTTAAATATACTTCAACCAAAACAACATTATCAACAATGAATGCAGAAGCAAGTATGGAAATCCGTCTTTCTTATATTAAACTATATATTAAGGAGATTGGCAAAAATGTAAAACAATGCTACCCTTCTCATTAAACTTGTCTTAAAAAATATAGTAATCTTTCATAAAGATATTATTTATGTAAACTTGTAATGAGTTTATTTTTAATGAATTAATAAATATTTTTAAATTTTCTCAGTTTTATATTTGTAACATGGTGAATATCAACAGATATAATTCACATAAACAAAAGCTCTTTGGGATCCTCGTTTACATTTAAGAGTATAAAGGGATCCCGAGGCCAAAAAGTTTGAGAACTGCTTCTGTAAGCTGGTAATGATATTGAGACTGCATTGGTTTTCTCTTCATAACTAAAAGCGATTCCTCAGTTAAAATTTCTGTGGAGAACGAGAGAAGAGCACGTGTGGCATATTCTTGGGGAAGCATTTACTTGTTGCTTTTTGTTGTGCAGCATTCTCCCCTGCATCTCTGGGAACAGCACCTTGATTTTCTTCGTGGGCTGTACCCCATTTGGGGGCTGGTACATCAGACACACTCTCTTAGAACTTTAATTGTTGAAACAAAAAACTTTGTCAAGGCTTTTTGAGCATTCCTGCTTCCTGGTTTCTTTCTGAATTTACTTCTCTAGCCTTTCTTCACTTCTCTGAGTTTGGTTTTCTCTTCCTGTGCATTTTCTCATTTTCCCCAACATAAAACTTTTTCGCCTCTATTGAAAATCTGTGTTTGGAATTTCCTTTTTGTTTAAGTTAGCGAGTAACTGTTGTATTGCTTATACTCCAAGAGCCTTAACAGATGCATAAGAGAAGAAATTACACTTATTTCTGAACACTCAAGTGAAAAAGCATTGGTTCATCTCTTTAAAAAAAACTTCAAAATCACTTTCATTTTCATGTTTCACAAATTAAATATAGTAGGACCTGTGTTCCAGTTCTGGGACAGATTAAGCATACTCTCTTCTGTTTCCTGTAATGCTGCAAGTATAAATCCTGGACAAAATGTGTGGAACAGCTATCGGAGGACTCAGAAATGTAAATGGTAGTAAGGAGATGGGAAGACGACCAGAATTTGAAGATCTACCAAACTGGTGATGAGTAATTCACCACTTTTTCCCTCTCCAGTATCACCTGGCCTGGACCTGAAGGCTCCCGAAACCTGGACATGCACTCCATGCATGAACAGAAGGAACTCCAGAGAGAGGTGCTCTCTGGTCTGAGGAGCAGGAAAGAGATCTCCTAAGGGTCAGAGAGGGTGGGATAAATTCCAGGGTTTTTTTTCCTCCCTTCTCTCTGTCCCGGCACCCAGGCAGAACTACACTGATGGCAGCAGTGGCCCAGTGGCAGCAGGGCAGGCACTTAAAACTGAAAGAAGAGAACCCTTTTCTCCTTAGCAATGGAGCTGTGTGTGATCCTCAGAACTTGGAGCAAATTCCATTGTTGTTGTTTTTTTGCACTGTCTGCCCTGTTGCTTAGCCCTGGATGCAGATGCAGTTAGTGTGGCAGAATGGGGAAAACTAAAGCCCAGGAATACAAGGCTGGTTCGATATTTGAAAATCAGTCAATGTAATCTACCCTATTAATATAAAGAAAAATCATGATCATATCAATTGATGCCAAAAGAGCCTCTGACAAAATTCAACATTAGTTTATGATAGAATACAGTCAGCAACTAGGAATATATAAAAGGGAACTTTCTCAACCTGATAAAAAGCATCTACAAAAATACCAACAGCTAACATCATATTAAAGATGGAAGATGTGGGCCAGCCCGGTGGCTCAGGTGGTTAGGGCTCCGTGCTCCTAACTGCGAAGGCTGCCAGTTCGATTCCTACATGGGCCAGTGGGCTCTCAACCACAAGGTTGCCAGTTCAATTCCTCGAGTCCTGCAAGGGATGGTGGGCTCTGCCCCCTGCAACTAAGATTGAACACGGCACCCTGAGCTGAGCTTCCGCTGAGCTCCCAGATGGCTCAGTTGGTTGGAGCGTGGACTCACAACCACAAGGTTGCCAGTTCGATTCCTCGAATCCTGCAAAGGATGGTGGGCAGCGCCCCCTGCAACTAAAGATTGAACATGGCACCTTGAGCTGAGCTGCCACTGAGCTCCCAGATGGCTCAGTTTGGTTGGAGCACGTCCTCTCAACCACAAGGTTGCTGGTTCGACTCCCGCAAGGGATGGTGGGCTGCGCCCCCTGCAACTAGCAACGGCAACCGGACCTGGAGCTGAGCTGTGCCCTCCACAACTAAGACTGAAAGGACAACAACTTGAAGCTGACCTAAGATTGAAAGGACAACAAATTGGCTTGGGAAAAAAAAAAATCCTGGAAGTACACACTGTTCCCCAATAAAGTCCTGTTCTCCTTCCCCAATAAAATCTTAAAAAAAAAAAAAAAAAAAAAAAAAAGATGGAAGATGAATGCTTTGTCCTTAAGATCCAAAACAAGGCAAGGGATCCGTTCTCACCACTTCATTCTACATCATACTGGAAGAACTAGCTAATGTAGTAAGTCAAGAAAAAAGAAAGTGAAACAGTTTCTTTTTTAAAGGAAGTAATAAAACTGTGCTTATTTGCAGATGACATGACCGTCTATATAGAAAATCCCATAGAATAGACAAAACAACAACAACACTATACTAAGTTTAGCAAGATAGCAGGATATAAGATCAACACAAAAAACATCATAGCTCCATATATAAGCAGTGAATGATTTGAAATGATATTACCCAAACAGTGCCATTTACAATACAGCCATCCCCTCTTATCTTTAGGGGATATGTTCCAAGACCCACCCCCACCTGCCACCCCAAGTAAATGCCTGAAACGGTGGATAGTACCAAACCCTATACATACTGTGTTTTTTTCCTACACATACAGACACTTATGGCGTCTCTGGCATATACTAATTGCCAACACTACTTTGTGCATTGGAGGCATTATTAGATAAAATAATGGTTAATCTAATGCAAGCATTGTGATACTACAACAGTCAATATGATAACCTAGTGACTAACAGGCGGGTAGCATGTATAACGGGGATATGCTGGACAAAGGGATGATTCATGTTCCAGGAAGAACGAAGTAGGATGACCTGAGATTTCATCATGCCAAGAACTGCGCAATTTAAAACTTATGAACTGTTTATTTCTGGAATTTTCCATTTAGTATTTTCAGACTGCAGTTTACTGCAGGTACCTGCAACTGCAGAAAGTGAAACTGGATAACAGGATAGAGCCAAAAAAGAAAAGAAAAAGAAATACTTAAATGTAAGTCTAAGAAAACGTGCAGGGTCTTACGTGGAAAAATACAAAATGCTGATGAAAGAAATCAAGACCTAATAAATGGAAAGACCATGTTCATGGATTGGAAGACTTAGTAAATAGTTAAGATGTCATTTTCTCCAATTGAGCTAATGTAATTCCAATCACAGTCTCAGTAGGATTTTCTGTAGATACAGACTGATTCTAAAATACATATAGTAAGGCAGAGGAATTAAAACAAAACAGTTTTGTAAAAGAATAAAGTTGGAGGACTCACTACTAAATTTTAAGAATTATTGTAAAGCTACAGTACTCATGACGACTAGTGGAACAAGTATGATCCACAAGGAGGAAAAATTGATAAAACGAGTTCATCAAAATTTAAAACTGTGTTCTGAGAAAAATACTGTTGAGGTTCAAACAAATATGGCTAATTGATTTTTGACAAAAATGTGAAGGCAATTTAATGGAAAAAGGATCGTCTTCAATGAATGATACTGAAACAGTTGGATGTCCATATGCAAAAAATGAACCTTGACCTAAACTCATCCTATACAAAAATTCATTCAAAATAGATCATAATCTAAATGTAAAGCTATACAACCTTTAGAAGAAACCATGAACAAAATCTTCATGTTTTGAACTTAGGCAAAAAGTTCTTAGATATGACACTAAAAGTATGATCTATAAAGAGGAAAAATTGATAAACTGGACTTCATCAAAATTTGAAACTGTGTTCTGAGAAAAATACTGTGAAAAGAATGAAAAGACAAGCAAATTTTATATCTGACAAAGGACTTGTCTCGAAAATATATGAAGAACTCGCCAAAGAAAACAACCCTATTTTAAAAATGGGCAAAAGACTCACCGAAGAGAAATACAGTTGGCAAATAAGCACATTAAAAGATGCTCAACATCATTTAGTCACTAGGGAAATACAAATTAAAATCACAATGAATATTAGGACATAACCTAGTAGAATGGCTAAACTTAAAAAAACTACAAATGCTGGTGAGGATGTTGAGCAACTGGCTCTGTCATACATTGCTGAGGGGAATGCAAAATGGTAAAACCACTCAGGGAAACTGGCCATTTCTTATAAAGTTAAACGTAATTTTTCATGTGATCCAGCAATCCCACTCCTGAGTATTTACTTTCGAGAAATGAAAAGTTATGTTCACATCAAAAACTATACATGAATGTATTAGCATCTCTTCATAACCACCAAAAATTGCAGATAACCCAAAAGTCCTTCAATGGTTGAATAAACAAACTAGTAGATCCATACAGTGGGATCGTATACTGCTCAGCAATAAGAAGGAACTATTGATCATGCAACTACATGGATGGATTTCAAAAGCATTATACTCAGGGAAAGATTCCAGTCTCAAGGTGCCACCCTTTAAAAAATAAGTGCTACCATACAATCTGATCTCATTTATATGACATTCTTGAAGAGCCGAAACAACGAAAAGATCAGTGGTTGCCAGGGGTTGGGGTTGGGGAGAGGGGTGACTATAGAGGGAGGTTTTTTTGTATCTGTGATTTTTGTATCGTTGTGGTGGTTACAGGAGTCAGTACATGTGGTAAAACTTACACCAAAAAAAGTTAATTTTACTGTATGCAAGGTAAATAAAATTTAAAAACATAACAGGACCAAGATGATTTATAAAAGTTAAACCTTTGTATTCAAGAAAGGAAGTATAGTCTTAGTATAGTTTTTCTGCTGAAAATGATGTAAAAGTGAATATGGTCGTCTGATTAAAAGGAAAAGACTTCTTTTGTACCCTTGCTGGGCAACAAGAACTTAGGGCTGTGCCTGCTCTTCAGGAGCATTGGACACCGGTTTCCTTTGCTCTGTAGGGCTGTGCTCAGCATGTTGACAGAATCAGCAGAGTTAGTACTTACAACTGAATTCCCTTGCTGTTCTTCCTTCTCGTGGTGTTTGTTTCTCCTTAAATTCTTCCCCGTGAAGACTGGAAATACTAAGAACCAATATTTCCTTCCCTTTTTTATACGTGAGGTCTGTGTCTGATGCCTTTCTTGAGACAGGATCTAAGAAGACAGAGTACGTAGCTACTCTATCCTGTTAGGTAACTCCAAGTGCTCCCAGTTTCCCCCTGGGTTTTCCAACTTTAAAAAAAAACAAATGTGGTTTTTAAAATACCTTTTTAAATTTTCAGTCACTGTTACTTTCCCTCTCCACATATTCTCTTGGGGTTTCTTTACTGAAAGGGACTCTTCTTTTTCTCTCGGGCTGATGAGACCTCATCCTGCCTGGAACTTTGTTCTTTGCTGCCTGTGGATGCGATGAGCTGGATTTGTCTGTCTCAGGAATTCCCTGCACACTTTCACTGGAGTTGCCAGCTGGGGTTTACGGTACTGAGAGGCTGTATTGGTTCTTCAGCAGAACTGACCTCAGGCTTTTCCTGAATGGAGCTAGCAGAACTCTGTGTTCAGCAGATTGCTTCTTTTTTCCACAGTATATCCTCTCCTCTGTCCCCCCATTACATCAAAGCTTTTGCATCCAAAAAGAACATAACCAGTTGTTCTGGGGACCTGGAATGACCCCTCTCCATTTTGCCTTTCCTTAAGAGGCCCTATTCAAATTGGGTAAATGATCTGTAATCCAGGGGATAGATTTTGCTATCAGCCATCTTTTTAAAACCGATGTAATGTTGAAAATCTACTACCCTACACAGTGGAAGAGAGCTTACAGTTGTTCTTAACGCTTGAACAATTAGTTTTTAAATACAGGAATTAGAATATGAAAAAGTTCTTGGGTACATAAGACTCGGTTTTACTTTTTCGTAGAGTTTATTTTGATATTTGATATTCTGATTACACCGGTCACTGTTACGACAGTTTAACAGACAGGTTTTTTTCCCCTCTTTTGTAGGCTGTCATTATTTGTATCAAAAACAAAGAATTTGAAAAAGCTTCAAAAATTTTGAAAAAACATATGTCCAAGGACCCCACAACTCAGGTAAATTTGATCTATTTTTGCTCCTATGACTTAAAACCATTGCATTGTTTCTTGTGGGAAAACAGGGAAAGGGTCCTTTGTCAGGAATGTTATCTAAATATTCATCTTTAAATATTCAGCACCTTTAGCATGTTGTCTTTTGTCCAGGATAACTCAGTGTTAGATTGGCTTTTCAAAATGTGTTTATTAGATAAATATACATAAGTCGTTTACTTGCCCATTTCTGTCTGGTTTGTGACAGAACTTGATTTAAGCAATCAGTACCAGGTATCAAGCTATCAAGTTTTGTAACATTTCTAACTTTACTTACATAAATGCTGATCCTGCACAATTGAGAATCTGTCTTAGTAAAACTCCTTTTGACACCCTGCTCTTGCTTTTATTTTTCCCTTTAGAAATCTAAATTTGTTTTTGAAAAGGTAACATGTATATAACAGAAAATTCAAAAAGTGCAAAAGAGCTTAGTGAAAAATTCTCTCATCTCTGACTCAGTCATCTCGTTGCACTTTTCAGAAGCAACCAGTTTTGTTGCTAATAATCTTTTCAAATACTCTGTATATTCATGTAAATAAGTGTGCATGTATATGTACATGTAGACATACACATATATCCATTCTTCCTGTTCTTCCCATACACATCTGTGAGCATATTCTACACACTAATTTGAACATTTTTGTAAATTGCCTCTTTTACTTACTATATCTTGGAGGACATTCTATATTGGTATATAAAGAGCTTCTTTATACTTTTTGTGTTTTGGGGTTTTTGGGGGGTTTTTTTGCAAGTTTAAAAATCTTTATGTAAATGTATAAAGGTACTTTAGATCTTAAGTTCTTCATCCTCTTTTTATAGCTATATAGTAACCCACTGTGGCTGATCTGTAGTTTATTGACTGTTCTTTGTCATGGGCTTCCCTTCCTATGTGTGTACCAGTGATTTCTGTTGACAATGTTACGACAGTTCTGATAGTGTTGTCTCAACTCATCATCATTGAATTTTTACTGGAGTTCTCCTTTCTCATGTTGCAAATATTGGTCCTTTGTATAGAAGCTGAGAAATGATCTCCTGAACATTATCCGTGAAAAGAACTTGTCCCATCCTGTCATCCAGAACTTTTCCTATGAGATCTTCCAGCAGAAGATGCTGCGCTTCCTGGAGAGTCACCTGGATGACGCAGAGCCCTACCTCCTCACGGTGGGCCTTGGCCTTCTCTTCCCATAACCATGATATGGTCTGGAGGATGTGCAGGCAATTAGAAAAAGGACAGTTCTTTTTAGAAGTGAAAGAGTAAATGTGGAAAAGACTGAATTATATGCACTATCTTCCTTAATTAAATTCCTTAAATATACAGAAGCAGAGATCCTGGCAGAGGCAAATAGAACATACATAGTTGGTCTCCCTCACCTCCCATTTTTACCTCTTCTACGTGTAATTAACCTGTTATGGTTAGTAGGAGAACATTCACTTACAGTTGATGGTGGTTCCCAGAGAAGATGAAATCTGAGTTAAGTTTGGGAGTAAGAGTGGTTTGATAGATGTGGTATAATGGGGTTCTTAACAGGAAGAAGGTATAATAAGAAAAGGTGTGACTAGAAATAGGATAAGGCAAAAGAGGCCATATAAAGACATTCTTTAATTGGATCAAAGAGATAAGCATAAAGAATGGAAGCAATCAGGCTCAAGACGGTGTGTAGAAGAATTAGAATCCAGTCTGTCCTAGAATGTGGACTGCGGTAAGGGAAACTCAGTGAGAGAGTGTTTGTTTTTTTAACCAGCATTTTAGTGTTGAAAATATAGCTCATAAGAATGTATGTGCCAGGCCTATATTAGGATAGTGTCAGTGATCCTAGCAAATCTTAAATTTGTGATCATTTGGCAAATTTTAAATTATTTGTAAAGCAGATAGTTTGGAATAATCAGGGAGCAAGTGTCGGCACACTTGAGCCTGGCCTAGGATCCTTTCCTTTATATTCCAGGTAACTGGAAAATAACCAGCCACTGTTTTTGTGTGAGGGTAGAACTCTCAGCTCTTAAGACATCACTCATTACAGATACACATCCTAAGATGGAATATACTGGACTGACAGGCAATGTGTAAAACTTCAGTCAGAGGGAGACAGATGAGCAGTTGGAGTTAGAGCAGGACTGGCCTACTCAGGGCTGTATGTGCTATGAGTAAGGATTTTCAAAGAGCTGTTAAAAGGCAAAACATACAGAAATATTTTTTAGCAGTGTAGTAATAAAAAAATTCTATACACAAACTAACTAAAAGACATCACACAAACATCAGTTATCCTAAGTTTGGGAAAAACAAAAAAGTTTGACTTTGGTACAGGACCCCAAAGGTGTATAGATTAGGGATGAGACTGGAAGGATGGAAGAGGAGAAACAAAGTAAAATCACATAATTAAAGAATTTTTCCAATATCAAGATGGTTAGCTCTACTCGAATTGTGTTCTCCTTTAGTATAGAAAAATATTTTTTGAAAAAGCAAAGGAAGAAGAAATTTGAGATAATTCTTCTCAGTTCTGTGTCCTCCTTTAGCGTTTGCCTAGATTGGATTTGTAGGTGAACATGTTTGCATATCGAATACGTTCATGGTTAAAGCAGCAAAGAATTACAAAATTCTGTGGCTTCTTCCTAATGACACCCTTCCCTTCCCAGATGGCCAAAAAGGCTTTGAAATCTGAGTCTGCTGCCTCAACTACAGTGAAGGAAGATAAACAGCCAGCACCAGAGCCTGTGGAAAAACCACCCAGAGAACCTGCAAGGTGAGAGGGCTGCCCTTCTGTGATCTAGGGGAAATACTGGAGTGGTCTATTGGAAACAGTTTCCTTAGACCAGGGTCACTTAGTTCCTCATGTGATCTGACCTCCTGACACATTACTGGTACAAGGTGCTGTGGGATGTCAGATCCGTGACAAAAGTTCTGAGTGGTTATTCCTCAAATGTTCTTTCCTCCTGTTTCTCTCCTTGCCTCGCCCATACTACACAGTACTTCCCTGTTGATAACCTGATCTCTTAACACAGTGTTCAGACTTGTGAATCAGATTCCCAAGACCAGTTGCTAAAGCAGGGGTGACATGTTTAGATGCCTTTGGGGGCCTGGTAGGAAATGTAAAGGAGAAAGTGGGTCTAGGATAATTGAGAGCATGGGACTGTGAACCAGAGAGGGCATGCTTTTCAGTTTCGTGTGATTGTTAAGTGAGAATGCCCAAACTTCAGTTCAAATTTTTGTGTGAGACGTTCATTTTTTGTTTTGTTTTGTTTTTTAGCTTTCCCAGTTTTTGAATTTTGGCAGTTTTAAAAAACACTTGCACAGGCTAGGCAACAAAACACATCTGCCAGCTGGGTTTGGCCTACAGGCTGCCAGTTTGCCCTTTCCTAACAGTTTTTACTTAAAGCATAATAGCTATTCCAAATGATTAGATGAACTGTATTCTGAAAAGGCAATTTCTTGTTTCAAGACTGCATGGCACGCTTCTTAACGCAGAGAATTCTCAAAATCCCATTGACAAGTGTATTATAGGAGAAAAGGGGCAGAATGGAGACGAGTCTTTCACTTCTGTCACATGAGGGTTGGATTGGGACAGCTGGAAGAAGAGTTTAGACTTCAAAGTAAATCTGCTGGATTATCCATAGGTTGTCCTTGTACTTGTACTTTGTACAAGGTACATAGGTGTACCTTGTCCACCATAGTGGACTTGTACTTTTTAGGCACGATGAATAGTTCTTACATATTGGAAAGTATTGCTTTAGTCCTTACAGACTAAATGGGATGGGTTAGACCGCACGCAGGCTAAAGAGGTCTCTGGAGGAAGTATCACTATTTCCTTTAATGTTCTCTGATTTGCACTTTATACTCCTTAGTTCAACTTAAGCAGAAGCTTTTATAAGTAAAGGCTGTATAGGAGCAACCGCTCTCTCTTTTTTTTTTTTTAAATGAAGAGTCCTCGACTTGAGTCTTCTAATTTGAAGCTTTACACTTTGATAAAGTTGTGGCTGTTTGGATAAGCATCAGCAATGGTGAAACTGATCCTTGTATGTTTGCCTTATCTGTAGACAGCTACGGAATACTCCAACCACCATTGGAATTAGGACTCTGAAAGCAGCTTTCAAGACTCTGTCTGATTCACAAGATTCCGAGGCAGTCTTCTCAAAACTGGACCAGAAAGATCTGGTACTTCCTAATCAAGCTTTCCTACCATCACCAGCCCTCAAAAACAAGAGACCCCGAAAAGATGAAAACGAATGTTCAGCCCCTCCTGAGGGTGAGAGTGGCTCTGAACTGCAGCCCAAGAACAAGCGCATGACAATAAGCAGATTGGTTTTGGAGGAGGACAGCCAGAGTTCTGAGGCAAACCCAGGCCTCGACTCCTCCCAGGACGTCATCCCAGCATCACTGGCCAAGCCCTCCGTTCTCAACCACCCCCTCCCCGGGGAGAAGAAGCCCAAGTATGAAGACCTTCTTTGTAGCAGTTTGGGGGCTGGTTGGTGGTCCTGGTTGGGCCTGGTATTGCTTCCATGAATGAAGTAACTTTCAACTAAGTTATTCACCACCAAGGCTTGCTCAGACTGCTAGAATGTGCCTCGGGAGTGGAGAGTGACAACATAGCCATCCCTGCCAGTTCTGAAGCCCCCACACGTGGGCTTCCAGGCATTGCACTAGGGCATGAGTAAGGATGGAAGGGGTTTGGAGCCCCCTACTCATCACTGCTTTCACTTTTTAGCAGACTTCTAAGTGCCTTGACTTCTAAAGATTATTAGTCTTACTTGTTAAAAGAAATTTGTTTGAATTGGGCCATGATATACTTTGATTCTTGAGTTTTATGAATATTTATAGTTTTGCACCTTCTATGAGTATTTGGGACTTGGCAAACTCAGTAAATATTTATTAATGTCTCACATTCCAGGTTCTGTGGGACAGTGGCTAGAATGCTTCCATTTTGCTCCCCATCATGACCCCCGACCTGGCTTTTGAGTTTTGCTACCCTTTGTGTCCTCTTGTGGATCCTTCCTCCAGGCAAACTGGTCTGCTTGCTTTCTGGAACACACTGTGTTTGTTTTCTACTACTGTGCTCTCGCTCCCTGTCATTCCCCACGGTTGGACTACCATCCCTCCATCATTGCTTGTCAGAATCCCATGCGTCCTTCAAAGGGAAGAGAAGCTGATGTTGACTAAGTACTTTCTGTGGGCCACGCACTTCATGTATTTTACTGAATGTCTACCATCCTCACTCTGAGTGATACATTAACCCCATTTTATAGATGAGGAAGGTTCAGAAAAGTTAACTTGCCTGAAGTCACATAGCTGAAAAGTGGCAAAGTTTGGCTTTGAGATTTTTTAACCCAGGTCAGTCATGACACAAGAGCTCATGGCCTGTACACCACTTACGCCAGGCTGCCTGTTAAAAATTCTGCCGCCTCCATGAATCTCCCTTGGTCACCCTGCTGTAAGTGATCACCTTGCTGGTCTCCCAAGGCCACTGCCATCTTGACCACTGCTCTCCGTTGTAGTTGTTTGGGGACCTGTGCTCTGCCAGCATGTGCTAAGTGGCATCTGATAAGTGACTCTTGTGCCATATGAACCACTGTCTGCATTTGAAAGCGAGTGAGTCACTGGCTGGGCACAGATGCAGCCCAACACACTTATTCTCGTTTGATACATGATCTGCTTTACTCCACAGTAATGCTGTGAAGTGTAGGTATTGCTCCTATGAACAGATGAGGAAACTGGACAGAATGCATGATTACAGTGGTTTTATAAATGGGAGGATTTGTGAAGGTATCAGACAACCACCTATCGTATCAAGGGTATGAAGTACGATGGATATTCTAAAGCAGAGGTTGGCACAACTATGGCTCCTAAGCCCAATGTGCCTGCTACCTGTTGTAAATAAAGTTTTATTGGAACACAGCCACACCCATCTATGTATTGTCTGTGGCTGTACTGTCTGTAGCTTTTGATGCTACATTGAGTTGAGTAGTTGCAACAGAGAGAGTAAGGCCTGCAAAGCCAAAGATCCTCTCTGACCCTTTACAGAAAAAAAGGATCCATGACCCGGCTCTAAAGGAGTACGTGTGAGGTGCCCTGATTGCTCCACAGAAGAGCTGAGCCTGCTCAGCAGAGTTGGTGGAGCAAACAAATACAGAGGAACAAATGCTGAGCTGGCCTTAACGGATGAATAGGAAGTCATCGAGCATATTGGGGGTTGGGAGTTCTCAGCAGTGGGAACCCTTTTCATAAAAGCCGGACATGCCCCAAAAATGTCCTATAGTCTGAATGGCAGGAGAATACAGTGCACAGAGAGGATGAAGGAAGAAAAGTCTGGATGGGTAAATGGGCCAGAACTTGAGTTCCTATTCTATCAAGGAAAGCTTCTCAAACTGGGCTTCATATCACAATTACCTGTGGAATATGTTTAAAAATGACACATTCCCAGGCTCCTGACTACTGAATTAGAAGGGGCAGAAGAATGCTCTATAATCTGCTTTTCTAACTATGCCCCAAATAATTATTCCACTCATCTGAATGCCTAATGAGACACCACTGAGGGTTTCTGAACAGTCACTGAGGGAAAGGAGAGATGGAGAGTGGCTGGACACTGCTGCCAGGTGAGCAGCGAGGACCTGGGGAAGCTGGACTGGTGGAAGAGGAGGGGAAGGCAAGCTTAGGGTTTACCACCTGGAGGGCAGGGCCATGACGTACTCGGTTTTTATATCCCCCCCAGCACTTAGAACAAGTGCCTACTGGATATTTATTAACCAAATAAAATAATTCTTGGTTCTTGGCAATTTAAGGGGTCATAGGCAAAGCTATAAAAGGCCAGCAAAGGGTTAACATTTTAAGCTTTGCGGACCACTTGTGTGTCTGTTGCATTACAACCCTTTGAAAATGTAAAAATCATTCTTAGTTCAAGGGCTGTTCAAAAACCAGCAGCCACAGGCTGTAGTTTGCCAACCCCTCTAGATCACTGCTCATCAAATTCCAAGTTCACCAGTGAGGAGCGCAATCACCAAGAAGGGACCTGACTTGCCTGGGACTACACAGACCTATCAGTCAAGATAAGAACCCAGCCCTCAGCCCTTCCACAACATGAGAAATTAGGCAGTACCAAAACATTTGTACACGTAATAAATGCCAAGTTCAGAGGCGCAGCAGGTTACCGAACTGATCTGCAAAGATTGTCTGCAGGAATAGTGGACAGCTACTCGGGTGAAAATGACAGACCCAGAGGTTAAAAGCAGTTTTATCCCAACACTCGAATAAGTGGATAGAAAACTTACGCTTTCTGACTTATTTATACATAGTAATTAACACAGCTAGTGTCCTGAGAAGGAAAAAATACTTTGTCTCAAGCAAATTAGTTATTCTCAGAAATAACATTTTTGGGGATATCCAATTTAAAAACAAGGGAAACAGTGCAGCCACTTTAATCAGGTAATTTCATAGTAAACTTGTGGAACTTTCAAGTGTATGCACTTACGAGGCAAATTGCTTTCATTACTCATTTGCAAAATACCCAGACAGCCTTAAAAATAAATATTTTGAGGGGGATGGTGGGTGATGTATTCAGTGCTGAGTTTGAGGGTGGTCCTGCAGCCTGGGGGGATGATAACATGGGGATACCTGGCCAGGTCAGGATTTGGGAATTGTGTGTGTAGGTGAATTTCAAATGTTGCAGCAGAACAAAGAGGAACACAGGGCCACAAGTGAGCCAAGGACAATAGGGATGAGCCAGGATGAATTTGTTTTACACCTGTCCTCTCCATCTCTCCTCAGAGTACTCAAAGGCAAGTGGAACAGCTCTAATGGGGTTGAAGAAAAAGAGACTTGGGTGGAAGAGGACGAGCTGTTTCAGGGTAAGTGAGATTCTCCTTGGTCTCCCTTTGACACTTGAAGTGTACATGTATGTTACTGTCACATTCACATTCCTGTCTCCAGACTAGAAAAAGTTGAACTTCCTCATTGTGATTCATGAGGAGTCAGTTTCATGTCCTTTCCCATTCAACGATGAGACTGTCAAAGCAGCACTTTATATTTGAAGAAAATTACTGGTTCTGTTTGAATAAATCCTATATTCAATTGTAGTTTATGTTCTTCCTAAAGTCTTAATTAGAAAAGGGAGGAGTTATTCCCTGCATTTCTTGTCTAAGTAAAACATCTCTTACCAGTTTCTACGTGTGTTTTCCTAAAATGAGAAACTTTTCCATAATGAATACTAAACTTCATAGCATTTGCATTAGAATCTCTCCTACCACATATTTTATGGAAATATCAAAGTTTTAAACCTTAATTTTGGAGATTCTAAGCACTTTTATGATAAAATACCTTGTTTCCCCGAAAATAAGACCTAGCAGGACAATCAGCTCTAATGCATCTTTTGGGGCAAAAATTGTTAATATTATATTTATTCTATATCATATTAGATATAGAATATATATATTACATTACATGATACCCAGTCTTATGTTATATAAGACCCAGTCTTACATTACAGTAAAATAAGACCGGATCTTATATTAATTTTTGTTCCCAAAGACGCATTAGAGCTGATGGTCCGGCTAGGTTTTATTTTCAGGGAAACATGGTAGTAATCCACTGTCAGTTCCATAGGTTTTGTCCTTAAAAAGTATCTTCAAAGGCAGAAACATAGTTGGCAAGATCAAGATCACAGGGAAAATCGGGGAAGCAACAGAAAACCAATAAAAGTGGCATTAAATATTTTAAAACATCAGGATATTAAAGTTCGAGAAAACATCCACTTCCAGTGCAGTCCAGTTGCCAGTTTTAGAAATCGCTTCCACTATAGTATGAAATACTTCGTCATTTAAAAATAATCTGCTCCTGAGCCATCTTCCTCCACTGTTTAAGAAGCATTAGTGGGAAAACGCATCTGCTCAGGCAGACCCTCCAAGTTACACATTTATGCAATTTCGCCTTTTCTTGCAGCTTTTAACTGGCTCTTACTGGCTTGAAATGGCATGTTCTTTAAACCTTCCTGTGGTCCTCTGGCCCTTTAAAAATTATCTTGGAAAAAAAAATTATCTTGGGCCATGTTTTTTCATCTCTTTCCATATGGTCAGAGGGTGGAGCTTGAGCAGATTTCACATGGTCTGTTGGAATGGGAAGCAGTAATTATTACCCCATTTTTTTGTTTAAGGAATTGAACCTAATTTTACTTATACAAAATGATCAGGAATTTGAAAATTCTGGCATGAAACAGTAACATTGTTATTTCAAAAGAGGGGTTAGCAAGGGGTTATATAGCAGAAATTATATACTTATATACAAACATGTATAATATATATATGTTAGGGTTTTAAATACCAGTCCCACAGTAATTTTAGAAAGTGTTAATTTTACTAAAGAGCCAAATCCCATCATTAACCAATATTTTTTAATGCCTTTTTGTAAAGTATTTGCTTTGTATAGAATTTCATGGGCTAAAGTTATTGGTATCTTGCAAACAAAGGACAAAAACAAATTATCCTTTAATGATGTCCTTTCTTTACTCAAAGTTTGAAATTTGAATCAAGTTTTCCCTTTAGGGACATTCTTTTTCTGGTGTTTCATACAGAAAAAGATGAACTCTGAAATGAGTCTACTTTTACTGTTTTCCAGCAGTACCAGATGGAGAGAGTACAACCAGTGTAACAAAAAAGCAGGTAATTAAAAATTCTCTTTTCTGATCTTCTCTGGTTGTGTGGGTAGACGAGAGGTAAAATAAGTACCCACATTTCACAGATAGACTACCCATGCACCTGCTAACAAATGTTTTGCGTTTTTCTGACAATCCAAACTAAGTTAAAGTAATACCGCAGATCCTCGAATAACGTCCTTTTGTTCAGTGTCGTTTTGTTATAACGTTGAGTAGATGCTGTAGGAACTTAAGTCTTGTTTATATCAATTGGCCTATGGTAAAATTGGTTTCGTTATATGTCGTTTTGCTTGAAGTTGCAGAACCTATCGACAACGTTAAGTGAGGACTTATGATAGTAGTTATTCTCTGGAAGAAAAATCTAGGACAGAAACCTGACACATTTTCCTGACCATGAACAACACACGTTTGAAGTTTGAATGGAGAAGTGATTATTTGTTGAAGATAAAGTGGCAGGACGTTGAAAATTATTAAATGTCCAAATCCACAGTGTTAACTTATTGTCTATGATGTGTTTTAAACATATAAGCTCTTCTTGGGTTCAGATTACTCTCCTAGGATTCATGAGTTTACCTCCACTGTATGATAATGTGAATAAGTGGAGAGACACATTGTAATCTTTTTTCTTTTGCAGAAGTGGACTGTAGAAGAAAGCGAGTGGGTCAAGGCTGGAGTGCAGAAATTTGGGGAAGGAAACTGGGCTGCCATTTCTAAAAATTACCCATTTGTTAACCGAACAGCTGTGATGATTAAGGATCGCTGGCGGACCATGAAGAGACTCGGCATGAACTGAAACAAGCTTTCATGTCCACAGAAGTCACAGGACCATGGTTCCTAATAAGAGCCCGATAGTCTGCTCTAGGCTGGGATGAAAATTTTGGGCGTCCTCCTCCGACGTGGGGGAGATCCCACTTCCACTTCATCACTGTTGGAGATCATGGAGCTGAAAAACAAAGCCAAGTCTACCCCTGTCCTTGGAAGAGATGACAGGCAGATAGCTTGTACAGTGCCAGAGTATCGTTAGTGTTTCCCTTTAGTGGTTTGCTTGAATTTAAATCCCCGGTAATCAGTAGAACCTTCTCCTAGGAAATGGTGGAGGCTGTTAGGAGCCACTTATGATTCCATGACCTGTTAAAACCAGCAACGTGAGCATTATTTGGAGTGAACTTGTTCCAGGTAAAGCTTTGGCCTTCTGATGCAAATGCAAAGAACTTCGTCTCTCATGGGCCCAGCTTGATGAGAAACTCGTCCTGGTGGAATCAGGGTCCCTTTAAAAACTGTTTAGCCTGTTGTGATATCAACACCTAGACCTGACTGCCTTGACATTTGCTCTTAGTATTTGCTGGGCTATGTAGGCAGGTTTAACCTCCACTTCTCATGCGGTTGAACCAGTGTGTTTTTTGGTGATTGTAGATAAGCTTAGCCTCTCCCCCCATTCTCTCTTCCCAATTCCCTTCCCTATGCTGGCCTTTTAAAGCTTAAAATAATCCTGATTGAGTATAAATGCCTAATTCCATTCTTCATGAAATGGTTGCTTCCACCTGATTCCCTAATTGTGCTATGCTAGTGTCTTGCACTGCAATTCAACACTTCCTTCTCCTTTTGTACCGTGTTGTGCTTGCTGTCTCTCTCAGACATCCTTAAAAACAGTCTTTTTAGCAAAAAAAATTTCAGTGAAGTGTTTTCTGTAATCTTTTTTTAAAATATGAAAACTATTGTCCCTAACTTGTAGTATTCTTCATTAAAGTCTTGCTTCTCTCAAATGTAAATAACTGTTTAATTGCAGCACAGCATGTATGAGCAGCTGGAGGTAGCAAAACGTTGAACAAGTTTTGCTGAACCATGTTGACTGTTAAAAAGCTGATGTCAAAATGTACTGGATGTTCTAATCCTTGGAAGCCATGTGGAACAGAGAGGTGAAAGTTTCCTCTTAAAATTTGTCCATTTCCTTATACTTCCGGGGCCAAAAGACTTTTCCCTTTTTTACTTTTGAATGAGTGAAAGCTATAAAGTGCTCAATTTTTAATATGCATCCTATAGTTGTAAGTCGGAAACTACATGTGTTGGAGTTTGGTACTACTGTTTTTCTATCAGTTAACCTCAAGTGAAACTACAATAAGAACCTGATCTCCTCTCAGTCCAACCACCTCCTCTCAATCTGGGTGCAGCGAGTTGTGGTCTCCCTCAAAACTGGATTAGGATGCAGACGCTCTTCTCCCCTCAGCTCTCCATCGTTACAATGGCGGGCGCTCTCTGGATAGAAGAGTGACATTGTGACGCATTTAGGGAAGCAGAGTGTCCCAATCAGCATTTCTCAAATTTGAAAAATGCACAGGCCCATTAACATTTTTTAACATAACTTCAGTGGTATTTTTATTACCGTATTACTGAAATGTGTACAAACAAAAAACTAAGCCTACAGCTTCCATAGAACTATAAAACTTACTGCATCCTGCTGACTCTCTTGCTAAATCTAAGTCACTGCTCATGACATGAGTAGTGTTAGGATGGTGGCAATGGCGGGACTCCAGTGGGGGTGCCTGTGCCACTGTGCACTGGAAATGATCCCAGACTCTCTGATCTTCACCTTAGAGAGACCGCTGCAGGGCCACGGTGCCTCCAGAGTGCTGTGACATCATTTGGCCTCCGCGAGAACCGAACACAATTATGAAGTCTGTTCTTTGCTCATTAGCTGTGACAGTTAAAGTATCACCACTTGGACTCAATGTGATGAATTCTGAAGCAATAATTGGTTAGAAGCCGCTAAGCTGTTTTGTTAAGATTATGGCTGAAATAAAAACATTTAGACACTATCAGGACTCAGAGACCGACAGAACATTCCTGGTGGGTAAGAGTGTGAGGCGCACTCAGGATCGCTGCTGTGTGTCCATGCTGTGGTCTGGTGAGCCGGCCACTGGAAGCTGAATGTCCTTCGCCTCGCTTCCAATGCAGTAGATGATGATAGCGCTGTAGAGCTGTTGTGAGAATAAAGTCAGATGCAGTAAATCTCGTAGTTCAGTGCTGCCCATGAAGTCAGTGAGTGCCAAAGAAGTCATGGATTAAAGAAGAAAGTTAAGAGGGTTTCAACAATATAATGTTGTTTAAGTTGTTTTGGATAGTTTTATATGTCTGATCAGTCCGATGGAAGGTACCAGAATGAGGAGGATTATCAGTGGAGGGGTTGACCACTGTCTTGCTCACTCTAGTCATCCATTTAAATTTTTGCATGCACTTCCATGGTGTGCTTTGCTCTCTGAACTGTACACTGAGCAGAAAGAGTCCATTGAAACGTGTTGCCCCACGTGTCTTATAAGGAGCAATAGGTATCAGCAATTTGAGGAGAAAAATCTCCCCAACCAACTTCTGCCTGTAGATTCAGATGGTTGTAAATAAATGTACTCAATGTTTATCCCCAAGAACTGAAAAATGACAGCCAAAAGGAAGGATGGAAATACCTCTTCTGAAGTAGATTCTATCTAGCACCCATGAAGTACATTTGTAAGCCACCGAGGTTTTGAGGTGAGAGCAAAAACCCTTCCTGTGAGCCAAACATGGGGGTAATTGTGCCAGTTCTACTCTGGAGTAGCTCTGTGTGGCCCTGAGACTGGCCTGTGACTTGCGGAGTTAATGATTACCCCAGCAGTTCTCTAAAACTCCTCGGTTCCAGGTGCTGCAGGCAGTTCACCTGCAGAGGAGTCTCCAGGAACCAACATGTTCCCTTGGCTCTTTGGGGCTGGACTGGTGGTTCTGAACCTAGTGACCTCTGCTAGGAGCCAAAAGACAGAACCCCTTAGTGGCTCTGGGGACCAGCCACTCTTCCGGGGAGCAGATCGACATGACTTTGCCATCATGATCCCTCCAGGAGGCACAGAATGCTTTTGGCAATTTGCCCAGGACACTGGATACTTCTATTTCAGTTATGAGGTGGGTACTTGGGCTCCTCTGGTCATACTGAAGACTTGTATTTTGTTTCCTTTTTGTAAAGTGGGTCAGGTTTTAAACTAACAGGTTCTGGTTGTCTTTGTTATGCTGTGATTCCCCACTTGTTAATGAAGTGGACCTGCAGTTAGACGGAAACTCTTGGGGGAACAATCACTAAAACATATGGCTTGGCTTCTCAAAGTGGGGCAATGGGAATGTGCTCAAAGGCCTGGGATAGATGGGGTACCTCTTCCTGGAGAGGTCATCATCACATTTACTGGGATTTGGAGATGAGAGCGGGGAGAATACATTTTTAAAATATTAATATGGACATGGTGGTACAAAGTCAAATGGAAAGTCACATGAACTTTGGAGACAGACCCAGATTTCAAAGAAAAACACGTCAGTTTACAGGTGTGAAAGAGCAACATTCACTCCCTGTTTTTAGGGGTAATTCTGGCAAATTGGAGAATCACTGGCTCAAGGTTTCTCCATTCGGCCATGCAGTCCCATTTGTGTTAGGAAGGTAAATGTTCTCAAGTTGCCTGTTCACAGGCCAAGTACGTTCACTCATCCCGTAGTTCACACCACAGCGCCTCAGGACAGGCTGCTCAAAACCAGTCAAGTTACAGGCTGTTCATTTCCTTTGTTCTTAGAAACCTGTTAATTTTCTAATTAGTTTACATAGTAATAGATTATGTATACAGCTCTTACTCCACTCTACTGTAACTTAAAACTTATCAGAGCTTTTTCTTATCTCTAAATTTGTAATAAAACAATTGCTACCAGTCAGCTCACTGTAGCCTGGGCTTATCAAGATAGCGCTTGGTGACAAGTGCCTATCTAAGTGCCTTATTTGCTGTCATGCATCGAATAAGTCCAAGTCTGGGCCAAAACCAGGGGGCTCAAAACCAAGCCAGTTCAGTCAAGAATTCTACAATCAGAATCATATACACCAACCGATACACACCAGCTGTATGGTCTGTGACATGTCTTCTTAATGGGTGCTATAGGCATTTGGGGCAATTCTTTGTCCTGCAATACACCCCCTCCCCCACCACAATTGTCTCAATTCAAATTCCCAAAAGGGGTCAGGCGTACCCCACAGGATGTCAGTCTGACCACTTAACCAGCTTCTTGGTGACGTAGCAGGGGCTTTTCTCCTTTCATGTGTCTTGGCAGGTGCAGCGGACCCTGGGAATGTCACATGACCGGCATGTCACTGCCACTGCATATACCCCACAAGGCTTCCTCATAGAAAACTCTCAGGACGTCCGGGGCCAGATTAACTTCTTTACTCAAGAGACAGGTCTGTTTTCATCACCACAGCTATTACAATCATAGGCTTCTTTGAAATTTGGGAAATGATGAGGAAGTATAGAAATTAATTAAGTACCTGAGATGTAAAAGCCATGGCTTTTTCACATAGTGATGGTAAAACAGTAGGAAAAAATTTAGTCTTGAACACCAAAAAACATGTTTGCCAAAGACTGCTGACAGTCAAGGATATTAAGCCACAGTCCACTGGCACTTTGGGGACAGTGTCTCCAGGTGACTAATTATTATAACGCCAGGGTCCTGAAGCTCAATTTTATCTCATCATCTCCAACTGACCAGATTATGGGAAAGTGACCAAACAGACTCATTTATGATACAGAATTCCAATTAATAAATTTATGATGGGATAGAATCTTTTTCCAGTCATTGAAGTAATTGAGCCAGTTACCACAAAACAGACTCAACAAAAGAAATGCACGGCCATGACAAATATCCGTATGCCACAACAAAGCACTTCCCTGGTCACCAGCAAATTCCTACAGCCAGACAGAACCCGTCCCCACCCTGGACAACACCAGTCAGTTTTAGTTGCCCTCTCTACCAGCCAGGTGTGCAAAAAGACGTTTCCTGACAGTGTTTCTCAACAGGAGCATAAGACAATAGTTCATTGTAAAGCACAGGATATTCAGCATTATAAGATATTTAGCATCTTTGGGCCCTCCATGCCAGTAGTGCCTTACAATGATTTCGCCAGATCCATTGCCACACCTTTCTAATCCCTTTCTTCCCTCCCCCCCCATTCCCCCCGCGCCCCGCCCCCCCCACACGAGGGGGGGCGCCCCAGGTTGAGAACCATCACCAGTAATAACCCAAACCGTCAGTCCCTGTACAGACCACCTTGCAGTTAGTTACTCGGAGGATAGTTTCTTTCATTCACAACACGTCGATTTTTTTTCCCTAGTTTCAAATTCAGGATGTTATCCCCCAGCTCTAATGGTGAACAAGCAGCAGGCAAACACCATGCTATTAATTTCAACTCAATTTTTTGAGAAATTCCTTAGTAAGAGATAGGGGAATTTAGGTTGAAAAAGAGGGAGAACACATTGTTTTCTTTCCAGTATAGAACTAGTTAGTAATATTTGGTAGAACAATTCTAAATAATATTTAGTACAATAACTTTCATGTAGGATCAGTGTCTTTCTTCCACATCAAAAACAATCTTTGTACTTGCTAAGTAAAAAGAAGGTGCTAAAGCAGCACATTTAACACTGTAGAACAGACATTTCCAAGGAAATCTAAAGGGTGGGAGATCAGCAAAGGGTGGGAGACCGAGACTGGTAATGACCTAAGAATTCCTTCAGGTTTTTATCAACTTTGTCTCAAAAATCAGCAAAATCACTTTGGTTCTGTGCAAGTGTACCTCAATTTTGGAGTCTTCTATGAGGGGCCTGAAATGGACCACAAACAGAATGAAAGAAAACAACTGAATGACACTCTGGATGCAATTGAGGTAATTATTTTGTGGGAGAAATATCTGTGGAAACTGATTTTAAATTTAGAGGAAAGGTTAAAAATATGAGAGTAATATCATTTGAGCCAAGGGCTCATTTGGGTACAAACCAAACAGGCAAGGGGATTTGAAACCTTTAATTTTTATGACTTGGAGCTCTTGAAATTCCTCATTTGTTTTATACTAGGGATTGGCAAACTACAGCGCATAGGCCAAACCTGGCCCATGGCCTGTTTGTTTTTTAATTGAGATATAATTCACCATTTTAAAGTGTACAATTCAGTGGTTTTTAGCATATTCCTAAGGCCCTGCAATTATCACAAGCATCTAATTCCAGAACAGTTTCATCCCCCTAAAAAGAAACTCCATACCCATTAATTACTCTGTATTCCCCATACCCCCCAACTTTCACTAGTCTACTTTTTGTCTCTACCAGTTTACCTATTCTGTATATTTCATGAGTGGAACCATACAATGTGGCCTTTTGTGTCTGGCTTCTTTCATTTAGCATGTTTTCAAGGTTTGTCCATGTTGGAGCATGTATTAGTATCTCACCCCTTTTTATGACTGAATAACATTCCATTGTAGGGATAGACCACATTTTATTTACCCATTCATCAGCTGATAGGCATTTGGGTTATTTCCAATTTTTGGCTATCACGAATAATGCTATGAATATTTGCATACAAGTCTCTGTGTTAAACATGTTTTAATTTCTGAATACAGTATACTCTGCTGGGTCATATGGTAACTGTTTAAGGAACTGCTGTTTTCCAGTGGCTAAACCATTTTACACTTCCACTGAAGTGAATGAGGGTTGCAATTTCTCCACATCCTCATAAACATGTTGTCTTTTTAATTAGCATTCTAGTGGGTGTGAAATAGTATGTTGTGATTTTGAGTTGTCTCCCTAATAACTAATGAGTATCTTTTCATGTGCTTGTCAGCCATTTGTGTATCTTCTTTGGACAAATGTCTATTCAAACTCTTTGCCCATTTTAAAATTGGATTGTCTTATTGTTCAGTTCTAAAAGTTTTTACATATTCTGGATATAAGACCTTTATCAGATGTATGATTTGCAGATATTTTCTCCCATTCTATGAGATGTCTTTTCACTTTCTTAAGTCTCCTTGATGCACAAAAGCCCCACTACCTGTTCTGTAAATGGTTTTATTGGAACACAGCCATGCTCACTTGATAATTCCCTATTGTCTATGACTGCTTTTGTGCTACAATGGCAAAGCTCAGTCGTTGCAAGACCGTATGGCCTGCAAAGCCTAAAGCATTCACTATATTATCTGGCTCTCTGATAAAGTCTGCAGGCCCTTGGCTTCTACCAGACACAAAGAACTGAAGACATCACTCAGAAGGGCGGTGATGTGCTGAATACGTATCTAAATCTAGACATACTGTGGATGGGCTCTCTAGTTTTAGCATCGAAGTTTTTCATTATAAAAAAATTTTTTTAAACTAAAGTGCAGGCCTTTTTTTCATATGCAGCAAAACTGCCATTTATCAACAACTATAATAGCCAACCTATTACATATCATAAAGTCATGAGTAAGTTACTCAACTTGCAGATAACTTGGGTTAGTGCTGCTGAGCACACAGGTGAGGCTAGATGGGGGGCAGGGAGGAGGCCTGTCCTTATTTCATTTTCTTCCCCACAGGTAAGTACACGGAAGGTACAGAACAACATCTTTCACATGTGGCGATACTACAACTTTGCCCGCATGAGGAAAATGGCTGACTTTTTCCTTCTCCAGTCAAACTATAACTATGTGAACTGGTGGTCAACAGCCCAGAGCCTTGTTATTGTTCTTTCTGGGATCCTGCAGCTGTATTTCTTAAAGCGTCTCTTCAATGTCCCAATGACTACAGACACCAAGAAGCCAAGATGCTGAGCTAAAATGACGACAGTGCCCTGGCTCTTTTCTTCTGGGGCAGAAATTTGGTCAAAGCTTTGGTGAAATCAGCTTTGTAAAGTCCTTGGGGAAAAAACCAACTTCCCCTCTTAGAAAGACTTAGTCTGTTGCTCTCATCTACACAGGCAAATGGCAATAAAGGAATAAAAATATGTTAAGTTTTGATGTTGGTTATTTCTAAGGTGTGCACTAAATGTTACCATCAAAATTCCATCATCATACAGTGATCATTTAACCTTCACTAAGAGGTTAACAGAATCTTGGAAGAGAGAGGAGTTGAAAAAATTGGGATAAAAACATATAAAAAAAATTGGGATAAAAACATATAAAACCCAGTTTTATATGTTGCATACAAAAACAGGAGTTGGTAGAATGCTTTTTTATAATTGAAAAATGTTTTTATTTTTAGAGATGTCGACTTTGGAATTTAAAATAAGCAGTATATTCATTAGAAAACTTTTATAACACAGGAAGTTTAAAAAAATTTTGTCTGAAATGTTTTTCATTAAAAAATATTTTAATTCTAAAAATGATTTCAAGAGGCCTGGGGAAGGATGGAGGAGCTGAATTACTATTTCCGAGTCTCTGATGAGTGGTTTTGTCCAGTCCAGTAAGGTAAGTAAAGGCTCATAAGGAAAATCGTGTTTTAGGAAACCAAGGTGATGAAAACAACATTCACTGTGATCACACCAGCAAGAACAAGAAAAAGGAAACAGCTTGTAAAAACCAAGACAATATAATCAAAATATACTCATAAAATCCTACTCTTAGTAACAGAAATATTCAGTATATGCAACATAAAGGTAATTCTTACCATTTATTCAACACCTATCATTTGCCAGGCACTGTGCTAAGTACTTTACAATCATGATTTCTAACTCTAAAAACCATCCTTAGGTAGATGCTTAAAGCTGTTTTTTGAAACAGATGAAGAAAATGAAGATTAAAGTTTAATGACTCATCTAAGGCGTCGTACAGCTGGTAGGTAGGTATCAGAACTAGGGTTTGAATCCAAGTTTTCCACCCACACCGCAGAGCACCTACTATATAAAAAATTCGCAGAATAAATTGTTATTGTACCCAAATTTCATTTGTAAAATCCCAGACATGGCCTACTATTCTGTTATGGCAATATCTATCTTTTGTAATATAAATAAATAAGAAAATCCATTGTGTCATTGTGAGCTTGAAAAAACATTATCACAGAAAACAGTAACAAGCTACTCTTATCTTCAATTCCAATGATTAGTTCCTGTTACTCAAAACAAGAAACCCTCTGATGCAAATACAAAACACGGTATTCACAAACACAAAGATCCAAAACTCCATTCTTGAGCCATTTCTGCTTAATAAGAATCCAGCCTGCATTTGTCCGTAATAGAATATTAAACTAAAAAGTCCCTGAAGAGGTCAGTGTTGACAAAATTCAACATGATGGTGGAGCCTAACAGACACAGGAAACAAAGCTAGGCCCTTCTACACAGCCATAAGTCCTTGCGATGATTTCGTTTTAAGTCAATGTCTCTTCATGTCGCACATATTCCCCAATGTCTGCTTGATGAAATACCACAATCGCCATGGGGTCTACTTTCCTGCAGTCTTGTGTAGACTTTGCTGCCACCCCAAAACCCTGGGATTCAAAAGAAGAGATACTGATTCACTCAAGTCATTCAATAAGCACGCATTGAGGGCTAGAAATAACAGACGAGAAAAAATACAGTTCTTTGAGAAATTCAAAAGATGCTGAGAATTTAGTCTCTGAAGCACACAGATTGAAAATACATCCTTCTTGAATAAAAAGATACTTAATTTTTCTAACAGCTGCCATCAGTACTCACCAAAGGGATGTCTGCCATGGAGTACACCACCACTCCCTGGTACTGAGAAGTATTTTCAGTGATTCGACCCAGTCCAGATTTCAACACATGATTCCCATACAGGAAGGACTGCTCTGCTCCAGGCTTTATCCACACTTTGTACTATAAAAAAGAATTAAATTCAAGAAACATAAAAATGCTAATAGTTATGCCCCTGCAAATAAGCTGGCTGCTGGATCTGTGCTTAAGTTCTCAAAAACATTTTTAAAAAGATGCATGATTCCCTCCAATTGTGCACCCCCTAAATAGAACTGCCAGGAGGTTCTTTCCTCAACTCTACAAGCAACTTCCCCCCTGGACAGTTTAACAGCCCTTTTTGTGGACCCCACTATGCTCTTCGTCACAGTCACCTATTTGTTTTCCGATCTTCATTTGGGTTTGTGCAGCTTTGCTACTTTGCTGGAGATAATTAGGGCTATGCAGCCACACAGCACTCCTGTCCCAGAGCCCTAACCCTATGCAAGGAGCACAACACACAAGATCTCCACGTGCTGGCAATCATCTCACGCACTATCCGTGGCAGAGAAGCTGCCCAATTATCTGCGTCCTGAGGAGGGCCTCACCCCCGACTTCCTCCATTCCCCAGTGGCCGACTGGAAACCACCCCACAAACCTTAGCATAGGGTGCGAGATAATCCAGAGCTGTGATGTGCAACCGGAATTTGTGGGTCTTAGTGAATTTTCCGAAGCAGGTCCCCAGCGACACTAGCTTGTCACCGGAGATGTTGGCAGCCAATTTCAATATTTTTTCACTAAAGGGGTAAGGAAAAAGAAGATGTCAACTAAGGACGCTGGTGGGACCCAAGACCCCACCCGGGTCCATGCTGCCCACCCGACTCCGCCTCACCTCACGTAGTACACCCGGTCGTTGTGCAGCCTGAAACAGTAGGTGCCGTCAGGCCTGTCGACCAGCAGCTGAAGATTCTCCCCGATGCTGCAGGCAAAGGGAGAACTGGAGGCTGCGTCCGGACCGACTCGGACCGGCCCGGCATCCCACTCCACCCACGCCCCCGCCCGCCATACACACACTCCGTCTTTGGCCCCGCGCGCTCTTACTACTTTGCTATCTTCTCAAACATGACACGGGTCTCCTCTTCAGTCAAAGGCCGCATTTTCCCGCTGTTGGAATACCGAATCCTCGTGCCTCGGTCGCCGGAAACGGAAGTCAGCCACCAGCTGCTGCCGGGCAACCCCAAAGCCCGCCTCTGTAGCCGCTTTCCATTGGTTCCCCCCGCCAGCGCCCCGTAGCCTGGAGGACCGTCGGGGAAAGAAAGCCGGACAAGAAACCATAGAGATCGGAAGTGTACCCCTGTTGCTTCCGGTCTCAGATTCGGAACCGTGCCCTCTCTAGGCCGGAGGGGAAGTGACGCTGTTGTTGGGAAGATGGCGGCGATGGTGACGATTCCATTTTCAACTTCGGCCTCCGCCACGGCCACTGCAGCAGCACTCGGGGAGGTGGAGGATGAAGGTCTCCTGGCATCGCTGTTCCGGGACCGCTTCCCGGAGGCCCAGTGGCGGGAGCGGCCCGATGTGGGCCGCTACCTCCGAGAGTTGAGCGGCTCCGGGCTGGAGCGGCTGCGTCGCGAGCCCGAGCGCCTGGCGGAGGAGCGGGCCCAGCTGCTGCAGCAGACGCGCGACTTGGCCTTCGCCAACTACAAGACCTTCATCCGCGGCGCCGAGTGCACCGAGCGCATCCACCGCCTGTTTGGCGACGTGGAGGCATCGCTCGGCCGCCTGCTCGACCGCTTGCCCAGCTTCCAGCAGAGTTGCAGGTGCGGCGGCCCGGCGCTCAAGGGGCTTTTGACAACTGTGATAGCTGACATTTACCATGATAGAGATAGCTAACACTTGCATAGCGCTTACATACCATGTTCCAAGCTCTCCTCTGAGCATTTTATTAGTCCATTTAAACTTCACAACAGACTTCGAGGTAGGTACTGTTTTTCCCATTTTATGTATGAGGAGGTTGAGACACAGAGAGGTTAGTGACTGCTCAAGGGCACAGCTAGTAAGTTTCCAAGTCAGAATTGGAACCCAGCAGTACGACCTTCACAGGGCTGTTGTGAGCACTAAATAAAGAAAATCCATGCAAAGCACTTATCATTGGATCTGACATACTTAGTCTACAATTGGCAGCTTAATATATATACATATTTATTTAAACATGTATAAACATACATAGACACAACATATCCACACGACATCTCAAACCGGAGGTCATCTGCTCCAAAACTTGCATTGATAGAAAGCTGTCAAGGAAACCCTATTTGGGGGTAGCAAAAACTATCAAAAAAAAAAAAAATCCCTCCTTTTGAGCCATATTCTGCCTTCCTACATCCTCAACCCATTATCACTAATTCTGCCTTTCATGATGTTTTAAGTTTTCTTTCAAGTCTTAGAATATTTGCTGATAGCTTTTGTACCTTTCCACCCCCAAGAATAAATAGGGGACTTTATCATAAAGCAGATGTGTGCCATTATTAAGAAGAAATGGAGACCGTGATGGGAACTAAGAATATATTAAGAAACTGAGGGAACTTAGGAATAAGCTCGTAGCCTCTAGGCTGGTGAGTTCATTATTATGAAAATAAGCATAGCTAATAAAAGAACATTTACTCTGTTAGGTTCTGTGTTAAATGCATTATACACATCATCTCATTTAATCCTCACATCCTTATGAGGTGGGTCCTCATTACTATTTTACCAATAAGGAAACAGTTAAGAGAGCGTAAGTATCTTGCCACAGCTAGTTAAGTGGCAGATCTGGTTTCAAATCTTTTTATCATTTATTAGTGTGTGACCTTGGACAAGTTGCTTAACCTCTCTGAGATTAAAGATTCCTCAGGGGTACTTACTGCGTATGTTTGGTGTGAGGATTAAATCAGATAAACCACCCAGCCCAGTGCCCAGTTCAGAGTAAATGCTTGGTAATTATAGTTAAGGTCTGGGTGCAGAACAGTGAGTGGCCAATGTTCTCCTGACTGTTACTAGGAACTTTGTGAAAGAGGCCGAGGAGATCAGCTCAAACCGCCGGATGAACACCCTGACTCTAAACCGGCACACAGAAATCCTGGAAATCTTAGAGATCCCTCAGCTGATGGACACCTGTGTCCGGAACAGCTATTATGAAGAGGCCCTGGAGCTTGCAGCCTACGTACGCCGACTGGAAAGGAAATACTCCTCCATCCCTGTCATCCAGGTAACCAACTTGCCCAGCGAGGACTCAAACTGATTTCTTGTAATCAGTAATTCTGTGTTCATCACTGAACCTTAGGCAGAAACTATAGGTAAACTCCTTGCATGTGTCACATCAATTTCTCAGTTTCAAGCCTTCAGGAAGGCTTGAACATAAACTGGACATTCATTCATCCAACTGAGAAATCCTAATCTGTGTGCCAGGCACTGATCTAGATGCTGGGGCTACAGTGTGACCAAAGCAGACAAGGCCCTGGCTCTCATGAATAAGCTGATAGTTGGCAAATAAACGAAAAAAAACGTGATCATCCTTTCAGATAGTAGTAAGTGTCTGGAGAAAACAAACCAGGGAATGCGGCAGGAGACCACTACTCTAGGGAGAGTGGTCAGGAAAGACTTCTGGAGAGAGAACATTTAAGCTGAGACCCAGATGGTGAGAGGGAGCCAGCCACGTGAAGATGTGGGGAGAGAGCAAACCACAAAATGCTAAGAACAAGACTGAGGAGGGAAGTTGGAGTGTTTAAGAAACACAGAAATACAGAGACAGCCAGTGGCGACTGCAGTGAGCAAGGGGAGAGCATTAGGAAGTAGGGGAGGCAGGAGAAGCAGGCGGAGCCGTAAGCCACGGTGACGCAGTACACATCAGCTTTAGGAAATGGACTTCATATGTCAGGAAAGCAGTGGAAATGTTGGTCTGCAGGATTCAGGGTTAGCGGGATGCCTTCCAGGGCGTGTCTTTCCCAGCATGGAATGACTCTCCCTCCATGTTGCTAGGGCATTGTGAACGAAGTGCGCCGGTCCATGCAGCTGATGCTGAGCCAGCTGATCCAGCAACTGAGGACCAACATCCAGCTCCCCGCCTGCCTCCGCGTCATTGGCTTCCTACGGCGCATGGACATCTTCACCGAGGCTGAGTTGAGGGTGAAGTTTCTTCAGGCCCGAGATGCTTGGCTCCGTTCCATCCTGACTGCCATCCCGAACGATGACCCCTATTTCCACATCACAAAAACCATCGAGGCCTGCCGTGTTCATCTGTTTGATATCATCACCCAGTACCGTGCCATCTTCTCAGACGAGGACCCATTACTGTACCCTGCCATGGGTGAGCACACCATTAATGAGAGTGCCATCTTCCATGGCTGGGTGCTGCAGAAAGTCTCACAATTCCTGCAGGTGCTGGAAACCGACCTTCACCAGGGGATAGGTGGCCGCCTGGACTCTCTGCTGGGCCAGTGCATGTACTTTGGGCTGTCTTTCAGCCGGGTGGGGGCTGATTTTCGGGGTCAGTTGGCTCCTGTTTTCCAGCGGGTGGCCATCAGCACCTTCCAGAAAGTAATTCAGGAGTCAGTGGAGAAGTTCCAAGATGAAATGAACTCCTACACCCTCATCTCTGCTCCAGCCATCCTGGGTAGCAGTAACCTGCCTGCTGCTGTGCCAGTCACTCAGCCAGGGACCCTGCAGCCGCCTATGGTGCTTTTAGACTTCCCACCCCTTGCCTGCTTCCTCAACAACATTCTGGTCGCCTTCAATGATCTGCGCCTCTGCTGCCCCGTTGCCCTGGTACAGGATGTGACAGGGGCGCTGGAGGATGCCCTTGCCAAGGTGGGCACATACTGGGCACATGTTGGCTCTCTACTGGGACCTTCTTTGGTTACAGGAGGCCGGACTTTGGTAATAAACCAGTCCACGTGACAGTGGTGCCTACTGACTTAGAGAGGTTTAATGTGGTTTTAGCAGTTTTTAATGGCTGCGCAGCTCTGGTTAGTCCCCCCTCATGGGATCTAAAACAATCCATGAAGTGGCTCCCTATAGGAATTATTCAATACTGTATTAGTTTTCTATTGCTGCATAACAAACTCCCACAAGCCTAACAGCTTAAAACAACAGATCTTTATCATATGCCAATATCTGTGGATCATGAGTTCAGGTATAGTATAACTGGGTCCTCTGCTCAGGACCTCACAAGGTTGCAGCCAAGGTGTTGGCCAACCTGTGGTCTCATCTGGAGCTTGGGGTCTCCTGTCAAGCTCGCTCACATTGGCAGATTTCTGTTTCTAGCAGTTACAGGACTGGCCCTCAGCTACACGCCGCCCCACTCCATAGGCAGTTCATACTGTGGCTTTTTGATTCTTCAAGGCCAATGGAAAAGCATCCCTCCTGCATGAATCTCTTAGGAAAGTCCTCGACCCTCTTTTAAAAGGCTCATCGGATTAAGTCAGGAGTGGATACCAGGGGGTGGGAATCACAAGAGTCATCTTAGAATTCTGCCTAACACAAGTACTACTACTACTGCTACTGCTACTATCCTAGTATGGTGCACCTTTCTTACACATTTAAACCTTTAGATATTGGAATGATTTCTTACAGTTGATGACATCTTATAATCACTGTCAGCCAGGTGGCAGTTGTGATGAGATTGGATAAAATCTTTCTGTTGATATCCTCCTGTAAGAGCAAGAAAACATGAGCATTGAAGCTTTTTAGAGTCAATGAAATTCAAGTAATAATCAGCTAATATTCGTATGGAACTTACTCCATGCCAGGTAGCGGTCATCATACTTTACATATATTAAGATTTAATTATCCTTACAACCCTATAAGGTAGGTTTTGTTGCTGACCCTGTTAAAACCGAAAAAAAGAACTGCTTAGGTAACAAAACTATACTTACAGTTATTTTAGTAACAACTGTGCTAAGAACATACAAAGGAAACTGATCTGTTGTGCTGCTTTCAAATCGAATGGGAGTTTCTAGGGCTCTTCCTAAGGCCCGGCATGCAGAGATGTGGATGAGGAAACAGGCCAGAGTGCATGGAGGGTTTAAGTAATCACTTGGAAGTCACAGAACCAGTAAGCGGCACAGCTAAGAACTAACCAAGAAGTTTAGCAGGAGAGTCTGTTATTAACCCGGTTATCGTGACATCTGTCTATAACATCAGCTAGGCAGCTCTGTTTCTGGAACTTCTTTTCCAGCTGTTTCCTTTAAAACTTTCGAGTGTTCTAGCTTCCTGGATCCTCAAGGCCTTAGTAAAAACCTTTTATAGTTTTTGCTTCATTTTTTTCCTGGATCCTACATAGTTCTGGTCCATCTCTCATGGGATTCAAGGACCATGTATGCTCTGTATAATTTCATGATGCTTTTCCACTAGAACTGGAAACAGAGCCAGCAATGAAGCAAGTTGGGTCAGAAATACATGAGTGAAGTGACAGAATTGTGAAGAGTGACCACAATTCTGAATTTAAACAAGATAGTAATATAATGTACTGTTTGGAATGACTTTCTTCATGAAAACTTGAGGGCTGCACATTTGTGTTTAGTGTCATGCATTGCTGATAGTGATAGACTACCCCAGTGATTGATGGTGCCTTTGTCTCCTAGGTAACCAAAGTAATCGTGGCCTTCCATCGTGCTGAAGAAGCTGCCTTCAGCAGTGGGGAGCAAGAGCTCTTCTTCCAGTTCTGCACTGTCTTCCTGGAGGACCTCGTTCCTTATTTAAATCGCTGTCTCCAAGTCCTTTTTCCACCAGATCAGATAGCACAGGCCTTAGGTAAGAGAAAGGAGAAAATATTTTTAAAACTACTTTATTGATACAATTCACATACTAAATAATTCACTCATTTGTAAAATTCAGTGTTTTAGTAAATGTACAACCTTTACCACCATCTAATTTTAGTACATTTCCGTCACCCCAAAAAGATCCCTCAGGCCCAATGTAGTCATTCTCCAACCCCACTTTTAGCCTCTGGCAACCACTAATCTACTTTTGATGCAATAGATTTGCCATTTATGGACATATCATAGAAATGGAATCATACAATATGTGTATATCTGGCTAAGTAGAAGAAGCCGTTCACAAAAGAACTACATATTGTATAATTCCATTTCTATGAAACGTCCAGAGAAGATGTTTTAAAAACATTTTTTCCAATTTGCCTTCACTTCCCTGTGCCCGCTTTCTCTGAGGGGTGGGGAGTAGAGTGGGAGAATGGGGGAAGCAAAGCTTCCCAAAGGGCAGTGCCAGTATGATCACACCACCACAGCGTAGCTCCTCGCCACTTTTCCCCTGTGCTTGTCACAGGGAAGCCAGTGCCTGTTGAGGTTCACTTGGCTCCTGCTGCACCTGCCCTACACTATGCGATTCCGGATTACCTTCCAAGTCCCGCTTTACAGTATAGCTTCCTGTCCCATATCACAAAGATGATTTACTGTACTGAAATGTGGTGATTGTGTCTATTACTTTCTCTAGTGTTTATTTTTTCCTGTAACACATCAGATTTAAATTTATTAAATTTATTAAACATTTTTTCCATTTCACTTTGCCTACCATCTGGGTCAGGCGTTCCTCCCTCTCAGCTCTCCAAGTACGGAAACCTTGGGCACGTGAACATCGGCGTCGTTCAGGAGCCTCTAGCCTTTATCCTGCCGAAGAAAGATACGGTCTGCCTCGATGACCAGGAGCCAGTGTCGGAGCTCCCAGCACCACCACCAGAACTCCCCTCGGAGGAGTCAAGCCTGGAGCCTGCCTCTCCGGCTTTCCCCGAGGAGGGGGCTTTCCCCGAGGAGGGGCAAGAGCAGGGTGAATCAGCGGAGCCCCTGCAGGCCGATGTGCCTAGTGCGGGCACTTAACTGGACTTTCCCGCTTCCAGAACCAGGCGCTGCGGGCAGGCCCTGGACAGCCAGGGAGCTACTGCAGCGCGCTGTTGGAATGAGAGTTGCCTCAACTGGGAAAACGGGACAGTCCCCGGGGAGAGGCTGCAGAGGCATTCATGAGAGGAAATTAAAGGGGAACCCTCTAGCCACTCATGTAAATGATTGCTCATACCATTAAAAAAGTGTAATTAAATAATAAAGCTGATTGACGTCACCGAGAGGCTGACAGCGTATTGTGGGCAAGCCCTGCTCCCGGAAGGGGCCCGGGAACTACGCTTCCCGGCGTCCCTGGCGGCGGAGGCGCTCGGCTACGGGAGCTGGGGAGGGACACGTTCGAACTGACTGCTCTATTCTGGCGCACCATGAGGGGGCTGAAGGCCTGGCGGCTGCTAGCAACGCTGCCCGCCCGGGCGCATCGTTTCGAAGGGCCGGCCCTGATGTGGGGAAAGGGGGCGGCGGGCGGCGGCACCCGGGCCTGCAGCTCCACGTTGGCCCAGGATGGCCTCGAGGGCCCGGCGCGCCGGCGCTCCTACTGGCGCTATGTGCGGCGACTGGTGCAGGGAGCGCCGGAGCCGCCGTACCTGCATGTGTGCCAGGTCGGGGACCCGGCGCTACGCGCCGTGGCGGCCCCTGTAGAACCAGCGCAGCTGGCGGGGCCCGAGCTGCACAGGCTGGTGCAGCGGCTGGTGCAAGTGATGCGGAGCCGGCGCTGTGTCGGCCTGAGCGCGCCGCAGCTCGGGGTGCCTCTGCAGGTGCTGGCCCTGGAGTTCCCCGAGGCGCTTTTCCATGCCTGCGCGCCCCGCCTGAGGGAGTCCCGCCAGATGGAGCCCTTCCCCCTGCGCGTGTTCGTGAACCCCAGCCTGCGGGTGCTGGACAGCCGCCTGGTTACCTTCCCCGAGGGCTGCGAGAGCGTTGCGGGCTTCCTGGCCTGCGTGCCCCGCTTCCAGGCGGTGCAGATCTCAGGTGCGGGGTAGCGGGAGCCCTGGGGCGTCTGGGTAAGCGCGTGCGTTTCTTCTGCCTCGGATCCCATGCGTTTCCGCAAAGCTCCAGTTCAAGTGCTGATACGTTGATGGCTGCTCAGCAGAATCTTCCGGCACTAACAAAGGGCAGCACCTGGGAGTGGATGGGGCTCAGGACTGACAGATTGGAATAAGGAAGCTCCTGTGAGAGCACAGCGAGCTCAGGTGGGGGTAGGGAGTATAGAGCGGGGGTTGGGAGGGTGGCCTAGTTCCCCTGTACCTCATAGCCAGTTCTCTGCTCAGAGTCCTCTTTCGCGCTCTGTTGTCTGTCTGTCTGTCTGTCTCTCTCTCTCTCTCTCACACACACACACACACACACACACACTTCTGCCCCAATGAGATCTGTCATGATGAAGAGGGAGAAGTGGGACCTGCTTTGCCCAGCCCAGGATGATAAGCCATTCCCAGCCTGTCATAAAACAGGATATTTTTGGGAATATGGTTCTTTGCAAGGGCTGGAATGATTGTTCCTCCTGAGCGAGTCACTGGGTCCAGAAAGTCAGTGGTATCCCTTATTTTACGTATATTGTACCAAGCTGAAATACTTTTGTTAGGAATTGAAAGCCAACAGCAATACTTCAGAAAGCAAGGGTGTGTTCAGAAGAGAAGCACCTGATTAGGAAGAGCATTTCTCACCTCAGCCCCACAGTAAGCCCAGCCTAATCATCGCATTTGGGACAGGTTGACTACTTGGTAACAGGGAGAGTTGAGGCATATTTTCCAGGGAGGATAAGGGCTGCTAAGTTCCCTTCTGATGTTGCCTCTGGTCGGTAGCAACAGCCAGGGGCAGGGAAAGGGCGAGGAGGTTGCAGATGGTGCAGTTCAGCATGTCCTCACGCGGACTGTAACTTCTTTCCAGGGCTGGACCCCAGAGGAGAGCAGGTGGTGTGGCAAGCGAGTGGGTGGACAGCACGCATAATCCAGCACGAGATGGACCACTTGCAGGGCTGCCTGTTCATCGACAAAATGGACAGCAAGACATTTACAAACATCCACTGGATGGAGGTGAATGACTAACGCTATCCTGCTGCATCGGGGGACTCTGAAAACCAGGTCACAAAACCTTTGGCTTTGAGCTGGGCATGTCTTGCCTGGCATTGCCTTGATATTGGCTCGGCCCTGACAGAAAATCACTGTTTTCTGACAAAGCATGCCAAACTGGGTTGGAGGAAGATGTTAAAAATGATTGCCCCGAAACGAGCTATGAAATACTTCCTTCAACTTAGGAAGAAAAAACTCCCGTAAAGGACTGGACATTTCCTGGCAATTTTGTATGGAGACGAGTGGGGCGATACCACTCTCAGTAAACATGACTTCCTAAGACCTGTGTAACCTATTCCCAACGCCAAGATTTGCTAATGATGGAGTCCCAAAATATCTGAGGGCTGTGTTTAAAAATGCAGGTGAAGGCTGTGGTTGACCTTTACTGAAGTCTTATTTTTTACACGGGATTTGTTTGTGTCTTACCTACAGCCCCTCTTTGCCTTGGCCACCAGTGTGCTCATGGCAGTAAACACAGGACAGAATGGCCCCAGCGCCTGGAGGTGTTCAGTGGCAATATTAACATGAATAAGGACCCACACATTTTAATAGGTTCAGTTACGGTTCAGGTTTCCACATTTTGCCTTCTACTACCTTTAACAGACGCAGGGAAGATTTTTCTGCTGAGATCTCTTGGGCAGCTGGTATTTGGCTCATTCTTTAGGTGGAGGCCATGCAGCAGGGCTTGGGAAAGGGTGACAGTTAAGAGGGAGCCAGTGAGCCAGTGCCTGTCACAATTAGGACAGAAACAGAAAACAGAACTTGTGCTTCCTGGTCACACTTATTTAGCACCACACTGACCAGTGGTTAACCTTAAGATACTGTCAAAGCTTTGTCAAGAGCTGAAGGATCTCGTTTCTTTAAGTAGTTGTCTTACCTCATTTTATGTTGAGTTGTACGTTGCTGGTACTTACCGAAGTCCTCAAAGCCCAAGTACCCATGGAGCAAGAAGTCCAGTAAGTTGTTTAGAGAAAACGTGTTTTAAACAGCAGTTAAAACGAACCCAGGAAAGACCCACTCTCCTCTACAGCTTTCTCTAAAACAGGCCAATTCTGGGGGGCCTATGAAGCCAAGCAAAAGTGAACTGGCTCTCTGTGCTTTAGCCTTTGGAGGGAACAGGACCTAACACTGCCCCAAGGCGAGGCTAGACACTCAGCTATTGGGGAGTCTACGAAAGTTCTCATTTATATTGAAAACATGAGTCCTTATGAAAATTAGAATTCCACCAGCCTCCTTTCCTTCAGACAGTATTCAGTAGTCCCTGCAGGGAGACCTCAGAATGTTCTGATGCTTCTTAGAGTGCTCTGAGGTTAACAGTCCTTAGTAATGCCTTTGTAATGTAGACCAGCAGCATTTACATGCAGCTTCCTGACCTGCAGGCCCAACAGTAAATGCTCAGAGTGGACCTCGGGGACTGTGTTGCTGGCATTACTGTTGTAACCAAATCCACACAGGAGGAAGCAGCTGGTCAATTAGTCAAGACACTCACTATACAGCCCAAACGCAAAAAATCCTTGCTTTTCCCATAAAGAAAATCTCTTCTACCTCAGGCAAATGTATCAGCCACAAAAAGCCACAAATCAGCATGAGAAATCAACTTGCACAGTGAAAGCCAATGTAGGCAGAAGGTTTAGAACAGAACTTCAGGTAGGGAAGAAATGAATTTCAGAGTAAGCATTTAGGGGAAGAAATTGCTCTGCACACATTCGCCATGTTTAACAGAGATGGTGAAGCCACAGCATCAGTCTGAGGTTAGTTCAGCTTCAGAGGGCGTCTGTGAAAGCTGTGACTAGTACCATAACAGCACTAAAGTTTCTGTTAACCACTGTGACTTGTCAAGGTGTTCAAGCAGCAGAAATGAGGAAGCAGGTTAAAAAGCAAGGACCTTCTGATTCAAGGTAACTGGAGGTAGAAGAAAACAAAACGCTAAAATGAAACAGTACAGGCAGGGGCAGTGTCCTATCCTGGCTTCCAGTTCAGTATTTACAAACAGTAATTGGCTGAGGGCACATAACTAACCAAGAACAATGTGGCCACTCCAGAGCAAGGGACAGAAGATTTGTCAGAGTTGCTGCGTAAGTGCCCTCTGATGGTCAGGCTGCTGGCGCTCCAGGTAACTGTTGGCAGGGCTAACCCACCAGCGCTGGAGAACAGCCCTGGGCCTGAGCCTTCACAAAACCCAGCGAAAGTTGGCTCGATGCAGCCAACACTCCTAACCAGGTCAAAGAAACACGGCAGCGCAAGGCTAATGTAATCTAAGAGTTGGCCGCATACTCAGTTCTGGAACATTTGGGTTTGAAGATGCCAGTTTTGGGAAGGGGGGAAACAACCAATTCCTGGCCTTTTCTGTTTTCACATGCTCGTGGTCAATGTGTGACAGCCTCTACTGCTTCTGCTCTGTCAGACAGCATGTCCAGGGATGCCAGCTCTGGGGCCGTGGGTGTCTCATAGGAGTCACAAATTCCAATGGCCAGAGGGGCTGAGTAGGCAATGCAAAAGTATAAACAGTCCACGTGAGGATGGCTGGGCTGGACAGCATGTCCCCTTCTGAGTGGGCCACCCCTGCCCAGCTGTAGACAGGTTGCCTTATAGGGACACAGTCCTAGCAATACCTAATCTCCCAGAAGCCAGAAATCTAAATTTTTATCTCTTAATTTTTAAATGTTGGCAGCAGACCAAACCAAACACAGCTGCAGGCCACGTCTGGCCCACAGGCCTCCCAGTGTGAGCTTCTGATCTGGAGGCTGAATAGGAAGCGCTGCCAGGTCCCGCAAACACCCCCAACCACATTTTCGAGGCCCTTGGGGAAGAAAGGTCTCATGAACCTGACTGGAGTACAGGCCTAGGAAAGGCGGCATTTGGTGACATTCCCACTTCCTACTCTGCTGAAGAGCAGACAACAGAGAAAACCAGAGGGTCTTTCTATTGGAAGCAAGCATGGCCTTCAAAGAGCCCCAGACAAGAGTCAAAGATGAGATCACTCAGGTGGCTCAAGAAGGGAAAAAGATTTATTAGCCCATTTCCAGGATAGAGACCTGAGGGCAGTGGCTGGGTTTAGTGTTCTCAGTGTTCTCACATTCAGAGGGAAGAAAAGGCAGTAGTGAAAGCCGCCTGACTGCCTTCACTTGTTCTGCTCCACACAGCTTTGTGCTCACAAAGGCCGTCCACTCCTCCTGCAGGGAGGACACAGGGCCCAGGATGCCAACCTAGGAGGGTGTGAATGGCTTGGCTTTACTCTTGGCCTCTATAGGCAGAGCTTGTGCTGGGGACCCAGGGCATCAGCCATTCTGTTCACAGGAGCAAAATTGGGTCTAGAAGGAACAGGCTGTGGGGGCTTCTGCACCAACCCCACAGCACGAGCTGCTCCCACTCCTTGGTGCTTCCAGGTGATTTTAACTTTATTTATAACCAAGACCAAAATCCAAGCAGCATTAATTTAGGGGAACAACAACAAAAAAAAAGGTTTAAAAAAAACCATGGAGGGGTAGGACAGGAGTTGGTGAGCATCCAGAAGAAGGAGGAGGAGGAGGAGGAAGTAGGAAGAGCCAATATTCCACCGGGTATCGAATGAACTTCTGCGTCTCTGGCCGGGGAGCCCCTTCCTGCTCCTCGGCTGGCGACCAGACAGCGGAGGGGACACTATAGTATCTTTAGGATGAGCCCTGGAGCCCTGACTGGCCACCGACATGGGGACTGCATGAATTTACCCCAATCAACCTCCCACATTCGCCATCACCCGTGTGAAGCTTTTAACTCTCTTGTCCAAAGTCCTCTGAGAATTTCTTCACTTTCAGGAGGTCATCTGCATTCACAGTAGGCCGGGTGGTGGCCAAAGACCGGAGCATGTCCGACTGCAAAGACAAGAGCGTGTGGCTGAGGAGTAGCCGGGCTCCAGGGCCTCAGCCTCCCAGCGTCGCAGACCCATGCAGTCCAGGGTGGGAAGAGGCCTGCTTTTGAGGCCAGCCACAGCCCCAAACGCAGAATGCCTGTGGTGGCCTGGTTTCTGCCTGGATGCCTTCTGTGACAGGGACGCTCTTCCCCGCTGAGGCAGCTCATGGCATTTGCAGACGGGCCTATCTCTGGTCTGAGAGAATCTAAGCTCCCTTCATCTCTTAACCCCAGTGGGAAGCTCTTTCTAACTGCACGCCCTCCACACCAGCCACAAAAGCAGACACCTGCCACACAGAATGAGCAAGTCCATCTGCAAGACTCAGATGAGGAGAGGTGAAGACCAGTCAGGTGAGAGGTGCCTGTGCCACTGCCTCAAGTCAAGCAGGGCGACGTACGTTTACTGGTCCCTTCTGTGTACAAAGCAAGCCAAACCCACAGAATGAGGCAGTCACAATAGCCCAGGACAGAGAAGGGAAGAAGCTTATTTTTATTCTTGGACTCAAGCCCCCAATTCTCTGGGCTCTGTGCGGTCCTCTCTCCCAGCTGGCCACTTACCATGCAAACCACAGGCTCTAAAAGTTTGTCACCAGGGACATCCATCCAAGTCATCTCTATGGCCCCTGGGTCCCCTGGCGAGCATGGGGTCAGGAGGTCGTCGATCATAACGCCGGGGTTGGTACGGGAAGGACCACAGACCTGAAACCAAACAGGAGTTTGACTGGCTAGAGGGGAAGGGGCAGGCCACCTCAGATTTCTGAGTCCTGAAGAAAAGGTAATGGTAGGAGGTGAACGAATGCCTGGGTTTCTAGGTCATAGTCTGAGGAGGGAAGGGCTCTTTCAAAACTCTCGGGCTGAGTCGTCAAGTGACTCAAAGTCTGACTTCAGAGATTCATGACTAGCATGCTATTCCAGCTAGTTTTCTAGAATCTCAATTTGTGGTACAAAATGCCTTAATATCTTCTCTTTCTCATTAACTCATATCTCACCATGAATGCAGTGACATCAAAAATGTTTTTCCAATCGAAATCTGCCCCATTGGCAACACTCTCCCAAACATCTGAAGGCTCATCTCCTCACCTCCTTCAACTCTTGATCCCAGTGTCACCCAGTGTGGCCTATTTTTTAAGAGTGCAACCTGCCCATCCCCCCCAAACCTGGGAAATGCCAGGCCTCCCTTTCTCTGCTCTGTCTTCGCCCTCCACACCCTCTGTTTGTTGCCTGTCTCCGCCAGTAGAAAGGAGGGCAGGGGTTTCTGTCTGCCGTGGTTGGTCATGACTGTTGTCCCAGCATCTAGAACGAGGCCAAGCACATAGTAGGACCCTCGGCAGACACCCGACAGAGGTCTGCTGGGTGAATGAAGTTCCTCCTCACAGTGCGTGATTTCGTACCCACCCCTTTGCAGACACTGACAGACCACGCTGACGGCGGGAGTAACAGAGGGGGCTGCCACAGCACCCTGTCCTCCAAGTTCACACAATCTGAGGTGGTCATGTTCAAGCAAGGAGAACTGCAGGGAAGGGGAGAGGAGGTACAATCCCAGCCCCTGGAGCCAGAGGGCTCACGGTGCACTTGCCCTTGGTTCTCTAGGAGACCCAAGAGGCTGTCACCTGTGAAGCCAGGGAGCTGGCAAAGCAAGCTGATATCCCCTTTCCTCTGATGCTTCCGGAGCAGTTCCTCGCTGGCCCACTCACCTTCTTGAAATGTGTTGCTGACTGTACTTTTCGAACGGGCTGCATGAGGGAGTCCCGCACGATGATGCTGATATCTGCACCTGAGTAGCCTTCTGTCTTCCGGGCCAGCTCGTGGATGTTGGCCTCCGTGAGGTTGTGGGGCGTGCTACCCAGATGCAACCGGAACATCTGGGCACGGGCGGCCTCCTCCGGCAACGGGATGTAAATCCGCTTTTCAAACCTAGAGAGCCAAGCACGAGGCTGGACTTGAGAACGGATGGCAGAATGGTCTTAATGAAGAGGCACAGGGGGGCCCTCCAGAAACTGGCTTCACTCAGGGCTCTGCTCACTGTGCAGACACAGAGAAGCCTCCAGAGAAATGGAGTCAAGCTGCACTCCCGGCTGCCAGAAGCGGGTCGACCACGGCTGGAGCAAGACCTCAGCCCCTGGCTCCTCCTGGGAAGACTCACCTCCTTCTAATGGCCGAATCCAACACCCATGGGATGTTTGTGGCACCAAGAACCAGAGTCCCATCGTTGTTATTCCCCACCCCTGTGGAGAAAGGGAGACAAGACATGGATTCAGAACACTTGGAAGGATCAGTCAGAGCCGGCGGGAAGGACCTCAGGGGCTTTATGTCCTGAACTAGAGCCGTCCCTGTGCCACCTCTGGCGGGGCCCTAACCAGCTTGGCCTGCTGGCCTCGGGAAGGGTGGAGAGGTGGTGGGCGAAGGCCTGAGGACAGGGAGCTGAGGACCGCTTCCCTCCACCCTAAGGACAACCGAATCCAGCTGCGGATAAATAATGAGACCCTGGCTGACTGTAGGTGGACCAAGAAACAGGAGGAAGCCCAGCACAGCACACACCCTGCATCTGGACCAGGAACTCTGTTTTGATCCTTCGGGCAGCCTCGCTCTCATTTTCGTTGCGGGATCCACAGAGGGAATCCACCTCATCGATGAAGATGATGGACGGCTTGTGCTGCCTGGCCAGCTCAAACAGGTTCTTGACCAGCCTATAGGGTGAGAAATGCGCTTGGGACCTGGACACCTGCACACATGCCCAGCCAGGGTTCCAGTCACCACTTCTCTCCTCTCGCCCTTCCCACGGGGAGGTCGAGGCCACAGTCATGCTTGGATTTCAGAAGAACTGGTGGTAACAAATCCTCTGGCAGCACTGTACCAAGAGGAAAAGCAAGCCTTGGCATCAGCTTCAATCCTGGCAGCCCCATACATTAGCTCTGGACTTAGGACAAGTCACTTCCCTTCCTCTCAGCCTGTTTCATCATCTGCAAAATGGGAGCCGGTGTGGGGAATGAATTAATAATATAAAGTCCCCAACAGATGATACTGACCTGATACCCAATTATTGTTAGTGCCGTTCCCTTCCCTCCATGAGTCCTCATCTCTCCCAAGTTCCCTTCCACTTTCAGCTGTGTTGGTCAGAACAGTGTCCCACCCAAGGAGCTAGCAAGATACCCCTCTGCTGGCTACTTCTCCCTGAAATCCAAGAGCAGCTCCTCTGGGAGGTGACTCCAAGGGCAAGGAAGCTGAGCCACCAGCAGCTGCCGGGGTTGCCAGCAGAGCAGGGCCTGGCGGCAGACTTACTTCTCACTCTCCCCCAACCACTTAGACATCAAGTCTGAGGAGGACACAGAGAAGAAGGTGGAGTTGTTGGCCTCTGTTGCCACCGCTTTGGCCAGGTAGGATTTCCCTGTACCAGGGGGTCCAAAGAGCAGTATCCCTCGCCAAGGGGTACGCTTGCCTGCAAGAAAGAATAAACTGAAGCTTCCTCCTGATTGGGGAAGGGGAACAGAAAAAAGCAGAGGAGTCTTTGTCACTGTAAATACAGTCAGAAAAGAAAAGTTTCCCAAGATAACTGACTGTAAGAGCAAAGGCATAAAGGAAACAGTTACCTGCCGACAGCTCGGTCCTAGCCCTGGCTCATGACCCCAGTGACTTTGCAAAGTGACATGGACTGGCTGGCACTGGTTCCTGATGCCCACCCACTGGGATGGTCAAGTCAAAGTTCTGGTCATAAAGGTTGTGACCAGAGAGAAGCCAAGGATTCGCTGACTGCAGGGGCAGGGCCCTTCCTGACTGGGACACACAGGAAAGCCAGGCCTTTCCTGCTAAGGACAAAGGGAGTCCAGTCACCACCTGCTCCAGGATACCTTCAGAGTGGGCACATCGAGCTGGTTCCCTCAGAAGCCTGACGTTTTTACATTGACGCCTACAGTGGCTCAACGCTTACCTGTGAACAAGTGTGGGAATTTAATTGGCAAAATGACAGCTTCTTTGAGGGCCTCCTTGGCCCCCTCCAGCCCAGCCACATCATTCCACCGAATGTTGGGCTTCTCCATCACGACGGCACCTGCGGAGGAAGGCAAAGCCGTTGACCTGGAGCCCCGCCCCATGTCCCCCTCCCATTGCCATGGGGCTCGAGCCTCTTACCCATAAGTTGTTCTTGCAGCTTCTTTTTCTCTGGATTATCCCCTTCGCTGTCACTATCACTGCTGGGAGAGGAGACAGAAGACGACAGGCTGGAGCAAGTGTCAGTTGGCAAGGAAGTTGTCAGAGTGAGGCCAGGCTTTGGCTGCTAGCACGGTGGTAAAGGGATGCTTTCCCTGCTCAACAGGGGTGACAGACCCACAGACAAGGAACCCGAGGACATTTAGGGCCCACAGTGGATCCTCCAGGAAACTCTCACACCCCAGCCTCGTTTCTTCATTAGTGGAATAAGAATAGAGGTGTGTGCCCTTTCTAGAGGCTGGAAAGGGACGCGTGCTTTGGCTGGACTTGAAGAGCAGCCGGGCAAGCCATTGGAGTTGTCACTGGCCTCTCACATGGACCCAAACCCAGGCCGCAAGTGGCTATGACTCGGAGAAGAGGTAAGTCTTTTTAAGTCTAAAGGGGAGCATCTGGACAAGGAACAAGTCCCTGTGCTGACCCCAGGGCCAGTTCCTGTCTAGCTGTAAGTGATTTGCTGTCCTCACCACCCTGGCAGCCCTCCTGGAGATGTCAGGTCTCCTGCCCCTTCCTTGGTGTGTCTCTCACTCCAGGAAATCCTCTCCACCCAGAAGCAGAGCCTCTCACTTCTGGGGAGGCAGCGGACAAAATACCCCCCACTCTCCTACTCCATGACCTTCCTGCCCAGGGCTCTCCCCCCGCCTCCACGATATCACCGGCCTTAGTGCTCAGCTAACAGGCATTTCCATGGTGGGTGAACCACAGGCGTGAGGAGAGAAACTGGATGGAACACTGGCTTTGGAGTCAGAAACAGAGGCCCTGGGTGTGGGTCTAGACTCCATCAAGTACCAGCTCTGTGACCTTGTCAACCTCTGAAGCCCTGAGTTTGCTGCATCACCTGTCAGATGAAGATGACAACTATAGTGACAACAGCAGGTGACATTTATTTAGTGCTAATTACACATCAAGCTCTATTCTCAGGGCTTCACCCCCTCATCTCATTTGCTCCTTAGAGCAACACTAGGAGTGACGTCCCATTATCTTCCCCCTCCTACAGATGAGGAGCCTGGAAGCACAGGGGGGTCATGGCACTTGCCCAAGGTCACACAGCGAGGAAGTGGCAGAGCTCGGGTATACCCGGGGAGTCTGGCTGGAGAGTCCGAGGCTCCTAACCTCCACGATGGCCCGCCATCCCAGCTCCAATGAGGTAACCAATGAGGGAACGTACATGGATGTATTCTGGAAAGTGCTTGATGAAAGTGCATGGGCATTATCATGTTTGTCAGTGGGATTCTCCAAAAGAAAGGTGCTGTACAAGCCCAAGGTAGCATTAGCACCAAGCACGACAGCGACACAGGAAAGGGGCACCCGCTCGTGGGGACCCGGGGCCCGGATGGGTCCCCCACACCTCCGTACTCACCCTTTGCTCTCACTCTGATTCTCTTTGACTGGCTTCTTGCCGTGCTTCTCTTTGTTCCGTAAATAGTCCTTCAGCTTCTCTGCCCGGTCTAGGTACTGCATGCACTTGGCTCGAATGCTCTCCTTGGCCTTGTCGCTGTGTGCTTCATCTGCAAAGGGGAACCAGAGAGGGGCTCTGAGCCCCCGGTGCCTGTCCCTGCGCAGCGGCCCGGCACTGGGGAGGGCCCCACGTGGGACTCACATTTGATAGCGTGTAGAAAATACTCCACGGCATGCTGGTACAGCCGGAGTGCCTCTTCATAATTCTTGGCTTTATCCTCTTCTGTGGCTTTTGTCACCAAGTCAATGGCTTTCTGGAAAGGTAAAGCAAATAGCTCAGAGTTTCCCAAGAGATCCAGAAAGCCCCTGGAGTCCCAGGCAGAAGGAATACATTGATGAGAGAGATTGCCAGGCCTGGGACTTTGTCAGTCGGCCTACTTTTCCAACATGAAAGGCCTTGAAAGGAAGCTTTAATAGACAGCCATCCCACTTCACAATACACTCAATACAGTGAAAAGCGACCTCCTTCTCAGTCCTGACTCTGAATTTCAGCAAATGGAAGCCTGATCAAGCAGCTCAGGTTAGGACTCAGAGGGAAAGATTCCTTTCTATTCCATGCCTCAAGGTAAAAAGAAATGGACCTGGACTCAGAGCCTAGAACAGGGGAAACAGCCGAACCAATTGGTATCTGTGTTGCTCAGCATGGAGGCCAGAAACAGCACTTGACCTCAAGGGCCAGAGAAGACCCAGTCAGCTAGGAAAGTCCATCGACTTGAGTTTTAAGAGATGGACTTAAAGGGATCTCTGCTTCCTTCTACTGGCCCGCCTGCTTCTCTAGGCTGAAAAGAGAAGACGGTTTTCTTCAAGTTGATCACTAGGGAAGAGATGCTTAGACACGTGGGTCAATACACCAGTATCTCCAGTACATATACCCCAGAGGTATATTATGTGCTGCCAACGGAGGGGAACGGTCCTCTGGAATCTTGTAAGAACTCTGTGAGAGTGTCTCTGTGCGTCTCATAAATCCTATAGGCTTGTGCTCTAGACTGAACTTAGAGCATACTGTATCTTTCAGGCATCTGCCCCACACCTACATATCCAGTTTTGGAAACGACAGCTTCACCAACCCAGGAAGTATTACCAGAATTATCCTCCTCAAGCTGATACAGCACTAGACACCAGGCGGGCGGATCCCACTGTATACACACAGTTCCGTCCACAGCAAACAACAAACCGCCTGACCAGCTCTTGGCAGGGCCCAGGCATTTGTACAGCCCTTCCCCATCTGAAAATAAGAAGTCTCAGAAAGAAAGACACAGATAGCTCTACAAAACTAAAAGACGGGTAGGTTAGGCCAGGTTGATGTTAACTCACCAGGTTGAAGAGATGAGGAAAGATGAAAGAATGTTGACTACTATTTTCAAGCTCAGCTCTCTCCACTACCTACAAATAGAGAACGGCTAGGAGCCCTGAACCTTCTGGGCTGATCATCAGCTTAAACACAAGCTTCACTGTCTACTCTCTGCCCCACGATGGCCCTTCAGATAAGACATGAAAGGGGTGTTCCTTTTCCCAGTGGCTTCTCTTCTCCAGAACAAACACTCCCAATTCCTTGGACATTGTCACTCCGTTCACCTTCTTGGTTAGGTCTGTCATTTTGAAAGGTGGGGCTCAGAACAATACTCCAAGTGGCAGAGCCCCCAGGTGGCAGAGCAGGCCCATGCCCTCCCTCCTTCTTGATGCTCTTTAATTAATGCACCTAAGACTACGTTAGATTTTTTTTTTAGCAACCATATACAGCTTTTCACGTATAAGACGCCTCAGTTGCAATTGAGAGGAACAGTTTTGCATAACAGGAGGGTAAGGTGACAAAACTAACAGCCCTGCCACATTTCTAGTAACAAGTATTGCAAAGGACAAGGATGAAAGAAAAGGGTTACGAAGATGTAACAGAGGAGCTGGCAAACTTTCTGCATACAGTAAATATTTTAGATTTTCCTGGCCATACAATCTCTGTAGCAATGACTCAACTCTGCCTTGGTAGCCCAAAAACAGCCAAAGATAATATATAAATGAATGAGCAGGGATGTGTTCCAATAAAACTTTATTTATAGACACTGAAATATGATTTTCATGTATCATGAAATATCTTTTCAGCCTTTTAAAAATGTGAAAACCTACAACATCATGTTACATGAAAGAAGCCAGTCACAAAGGACCCTGAACAGGCAAATCCATAGGGACAAAAGTAGATTAGTGGTTGTCAGGGGCTGGGAGGGATAGAGTGGTTGGGGGAGTGACAGCTACCGGGTGCAGGATTTCCTTTTGGGATGATGAAAACATTCTAAAAGTGATTGTGGTGATGGTTGCACAACTCTGTGAATATACTAAACGCATTGAATTGAACAGTTTAAATGGGTGAATTGTATGGCACATGAGTTATATCTTAATAAAGCTATTTCTTTAAAAAATAATGTGAAAACAAACTTTTAGCTCACAGGCCATACAAAAACTGTCTAGGCAGGTGGGACCTGCAGGTGGAAGTTTACTCACTGTTCCCACTTTTTCCTCCACCTGAAGTAACTAACCTTCCCTCTTCTACCTCCAGGTATCTGAATGCTACCGATCCTTTGATAATACCGTCAAATGCCTCTTCTTCCATGAAGTCTTGCCTCACTCCTGCAAACACTGTATCTGTCATCACTCACTGAGCACTCACTATGCAGTTGGCACCGTATTAAGGATGCTTTACCTGAATTAATCTAGAGCCACTGTCACAACAACGCTACAGGGTATTACCCCATTTTACTGACAAGAAACCGGAGAGACTCCAGGATCGTGTAACTAGACCAAGGTCACATGCTAGTGAGTGGCAGAGTGGAGATTCAAACCCAGGTCTGAGGCCTGAGTATGTTTATGTTTTCCGGCCCAGCAAGACTGGCAGCACCTGGAGAATGGGTCAGTCATGCATCCAGGTGGCGCCACCCCAGCACCACCCTGCACGATCTAGGGAATGAAAGGAGGGTCGTTGGCCGTTGGCCGAGAAGAGGAAATCGCAGACCAGGGAAGGAGCGGGGGTTTGTTGGGAGGCAGGAGGGGGGAGGGCGAGCAGCCGGACCGCGGGCCCGAGCTTCCCGGACGGTGCCTGTGAAAACGGGATGAGGCTGAGCCCCACGGCGGTACCGCGGCGCCAGCAGCACATAGCGGCCGGGGACTCCGCCCGGCCAAGGAGTCCGGGCGTTCTGGATGGGAGGCGGCCCTCGGCTCCAAGCGGGTGAACACAGAAACGGGCGGAGGCGGCGACAGGGCGGCTGGGCGAGGGATGCGAGACTGGTGCTTCGAGGAGGCCCTCCGCCCGCCCGGCTGCCGGCCCGCAGGCCCAGCCGCGCCTCCTTCGGCCTCCTCAAGCCAGCCGGGCCGCGCCGAGTACCTGGAGGGTTGACGTTGTCATTTCATCTCCTGGGTCCGACTCACACCCCGCGGTGCTGTTTGCGGCGTCGGTCCGGTCCCGGAAAGCCGAGGTGCTGGATCCGGCACAAGGAGCCCAGCGGGTCCGCGCTGGACGCGGGGAGGGTGGGCGCTGGCAGCCGGAGCCGAGTCTGAGGACGAGCGAGGAGTGCGGCCCAGAGCGGTCGGGCCCGAGCAGCGCGCCTGCCCCCCGGCGGCCATGGACCGCACTGCAGGTACCGCTCTCCGCGGCCACCAGGGCAGCTTGGGCGAGACCGGAGCAGCGGGGTGTGTCGGGGTGGGACGGGGGCGGGGCCGGGAGCCCAGCGAGGTTGGGGTGATGGCGGGGCAGGACGAGGGGGCGGGGTCAGGGGCAGGGCGGGTACGTAGAATCTTCAAGTCATAGACCCCATTTCGAATAAAACAGCACCTATAGGATAGTTATACCGGCATAGTAAACCTAAGTTCCAAGAGCTTTAAGTTCCTGATGGTTAATAGGGTATACTAATAATTAGTATCTACCTTTTCTGGCGTTGGGAGGAATGAATGAGCTAGCTAAAGTAAACACAGTCCCTGGTAACTTACTATGATGCCCGTGGCTCTATCTAAAGGTAGTTTTTGTTGGTGGTGCTTTTTGTTGTTGTTGTTGTTGTTAATATTAACCCTTCTACTTTTCTCTTTAGGAAAGTGGTTTCCTTAAACCTCCACAGCTGGGGGCTTTACCCCACCGAACTTCAGTATAGCAGATTGGTTGTTCACATTCGTTCGCTTGACAATATTTAGTCAATATACACAATGTGCCGAGTTCTGCGCTAGTTTCTGGGGATACAGCAATGACCGAAACCGCTCTAGGGGTGCCTGCAGTCTGAGCAGAAAGATGATGTTCATCAGGAAAAATGAAGTCATAAGCATGTTGAGGCATGTGTGTGAAGGTCCATGTACTATGTGGGCTTGTCACAGGCAACCTGCCCAAGATAAGGGGTCAGGAAAGCCTCCTATTTAAGTGGTTTGAGTAGGGTGAGGAAGAGCATTCTGGGTTGATGACACAGCCTGTGCAAAAGCCCTGGGCCCTGAGGAGGCCACTGGTAGAATTTAAGAAACTGGAGGAAGGCTAACTGTAGCCAGAACAGAAAGTAAGTTGAAGTTTGATGTGACCTGATGGTGGGGAGTTGGGCAGGGGCCAGGATATTTGGCTATGGTCAAGATTTTGGGTTTTATCCTAAGAACAATGGGAAACTTTTTTTTTTTTTTTGATAAATGACTCTAGCCCTAAAATACAGAACAGATTGCAGGGATGAGGTGGCTATTTTATATGAAGCTATTGCACTATTGCAGTAGTCCAGAAGAGTGAGGGAAGTTTGGACTAGGAGGGCCATGGAGAGACACCCAGAATGGGGAGGTTTTGGGAGATAAATTATAAGCACTTGGGAATGGATTTGATATAAGGTATGGTGAGGGGCAGGAGGGGACAGAGATGAGTCTGGGTTGCTGGCTTCACCACCTGGACCAATGGTGGTGCTACTGAGATGGGGAATACTGGACGAAGACCATGTTTTGGCATGTGGATGAGTAAGGAACAGCATGAGTTTGAGTTGCCTTTGAAATGTCAAATGTCACATGTACGCGTCTGGAAGTCAGAAGAAAGATGAGGGCAGGAGATGCACAACTGGGAGACATCTGGGTATAGATGGGAATGGAAGCTGTGCAAATAAGATCTCCAAGGGGAGAGGAGAGTGTAGGGTGAGAGTTTAGGACAGAGCTTGGAGGTTTGTTGGCTGACCAGAGGAGGATGAGCCTGCAAAAGCTCAGAAAGAGCTGGAGAGGTAGGATAGCCAGAAGAGTGTCCTGGAAGTCAGAGGAGGTGGCAAGAGAGCTGTGGGTTAGCTGACAACCTCGGCCAGAGATGTTTCGGTAAGTGATGGAGGCAGAAGCCACACTGCAGTGGGCCGGCTGTGAGCGGGTCATGAGGAAATACAGTCCATGGGAAGGCACAACTCTTTCAAGAAGTTTGGGGAAAAGAAAGGGAGGCCTACAGCAATAGCTGCAGTTGTGGGGTCCAGAAAGGAGTTTTTGATGGTTGTTAATGTGAGAAGAGTTGAACATGTTTGGAAAACCGATAGGAAGAATTTAGTAAAGAAGACTAACTAATGGGAATGGGATCAAAGCATAGGCAGGACTGGCTTTAGGCATTATAGAAGGAGTGAGGGAAGGATGGTAACAACAAGTTAGGAGAATACCTTTGGGTGGCTTCTGTTTTCTCAGTGAATTAGAAGCTGCAGAGGGAGGAGTTGGGAGGCCTGGAATTTGGGGAAAGTAAAGATAGTTTAAAATCATTTCAAGTGAACCAACAGTGATCAGTGTTAAGGGCAAACCTGGTAAAAGCTGGCAACCTCTATAAATGTATAGAGGTACCAATTTGCCTTGGACTTTTCTCCCCAGTACTCAGCTATTCATGTGCAGGGAGATGGCGGGATTCACCCAGGTGGCTCCTATGAAAATAGAGCAGCAAGGAATTCACAAGCTTAGCTAGTGTTGTACTACAATGGCTGGCTATGGAATCGCAGCCAGGTAAGGTGGGAGGTGAATAGAGAGAAGAGTCAGTGGATTAACTGAGGACCTAAAAGGTTAAAGGATAGTCACAGTGAGAGAATGCTGGAAAGGGATGCTTCAGGTACTGATTTCGGAAATGGCTGTTTCAGCAATAATGCAGTCTAGGGGGGTGACCAAGGGAGCAGGAAAATGGTGAGAGGGTGTGAAGGGCCGTCATCGGACATGGGAGATCGGGAACCAAAAGGCCAGGGTACTGAGCGTCCCTGTGGATGCGAGTCAGGATAATGACAGGAGTGGCAGGATACGGCCTTTGATGAGTCTGGGTAAGAAGGGGAGGCACACACCGTCCACACCGTCCAAGTCACGGCTTCTCTTCTACCCTGAACACTCTGCTCTTTCAGACACTGACAGAACTGAATGGGGAGACTCATTTGCTGCTATGGCACCTGGCAGTCACTGTCCTTTTGCATTACTGAGAGGACGGGGTTGGGTCTTTTCCAGGGGACTGGCACAAGATAGGTACTCATTTACTATCTGCTGGGAGCATTAATAATTAAGAATTAATAAATGAGCAAATGAAAGACAGGGACTCTAACTGGTGGATGAGAGTGAGGCAGAGAATTTGAGAACATCTTAACCCCACATATTAGATGGGCCGTGCAAGTTGGAAGACGGAATTAAAATGAAAAGTCTCTACAATTAGAAGAGGGCTGTATTCATTTGCCAGGGCTGCCATAACAAAATACTGTAGATGGGTGGCTTTAAACAATAGAAATGTATTTTCTCACAGTTCTGGAGGCTAGAAGTCCAAGATCAAGGTATTTAGCAGTGTTGGTTTCTTCTGAGAACTCTTTCCTTGGCTCTCCCATGGCCACGCTTCTGCTGTGTCCTCACAGGGTCTGCTGAATCACCTCTTCAAAGGCCCTTTCTCCAAATACAGTCACGTCTGAGGTGCTGGGGGTGGGCTCAGTATATGAATTTTGGCAGGGCACAATTCAGCCCATAGCAAGGGCTGGGTTTGTGATCCACTGGCGGTGTTCATCTTCTCTTTGTTCTGCCTACTCAGCTTTCTTGGACCTCTTGCTTAGCTTCTGTGTTTCATGTACCTGCCATCCAGATACAATCACCCTGCTTATCAGGCAGAGCTTCCCAGAGGACGCTCCCCCCCACAGAGGAAGCTCTGTCCTGAGTAGCTGCTTTTGATGGCAGGAAATGGGATCTCCTCCCCTTTCACTTGGTCATCCATTGTTGACTTTCTCCTTAGACAATGGCTTGAAAACAGTCTTTGAGAACCCCTTAGTTCTGCAGTGGTGTTGCCATTTCTGGGGATGGGGGAATAAAAAGGAAGGGGGAATAGTGGCACTAAGTTATTTGTGGGCTGGCACATGGGGTATGTTTAGGCTCGATGATTCTGAATCAGATCAGTAACTTCATGTTCTAAATGTCTCACAAAGCAGAAATCAGATTCTCAGCTCCCACACTTTAGCTAGAAAGTTATTGACTTGCAAATGCAGAATTCTCTTTGCCCTTTCTTGCACAGCACTTTTCTAGATTGGATTCTGATACTGAGAATTTGGCACTTCTTGTAAACGCAAGCTTGGACCAGTCAATCAACTGCTTAGCTAATAAAACCTAATAAAACCAGAATATATGAATTCCAGCGTTCTAGAGCTCGTGCCAAGGAGTAGGTTCCTGACAGTTTCTTAAGGAACCCTGGATGGGGCCAAGACAGTGTGGAAGAGGAGGAACAAAAATTAGGTTCACTGAGTAACACTTTGGAGAGGCAGGGCCAGGACCAAATTTTGCCGAGGTCATGCAAAATGAGTGACTGACACCCAAGTTAACGGAACACTGATGATTCCTAATACGATTCCTAAGAAACCATCTCCGCTCTCACTCCTCTGTGTGATTCAAAGTATGATAAAGCTCTCATCATACATCAAGTCACTGGTGGAACTAGAACCAAAACTGAGTTTTTCAGTTTGGAGTTGCCCGAAATCTGCTTTAAAATGGCACCAGAAGAGACTGATGAGACATGACAACCAAATGCGACATGTGATACTGGCTAGGATCTCGTGCCAGAAAGGAAAAAAACATTGTTGGGACCGTTGGTACCATTTGAATGGGTATGTGGATGGATGGGGTGGTAGTGTGGTACGAATGCTGGTTTCCTAATTGGGAGAGCTGTATGGTGGCAGGGCAGCGTCCTTGTGTTTGGCAGGTACACACTGGAGAGTTCAGGGCTGAGACAGCATCATGTCAGAAAAAGACAAGAGAGGGTAATGGAACCAATGTGGTAAAAAGTTAACAATTGGGAAATTTGGGTAAAGGGAAAGTAGGAGTTCTTTGTACTGTTCTTAAAACTTTACTGTAGGTTTGAAACTACTTTAACATAAAAAAATGAAAAATTACAAGTCTAAAAGCAATTTTTTTATTTACAGTATAAAGGTTACAAAGGTATATATGTATTTATATATAATACCCTTAAGTTACAAATTTTCATTGTAATATACAATGCTATATGTTGACATGCAACTCAAGGGAAAGTGTTGTCTATGCATCTGTATTTATAGAGTACACATACATAAAGCTTTTTTTTTTTTTTAAGAACATAAGTACTGCCCTGTTTTATGCCATGGGTTTTGATTTGGTAGTCTGGTAATGCCAGAAGATTTGGAACTTAAATTTTACACAATACTTAAAGTCTTGTTTAAATACTAGGTTCTAAAAAGAAGGAAAAAACTGATCATCACATACTTTTAATTCTTTGTAGAAGTATTATTCTAGCTTTCTAAGTCTTAATACTTAACAAAAATGAAAACTGCATGGGACAGAATACAAACAAGTGGGTATAGTCAAAGTTTGCACAGATTAGCCAAAATAGGCCTTCATAAGTAGTGGTTTGCCACATTATCTATCTTCTAAAAGACCTTGGGTCTGATACCAAAAGGGAAACAATTCTTTGAGCACCAAGGTCTTATCACGCTGAACCTATTCGACAGACTGTAAACACAACACTGGAGTCCTATATTGGAGGGGGATAAAAATGAAACTGGTTCTTATGATAAGGGCAGATTTGCTGCAAGTTGGGAAAAGCATCATCAAGATGGATGATTGTGCCAAACCCAAAACTTAGTTTTAATCCTATCCTTTCCCCCAAATTCTATTAATTTACAAAACAGAGGTGAAAAAATGTAACTCACACCCAATTGAACAGGACTGAGATAAAAGGAGAGCACTTCTTCCAACCTAGAAGGAACAGACACTTACATGACAATACTTATGTGCTGGTTCTAATATATAATCATTAGCACCTGATTGTCAAAGGGTAGGTTTAAAGAGCAAGACACTGGAGGCATGACCTAACTTGGGCACACAACTCCAGGACTCTAGAAAACAAAGGGGAAGGAGCCCATGAGATTCTGTTCCCTCTGCCATTCCAATCACATAGCTCAGGTACTTTCTGGGCATAATGACGGATGTCACCTGAAAGGCTGACCCTAGTGATAAATGGAAGGCAAGCTGGATAGAAAAGGACTGTTATTGTATGAAAAGTACAGAAAAATTCAATCAACCTTTCATTTTCTTTAGGTGTCCTTTTTACTGAGTTTGAATGTCAGAGTGTTCTGGAATAAGTGAAATTTTACTAAGTTTTAAATATCTTCATTTTGATCTCTCATTATGAAGAAACACTCCATCTATCATGTGTCAGGATTTCCAGCAAATGAGATGTTTAAAGGTTTAAATGTGGGAATGAATGGGTCAGCACAATTTAGAAGTGGGGGGGGGAGGGAAGGGAGTAGACGAAATATACATTTAGCTTTGCTGTTTATAGTTGAAAGCAGCACTTCTTTAAAAAAAACTTTTCCATTGATCCACTTTGGGCAATAGAGCATAATTGTTGTTCTTTATCTTACTACGGATATTCTATACTGTTCTCCTTCCCAAACTAGTCTCAATTTTGCATTAAAAAAATTATGATGAAAAGACCAATCTACTTAAATATTCTTGGAGTTCTTTCATGCTGGCATGGACCAAAGACCGAGCAACCTTTTAAACATTTTGCAGTTTGCCCGATGAGCAGAACTTCAGGTGTACTTTGGTAAAACTATGAAGTGGTTACTTAACCTCTGATTGATAGATGGCATGGCATGATTGAGAAGTAATGGATTATGCGCTACTTGAGGGCAAGAACTTTCTTTTGGACTCTTCAGAGTGCCTGTGAAGAACTGTACATGAATAAATGCTTATTTGATGAAAGACTGTAAAAATTAATATATCATTAATTAGTCCTGCAATTTCAAAATTTCTCCAAGCCTCCAAAGAACCTTTTGTCTATTCATAAGAGACTTCCATCACTTTGGAAGAGGTGAGAGAAGGGTCAAGTTCCAAGGGTGTGTATGTGACTGGGATAAAAATGGACTCAAAAACTAAAAAGCATTTGTGTCAATGGGATGGAGGTTAAGATTACTATGAAACTGACTAAGGTACGTAGAGGACTCAGAAGTTAGAATCTATCAGGATACCTAATCTCACAATACAATGAAGTATCATTTCTCTGTTATAGCTTTTTAGTTTCAACCAATCTACTTAGGGACAATTTAAGGATTACAGTTCATATGGTAGGTTTTGAATATAACCAAATGATCATTAGAGAGCAAGCAATCATTTGCAAATGGCTTATTTAGGCATTACCTCAAATGTAGATTCTTTTTTTTTCTTTTTTTAAACTCCTATTTATTTTTTTAAGTCTATCTTTCCAGGACCCATCATCTCCAAGTCAGGTAGTTGTTTCAATCTAGTTGTGGAGGGCACAGCTCACAGTGGCCCATGCGGGGTCGAACGGGCAACCCTGGTGTTATGAGCATCATGCTCTAACCAACTGAGCTAACCAGCTGCCCCTTGATTCATTTTAAAAACCAGAATATGTTTTGGTTCAGTCACCTGAAGTGGAAAGGAAGAATAAGAAATGGCAAGAGATTAAGTTCAAGTTTATCAGTTTTGAAACAATAGAATACGTTAAAATATTTTTTCAAGTTAATATATAACAATCATTCTTCCAGTTGGCAGTTTAGCTACGTAGTGTCAAACAGACAAGGACACAGACGTGTGCTTTATGTGCCTATTTATTGTACCTTACCTTAACTTGAAATTCAATCCTTTAATAGGATGAACTTGTATCATTTAACTGCCAGATGGATTTTTTTAGAGGAAGGGTTTCAAATCATCTACTTAAGTAGTCTATTACACGTATAAAATAAGTTTTACTTGATATCATTATACCATAGGAATAGCTATATTGCTCAAGAAAACATAATCCTGATATAAAGCGTAATTATTTTAGGACTGTTATCATCACACATTTATTGGGTGTCTATATACCCACCACAGTGAAAGATACAGCTTAAAAAGGGGAGATGGAGGGGGAAGACTGCTGCTGTCGATTTTTAAAGACTGTATGTGGAAAGTCAAAATAATTCTAGATTTCCAAGCAATTAAAATAGGGACACAGAGAGAATGGCAACAGACGGCAAATTCCTCTGCTTTCATCTTAAAGGAGCCATTATAACAATTCAAATTTAACTAAAAGAAATTTCCAAATGCAAGGTAGAATATAATACCACCTGACACATAATATACCTGATAAAGATATATAAACAGAATGAATACGACTATAGTCAAATTCAACTTAAAGTTTAAGCAGCATCCCAAATTTAAGTCTCTTTTTTTATTCAGATATTCAAATCTTATACAGATATTCAAATCAGACCAGAACACTATGTTATTGAGAACAAAGAGATCTGGCATTTTACTTCTTCATTAGGGATTGAAAAAATACAACCTTTGGCTTTCTAACCAGCCATTTCATTCATGGTTATCACTAGTGGATGGCAGCGACATGGAAATGTGTACTGGATATTTGGATGGTTTAAATATTATGTACAATCAATAGCTTATAACCAGTGAAAATAACATAATTCAGCCTAAGTGTCCAAGATAAGATTAAAAAAAGCAGAGAAAGTGCTTAAGTCTACAGGTCTTCCCTGAAAGCTTCAAAAAGGTTTAATTCTTTAGGTAGGTAGGGCTTTTAATAGAATTTGCATAGCAGCTTACAAGATAATTCGCTTTAAAAAATATGGAGATTCTTCCATGTTTTTGAAAACATACAAATATATCCACATGCATATAAATTAAACAAGAAGACCTGGAGGTTCTCACAAAATTAAAAATAAAAAATTCTATCATAACCTTTTCTCAAAAGTGGTCACACTTTTGTCCATCAAAACCATTTACAGTGAAACCTGTTTTTTTGGGAGGAGAAACATAATCTTGTCCAGATTCCACACAGCTTAATTTTTTTTTGAAAGAATACATTTTGGTTTATTAGCTAAGTGCATTTAATCAGCTGAAAGAAAGCTGTTACCATTCTGCTTAGGAGGACAAGTCAAGAAAACAAATAATCAGTAACAACTTTAATCATTTGTTGGTTAGAGATTTTTCCACTTATAAAAATATTAAGAAATAAATAATTCAATCTCTCCTGCCATGCAATAATTTTCAATCTACAGATGATAAAACAGGCACTATTAGAGTTTACTTGCCTAAAAAGTGCTAATACATGGCTTTGAAATAGGTGAATGACAGTTAAAGTAATAGTTTTGATTGCCTGTACGTGTCCCAATATTTAACCTGAAACTCTGTCTACTAGGTAGGTGAGTTTACAGTTACAACTATCTAATAAATACTGTATAAACATACATTAAAGTATTTCTTCATATAAAATATTAGATACTAATTTCCAGGTAAGGTTCATTTGATGACTTCAGGAAAGGACTTACCTTTTTCAGAAAAATAATAACTGAGCCTTTTTTTTTAGAGGCATCTGTGTGGAATATGGAGAAGATATCAGCCCCAGGTCTTGGGGCACAGGACGTGGTCCATCGAAATGAGGGGACACTACTCTGCAATTCCTTTACATTCTACACATGGAAGCCCACAACACACTCAACCATTTTCCTAATTCAAAATGAAAAAGAAATGAAAAGTTAACTGTTCTATAAAAGACGTAAAATATCAAAAATGCCCATTTTTAGTTGTCATTTGAAAATAATTTGCCATATTTTGGCATCTAAATACAAAATACAAGTTGACCCTTGAACAACATGGGGACAAAGGCTGTCGACTCCCTGCGCAGTCGAAAAATCATTTAACTTCTGACTCCCCAAGAACTTAAGTACAGTCATCCCTTGGTGTCCGTGGGGGACTGGCTCCAGGAACCCCCACGGATACCAAAATCCACGGATGCTCAAGTCCCTTATGTACAATGACGCAGAGCAATGCATATAGTCAGCCCTCATCAAGCACAGATTCCCAACCATGGATTGAAAATATGTCCATATTTATCAAGGCTGTCTCATTTATAAAAAGTACTTCATTTGTGGTTTGAAAATCCCACAAACACATTAACTGAAGAACAACCTGGTTGTTCCGCGATTGAAAAGCTCTTGAAATATGTTAAACGAGCAGCTGAAGGGCTCTTGCTCTTGGGGGTGCCAGTGGTCAAAGGAAACCTCTCATACAAGTTCATTCCACATGAAGACTCAAAAGACATTAAAAACCCTACGGACCTTGGTTCTATACATGAGTTTAAGCTTGAGCAAAATGAACTGAAATGCACGCACGCCTTACCTCTCCCGCCCACATTTTATCACACCTTTTTTACAGATCTTTTTCATATAACTAATGAGGGGATTCAAAGTTCCCCCTGAAAATCTTTTAAGTGGCTTAGCCTTTCACACTAACACAGACAATCTCAACGAAATGGCTTTGCTGCAAACGTCTGTGACTGCATAATTCAACTTCTCAGATTAATACTACTCTCACTGCAGAGTGTCACAGTCCCTTATCTGAGGGTATTATGTATTGAAATTCTTCTTCCAGAAATCATAGCTGGACCTTCAAGATATTTTTTTTTCTTCCATGACTTGCAAACTTTTCCAGACAGAACCAAATTTAGGTATATGAATTTTCAAAACATAAAATCTCCTGAAAAGCATATTCTAGTCTAGATTCAATTTCGTTTTAAGTGGACCAGACAATTCATTTTTGGGACCGGAGCTGGGGGAAAACAGACATCTCTCCCTGGCCTCTGCACATGGTTAACCTCACTGTACACAGCCGAGGAGGACTGACTGATGGACAGAGGGAAGACAACGGGGGTACAATGTTGTCTGACTAGAACTCTCTGCTCACGAGTCTGCTCTGTCACATGTCCCACGTGTCAGTCTGCACTCAAAACAAATAGCTCATGTTTTGCATGTATTGTTGTGTTTTATTTTCCTATTTGGAGTGCTACCCTCTTCCACCCTCTGTAGTGTTCACATCCTCTTATGGCACTCCTGATAAATCTAGTAAATGAGACCTATTCTGAGATCTTTTTTCAGAGAGCACAGAGAACACACAAGCCAATATTACCTTTCCTTTCAGTTCCAGGACCGTGCTAATTTTGACATTTTATATAGCTATTACACTATTTTAAATGTTTTTCAGATATATACCTCCTTCATAATTAGAAATAACAAGCTGAATGTGTTCTCCGACACCACAAAAATCAGCAAACTTACTGCTACTATGACCCAATGATGACATCTGGCAATGCTGAGCGAAACCCAGGTAGCTGCCCCATGGTCTCGTCACCCTGTGCGCTGCAGGGATGCATCAATAAGCCAACACTGAGTCTTGAATTAGCAGCTGCTTGTCCATGCCACTCTGCTGCCAGAGGGAGAAGGCCAGGCCCAGGATCCTATGTGGGTGCACAGAGTCAAAGGCAACTCGACGTGTTGTTTGTGCTGCAAAGCTAGCTTTACCCACAAATTCTAAACAAGCTTGCTCTCCAGCATTTATCTTCCTCCAAGTTATCTGCCCACTAGAAAAGATACCACTAAGGGAATCCCCCTCAAAGACTATTCTTCCAAAGTAGGATAGATGATCTTCCTGGAATGGCAGTGATGTCCAGTTATTCGAATAGTGACCAATAAAGCTCCACTAACCCTAACCAAAGGCACATTTGGTTAAGCAGTAAAAAATAGCTTAGGCTAAAATGAGGATTTTCTTTTAAAATAAATCTTATAACATCCCCTGGCTCCTACCAAAGATAAAATCAGAAAACCCTAAAACAAGCAAAACTTTTCTTTCAAAGTAGTAGTTTCCAACTTGCTTTTTAACTTGGTCACCACTAGAAAGGGAGTAGAAGGCAAGGCAAATCAAACTTTGCAAGTTCTAAGTCCTACAGGTAGCACTTGTGAGGGCAGGGGGCAGGGGGATGGACGTGGGGGGATGTCGCCAGAGCCAGGACAAATGGAAGAACGCTTTGGTGATGCAACGTGAGGACTTCGTAGGGTAGAAGGAGCAAGAAAGGACAGTAAATGCAACAAAATGTACAACCTATTTGGAATGACCAAGAAGCACGGGCTGCTGCAAAGTAGCACCTGGGAAGAGATAGTCGTCGTAAATGAGAGATCAAGGCTAAGTCTGAAATAAATCCTATAGGAAGAAGACAAAGAAAACAACTCTTGGACATTTGACTATGTCCAAAAAGAAAAACAATGAGCCACCCTTCTTAATAAGGGGAATAAACCGAATTACTTAGAAACCACATGAGGAAACTAGACAATAAATCGACAGCTTCATTTTGGAGCTTATTAGAGTCCTAGAATTTCTGGCCAAGGTAGCTTGTGAAAGGCAGGCTCTTCTTTGAACATGGTTATGGTCAGCAGTGATTTGCAGGTCCTTGTCAAGGCACTGTGCTGGAGGAGAGAGCAAAGAGCTTTCTTATTGTGCTTTTTTTTTTTTTTGAGGTGGAAATACTTCATGTGACATTCAAGACTCTTTTCCGACTTTTTGCTGCTCATACAAGCAGTCCCATGCGAGTGACTTTGGCCGACAAGAACGTGTGTAACACAAATACAATTGGCTTCGGACAAGAGTGCAGGTCCACGGTCTGTGGAGAAAGGACATTAATTATCACCTACCATATAGAGATGCTTTAATAAACACGCAAAATAAACAAACTGAGATGTGATGTTCTACGTTGTAAAAAGAACCTGGGTAAACAATGTGCCAGATCTACAGAAACTCAATGGGACTTAAAGCCACAGATGAAAGTCCTCTCAAGTCAGGTTGTTCCATGTCATAATTACACATGAATGTGAGGTTTCACATCAACAGTTAGGATAGGGCTGGTGGTACACTGGGTTTCACCATGCCTGGTAGGAAGAATGAAAAAGTAGAGGACGTAAAAAGAAGGAATATCCTATGTGGACACCATGAAGTGTAGTTATTTTCCTGAGTGGGAACCACAGCAAACTCAGGGGAAGTGTGACCATGTATGGGTGTGAGTTTTGACACCCTTATAGGTTGTGGTGGGAACGACAACTCTTGAGGTCAGTTAGCAGCGCTGGTTCTACCTTCCTCAGCATGGGGCTCTACTTTGGACAGCTGGCACCAGACACAACTTTATGAAGAATATAAATTATAGAGCACTAAAGGCATCACTAAACTTTATGTATATTAAATATAAATATTTATATTTATATTATATATAAATATTTTAATATAAAAATATTTATGTATTTATTAAATATAAAGCAGGATTAAAAATATGTAATTGCCAGGAATAATGTAATACCTTGCTTGCTAAATGGCAATTAATAACTGGTTAATTTAATAGACAGAAGTATTTAACTCCCTCTAATGCTTCAGGCTTTTGAAAGCCTTGGTCCATGGCCTAGCGATAGTCTCCTAAAGGTTTATCATTTAACATAAGATCTCTATCCAGTTTTCTCATTTGGAGGTTGAACTATGTTGTCTCTAAGATATTCTTCAGTTCTAAATTTTCAAAATTCCTTTTTCCAAATTACACCTATTGTGACTGTGTCAACAGACATAAGATTTCACGTATGTTAAGACTTGAACGACTGGCTCAATATTGGTCAGAGACAAAGGCACTGTTTTACCCTTTTCCATAATTTATGATTTCTGAAGTATATTCAACACACTTCTCTAGTTCTCTAAGGAGAATCATGAATACCTGTTGGTATTTCCTTTAAGGGACAAGGAAGTCAAAAAAGATGATGGCTGTGTGGACATATATCTGCATCTTTTTTTCTGATCAGCAGAATTTCTGTAGCAACCAAGTTACTCTATTACTTTTAATTCTAATCCCAACAAACTGCTGATAACAGCAATGGATAGAATTTATTGTGTTTAATATGTTAAGTACCTAATATCTTATTTTTTATAAAAGCCTATTTCTTAAAAGAGCTATCTATTTTTTCTTTCTAAGATTCAAACAAAACTTTTTTAAAAAGGGCCTAATTTCCTAATGTGGGGGAAAGAAATAAAACAAAACAAAACAAAACCCCAAACCCAATGCATCTTGAAAACCGAAGAACAGTTTCCTGGCAAAAATGAAACATGAAATATTAGTCCATAATTGTCTATACAAGAGGTAGGAAGCTATAAGAAAGAAAGAGAATACCTATTAGAATAAACATGTTTTTCAGAAACTCTCTTACCAGTTCTCCCTCAGGACCACCAAAATCCAGATACAGATTTCTGATGCCATCGTCTGCAGACATTTTCAGCCTTTCAAAGGGGTAGCGGTACAAGATGCTGCTAGAACTTCCATTTTCCCTGGAGATGGTGAACCCATTTTCATAGTGGATAGTAAGTCTTATCTCTTGGCCATTTAAAGTGCAGCCTGTAGAAGACAAGCAAAAACATTAATAAAGTTCCTACTTCGGTTATCAAGTGGAAAAGGATTCTTCTGACTTCAAAAAAGGGAACAGAATCTTTTCTTGAGAATGGGTGTGATACCTAACCTATCTGGAACCTCTCCTAAAGTGAATTTTGTTCTGGTCACTTGACATTTTAATTGAGCAAAGGAAGAAATAACCATAGCTCTCCTTGACATCTAATCTGATTCAGTTCAGTTCAGTGAGTATTCAGTGAACAGCCTGTGCGGGTACTGGAGAAGAGGCACGGTCCCTGCTCTTAAAGCCTCATAAATGGGTAGGCGTAAACATGAAACCCCTACCTGTGTAAGGGAGAATGTAGAGAACATGACTAAACACCAAACTAAATCAGGCCAAAGTCAAGGGAAGGTTTCCTGGAGGAGATGGGATTTCAGATAGGCCCTAAAGAATAGATCAAACTGGATAGGCAAAGAGAAATACGGAGGTTTCAAGTGGGCAAGAAGAAGGCACAACTGCAGGGAGCAGGGGAGATGTCTTACAGGGGCTAACAGGGTTTGGCTGGTATTTGGGAAGAGAATAAAGATAATGTTTATCCAAGATAAAGGTTAGAGTTAGCAAAAGTCATACTGTCAGTCCTATCAAAGATAAAATTCAAAGGACACACCTGAATTAATAGGACAAAAAAATTTTGATCATCAAGACTAGGAAATGTCCTTAGCAAGACGGGTGATGTCCGTTTCACTAACGTCTGAGCAGTTGTGTTGTTGGGACAGGGGCTGTAAGTGAGAGGCTCTCTGAGACCTGGGAATTAAAGCCCTCTGAGAGATGAACTGAGAATCACCTAAAGGTTCCGAGTCCAGCTGTGCTTGGTCACTTTAAATAGAAGGACTGGCTCCCTAACAAGCAAGTCCTCACACCCAGGCCAAGTCTTTCACTGGACATGCAAAGTCATTCAATTAGCCAAAAAAGCTGGTGTGTTTAGGAAATAAGGAGAAAGAGTAACTTAAATATTGGCAGCGTGCCTTCTCAGAACCACTCAAAGAAGAGTTCTGAACAATGGACTGTGAAATAGTAGTTACCCTCAGAAAAGGAACCCTGGGGAGAAACATGGATAAAATTAACTGCCTGTAGAAGTTATCCAATGTAATAATCTCTAATGAACAGCTGAGGGAGTTGGAGAAAGAACAGACAGATCCTAATCAAGGCAACCAAGGTACAGTTTTCAAGGGAATGTTGTTCTATTAACATCCTTGAAGATATTCAATAGTGAAGGATGTTAAGGTCTGATGAGAAGAGAGGGGTCAGTTCTAATCCAGAAAAGAAAAGCTCAAAAAACAAGGATCCACCCAAGTCCTTGTAGCACTGGCTGGAGAAGGTGTGGGGCAGGCAGGCGAGTATCTCTGCCTGTAGGAGTGTCACCAGTGGGGCAAGGTCACACGATCACAGCTAGCAAAGGCAAGCCATTAACCCCCAACAAGCCTGTCGTGTAAGAGGTTTCTTAAATGTTCCGTTTAGCATTGTTTCCCCTCAGAAGGGCAGGAAAGGAAAGCAAATGTCAGTGTCTCTGTGTGTTACTTAAAAAAAACAGAATATTGTTTCTGATTATCTCAACTTTGAAGAGAAGTAAAAGTCACACTGAATATGTTTAGGCCTAGAATTGAGTTTGTTTTAGTTTAAAACTTTTAAATAAATAATACCAGATAATTTTGAATGCGATTATGAAATGGCCATACAAATTTGGGGCCTAATAGTCTTAGTTAAATGGCTTCTCTCCAAATAGTAGATAAAAACAGTTGAGGCAACGGTGATTTGATGATTAAGTACCTGATACCCTAACCCTCAGAGAACTCAGAAGTAAAGAACCAAAGAGAAATAAACTTCTGACTCAGATTTAACGAGAGAGATGGAGATAGAGAGAGAGAGAGAGAGAGAGAGAGAGAGAGAGAGAAGTGCAGGCACATGTAACAATGGGTCCTATTCTGATAAGATATGATCTGGGGCTAATTATCAGGTTGGTGCAACAGTAATTGGGGTTTTTGCAATTATTTTTAACCTTTTAAACTGCAATTACTTTTGCACCAACTTAATATTCGCAAAGCTCTGAGCTGGACCAAGTGGCTTATTACAACCATTCTGATGTCTTGATTCAACTAAAATCCCTCCGGGTGGCTATAAACACATGATCCACCTCAATTTATAGATAAGTCAGTAAAAAAATTTAATATACTGATTTTGCCTAACAGAGTTATCAGAAATATAACAAGACACATAATAGCAGCATTCAAGGACAATCACAGGACATCAGATATTGAGTTTTAAAAGCAAGGAAAACACTACAGTTTTTGAGGTAATCAAGGGAGGGAGATAAACATTCAGCACTCAGCAATGCGTGCTTTGTGTTCCTTTTGTAGGATACAATGTGGGTTGGTGTAGGCAGAGCTGAGGATAAGGAGAGCAACTCCATGAGCCTGAACCCAGAATAATGAGAAAATATACATGAAGACTCACTGTCCGGTGGAATTCTGAATTACGTCTTAGTTTGTTGGTTGGTTTGTTCATTATTTCATTTATTCATATTTTGAAAAATTATCTGCTCTCACAGGGCAGCAGGGTAGACAGACAGGTAATCACAACTAATCTATACTGGGGGAAAAATGTTTTGAGCACTTATTATGGGCCAGATACTGTGTTAGGTGTTGGGAGATAGAGCTGAATAAAAGACAGTTTCTGTTCAGACAAGTGAGAAAGAAAAGTTAATACGGATACAATAGAATGAAGTAAGTGCTATAATAAACAGATGCACGAAACGCTGTGGGACGTGGGAGCATAGAGGAGAGGGGTGTAGGCTAATCTGGGAAAGTGGAAAAGCCCTAATAGAGGGTGTACTTCAGTTGAGACTTAAATAATAAGAAAAAGTATAACAATAATGGCCACTTTGTTGAAGTACCTCAGATTTTAACTAGAAGTATTTTAGATTTAAACTCAGCTATAAATCGAAAGAAACAAAAAAAAAACACCACCAAAAAAAGGAAAAAAAGGGCCGGCCCGGTGGCTCAGGCGGTTGGAGCTCCCTGTCCCTAACTCCGAAGGCTGCCGGTTCGATTCCCACATGGGCCAGTGGGCTCTCAACCACAGGGTTGCCAGTTCGATTCCTCGAGTCCTGCAAGGGATGGTGGGCTGCGCCCCCTACAACTAGCAACAGCAACTGGACCTAGAGCTGAGCTGCGCCCTCCACAACTAAGACTGAAAGGACAACGACTTGAAGCTGAACAGCACCCTCCACAACTAAGATTGAAAGAACAACAACTTGACTTGGAAAAAAGTCCTGGAAGTACACACTGTTCCCCCAATAAAGTCCTGTTCCCCTTCCCCAATATATAGGAAAAAAAGGAATAAAATTAAAACAATAAACTTTCAGGGTTTTTTTTTTTGTAAAATTGGTTACCAAGTAATATGTTAAACAGACATCCTCCTATCTTGTCTAAGATTCATCTCATCCCCGAGACCTACTTCCATACCCACCCACACCCTGGGGCCGGGGTCTGGGATGAGGTGGTGATCAGGGAAGGAGCAAGAGGTGCTCGGGGAGCAAGGCCTACGTGCAGACCAACCTCATCAAACCAGGAACCTCCAGTTTACCACATGTACTCGTCCAAGATCAATCATTCTAAACAAAGTTCTCAGATGAGAATGTCCCTGTATCATGAATAATCTACACTTGAAAATTTTTCTGACTTCACCTTCAAGGCTTCAATTATTATACTAATTTTTTTTTAATAATAGCTTTGCTGATATATAATTCACACACTTTATAATTCACCCATTTAAAGTATACAACACGATGGTTTTTAGTATATTCAGAGTTGTATATATTCATTTACTTTTAACTAATAATATAGTTTTGACTGCTTGATAATATAAATTATTCAGTTTTTCATTTGAAAACATAGAGTAGTGGTTCTCAACCCATTAAAGGTCCAAATAATCTGTGGACCTTTCAATGCCCTAGTCAACTCAATTAAAGCCCCATGGAGGTACAACTTGGACATCAGTATTATTAAAAAGTGCTCCAGGTTATCCCACCGTGCAGTTAGGGTTGAGAACCACCGATTTAGAGCATTGATACCTGTTTTTTAATTCCTGATGATTACGGTACCCTTACTTAGTTGGGCAAATATAAACACTGGGACTGGGACAAGAGTCAATATTTGGGCCCCAGCACAATCCATTATTTTCAGCCCTAGACTTCACAGGAAATCCTCAAACTAAAATTCTAATATTTCTCCCAGCTTCTCAATAATACTATATTGCAAAATTCTTACAGTGGTGGTTTTGGTGCATGGGACTGACGGTCCCTTAGGCAAAAAATTAAAAACTGTTTTTCCTGCTATACAAGTATGATATAACTTTAAAAATCCAAACAACATAAATGTAGCATGTAATTGCACTTGGGAGTTAGGGATGGAGTAAAAGCCAGGGTTGTCTATGGCAAAAATGACTCGGGAGTAAAAGGCAACGCCCACTTCAACAGCTAAGAGTGGATGGACGGCTCTACCCATCCTCTCCTCTCTCCCATCTGTCCCTCTTCCAGGCTAAGGCCAATCCCTCCACCTTTGGATTTCATCCACTCCCACCTTCTCAGATACTGTACAAGTCTGATTATTCCTTCTTCTACTTGCGATTTCCAACATCTCCCTCTAAATCAGATCCCTTCCATTAACTTTTTAAAATATTCAAGTATCTCTCATTATTAAAAGACATGCCAATACTCAACACCTTACCTTCTTCTTTCTACCAGTCCCCTCTCTCCTCCTCTTCACAGCAAAACTTCTTGAAAAAACTGTCTACATTCAATTTATCCTTGTTTCACCTCCCATTCAATCCTCAGCCCTCTGCAATCTGCCATCACACCACCAAGCGTCTCTCCCCAAGGGCACCAATTATCTCCATGTTGCTAAATCCAACGGGCTTCTTCAGCCCTCGCCTCACTCATTGCTGGCTGTTCACCCAGCTTCCATGTCTCCATTCTTCCTTTCAGGCCAAACCCCAATTCTATTCAGGTGTCTACTTTCCCTTAATGTGTTTCACAGAGGGGGTGACCTCAACTTCCAGGGTAGATAGCCTCTGGGCCAGTCATCCTGGCTTTCCCCTGGTGACTGGCATTGGTCCAGGGTGTACCTAGGAACCAAACTGGCTGAGATTGAAAAGAACTGTGACTAGGAAGAGAAAACACCACCCCACGACTTGCTCTCTCTCTTTTACTCTTGCTCTCTCTCTGTTATGTAAGAGAATATATTTCTTTAATGTTTAATCTAGCTTTAGAGGGAATTTTATGTTTCTTTCAGCCTAAATCATCCCAATTGATACATTTAACCCTGCTGGCCATTCCTCTCCTTGAAATAGTCTTCCTTTGGCTTCCGTGACACACACTGTTCCCACCTGTCCTGGTTTTCCCTCTGCTCTACTACTTTACAATCTGCTAAGTGGAAGGGGCGTTGGCTTTTTCAAACCACAAAGATACAGTTGAGTGTAATAACATACATTAAAGATAACTTTCAAAGCAGCTCCCTAATAGTAAAAAAAAAATTAAAGCTAAGAGAAAAAAAGTTTCATTAACTAATAATAACTCTATTAGGATTACACCAAGATGAATACTGGTCAATACAACCTATGTTTTCTACTTTGTGTCTTTTTCTATGAGACTGCTGGTGTTACCAGTGTATCATGAAAGACAAAGACCCTAAGTCAAAGAAATTTGATGCTGCAAATCCTGTTTCTGCTACTCTGGGGACAGTTACTTGGTAGGAAGACTCTGGGGGGCTCCAATATCTCCAGCAAGACCCTTTAGCAGCTGCAGTATGGTGTGGGCTCCTCTGGGCATTCCAGAACAATCCATAAGGGAGTGGACTTTGGAGGTGCAATCTGGCCTGACTGCCCAAGACTCTCTCAGAGAAAGTGTGGGGCAACTTTCTATTACTGCACACAGGAAAACAGTCCATCAGGTATGACCAACTAGCTCATCACACCATGGTACAAAGAAGAACATGACACTGTGTTCCTTTCTTATAGCTAATATTTGGTCAAAGACATGAAGTAGGCGTTATTCATTTTTTATTTCCCTCATTACAGAGCTTTGTAAATAATAAAATAGTAAATATTTTTGGTTTAATGAATTAAGAGAAACTAATAACGCATATGTCCTCCAGGAGTTTAATCTGGCCATAGGCATGAGTCATGTAGAGCGGGAATGCAGGGGCTTGAGACACTGATTTTGGAGTCAGACATCAAGTCCTAGCCACACGAATCCCAGTTCCTTCATCTTGAAAATGGAAGTAATAAAACTTGCCTTAGAGAGTTGTGTGTTCAGATTAGATAACATGTATCTCATTTATGACTAATAACAACCCTGACATGTATCTATTATTCCTTCTGATTCTGTCTTTCCTACTTCAAACGCATGGGCTAGGAGCACCTTATTTATTTTAGTATAGCCAGTAAAAGCACGGAGAATACACTCAATCAATATTTGCTAAGTAGATGAATAAAAATGGATTCAAGAGAATTTATCAGAAATGGAGAACACGGTTAGAACAAACTCTTTCCTCATGTATGCTAACAATATAAATTATCTTTAAATGTCCATATTTCTCCTCTTGCACATTTTCTGCATATTTATTGCTGCAACTCTTACCTATATCTACTGCTTCTTAAGTCTTCATATCACCAAAGCTACATAAATATAAAGTACCTTCATAAAGTTCTTGTTAGATTTAAAAACTTTAATAGCTTGGGTAATTAGTATAATGAAATTAAGCCTTTAGAAGAATACTTATTAAAGTACAAACAACTACACACATGTATTTTCATATTTTCAATTCCTGTGACAAATGGAATATGGTTTTATGTACCTGAGAGAGTTAACTGCATTCTCTGCTTAGTCACCTTGAAGTTCATATTTGCTAGACGGAAAAAGCCCTTGTCTACCAGAAGGATCACTGACCAATTCTACTATAACTATAATCTAATCAAGTTTAACGATAAATAAACATCATGAACATCACGTATTGCATTCACTAGTCAAATCTTGTAGGTAGTCACTGGAATTTTTCTGAAAGGATAAACTATAACCAAAACATATAAGAGATAAGAACTAGAGCTTAATTGATTTCTTTTTGTCAACTTCCTTACTTTTTTTAGGCCATGAATATCACAACGTGCCACAATTATTCTGAATCTCCCAACAATTTAACAGAAGGTGGTAACATGTATCTGAAGGATACACTGCCTTAGGTATGTGTGTACACATGTGTCTGTGTATGTGCACACCGAGCATACACATAATAAGACATAATAGACTAAGTGTGTGCACACATTAGTACGTACGTATGTTTGTATACACACACACACACACACACACACACACACATGCTTTAAAGAAACTCTGGCTCTCATCAAAGCATTTAGGCTCTCATCAAAGCATTTACCTTCCGCCAGTTTAATATATCTGGCACAGCTCTAAATACGTGAGTAATAGGTATAGTATATCAATTGACGTGAATTGTGGAAATGAAAGTATTACCAAAGTAACATTAAAATACAACTGTGAATGAGAACAAAAAAGTTTAAAATTACCTAAAAATATGTTCCTTTTGTCTATTTAAAAGCACAAGGAGCCAGCTAGTCCTTATTCTCCCTCTCCTCAAGCCACCTGCATTCAAACTGTGAGCCAGAGACTGGATAGAGTTCGATCTCCTGCAATGTGAAGTTTAGCTGCCAGACACTCAAGAAACAACATGAAACTAAACAATGTGAAAAATCCAGTTGCACACTTGTTTTGGGAAGCATGTCTCTCTGGATCCTTGGAGAAGATAAGATGCCCCTCAGATGCCCTGAAGGGCCTGACGAGTGTGCTGCCCTGCCCCCTTTGGCTCCCTCAGGAACACAGAGCATCGCACCTCTGCATAGTGAGGACTTGCCCATCCAAGAAAGCACATTCTGTGGCCAAGAGCAAAACCAGAGCCCCCACAGCCCTTAACGTGGTGACCAACCACTCAACAGAGAAAACAAGCAGGAGAGAAACAAGTGAGAAAGACAGTGTAGGTGCAGTGGCTTTGGTCAGAGCCCATGGTGGGTTCTTACTAGTCACTGGTGTCAGTGCTTGAATCATCATTGTGGTTGTGAGGAAATATTGAACGGGACCTAAATAGATAAAGAAATGTTGTCATTCTGACAATATTGGAAAAAAAACTGTCCCTGTGCCACTGTTAGATGACGGCCCATAAAAATGCTGCCCATGGAGGGGTGGCAGGTTAACTCAGTTGGTTAGAGCATGGTGCTGGTAGCACCAAGGTTGCCGGTTCATTCCCCGCATGGGTCACTTGTGAGCAGCGCTCTCCTTAAAAACAAACAAACAAACAAACAAAAAACAACTGGATATCCACAGAAATGCTGCCCACGGAGCTCCCTCACTTTCAAAAGGCCACTGAAAGAAAGATGAATCACAAGACATTCTGCTCTTGAAAGATTTTCTCTTTTTATATCAATTCTGTTAAAACTAGGTTTATAAAATAAAATCATAGATAAAAGAAACAAAATTAAACCAATTTACAACCAAGGTACTCAAAGTAATTCAAACCATATTAGAAACTGTAATTGTATCTTAACTTTGACTATTCTCTGTTCCTGTTAAAATGAAAAGCAATCTGGAAATATCTATACATATATATACTACACAATACATACACACAAATACGTACATCTGGAACCATACCCACAAAGTCATACAGACTAGCCACAAGAGGGCGCTTCAAGAATGGAAAGAGACAACCAGGCTTATTTCCTCTAGATGGTATTTCGGTATTAGACACACATTTTCAAACTTTTGAAAAGAAATTCCTATTCCAAATTCTTTATTTTTCTATTCCCATAAGCTTTCCCATCCTTATTTTAAGGATGTCTATCCACATCTTAGATTCCAAACCTTCTTAACTAGAGGGTCAATGCATCTAGTACTTGGTAAATGAGTCCTTCCACTACTAAATACAGATGAAAATGATGGAACAGTACAACTGTCATCTTGAACACAGGGTTTTACGAATGTGTTCAGAGCCATGTACAAGGCCTAGGAAAACTTTGCTACTGAAACAGAGAAACCAGGTGTTTTTTCCATCATGATCACTATAAGCCGCCGTATTTCAGAACATTTTTATGTCTGGCACACAAGACAATGGTTTTTGCTTTCAAACAAAGTATGTGTAACAGTTCCATGTATTACTATTAGAAATGAGATGGCAGGCTATATACCTAGAGACACTTCCTTGATCAGCTCAGCAGCAGCATGGCAGCCCTGAACAAGTACCCGGGTCCAGGTGGACAGATCCCGATGTGTCTCCACCCTGAAGAGATGCATCTCGATACCCTGCCGAGAACCTGTCCTGGTAGCGAACGTAAGGTCAGATCCAAGTGAGGGTGATCGACATCCAGAGCCAGAATGAACCAACCTAGGACCACAGACAGAGCAAAGATCAACAGTAATTAATGCATTGTCAGAAGGAAATGCCAGAAATTTATGCTGATCGATACACAGAAAATTATAAAAGCCATCATTTCAAAATAAGGTTATAATCTTTTAAGTAGATACCATTCTGTTCTCCCATAAAATGACCCTTGGTGTCATTGGCAGAACACTGGGCTGGTGGGCCAAGGCGTCAATTTTCCACTGGGATTTTTATGCTCAAGAGGTTATGCATATCAAAAAGATTCAGTTTTGATTAGGAAATGATAAGCCTCCACCCATGCATAGCCACCCTCATTATCAGCACCACTCACCAGATGGTACATTAATTACTGACACATCATCCTCACCCAAAGTCCATCGTTTACATTAGAGTTCACTCTTGGTGTTGTACATTCTATAGGCTTTGACAAATGTATACTGACATGTATCCATCATTATAATATCATACAGAGTATTTTCACTGCCCTAAAAATCCTCTGTGCTCTGCCTTTTCATCCTCCCTACCCCCTGTAACTATTGATCTTTTTGTCTCCATTGTTTTGCCTTTTCTAGGACATCATATTGTTGTAATCATACAGTATAAAGCCTTGTCAGATTGGTTTCATTCACTTCGTAATATGCATTTAAGATTCCTCCATGTCTTTCTGTGGCTTGATAACTCATTTCTTTTTAGCTCTGAATAATACTGCATTGTCTAGATGTACCAGCAGTTTGCGAGTATTTATCTAGTCTAGATGTACCAGCAGTTTGCGAGTATTTATCTATTCGCCTACTGAAGGACATCTTGGTTGTTGCTTCCATGTTTTGGCAACTATGCATAAAGCTGCTCTAAACAACTTTAGGCAGTTTTTTGTGTGAATGTAAGTTTTCAACTCCTCTGGATAAATACCAAGAAGCAGAATTGCTGGATATGGTAAGAGTATATTTGTCGGAAAATACCAAACTGTCTTCCAAAGTAGCTGTACCATTTTGTATTCCCACCAGCAATGTATAAGACTTTCTGTTGCTCACATCCTCACCAGCATTTGGTGTTGTCAGTGCTCTGGATTTTGGCCATTGTAATAAGTGTGTAGTGGTATCTCATTGTTGTTTGAATTTGCATTTCCTTGATGACATACAATATAGAGAGTATTTTCATAATCTTATTTGTCATCTCTATATCTTTTTTGGTGAGGTGTCTGTTAAGGTCCATGACCCATTTTTTGAGTTGTTTGTTTTCTTATTGTTGAGCTTTAAGAGTTCTTTGTATATTTTGGATAATAGTCCTTTATCAGCTGTGTCTTTTGCAAATATTTCTCCTAGTCTGTGGCATGTCTTCTAATTCTCTTCATATTGTCTTTTGCAGAACAGAAAATTTTAATTTTAATGAAATGCAGCTTATCAATTATTTCTTTCATGAATGCTTTTGGTGTTGTATCTTAAAAAGCCATCACCATATCCAAGTTTTCTCCCATGTTAACTTCTAGGAGTTTTATTGTTTTGCATTTTACATTTAGGCCTATGATCTATTTTGAGTTAATTTTGTGAAGGGAGTAAGGTCTGTGTCTAGGTTCATTTTTCTGCATGTGGATGTTTAGTTGTTCCAAAATCATTTGTTGAAGAGACTATCTTTGCTCCTTTGCCAAAGATCAGTTGCCTATATGTATAGGGGTTTAATCCTGGGCTCTCCATTCTGTTTCGTCTATTTATCTATTGTTTCACCAAAAGTACATTGTCTTGATTAGTGGAGCTTTATAGTAAGTCGTAAGGTTGAGTAGTGTTAGTCCTCCAACTTGGTTCTTCTTCCATAGTGTCCTTTGCCTCTCACAAAAACTTTAGAATTAGTCTGTCAATATCCGTAAAATAACTTGCTAGAATTTTTATTGGGATGCATTGAATCTATAGATTAATTTGTGAAGAACTAACATCTTGACAATATTGTCTTTTTATCCATGAACACGGAAATGGAATATCTCTCCATTTATTTAGTTTTTAATTTTGTTCATCAGAGTTTGCAGTTTTCCTCATACATATCTTGAACATATTTTGTTACATTTATACCTAAGTATTTCATTTTGGGGGGTGCTAATGTAAATGGCATTGTGTTTTTAATTTCAAATTCCACTTATTCATTGTTAGTATATAGGAAAGCAGTTGACTTTTGTGTTTTTACCTTGTATCCTACAACTATAGGATATAGTTGCTTGCTATAATAGCTCATTAGTTCCAGGAGCTTTTTGTTCATTCTTTTGGATTTTCTACATAGAAGATCATGTCATCTGTGAACAAAATTTTATGTCTTCCTTCTCAATCTGTGTATCTTTAACTTCCTTTGCTTGTCTTATTGCACTAGCAAGGACTTCCAATATGATGTTGAAAAGGAGTGGTAAGAGGGGACATCTTTACTTGTAACTAATCTTAGTGGGAAAGCTTCGTGTTTGTCACCACTAAGTATGATGTTAGCTATAGATTTCTTTTTGTAGTTTTTATCAAATTGAGAAAGTTCCCCTCTATGCCTAGTTTACTGAGAATTTTTTTTTTATGAAAGGGTGTTGGATTTTGTCAAATGCTTTCCTGCATCTCTTAATATGATCATGTGATTTTTCTTCTCTTTTTAAAAAATTTTTATTTATTTAAGTGTGTTTTTTTTCCAGAACCCATCAGCTCCAAGTCAAGTTGTTGTTTCAATCTAGTTGTGGAGGGCACAGCTCACAGTGGCCCATGTGGGGATCGAACCTGCAACCTTGTTGTTAAGAGCACCACGCGCTCTAACCAACTGAGCTAACCGGCCACCCTGATTTTCCTTCTTTAATTTGTTTATACCATGAGTTACATTAATTGATTTTTGAATGTTGAACCAGCCTTGCTTACCTGAAATAAATCCCACTTGGTTGTGGTATATAATTCTTTTTATACTTTTTTTTTGGATTTGATTTGCTAATATTTTGTTGAGGATTTTTACATCTATGTTCATGAAAGATATTGGTTTGTAGTTTTCTTGTAATGTCTGTCTGGTTTGGTATTAGAGTAATGCAGGCCTTATAGAATGAGTTAGAGAGTATTGCTTCTGCTTTTATCCCCTAAAAGGGAATTTCTTTCTTAAATATTTGGTAGAATTCACCAGTGAACTCCTCTGGACCTGGTGCTTCCTGTTTTAGAAGACCTTACACTTCTCACAAAAATTAACTCAAAATGGATCTTAGATCTAAATTTAAAGTGCAAACCTGTAACACTTCTAGAAGATATCTTAAGAGAAAATCTAGGTGATCTAAAAAAATATAACACCTCGGGGCGGCCGGTTAGCTCAGTTGGTCAGAGCGCAGTGCTCTTAACAAGGTTGCCAGCTAGATCCTCACATGGGCCACTGTGAGCTGCGCCCTCCAAAACTAGATTGAAACAACTACTTGATTTGGAGCTGATGGGTCCTGGAAAAACACACTTAAAATAAATAAAAGTTAAAAAAAAAATCAACACCAAAAACACGATCCATAAAAGAAAAAATCAGTAAGTTGGACTTCATTAATTAAAAATTTCTCCTCTTTGAAAGACACTGATGAAAGAATGAAAAGACAAGCCACAGAGTAGGAGGAAAAAAAAATGAAAAACACGTATCTGATAAAGGACTGGTACCCAAAATATACAAAGAACTCTTAGAACTCAACAATACCAAAAGAATTGAAAACAGACTCTCGGAGAGATACTTACTTCATGGCCACGTTTCTTGTAGCACTAACCACAATACCCAAGAGGTGGAGGCAACCTAAACATTTACTGACAGATGAATGGCTAAAGAAAATGTGGTATATACATACAATAGAATACTATACAGCCTTAAACATAAGGAAATCCTGTCTTCTACTATTAATACAACACAGATGAACCTTGAGGGAATTATGCTAAGTGAAATAAACCAGTCACAAAAAGACAAATGCTGCATGGCTCCAATTATATGAGGTATCTAAAATAGTCAAACTCAGACCAACAGAAAGCAGAATGTGGTTAGCAGGGACTGGGGCTGGAGGGGGAAAATGGAGTCTCAGTTTTGCAAGATGAGAAAGTTCTAGAGATCTGTTGCACAACAATGTATGTACAGTTAACATTACTGTACTGTTCACTTAAAAAGGCTTAAGGCTGTAAATTTTATGTTACATTTTTTTCACCACAATTTAAAAAAATCTTTGGAGTTAGCAAAACTGAAAAAAGAAATGGGCAAAATATCTGAATAGATACCTCATCAACGATGATATACAGATGGCAAATAAGCATATGAAAAGATTTTATTAGGGAATTATAAATTAAAACAATGATATACCACCACACACCTACTGATATAACTAAAATCTGAAACACTGACAGCACCAAATGCTGACAAGAACGTAGAGTAATGGGAACTCTTATTCACGCATGCTGGAACACAAGTACAGCCACTTTAGAAGACAATTTGGCAGGTTCCTTACAAAACAAAACATACTCTTACCATATGATCTAACAATCATACTCCTTGGTGTTCACCCAGATGAGTTGAAAATTTGCATCCACACAAAACTCTGCACACTAATGTGTGCAACTGGAAAAATGCTATTCATTTAATGGAGAAGAGTGCAGGCAGAACAGGTTTGTTGGGGAAGCACAAGATTTGTTTTTAGAAATATTAAGTCTAGGGTAGCTATTAGCTATTAATTAAGTTTGTACCCAGGAGAACTAAAAACATGTGTTAGCACAAAAACTTGTTCACAAATGTTCATACAGTATTATTCATGATAGCCAAAAGTAGAAACAACCCCAATGTCCATCAACTGATGAATAAACAAAATGTGGCCATAGAAAGGAATGAAGTTGTGACACATGCTACAACATGAATGAACCTTGAAAACATTATGCTAGTGAAAGAAGCCAGAAATAAAGGGCTACAAAACATGTGATTCCATTTATATGGACTAGGCAAATCGATAGAGACAGCAAGTAGATTTGTGGTTGCCTAGGGCTGGGGTATGGGAAAATGAGGAGTGACTGCTAATGGGTAAGGAGTTTCTTTTTGGGTGACGAAAATGTCCTAATACATTTGTTGTGGTAATGGACGCACAATTCTGTGAACATAATAAATATCATTAAATTTTATTCTTTAAATGGGTGAATCGTATGGTATGTGAGTTATATCTCAATGAAGCTGCTAAAAAAGTAACAGTGAAGTATACATGTGGAAAAAAACAAGAGGAAAGCAATTTTCCTCAAGGTCATTAAACTAGTTTATGTTTTGTTTCATGACAACTATTTAATACAGTTTATTCACTTCTTCCAAAAATATTTCCCCTATAGTTAAAGAAGTTTCAAGTAGATCAGTATAACAGAACAAACATACTTCCTTACCTATAAGGAATCCATCAGACAATGTTTTCCATACAGGATTTTTAAAAACTTTGCTGAGGAATGTACAACAGAGATAATAATAATAATAATAATAATAATAATAATAATAATAATAATAATAATAATAATGGCTTGTTCTTGGCTTCATTGCAGGCTGTATACCTGTAATATTTTTCTACAAATTTGTTGGTTTCTTCATTCACTCCTCTTAATAATAACCTGAGCAAGAACCATCTAAGGGCAAATGGATGCTCCTTTACATTTCCTTTTATTTTCAGGGAGTCATTTTTGGTTCAGAAAAAAGGCAAGAATGTGTCTCTCAAGGAAAAGTGTGTCTCTTCTAATCTACCGACTGGTTGAGCCAAGATAATCACGATAGCTCTCAACCCTGGCTGTACACTAGAATCAGCTGGTACATAGCTTTTAAAAATTACTAATGCCTGACTCACATCCTCAAAAATTCAGATTTAACTGGTATAGGGTATGGCCCAGGCAACCTTATCTTATTAAAATTTCAATATAAATAATTTAGTTTTATTAAAATAATATTTTCCAAGACAAAAAATTTAATGTGAAGTGGCATTAAATTTTTTGCAAATCTCTTTAATATCCAGCTTAATGAAAGACATGTGAATTCTCATATCTGCTTCTGTATTGTTGCAGTATGTAGATGAAGTATATGAAGAAACCCCAGCCTCACAGAGTATATAGTTAGAAAAGAAAGTAGTATTTTAAAAACCTTTCCAGATATTTGTGAATATCCTTTTGTCCACTAAACCAAACTCAACAAGTAGTTTCTTAAAGGTAAGTTGCAATGGAAGGTCTGAAACCTTATCAATAAAGTTTTCATATCCTGTTACATTAAAAATCCACTGGTCTCTTGCACTTTGGATCTTTTTTATATACATGCACGATTTTATAACATCATGTGTTGGTCATTTGGAAAATATTTTTTCACTGAGTTATACAGATGTTCCAAATGTTAAAAGCATCTCATTATACAATATCAAAAGTCACATTTGCCAATCTCATCAGAAAATTCTTTAGGTATTGGGAAGCTGTCAAGTTCACAGGGGCAGATACAGTTTTCCAGAACTCTAATTTTTGTTTGAAAGCTAGAATTTTATAATTAGCAACAAATACTATTAATGTTGTCCTTAAAGAATAAACTCATTTTGGTCATTTTAGAAAAAATGTTTTGACAAATACCCAAGTCTGACTAATCATACATAGTTTCAGCCAGGTGTGATTTCAAGTAAAAAAAATGGTGTCCCATGAAAAAAACAGGTAGTTCAGCTCACAATTCACTTACACATGTGCTTTTGCGACAACCATCATACTTCAGTATACAGCAGAAGTGAATATTAAAAAGATGAATACTCAAGGATTGACATTAAAATTAACAATTTTTAATGCTTCAATGTAAAGACATTTTGAGTTTAAACTGGTATTTTTCCCGCTGCAAGTCTATACAATTTGGTGCCAACTGCCTTGATTCATACTAAGGCACCAGCAATTTTACCAACCCTCAGTGCAAATGTCAACTGTGAAAAAAGCAAATAACATTTTAGTAATAGTTCTGAACTCATAGAGCCCCTGAAGAGGGAATCCCCAGTGGTCCATGACAGTAGACTTTGAGAACCGCCTCACTGAGCTGATTCCTATAGAACCATCATGCCAGTTCAACATTAGCTATCTTAGCAAGAGTTAAATAAGTTTCAAAATCACTTCACACATGATCCAAGTAAGACAGGGCATGGGGAAAGTGACAGGGTGTAGTCTACCATATTCAGTTTGATTGCTAATCCCAAGTCAGCCATTAAAAAATATAAAGTCTAGGAGAATTTTTCCTACAGATCTGATTATGAAATATTTGGCAGAGGGAACCTAATTCAAACCAGCTGCTGGAGTCTTGCTGTGCAGCAGTTGGTTAGAACACACCGCCAAAAGAACACACCGCCAAAAGGCCCCCGTTAGTGGGGAGGTTACATGAGCTCATCCAAAGGCGTTTTAGCAGCTTTTGCTCCCCAGTCCCATAAGCACACCACCACCCAATTTCCCACATTGTAAAGTAGCCACACTTTTTTTGTATCTTTTTCTCCTCCAGGCACAGAAAGTTTATTGGAAAAAACTACAAAATGCATATCCTGCAAAATTTACAGCATTTTTAAAACCAATGTGTTCTTCTATCTCTACCATGTATCTGGCTTTAATCTCAAGAAATGTGTAAAAATAAAAATAAATTAAACTAAAAAATTAAAATCCTCTTTATCACTTTCATGTTTTACTTAATTCTTCACTAGTCTGAAGTATCAGCCATTAACACACACACACACACACAAAACACACACGCACGCATGCGCGCACCGTGGCTTCCAAGAATCTATAAATGCACAAGCCGATATAAATGATAACTCGTGTTATTTTACATCACCCTAACAATGTTCTTTGATTTTTGAACTATAATTAATTCTTAATTTATCAGGACTACCTACTTTTGTGGATAATCAAGGTCCTTAATTTCTTTTTCTTCCCTATGTGCTTATGCTCTTTTTTTTTTTTTTTTTGGTCTCATCCACTCACAAGAACATGTTCCAAAGTATCAGAAATAAAATTTGTAAAAGTGAACATTCGGCCCATATAAAACTACTCAAACCCTCCCTTTCCCCACACTAACAAGACAAAGGCACACCATTTTCTGGCCCTCCCTTTCTCTGTGGCATACCTGCTGGTCTGTTTCTAACCTCTGGCCTCTCTCAGTGGCCATACTCTACCCAGAGGATGATTAAGTCCCACTTAATTCTACCATTTGGTGACAAACCAATTGTACCTGGTCGACATGGCCACATAGAAAAACTAAACCGTTCATCTGCCTGTCTGTTATCTTTGCTCCTAATCCACTGGTACTTCCTGAACAAGGAGTTGAGAATCCCTGCTGTTACGTTAATTAAACTTGTTAAGAAACATGTTCAGAGAGCTACAAGCCCCACCCACATAATTAATGGACAAGTTCAATTTGCATGTCTAAGTTGATCCAAATGATACATCTGAATTCCTCACATTTAATATGAAACTTTCACTACTGTGAAAACTGTTGGGTAGAACTAAACTCCTTGTTTAACAATGACCAAATTAAACCAATTATACTTTTTACATTGAATTCTTCTTTGACATATTTTCACTTAATAATATATTATTATTAAAGCAGCTAGCGATGTATCAGGTACCACTGTGGGCATTTTACAAGTATTAACTCATTAAATACTTATACTCACCCTATCTCATTAGGGTCCATCAGGGTTTCATTAACAAATAAAAAAATTGTGGAACAGAAAGGTTAAGTGACATGCTCCTAACTACCTACTACTATAAGTGGCAGAATAGGGATTCAAACTCAAGTTTATTAAGGATTGGCTTTAGTTCCTTCTATGAAATCTTGTTGGGTTTTTAAGAATTATTAATTATAATATGTTTTTGAGATATAATACAAATGCCATACATTTTAGCCTTTTAATGTGTACAGTTCATGGATTTTAGTATATTCAGTTACGCAACCATAACCACATTCAATTTTAGCACATTATCATTACCCAGAAAGAAATCCTATACTCGTTAGCAGTCACTCCTTATTTCTCCCAACCCAGCCCTCACCCCAACTCTGGCAATGACTAATCTACTTTTTGCCTTTATAGATTTGCCTATTTTGGACATTTTATATAAATGAAATCATATAACATGTGGTCTTTTGTGTCTAGCTCCTCTCACTGAGAATGATGTTTTCAAGGTTCATCCATGTTGCAGAGTTTATTAAAACCTCATTCTTTTTTACTGCTGACTAATATTCCATTGCATGGATATGCCATATTTTGTCTACCCGTTCATCAGCTCGTAGACACTTGGGCTGTTCCCACTGTTTGGGTGTTAGGAATCTGTTACAATCACGTGTAAGTTTTAGGATGAACATAAGTTTTCATTTCTCTTGAGTATACAACATAGAAGTGGAATTGCTGGGTCATACCGTGACACTTTGTTTACCCTTCTGAGGAACTGCTAGATTGTTTTCTGCACTAACTTGCACGGTTTTACATTTGTTTTCTGCACTAACTTGCACGGTTTTACATTCCCACCAGCAGTGCATGAGGATTCCATTTCCTCCACATCCTAGTCTACACTTGTTACTATCTGTTTTTTTTCATTATAGCCGTCCTAGTGGGTGGGAAGTAGTATCGCACTGTGGTTTTGATTTGCCTTAACCTGATGGCTAATTACTCATATGTTGACCACCTTTTCATGTGCTTATTAGGCATCTATATATCTTCTTTGGACAAATGTCTATTCAGATACTTTTCCCATTTTTTAATTGGGTAATTTATCTTTTCATTATTATTTATATTTATATTTTTTATATATTCTTTATATTTTTTATATACAAGTCCCAGATAAGATGTATGATGTGCAAATATTTTCTCCCATTCTGTGGGCTGTCTTTTCACTTTCTTGATGGTGACATTTGAAGCACAAAAGTTTTTAATTTTGATGAAGTTCAACTTATTTTTTTCTCTTGTTGCTTATGCTTTTGGTGTTATGTTTAAGCAATCTCTGCGAAGATCTACTCCTGTATAAAACTAAAAGTTTTATAGATTTAGCACTTACATCTTATTTATATCTTTTGTCTAGTAGCAAATTAATACCACAGGAAAGTACACACACAACCACCCCATTTCCTTCTTTAGTACCAAAGTACTTTGGTGGTCTAGGCCCAGTCTAGTCTATGGCCAGAAATTATTTGTTTATAGGATTATAATTTCTAGTATTGAACAAAGGCTCACTTATGGGATGTCATAAATTTCTGCTCCATTTTTCCCGTGATACACACTTAAAGAAATGTCTAAGGATATAGCTACCTACCTTGTATTCTATGATTATAATTAGAGTATAAGCTTTTCCATGAAATTTAAACTTAAGAGATCTCTACAGTCCTATTTATAAGCTCAAAATATTTGGAAAATATAAATGTAATTGCTCTGATTATAACTACTGACATGCCCACATATTTTCATAGGATTCCTGTCCCCATGTTCCCAATGTAACTATGACAGAGAAATTATAATTTAAGTAATAGAATTTAACTCAACTAAGATTTACTGAGGACACACTAGATGCAAAGCATTATGGGAAGTGCTGAGATGACTGTCATAATTCTTGACCTCATGAAGGTTATAATTTAGTGGGGATAAAAAAAAACATAAAAAATAAATCCCTTATCTCTATTCTGTGATCGAAGTACTACAGCTCTTAAATCACAGAGAAACTCCTGAAAAGCTATGTGAAAATTATATTTTTATTAAAAAAATGATATATGTAAGGGAACTTGGCAAGTTGAAGGAAATCCTATATGACGTGAAAGTCTTCCTGTAATGTAAAGAATACTCTTCCTCACATGAATCTTTGTTTGCTCAAGGCAAGAATCCCCCACACTGCTCCCTGTGGATATATCAGATGATTTCATCATTTAGCTATTTTGACTACCAAATATTTTTCTGTAGGGGTCCATTTTAATGTGTGGTTTTTGAGTTACATCAAAACCCGATTCTCTTTTGAGCCCAAATATAACTGAATGTGAACATATTTTCTAGTTTTACTATTGGCCCCCAAATTTACATTTCTCTGTTCTTTGCTCTTCCAACTCCCCTCCTCTGGCATGCTAGAAATATCCTGTTGCTTTGGGTCAAATCAATGTTTATTTGATGGAATCAAAATTATGTGCTCTTATACCAGAAAGAGAAGTTGAAGAATATTTCGGCTGAGTTGTGTGGTTTATCCACAGTACCACATTCTGGTTAAAAGGATTTCATCACTCAGACAAATGGCTACCACAATTTCAGTGGTTTTCTAGTCACAGTCAATAAAGCAAAGGGAAAAAAAAAAAAACCCAAAACACTATTTACTTATCTTCATGACTAAGCAATTTTTAGAGGGAGCACTTAGGAAGCTGCTTCAACAACTTAAAAAAGCGCATACAAAAATACTAATGCCAGAAAGCATTTATTCTGAGCTAGGAGATGCAAAATAATCAATAAGGTTGTGAAAGAAAAAGTTTCTGTCTACTTCAACTATATCAGCTACTTACTTAAATGCTATTTTAGGCACTAAAGATAATAGAATTCACTTTAAAATTTTTTAGAAGATTTAGAATAGGATAGATACTTCATTTTTTTGTCTTTTGTCTTACCTTGTGGCAACAAGAGGGTAGTTGTGACATGGTGATGCCCAGGCATCCCTTGTCCATGGCATACAGTCATAAAGCAGCAAATCCTTTTCAGTCACAGCCATGAGAACAGGTCTCCATTGTTGTCTTCCACCATCTAGTTTTGCCTGTTCCAATGGTCAAATCCAGAAAGCAGAGCTAACTATAATGATATGTCATTGTAAACGTCCCTTCAGTGATGGCTTAACATAGTGGGGTCTCCACTTTGTTTCCCTACCCAACAGACTTGAGACAACAGGAAACATCCCATTAAATTCCTTCCCACTGGCAGGGGCTCTCCATTGGGAGGGGTGAGGTGGACTGTGTAGTTTGAAAAAGCTCTTCCTAATTGAGTAACAGACATTATCAAGTGACGTGACAGTTTTTTTCCCACTCCACAATAACTAATTATCACCAATTCTGATTATATGCTAAACTGTTCAAAATGATAATAGTGTCAGTATGTCTGATGTGGGAGTAACATCACCTAAGTACAGGATAGAAACAAAATTCTACTACCAAATAAGTCTGTATAATCTAAACATCAGTGTTTTTCAACTATTTTTAATCAAGACCTACAATAAGAAATACATTTCACACTGTAACCCAATACACACATATGTAAGTAACCAAACAAAAAAATTTCCAAAACAATACAATCCCTATATTTTAGGCAATATACTCTGATAATTCCTATTCTATTTTTTTTTTAAATGCTGACAACCTACTATGTTGTATTTTGGAAAACACTCATATAAACTATTGTCAAAAACTTCCCTATTGTACTTGAGGAAGTTTATGTTGCAATTTCAAATGTATCACTGCATTTGCTTGCATAAAGTTCAGTGAGCTCAGTGAAGGTTTAAGAATGTAGGAAAATAACCACTGTTTATCCATATTGTCAAGGATTCAAGGCCAAAAAGCAAAACTCTGTTCAAGAAAAGGTCTGGTACCATCGAAACATTTGCCCTCATAGGATAGGACCTTTGAGCAGTGAATGTTTAACAACAGTGTATTTTAACACTGACCCTTCAGTTTATTATCACTGTTGACGGATGGCTTCAAGGAGAACCCAAACTAACGAATCACTTGTCTCTTAAAGAGTTGTCTTCAGAGCCACTTTTAATTTTCTCCTTAATGACTTCTGAAGGCAATTCGGATATGTCAGAACACCTGAAGAATACATCTATAATCTGAAAAGTGGCCTGAGTGGTTCTGTTCTGTTTTACAGCATCTACCACCAGGACTCTTTTCCCTTAGAGAAAGCCACAAGCTAATTCCAGGAGTGGGAAATGAATTCCAGCCAGTGAAGCGACCCTTGTGTACCATGTGCTGAAAGCACAAAATATATGACCTTTGAGAATTCAAGCAACATATTATAGAAATGATTATATTATTTTTATTGGTGAACCCAAGTTTTCTAAGACTCTATATTAGTCTATATTAGTAACTGTAATATCTGGAGGGAGACTATCAGCTTAAAAGAGGTTCTCTTGGGTTCTTACATTTTTGGGTCAGAGTACCACAAAGGGATTTCTAGTTTATGTACACTGCTAAGTCTCTGAGATTGTTATGGATAATATTTCAATAGGGAAAATAATGTAAAATCTATTTTCCCAAAGGGTTAAAATGATAATCTGATTTTTAAAAATTAATTTTCCCCGAAGTTATAAGGGAGAGATTTTGAAGGCTAGATCAGAGTATATGTATTTGGAAAACCTAAATTAAATATATTTCTTCCCAAAGAAGATATTTTAGGCTCTAAAGGAAAACTGCTAATGCCAATAGAAGCAATATCCAATTTCAAGAGAGAAAATTTTTGTTCAATTAATTTTTAAAAAGTGTTTGTTCTTTAGCTTTCTTTTTTTTTTTTTATTGGGGAAAGAGAACAGGACTTTATTGGGGGAACAGTGTGTACTTCCAGGGCTGTTTTTCCAAGTCAAGTTGTTGTCTTTTCAATCTTAGTTGTGGAGGGTGCCGTTGCGGGCGTTGAACCGGCAACCTTGTGGTTGAGAGGACGCACTCCAACCAACTGAGCCATCCGGGAGCTCAGCGGCAGCTCAGCTCAAGGTCAGCTCAAGGTGCCGTGTTCAATCTTTGTTGCAGGGGGCGGAGCCCACCATCCCTTGCGGGACTCGAGGAATTGAACTGGCAACTTTGTGGTTGAGCCCACTGGCCCATGTGGGAATCGAACCGGCAGCCTTCGGAGTTAGGAGCATGGAGCTCCAACCGCCTGAGCCACCGGGCCGGCCCTGTTCTTTAGCTTTCTTGAGTCCTCATGTTTTTGGAGAATATCTTTTCCGTATTCTACTTACCAATTTTCTTTTATTTATTTTTTTGGAGAAAAATGAAACCTCAATTTAAGTCATTCTGTTTGCCTATTTGCCTTAACTTATAAAGATACTGTTTGCTTTCATTGGAGTCAAAATGCTGCTGCTATATAGAGCATGTGTTTTCAGTTGTGGTATCAGTGCAAGCAGCCTTGGGGCTTCACTATTGAGTTTTTGGCTGGAGAAAAAAAGGATACGAATGGTAGGGTTCTGGTGTGCTTGTGTTTCAACACCCCCACATGCATACACATGCATATATGCTACGGCCAAACAAGAGCCTTCTACAAATTTTATTTTCTAATAAGTACTGTTGGATAGCACTAAAGATGAAAAAATACTAATAGTTATAAGATTAATCTGTTAATCTTATAAATCTTTTTGACAGGTGATGTACATCTATTCTTTATTTTTATAATAGAAAACCAAGAGCAAACACTAAATAAACCATTTCAGCAATCCTAATTTGAAGGTTTACACACTTTGGGAAGTACCAGGGACAAAGCCAGAAAAACAGAGCTTTCTTTGGCTGACCTGGCTTTTCAAATCTATACTCAAATGCTCAAAAATACGGTTTTATAGGTAATACATGTCCCCCCACCCATTTGGTGTACTTAAAGAAAATGTCTTTTAAGAATATAACCAACTGAAAGAAAAGGGTAAACTATTAGTCATATAAAAATCAGTATCAAAAAAAGAGAACAGAAGTCCTTATGCATTGAATAGATTATCAGTTACCAAATATCTATATATAGGTTTTCCCTGTTTTAAGCAAACTCAAATTATGACAATGTGAAATAACAAAAAAGACAAATCAAGGAGAAATCATTTAAAGTTAACTGAATGATCCTTTCTTCATTTATCTGCTCCAAATGACTATCTTTTCTAAGTACTACTGAAACAGTTTCATTTATATGCGAACTTTTCAAGAGTACACCTCTTGCCAAAAGAAATGATAACCTATAGTAAACAGAATAAACTGAAATTATCTTGACCATTTTCTCACTCCTGAAGAATCTTATAGTCAGAAAAGGCTTTGGAATTTACCTAGTTCAACCTTCATCGGATTCATAAGCTCATTATAATACCTCTGAGAAATGGTATCCAATCTTGCTTGAACACCTTATTCTGAGAGTGGTATCTGATTTGGCTAACCCAAACTATTTCAAAAAAGTAAAAATCAAGAGTCTTTGAATTATTAGTTCAGTGGTACTATTTTTAAAGTGATTGAAATTTTTCTACTTAGTATTATTTCCAAACCCTGAGTTGTGTTCTTGGACAATATTTTATAATTAGTGACTTGTTTGCTTGCTTTTTATATGTAGATATGTAGACAAAGAAAACAATTACTGAGCATCTACTATATACAAAGCATTAGGCTAAGTTCTCTGGGGGCAAAAATGATTTGGAAAAAGTGGGTTCCTGTTTTCCAAGAGCTCACAATTGAGTGGAGGAAACACACATAATATGCTCCAAAAAAGGCAGATTGTGATGAACTGGTGGCTTTATTTTTCTCCTTTCTACTTGTCTATATGTAGTATAAACCAACTTAAGATCACTTTAAAGTCTGGCAACTCCCATACATTGCTGGTGGCAATCTAAATTAGTTTTACCCTGATGAAAGGCAATTTGGCAATATTTATCAAAATTACAAATGCATATATACCCTTTGTGGTAGTTTAAAGATATGTCCACAAATTCTTTACTACTCTCCCCTTTAAGAGGTGAAGTGCTTGTGTGTAGGCTGGACTTAGTAAATCGCTTCTAATAAAAAGAATAAAGCAGAAGAGAGTAGATCATAAAATGCACTGTAGCCTCCATCTTGTTCTCTCTCTCAGATCACTCACTCTGGGGAAAACCAGCAGCCATGTGTTGACGACATTCAGGCAACTCTGTGGAAAGGCCTGCATGGCGAAGAACTGAGGACTTTCGCCATTAGGCAGCAAGAAACTGAGGCCTCCTGCCAACAGTCATGTGAACAAATCATGGGGAAAGTGCACATACAAACTCCAGTCAAGCCCTGAGATGACTGCCCCCCGCTGACAGCTTGACTACAGCTTCATGAGGGATCCTAGGTCAGAACCACCCAGCTAACCCGTACCCAGATTCCTGAGCCTTAGAACCTACGTAAGGTAAATGTCATTTTAAAGCCTCTCACTCATGGGGTAATTTGTTATATAGCAACAGATAACTAATACACCCTTTGAATCAGCGCTTTTGGGGACTTATCCTACGAGTATAGAAATATCCTCAACTCTCTGAACTCTCATTATCCAAACTAAGGAACTGATGTAAATTTTTGGATAAATCCTTTTCTAACCAAAGTTTTACTGCTCACTAACACAAACTTAAGAACCAAAGAGTTTAGACAGCGCATGTGTAAAAGCGCATGTGTAAAAGGACAAATTACAAGGCTATTCATTGTAGCATCTTTTGTAATGCCAAGAGATTATAACAGCAAAACTTGGAGAGGGCTTATTAACTATAGCCACAAAATGGAAAACTACAGTTATAAAAAAGAATGCCCTCTGTTCATTGATATGGAAAGATCTCCAGGATATAATGTTTAATGAAAAAAAGAGCAAGGTATAAAGTAGTATGCATAACATGCTATCTTCTATAATAAGAGAAAAAGAAAGATACATGTTCATATTTACTTTTATTTGCATAGAGAAACTCTCAAAAGAATCACTAGAGAGGAACGAAATTCACGACCTCTCTGGGGAAAAGGGACTAGGAATTAGGTGGATAAGGACAGAAGGACATAAGATTTTCACCTATTAACTTTTTATTCTGTCTTTTGAACCAGGTGAATGTATTACCTTTGCAAGTGCATTGCCTTTTTAAAATCATGAAGATTGCTGAAAACACAGAACAATTACCATTCAATCGAGTTATTCAACCAGCGCATAAAAATATAAAAGCAATGATAAACAACTAAAATACTAAAACTTTCACAAGTCATAGTACTTATACCATGATTTTCATTAGTTTCTTCTCTGCTTAGTTATTCTAATTATGCTTCCTAGAAATGATCACAGTACTAATTCTGTGTTCTAATTTATTATAATTATTTGAAATATTCATAAAATTTCAGAACTGAAAAAAAAAATTGATTAGTGGAGTCCAAAACTGGTCCACAACACAAATCACCCAAAGCTACCAAATAAGATTGCCAGGCACAATGACAGATCTATCAAAGCAGAACTTTGCTGAGGTGGAAGGTGGGGGGCCAGATCTGAGAAACTCTCTTTAAAACACAACACAACAAAAACAAGAGAGCAAAACCTCCCAGGGCTGACACTGATGCAATCCCTGCCCCGTTGCACACACATGAGGAAACCAGGATTCAAAGAAATGAAGGAACTTATATAAAGATATAAAACCAGTGAAAAAGAAAACTAGCACTTGAACACTCATGTCTGAACCCCAAGTGTAGTCTTTTTCTAACTCTTTCTGGACCAGCTGACAATGAAGGACCACCCCAAAAAACCTATGTACCATAATGTGATGTAGAACTTTTAGTCTCCCTTTTGTCAAACTTGGGATCTAAACTAACTTGGATTAAGTTCTTCTTTTTCCTTGAGCCAATATCTACACTTAGGTTTTCTTGTTTCTCTTCATTTATCAGTTGTGAAAGACATCTGTCTAATGGGTTATAAAGTATTGTGTATATTTTATACTTTTCCCAGAGCAGGGAAGTAAGCCTGCTACCCCTGAAACTCTCCCTATCAACAGACTAACACAGGGACTGGAAAACTATGACTTGTGGGCCAAATGCAGCCCACTAACCGTTTTTGTAAATAACGTTTTATTGAAATACGACCACACCTATTCATTCTCATATTGTCTATGACTATTTTCTTGCTACAATGGCAGAGTCAGGTAGTTGTGACACTATCTGGCCCTTTGCAGAAATAGTTTGCTGATCCTCTTCTAAAATCATGAAAACTATCCTCTGTCATTAAGAACAGAGATGGAAATAAGAACTTTTTAGTTATGTTGTGTGATGATCATCATGACAGTCAATTTTTCTGATGGAGGTGATGATTAACAGCGAATAGCTAAACGGTAGGGAGGAGAATCAAAAGATCTTCAAGTCAGATATCCAGGACCTGACTGCATGATAAATATGAATTGTGGGAACCATCCTGGCTCTGAATGGCCACCAGGTGAGCCCCTGCCCTGCCTGCCTCCCAGCCTACCTGTTCTGCCAGCCAGGCAATGTGCTTGACTTCCTTGCTGCCTCCTGCTGTACTAGTTGCACCAAGCATGGCATTGAGCTCAGCCAACACCTGTGGGAGGAGAGCCATTATGTTGGTGTGGATAGCTACGAACCAGGAGTGGGCTGTGGCTGTATCCTTGCAGCGTAGGATCAACGTGTTCCTGCTATCAGGAGAATGGAGCTCTATCAATCTGTATAGAAAAAGAGAAAAAAAGTGAGCGAGGTCAGAAGTCATCAAACCTGCCAGGGTATAAAATACATTACTGGAAATCTATTTTAATTTTACATTCCAGAATAGAGATACTTTCTCTTAATTCTTAAGGGTCTAATTCCAGAGAAAACCACATATGGAAAGATAATCATCGGAAAGACTAACTGCTGGGTCTCTTGTTTCAATGTGTTAATGTAATGACCTGATGAGGGGACCTATTGTATAGTCTATAATAGAACACTTCACTTTGCCTTAATTTCCACGTCAAAGACATGGAAAGCATGCTTGCTAAATCTAATAGGCAGATCGTAAAGAAGGAATTGAGATTTAAAAAAAATATTTTGGAAATTCTGATATTAGGTACTGCTGCTAAGTAAAAACTACTGCCAAATAGTGAACTGAAATTTCCACTGTGTGAAATAAAGAGAAAATAGCTGAAGAATTTATGAAAATTTGGAACTGTTTTTTAGTGTCTGGGTAATATTATATGATTAAATCATCCACTGAGTCATAGTAAAAAAATAGTTAAGAGATCTTCAACTCTATGACTATTATTTGTTAATGCTCAACTGAGAACAACCTATCCTTCAAAAGTAACCTTTAGGAGTTAGCTAAAAATATGGTAAAGTACATTGAACAAATTCCTTATACAGCAATTTCTTGAGTATTGTTTTGTTTTGGCCAAAGTTTTTGTCAAGATGAGTTTAAAAAGTCAAATAAATAAATGACTAACATATATACCCTGCTGTGTTCTAACAGTGAGCGTTAAGTATCTTTCCAAATGGAAAAAGAAAAAGCTCTTAGGAGTGTTTTTCACAGCAGGCTAGAAATGGACAAGTTGCCACTGACAAGGAGAGGTATCTTTATTCTTTCCTCTTTCTAAAGACAATTGTGCTGTCTTGAAGCACTCTTGTCAGATCCTGTACCACCTGTCAAAGAGAAGCAGTTTACATGGACGCCAGCATTTCTGCCTTGAAGCTTGTACCTCTCTCTTCTGCCAAATATTTTAATTTGCCACATTTAATACGGCAAATATTAGACTGAACTCTGGTCAGTCTATCCTCAAACACACATTTATTGAGTACCGATTGTATACCAGATACTGTAGATACTGGTATTAGAGATACAGTGGTGAAGAAGATAGGTGGGTCTATAGTCTAATGGGGAAGGCGGAAAACGAACGAAGAACTGTGATGATTACTGTGAAGTTCTTCTCTAACAAAAGGCACTCACAAGAAGATAGTGGCAAAGGACTACAATGGCAGCTTCTAAACCTCTGGGGCACATTCCCTAAGCTGGTGTCATGCTTTGAGACAGTTTATAAACACATCCACCTCACACCTATCTACTCACCCACTCACCTGCCCTTCCCCTGGAGGCCTAGCCACTACTCTATTCATACATGCCTTCAAAGTTCTAGGGCAACAGACAAACGGGAGTATTATTTATGATTCCACTTATATGAGGTATCTAGAGTAGTCAAACTCATAGAAACAAAAAGTAGAATGGTAGTTGCCAGGGGTTAGGCGGAAGACGGTGGGGGTGGGGGGAGGGAATGGGGAATTGTTGTTTAATGGGTACAGAATTTTAGTTTTGCAAGATGAAAAAGTTCTGAAGATTGGGATTGCAATTATATGAATATACTTAATACTACTGAACTGCACATTTTAAAATGGTTAGATACTAAACTTTATGTTATGTGTATTATAGTACAATTAAAAATTTTAGAATAAGTGAATTAAAAAATAATCTTATGGTGAAATGTAAGATGGATTTTCAATAGAGAGAGAGAAATGGCCTGGGGAAATTTAACTGGACCCAAGGAGGATGAGACTACACAGAGCTCACCAGTAGGATATAGACTCCTACGTAGGAAGAATTCCTCATCTTAAAAGCCCAGCAAAAGTAGAAAGAGGAAGGTAAGAAATTTCTGACAAATAGCTTAATATTCATATTGACTTTTATTTAGTCCTCTGTGTTATTTTATAACATTTATTCTTTTTGATGTTACTTTTCACTATATCAATTGTTGCCGTCATGGTCCTTTAAATATTGGGTTAAAAAATTGATTATATTCTCTAAAAGAAAAGTAGCTATACATTTGTTATGGGAAGATTTAAAACAGTACATTACACTACATAACAACAAACTGTTGCACTTAAAGGTAGAATCATCTCTGTTATAATCCTTTTGATGAGTTAACAATTGTATTATTCAGAGAAACTGCTCAAATAATCATTTAAGTAGCTAAACTTATTTTAGAATAAATTTACTTAATGACAAGTAGTTGTCTATAAACTGCAGTGCTAGATTGTTAGATAATGTATGAATACAAACCCAAAGCAACTTATTCTATATTTTCTTTACTACTTACATTTACTTACACTAATTTTAAAAAGAAAAGGTATTTCGGAGCGACTGGATGGCCCAGTTAGAGCGCGAGCTCTGAACAATAGAGTTGCCAGTTCGATTCCCACATGGGCCAGTGAGCTGCGCCCTCTACAACTAGATTGCAGACAATGAGCTGCCGCTGAGCTGCCTGGGCGGCCAGATGGCTCAGTTGGTTAGAGCCAGAGCTCTCAACAAGGTTGCCAGTTCAATTCCCACATTGGATGGTGGGTTGTGCCCCATGAAACTAAAGATTGAAAACGGCGACTAGACTTGGAGCTGAGCTGCGCCCTCCACAACTAGACTGAAGGACAACGACTTGGAGCTGATTGGTCCTGGAGAAACACACTGCTCCCCAGTATTCCCGAATAAAAATTAAAAAAAAAAAAAAAAGAAAGAGAAAGTATTTATATAACTTCCTATATAAGATGACAATTTAGCACACATATCTATTCTATGTCTATTCTACTCCTTACTAAAAGCAACAGTTGAAGGGGATTTTTAAAAAAATCAATAGGCTTTTTCTTTTGTCATTATTAGGTTTACCAAAAAAAACCCCAAAAAACAAACAAAAAAAAACAACTAAGCAAAACTACAGAGTGCTCCCAAATACTCCTTCCCCTAACATCCCCTATTATTATTATTAACATCTTGCATTAGTGTGGTATATATGTTACAATTGATGAGTTAATATTGATACATTATAATTAGCTAAAGCCTCGGTTTACTCTACATATTGTGTATTTTGAGTTTTGATACATGTATGATGACATGTATCTACCATTACCATATCATACAGAATAACAGCTTCACTGCTCTAAAAATCCCATGTGCCATCCACTTATTCCCCCAATACTCATCCCCTGGCCCTGAACTTCTGCAAGCACTGATCTTTTTACTATCTCCATGGAATTATACAGCAATGTAGACTTTTCAGATTGTTTTTTTTTTTTTTTCACTTAACAATATGAATTTAAGGTTCCTCCATGTCTTTCCTAGCTTGAGAGCTCATTTTTTTCCTAATCACTGAATAACATTCCATTGTCTGGATGCACCATGGTTTGTTTATCCATTCACCTATTAAAGAACTTCTTGATTGCTTTCAAGTTTTTACAATTATGAATAAAGCTGCTATAAACATTTGTGTTCAGATTTTTGTGTGGACACAGGTTTTCAACTCCTTTTGGTAAATACCAAGGAGCACGAGTGCTGGGTCATATGGTAAGACCATGTTTAGCTCTATAAGAACCTGACAAACTGTCTTCCAAAGCAGCTGTGCCATTTGGCCTTCCCACCAGCAATGAATAGAGTTCCTGTTGCTCTACATCCTCTCCAGCATTTGGTGTTGTCAGTGTTTTGGATTTTGGCCATTTTAATAAGTGTGTAGTGGTATCTCATTGTTTTAATTTGCAATTCTCTAATAAAATATGGTGTTGAGTACCTTTCATATGTTTGTTTGCTACCTGTATTTCTCCTTTGGTGAGGTGTCTGTTCAGATCTGTTGCCCAATTTTTTAATTGGGTTGGTTTTTTATTGTTGAGTTTTAAGAATTCTTTATTTGAATATTTGAATACCAGTGCTATATCTGATACATATTTTAAAAGATTTTCTCCCAGTCTGTGGCTTGTCTTTTCGTTCTCTTAACAGTGTTTGATGGTTAATTTTATGTGCCAACTTGATTGAGCTAAGGGATGCCCAGATAACTGGTAAAACATTATTTCTGGATGTGTCTGTGAGGGTGTTTCCAGAAGAGATTAGCATTTGAACCAGTAGCCTGAGTAGTGAAGATGGCCCTTACCAACTTTGGTGGGGGCCATTCAATCCACTGAGGACTGGAATAGAACAAAAAGGTGGAGGAAGGGCAAATTTGCTTCCTGCTTGACTTGGGACATCCATCTTCTCCTGTCTCTGCACACTGGCACTCCTGGTCCTTGGGCCTGGACTTAATTACACCACTGGCTTCCCTAGTTCTTCAGCTTGCGGACAGCAGATCATGGGAATTCCCAGACTCCATAATTGCATGAGCCAATCCCCATAATTCATTAATAAATCTATCTATCTATATACCTACCTACCTTTCCATCCATCCATCCATCCATCCATCCATCCATCCATGCAATTTTCCTATCGGTTCTGATTTCTCTAGAGAACACTATTGTCTTTTACAGAGCAGACGTTTTCAAGAAAGTTCAACTTATCAATTTTTTCTTTTATGTACTGTGATTTTGGTGTTGTATCTAAGAAATCACCAGGAAACTTTAAAGGGGATTTTTTGAAAAGCATAATCCTAAACACTCAGGGAGAATAGGAAAGGAACGACTACATCAAAATCTTGGCAACTAGCAAGCAAACGGAAGAGTTAAATGACTTATTAGACCTAAGAAAAGTGCGAAGAGTCGAAGCCCAGCCAATCCACGTTGCAGAATCCTGAAGAAGCTAGGGAACTGAAGGCACTAGTTACCACTGGAAGAGGGAGTAAAGCTAAAATGACGGGGCTGGCTGAAAGTGTTTCGGCATTGCCCACACCCAGAAGCTAGGGACTACCCTACCCTCAAACCAGCAAAAGACTCAAACCCATCCTCATCCCACGGAATTGGGTGGAGGAGCCAGTGAGGTCCTTCATTCAGACCTTGCTTGTATGAGGCTGTTTTCTACAGGGGCTATTTATCTCCACCTGGTTGTTTTGGAATTATTACCAGCTTAACATCCTTTAAACATATGCTAAAAGTTCAGTGGCAAAACCATGATAAGAAATTTCTTTCACCCCTCCCCCTGCCCTACTTAGCACTAAAGATAGGAATCAGCTCATCCTTCTCTGGGCACAAAAAGTCCAGCTTCTGAAAAGGCCTTTACTCCTCATACAGTTCCCGGGACAGTCTCTCAGACATATTTCCTTCAACACAATCTAAACTCTGAAAATCCTGATGTAAAAGATCCTAGTTGTTAATAACCGGAAGAATGGAAAATAAGCCTGTTGTAAAATAAAACTAAACATGTTTAAAAGAAGACATTGGGACCACTAGGCTGGAAAAAGATGGAAACAGGCTGTAAATTCGTTCCTAGGCCAGGATCATTAATTTTTCATGAAAAGAGAAATTTTGCAGTGATTCTTAAAAGGGGATTGTGAAATAGCAAATTAAATTAGAAGAAACAGAAAAGAAACTCCAAAATCCTGGTGATTCTAGGATCCAGAAGAATCTGCCTTTGAAGAAACAGCCCAGACCCTAGAGCTGATAAAGGGGACAGAGCCTCCTAAAGCCCACTGCAGCTTTAAAAGAAAAATTCATATAAAAATTTTTCTAATAAAAATCTAGAGGCAGTCTGTCAGTAATTGTTTAGGTCCACAGGAGAGAGGAGCAAACAGCTACAGTGTGAAGAGTTCTGGCTTCTAGTCAAACCACTGATTTCCTGAGAGATGCAATTACATTTTGATCATAAGAATTCAAAAAATGTTTAGGTACACAGAAGCATAGGATTCATATTTCCTCTGTTTAGTAAAGCCTTTGACATAACTTATGTGTTCAATTTAGTAATAATCAGGATTCATATTTCCTCTGTTTAGTAAAGCCTTTGACATAACTTATGTGTTCAATTTAGTAATAATCATATTGTTTTATATGTCTCAAAGCCAAAATTTACCTTTCACGTATAAAATAGCCAACGTGAAGATGACCAAGACATTGTGACCCAGCTCAAAGCAAACAGACTAACATTTCCGAAAAGCAGTGTGTGGGAACATCTTGACCGTGCTCAAGTCCACACTGCCCACAATGCTGTTTGCTAAGGAATGGGCTCATGTTCTCTCCCTGGACTTCACCACTATTTAGCTTTCACTTTCAAGAATGAACTGCTTGTACCTCCAGAAGCATCTAGTGAGGTCTCGAGGTGGCGAGAGAGAATACACTTCCTCCTCCTCCTTACTTATTCATTCTGATAGCCAACGCTTTTGTTCAGCTCTAGATAGCGAAACTAAATCAAAATAGTGAAACACAAGAGAAGGGTGTTGTCCTCTCATGTCAAATAAGTTTTTGGTTTAGAAAGTGAAGGATGAATCACAAAGAGATTCCAAAAGGGCTTATCAGAATAGTTAATATAAAAAATCTTGACATCCTTAATGTTGGTGGGGATGTGGAGCCACAGAAACTCTCATCCATTGTTGGGGGGAATGTAACATGACACAACCACTTTGGGGAAAAGTCTGGCGGTTTTTTTAAAAAACTAAACATGCACCTCCCCTTGAACCCAGCAATTCCACTCCTAAGAATTTACCTGAGAGCAAAAAAATGAAGTTGGACCACCTCCTTACACCATATACAAAAATAAATTCAAAATGGCTTAAAGACTTAAATGTAAGGTCTGAAACCATAAAATACCTAGAAGAAAACATAGGAAGAAACTTCTCAGACATTACCCGGAGTAAGATTTTTACTGATATACACCCTCGCGCGAGGGAACTAAGAGAAAGAATAAACATGTGGGATTATATCAAACTAAAAAGTTTTTTCACAGCAAAGGAAACCATCAATAAAACAAGAAGGGATCCTACTGAATGGGAAAAGATATTTGCCAGTGATATATCTGATAAGGGATTAATATCACAAATCTATGGAAAACTTACTCAACCCAACTCCAAAAAAACAAACGATCCAATTAAAAAATGGGCAGAGGACTTGAAGAGACATTTTTCTGAAAAGGACATACAGATGGCAAACAGACATATGAAGAAATGCTCAACCTCGCTAACCATCAGAGAAATGCAAATAAAAACCACAATGAGATACCACCTCACCCCAGTCAGAATGGCTATCATCAATAAATCAACAAACAACAAGTGCTGGCGCGGATGTGGAGAAAAGGGAACGCTTGTGCACTGTTGGTGGGATTGCAGACTGGTGCAGCCGCTATGGAAAACAGTATGGAGGTATCTCAAAATTCTGAAAATGGAACTACCTTATGATCCAGTAATTCCACTCCTAGGTATCTATCCGGAGAAATCCAGAACTTCAATTCAAAAATCTCTATGCACTCCTATGTTTATTGCAGCACTATACACAATAGCTAGGACATGGAAACAACCAAAATGCCCATCGGTAGATGACTGGATTAAGAAACTGTGGTACATTTATACAATGGAGTATTATGCAGCCATAAGGAAGAAAGAAATCTTACCATTTGCAACAACATGGATGGATCTAGAGAACATTATGTTAAGTGAAATAAGTCAGACAGAGAAAGATAAGTTCCATATGATCTCACTTATTTGCGGATTCTAAAGAAAAGAATAAGTGAATGAACTAATCAGAAACTGTTTGGGAGACAATGAGGAAAAACTGAGGGTTGCTAGATGGGCGGGGGGAGTGGGGGGTGGGGGGGAAGGTGAGGGGATTGGAGGGCAGTCGGTGACCACAGGATGGCCACGGGGTTTGAAAATTAATCTGGGGAACGTAATTTGGTGGTTACCAGAGCGTAAGGGGGTTGGGGGGTGGGGGATGAGGGTGAGGGGGATCAAATGTACGGTGATGGAAGGGGAGCTGACTCTGGGTGGTGAACACACAGTGTGATTTATGGATGATGTGATTCAGAATTGCACAACTGAAATCTATGTAATTCTACTAACAATTGTCACCCCAATAAATAAAAAAGAATAAAAAAAAAAAAAAAAAAAAAAAAAAAAAAAGAATTTACCTGAGAGAAATAAAAGTGGATGCTCACAAAAAGAGTCGTACAAAAATATTCATAGTAACTTTATTAGTATTAGCTCTAGACGGGAAATAGCTCAGGTGTCTATCAATAGGGAAATTGGGTAAAGAAACTGATATAGTCATATAATACTACTCAGCAATAGAGAAAGAACTATTGATACATGCAACAAGATAGATGAATCTCAAAAACCTTATAAGGAATAAGAGAATTCCACCGTCACAAAAGAATACATATGATATGATTACATTTATATGAAGTTTAGAAGAGTTAATGCTAATCTAATGGTAGAAAGTCAGAATAATAGCTGCTTTGGGAGGTAGGAAAGGGAATCGACTGAGAAGAGGCACAAGAAAACTATACAGGGTGATGATAATGTTCTGTATCTTGATAGACTTGGGTAATTGTATGCATTTGTCAAAATTATAATTTGTGCATTTTACAGCATGTAAATATTACCTCAAAAGAAAAAAACTACAACGAAACAATGAACTCTAGTTATTTATATGCATGCTTAAGTATTTAAGGGGAAGTATATTAATGTCTACAATTCAGTTTGAAATGCATCAAAAAAAAACTGATGGATTGATGGATGGATGGGCCAATCTGTGATGGGTGGATGGGCAAGTCTAGTAAAATGTTTGTATTTTTTTTTTAATTAAAGTTTATTGGGGTGACAATTGTTAGTAAAGTTACACAGAGTTCAGGTGTACAATTCTGTATCACATCATCTATAAATCCCATTGTGTGTTCATCACCCAGAGTCAGTTCTCCTTCCCTAGTAAAATGTTAATGGAAGAATCCAGGTGGTAGAAAAATGAGTGTTGACTACAAAATTCTTTAGACTTTGCTATGTTTGAAGATTTTCATAATAAAATGTTAGGAAAAAAATGAAAAATGATGAGAAACCACATGCCCATCTACAGTTTAAAAACAGATTCGCCAGTATTTCCCAGATTAGGGAACATCTACGCTTATTTCTTGCTCAGTTTTCCAACAGACTATGTGGAAGCTTAAGATATTCAAACAGAAACATGGTCAGTTACATAAAGCAGCAATTTGATAAGCGTCTTGGTGACAGATGTTCTGATGAAACTTATTTTTGCTGTTCCTATATGAACTGTTTTTTTGCGTGGCTTTAAATGTTGCAGCTGTGCTGCTTGTCATGACACTTCCTTTCAGAGTGGAGATAAATTTAAGGATCAAAGAGCTCCAAGTGATATTATCTTATTTATCCTAAAGAATAAAGTTGAGCAGTAGTATTATGTCCATTTTACAGACAGAAAAAACAGGAAGACAGAGAAATTAAGGGACTTATTTAAGGTCACAAGGACACTAACAGCACCTATAATAATAAACTGAGTGCTTACTATACCAATTTTACAATCATTCTCTTATTTAATCCTCACATAACCTTTCATTTTATACAGGAGGAAATGCAAGTGAGAGCGATATAGGAACAACCTTGTATAAGTAATACTGCAACATGTCTTTAAGTTTGCAAAGCTGTTACATGGATGTTCTGCTTAGGTGCAGCTCACCTGTTCTCCAGATCCGGCATGCTTAGGTTTCTAGCAGCAAAACACATTTTGAGAGGGATGACCTTCCTGTCCTTCGTGCTGTTTTGGTGTTTTGGAGAACCAGAGTCCTCACTGCCACTAAAGCTTGGTGACTGGGGAGTTGCACCTTCCCATGGCAGATCTGACACTAATGATGGCTTCTTGATATATGGTGTGACTTCTCGGATGAACTTGACTATGAACAAAAATCAAAGAAAGAGATTAGTATTTTTGCTTCCTACAAAAAATGACAACTGAAGTACATATATACATGCAATATCCGGCATGAAGTAAAAAATCCACTAAGTTAAAGCACACAGAATCTTAGGGGCAGAGTCCTTTAAGGGCATGCAATCCAAATGAAATACCATTACTTGATTCTAAAAACTTGAACTTCTGAGCCTTTGTATGTATTGTTCCTCCTGCTTAGGACTCCGGTCTCCCTTTGTCTGCATGGTCAACTCTACTCGAGAATCAACTCTGAGGAGCCTTTTCTGTCTACTCTCTCTACGGTATTACCATTACACCTCCTTACCAACCTCTTAGCACCCTGGGTTGTAATTCTTTGCTAAAGCTTCTGTTCCCCTATTGGGCAACCCCAAGGGCAGGGATTATAATTTATGCAATCTTGATATCCAACATCTAGAACAGTGCCTATTTGGTAAATGTTTAAATAAATGAGTGAAGGAACAAATGAATAATTAAATGCTTGGTAGTTGACCAATCATGAATGAGTCTCCTGGTGATAGATTCAGTACCTCCTGAGATAGCGCCATTTAGCTTTAGATGACTCAACATTTAGAAACTTCTTGAAACTTCCACGCATTGCTTTGCTGTCTGCTGAAGCCATACAGAATAAACTTAATCTCTTCCACATGAGAACACCTTCAAATAGCTGAAGACTAAGATATACTCTCTCTCTCTCCCTCTCTCTCTCTCTCTCTGTCTTCTGCAGACTAAGCTAAGTATTTCTAGTTCAATTCAACTCAATCCACATACTTAGTTACCTACCAAGTGTCAAGCATTAGGCTAGCTACTACAAGAGCAAATGGGGCATGGACCCTGCCTTCAAGGAATGACCAGTCTAGTAAGGGATACAGCTATGTAAACAGATCATTACAGTTTTAAAAACAAGTACAAACAAGTACAAAAATAAAGTGTATTCAAGATAAGGTATTTCCATTAATGGTAGCCCCAATTAAAATATAGCTTTTAGTAGATGGAAAACTTCATTCTTTCTAAGTTCAATTTTAGGACTCATATAAAATACTTCTTTCACCTCAGTCATGACTGGCAACTATTGTGATTTGAGGCATGGTGTTCTTGTTTCAAAAACTAGATAAAGCAAAGATTATTAAAATCTTAAATAGCATTAAAATGTAAATAAGTAGTTGAATGTAGATGAATCAGTCACCATTATGTCTGCTAACATCAATGTATGTTATATCAGTATTCTATCTCCCTCTCAAATTCCAGCATGGTAGGTCATTAGAGTAGCATCATGGGAATTGAAAAACTAGAAAAATACGATCATTATCAATGCTGACCAGTATAATAGCTAGCATTAACATTTTATAGCATTAGAAGCTTTACAGGCCTATGAAACTTTACTAACAAATAGATTACTAAATCTCAGAAGTAATCAGGTGTTTCTAAAAACATCGCTAACAACAGTCTTTCAAATAGTTTCTTTTTTGAGTAGGTAACATATACACATAAAACAAAATTCAAAAGATATAAAAGATTTTATAAGGAAAACACTAGATGTCTAGCAGCCTAGTTGCCAGCCCTGAAGGCAACCACTATATGGTCTTTCAGAGACATATTAGATATGCTAAGCAGATGTAAAACAGGCACACACACGTGAATATATGTATCCACACATTTCACCCAGTGGCAGGACAGTATGCTTATGTTCCGCACCTCGTATTTTTTTTTACTTAATAATATTGATAATAGTCTTTCATAAGCCTAGCATTCTCTAGCTCATTCTACAGCCTGTGGGAACAGAGAGGCCTTTGGAATCACACAGATCTGATTCAAATACTACTAACTGTGTTCGCTACCACACAGCTATGTGACCTCACTTGCCTGGTCTGAGGTTCTTAGCTATAAAATGGGAATTAACACTAAACAAGTAAAACTCCCAAGCACATACTGAATATTCAATAAATAGTAGGTGGCTTTCTTTTCCTTCCCTAAATTAAAAAGTTGGAGAAGTTAAAATTTTTAAATAGCAATCAATGGGAGATGTGAAATTATTTTCTTATAAGTTACTAAACAAGATCTGCTGAATTTAAGCATAATTCTAGAAAATATAAGAATGCTTGTACCAGCATTTAGATATTGTGTGTGTTCTTTCTATGCATAGTTACAATACATGCATTTCTAGGTCGAAAGAGTTAAAAAGCCAGCTGCCTCAGGTCACCAAGGAGTTTTTTTCATCCTAGAAAAATGAGCAGGGTTGCAGTTGCAGCCAGTACATCCCTTGAGCGCTGACTCAGGCATTTCAATACATGCTTCGGCTTTGTACTTTCAAGAGAGGATTAGGTCACGAGAAGTTTGGCAGAAATTCCTATAGTTTCCAGTCACTGCCAATGGCACAGACTTGCTTTCTGAACTATTTAAGGTAGTATACCAACTATTGGGCTACCAATTGGGGGAAATTAAAGACATTCTAAATGACTAATCTTGAATATTATAGTGGTTAGAAAAAGACCCTTCATGTTCTACTCAGAAGTTCATTCAGTTACACAGTGGCATCGCTGAACTAATTACTTCACACAGATTTAAACAGACACACATACACAGCCTATCGCATGGCTTTATTAAAAGATGATAATGATGCCCACACCCCCATCTAACCAGCCATCTATAACGGCTGAAGAACTGTGAATAGACATCTATTTCTAATTTACCTGAGATTTGGGAAAGGTGGCAAATTAACAGTGTTGTTTTAGTACTATACTTAGACATCCCCAGTTGCCACAGTGCTTTTACTTGAATACTTGGAGGGATAAGCAAAGCCTCTACATCCCCCTATGGCATTCAGGTCAACCCAGAACCCACAATATATTTCAGAATTTCATTTTTCCTGATAAAGATCCTCAAAATGTTTAATCAAACACTGATGTTTGCAGTGTTTTAGGTGTTTAGGTGCTAATTTTCTTACTTCAATGCACTGATCACTCTTATTGAAAGTAACGGGGGCTCCCCCCACCCTACAAACTTCACTACAGACCCTTCTCTTGATAGTGACAAAAACGTATACATGTACTGTACCCCCCACCTGCAAAGACGTCTGGAAGGATTTCCATCAAAATATCAATAGGGCTTATATATAGGTATAGTATTGCCTTTTCTTCTTCAGATAGTTCTATATGTTTGAAATTTTTATGAGTCCATAACATTTATAACAATAGAAATTTATTTTTAAAATGAAGAAAACTTATTCTGAAACTCTGCTCAAACTTTAAACATGGAACCACCTTAAAGTGAAATCTTGTCCAACCTTCAGAAATTATAATGCATTGGATGGGATCCAAGATCCAACTGATTCTTATTGAATTCCATACTCGAAAGAATAGGGTTACAGGAGGTACATGTATTTTAATGAGGTACACTGCTATCCTAGTTTGGGGCATTGGACAGCATCTGATTTTAAATTGAATGTCACTTCAAAGCTTATCCAAATGATACTTCATATTGCAGACATTGCCTATGGCTGTTAACACATGTATTCCAGTACATCAATCACCTTCCCTTGTTATAAACATCAACCTCTCCTATAATCATTATTTTCCTCTTTATCTCTAAAGTTTATCCTTTTCTTACCCCATCTGGTGACCTTTTATGAGTTTAGGTGAAACTAAATAAGTCAGACAATGTAGGGAGAATGGTGCCATTATTTCCCTGGCTTTTATCAGCAAGTTAGTTCTGGGCTCTCCTTAGGGAAGAAGAGCTGACTTTTCATTTTGCTCACAAATGAGTTATGTTGACATCAATGTTAAAGCATTCTCCCAAGAGGTTTCTCCTCAACCTCATCCCAAGCTCTTTCTCCAAATCTGATAGATGGCCACCAAAAACATTAGGGAGGAATTACTTTAAGCAAAAAGCCTTTTTACATTCTCATCTAGCAGGTGCCTTTCAACTCAAGTCTCCTGTCACTTGGGGTTTGAGTAGACCCTGAATGTAAGAAGACCCAGAGTAACTGGTTTCCATTTTAAAGTAACATTGCACATTCACTAATTTACTGAGCTCCTAGCATGTGCCATGAACTGCTTTAGAAACATATAATAATACATCGTGAACAAAACATGCAAAAAAAAAAAGAGATGAATGTAATAAGTAAATTATATTCTAGAGAAACAAAAACACATAAAAGCCTGTACATTCACATAAAAGCCGGTACATGAATGTTTTAGCAGTTCTATTCATAAGTGCCAAACTGGAAACAACCCCAATTTCCTTCAATGAGTGAATGGATAAATTGCAGTATAGCCACAGAATACTACTCGGCAATAAAAAGGAATGAACTATTGATACACTCAGCAACTTGGATAAATCTCAAAGGCATTATGCTGAATAAAAGAAGCCAGTGTCAAAAGGTTACACACTGTATGATACCATTATTGAAAAGACAAACTATATGATGAACAGATCAGTGGTTGCCAGGGTTTAGGGATGGGGAAGATGTGATTATTTTTTTGGAGCATGGAACTGTCCTGTATCCTGACTGTGGCGATGGGACACAAGAACTTATACATGTGTTAAAATCCAGGACTGTATACCATAAGAGGGGGAGCCAATTTTACTGCAAAAGTAAAAAGTAAAAAAGTAAATTATATAGTGTGTTAGAAGATGTTAAGTGTTATGGAAAAGGAAAAAAAAACAGTAAGGGAGGATGGATCAGGAGTGCTGCACGGGGGCTCAATTTGCAATTCTAAATAAGGTGGTTAGGGTAAGCCTCCTTAAGAGGACATTTGAATAAGGACTTAGGGAGGTGGGGGATTTAGTCATGCAGATATCTGGGAGAAGCATTCCAGACAGAAAGAACAGTGTTAAAGCAGTAAGGAAAGCCAGTGTGACTAGCGCAAAGTAATCACGGGGATAAAAAGCAGAAAATGGGATCACAGAGGTATCCCCTTTGGCTTTTAGCCATTGGGAGGTTTTAAGCAGAAGAGTGACATGACCTAACTTGTATTTTAATAATTTTAATCATTCTCACTACTATGTTGAAAACAGAGTCAAAGAGGGTGAGGGCAGAAGCAGGAAGACCAACTGGGAGGTTATTGAGAGATTGTGGTAAGTGACTGGAGTTGAGGTGGTGAGAAGTGGTCAGATTCCCTACTAAAGGAGGACCTGCTCAGATATCCTGACAGACTGGATAAGAGGGGGTGAGAAAAAGAGACGAACTGAGGATGATTTTGAGATTTCTTCCTAAACAACTGGAAGGACAGAGTTGCCATCAACAGGTTTAGGAGGAAAGATCAGTAAATTAAGACATATTAGATAATCAAGTCTAGCAGCAGCCAGATATACGAGTCTAGTTCAGGAGATGGGTCTGGAGCTATATATTTGTGAGTTATTGGCATGTGGTTAATATGTAAAGCCATTAGACTCACTAAGATCACTGTATCAGTCAGAGTCCCAGCAGGAACCGGATGGCACAGGGTTAATAAAGGGAGAATTTATAAAAGGAAGGTGTGGGCATGAGTTCAGGGAAACCACAAGGGAAAATAGAGTGTGATACCCTGTTTCCACATGTAGGTCTGAAGGGACTAGGAGAGGAAGTGGTTACCAGACCCAGAAGGAGAGCTCTATAGAGGGGTGACCTGAGAGGAGCAGTTAATTCTGCCAGACTGACATGACCCTGCAGATTGGCAGCCAAGGGAATAAATGCTCCAACCTCACTTTCCTCTGGGATGGGGGCTCCACATGGGTCAGACTCAATAAAAGCCAAAGGGCGAGGAAGCTTGGTGGTGTAGTCCATGCCGATGGGCCTCCTGGGACAGAAAGCAGGTAGAGAAGGAGGAGTGGACCTAGAGGGCCAAAGACCTCCTGCGCCATCACCAAGGAAGTGAGTACAGATGAGGAAGAGGACATCCCACCACTAACGGGCTGGGAGAAGAAAAGGAACAGCAAAAGAGACAGGAGACCTGCAAGAGACAAGTACTCCCTCCACAGAAACACTAGCCTTAAAACTGTAACAAGATTATCCAAACTGAAAGGGCCTTGCCTTGATCTTACTAACCCTGACTTCGTTTCTTCCTCTCCTTACTAATCCTTGGGGAAAAAAAGAAAGTTATGCATTTTATTGCTATTTCTGTTTTCTCCTGTTGCTCCTTAACTCTTCTGAATAAAACTGAATTCTAAAGAGCCACTAATGTTTTCTTACTCAATTCAAAGGCCCTTTCTCAATCCCTATTCTTGACCATTCCAACATCCACCGATGCACTCAACTGTTTTTGATCCCTCCTTTGTGGCCATTTATTTTCTAATGCCTTGTTTCTCCTCCTGTTCTACAATGTAGTTGTTCCCCAAGGCACTTTTTAGCACTTTCTTCTCGCTTTATCCTCCAGTCCCCAGCAACTTTCTTCAACCTTGCTGTTATCAGCACCGGACTCTAACCAACTGAGCTAACTGGCTACCCCTTAGCAACTTTCAAAGCTACATCTCCAGAACCAATGTCTCTTGTTGGCCCTAATTCCTTCCACCTGACTGCTGTCTACATACCCAAAAGTAAACTAATCTTCATTATCTTGAATATTCTTCTGCGTGCATTGTTTGAGCTATTAAGATTAGTATTAGCAGTTTTTTTAGCCACCTAGTCCAATAATCTGTATTTTATTAAAAGTTCCCCCAGGTGGTTGATTGTCCTGCTCATTCAAGCTTTGGGAACCACTTCTCGAAACCTCTGCAGACTCCTCTCTTTCCCTGGTCCCCACATCTAGTCAAATGCCAAACCATCACATCCCACCTCTGAATTTTTTCTCTAATCTACTTACTTCCCTCAATTCCCACTGCCAACAAGCTTCTGGATCATCCAAACCATTGTAATGGCCTTTTATTGTTGTTGTTGTTGTTGTAATTGTGGTAAAATATATATAAAATTTACCATTTTTTCCATGTACAGTTCAGTGGTATTAAGCATACTTACAGTGTTGTGCAACCAACACCACCATCCATCTCTAGAACTTTTTCATCTTCCCAAACTGAAATTCTGTACCCATTAAACAATAATTTCCCATTCTCTTCTCCCCCAGCTCCTGGCAACCACCATTTTACCTCCTGTTGGTCTCATCCTCCCTCAGATAATTAAACTGGAAAATACTGAAAAGAAAACAAAGCTAAATATAAAAATTCCTTATTCCACCCCATTTCCTTCCAGAGCTTTTAGTCTTTTACTTAACACAGTAACATACATCTTCCCATGTTATATAAACTCTTCATCAGCATGATTTAAATATTGCTAGAGAGCATTCCATTATGTTTACCATAATTTATTTAGGCCTTCCCTAATTACTGGGCACTTACGTTAAATAAGACTCTAATGAACATAATTTTCAGAAGAGAAATTACTGGGTCAAAAGAATGAATATTTAAGGTCCAGGATAAATATTGCAAACTGCTTCCCAAAAGCACTGTACCACGCTACGTCCCCACCAGCAGCGTAAGAGCCTGTCCGTGTCAGCACACCTGCCAACATCAAGTCATCTTATTTAAAACAAGCTCTGCTGTTTTAATGGGTGAGAAATGGTATGTATATATGCCCAACCAGTCTTGATCTCCTGCCTCAACAAATGCAGGATGTTATTATTTTCTCTCTTTTAAAAGCAGGAAATCCTTGTCTCTTTATACTTTATTTTTGTCTGAAGACATGGGAGGAGTCATTTGTGAGATTGTAATAGTAAGGCGTTACAGGATAATCACCAGCACCTCAGATCTAACACAAATTTGAATTATAATTCTTTGGATTTGCTGTACCAGCATTTCCAAAGTTATACTTAATTTGCCATTATTGCCTTACCATTTAACTCTGTGAAGTTAGCTCCTTTCTTCTTGTTAGTCATTAAGAGGGGGGAAAAATCCCCAGCAAGGAAACCAAGCATATCCTCAGAAGCAGGACACGTTTATAAGATGTAATTTCAACGTTTTCTGGTTTAAAAAAAACAGCTGTAGTTTACATTGGTCCTGGGACTTTCAGTTCATTTCATTACCCATCATTCTTTCTCCATTTCAATTCAAGGCCTGTTCAAGTCAATAAAATAAGAGCTATATCCTTTATGAAGATCTCAAATTATTACTGGGACGACAAGGAGAACTCAAGTTTCCTTCTAAACTTCTGAGCTATAGTGGAACAGGTCCAAATAAACCAGAGATTAGGTAACTCTGAAATTTGTCCCCAGCATTTAAAATTTTAGGACTTTTAAATTATGGCTTTTTAAATAGATTTATGTAAACTGGCAAGAAAAAGATATATTTTAGGCTTCAATCAAATTCTAACACAGATATCTATTACTTTTATACAAAAGTATTAGTTTTCATGCTTTTATATATATACAAACAGAACAAGCTAGATTGAAATAATTTGGGTCTTGGGACTGTTTACTGTATAATTTCTTTGGTAGTCCTTTTTTTTAATGTATTTATTTACTTATTTTTTGTAGTCTTCTTTAACTACTAATCTTATATGGTAAAACTAGTTGTGAGTCATTTATAAAGTAAATAATTTAAAAATGAATTTTAAAAGTGTTCTCTTTGGAATGTTTCCTCAATTGCAAAAGAATACGCAAGATTTTCAACTTCCTATTAAAAAAGTTTTAAACATTTTAGGTTTGCATTTTTAAGTGTTTTTGTAAGGAAGACAGCTATCAGCAAATTTGCCAGTGGAAACTGCCATACATTAAGTATGTGTTTTTAAGTCTTTATATAACTAATCCCCAAACTGGGAAATAGTACAACTGAAAATTACTTCAAATTACATATTTTTCTTTTCCTTTTGATGTTGAGATTTATATTTATTTTCTATGCCATATCTGTTTTTGTAAGTCAATTCCAATATTAGTACTTCTCCCTCCTCTAAAAAGAAATATTGCTTTATGTGAAACAACGATCCTTTTGCTTATTTCAAAATATACAAAACATGGTTGACAACAGTAGGAACATACATAGGATTAGAAAAAATACAAAAGTAAGACTATTTAATTTCATTTTTACTAAAGCAGAGGCAATGAGAAAGACAATTTGCACAAGAAGAAACAGGCTGGTTAGGAATAACTTATATTGTTTCTTAGTCTCTGCTGAAATATAAAGTAGAAGCTAGTTAAAAAAAAAAAATGAACCCTACCAGATTTTTTTAAAGCATCATAAAATGACTCATACACGATAAAACTAAGGGTATCAGAGTTGCTAAGTTCTCAGTATTGCATTTTAAAGACTATATATAGATTAGTATATTCATAAAGAGCTCAAGGAAATATGCCAATTGCTAATAATGGTTATATTTGCATTGTAATTACAGGGATTACTATTTTTGAAGTTAACTATTTCTATGTTTGAACTTTTTATAATAAGCTTGTGTTCTACAATAAGTAATATCAAAATTAACTTTTAAACACATGGCATCAAATAATAAAGAAAACGGATTAGAAAAGTAATTTAAAAAATAGATTCAATAACAGAAATAAAAAGGAGGATAGTCACTATTCAATAAATGCTGAAAAAACAATGGGGTATCAGTACGGAATTGTCTTAGATGTGTATCTCACACCCTACAATGCATTTGAATTAACCTATAATTGATGCCCTTTGGATAATTTTTGTAAAATCATTATAGTATAAATGCAGAGCAGCAAACTTTATGTTAAATGAATCTAGTTCAAGCCTTAATATTACCATTCACCTTGTGGGAGGTTTGAAGCACGTAATCTACCTCTCTGAGCCTCAGTCTCCTCATTTTTAAAACATAAAACACCACCCTCAAAGAGCTGCTGTGAAGATTAAATGAGATGATGTACGAAACATGCCTAGACCTGCTTGAGTGTTGTAGGTACTGAAAGTGTGCGTGCGCGCGTGTGTGTATACAATTAATACAATATACTTTGGAAGGAGTATAGTATAGCAGACAAGGTCCAAGATTTGAAATTGAACAGACCAGATTTGAATTTCAGTTCTGTCAATGATAAACTTTGTGATTTAGACAAATAATTTCACTTTTCAATCTCAATTTCTAATCCATAAAACTCTAATACTAACCCTAATACCAACTTTACTGAGTGAGTAACTGAGAGGATTAAATAAGATTAACTGATAAAAACAAATTGTTTAAGACCGGCTGGAAAATTGTAAACATTGAACATAAATGATCTACAGAAAGGGGTTATTATGTACCATTGAAGACTATCTGGAGATGGTAGTTACCTCCAGAAAGATAGCAAGCTAATTGTTCTTTATCTTCCCTTTCAGAAAAAGACCAATTCTGACAGCACATAGACTTCCTCATTTATATTCCTGTAACACTTCATATGTCACTATCATGGCACTTGGCATGTCACAGGTTCTGTTTTGCCCGTCTTTTCTACTTGATTAAGATACATGGAAAGGATTAAAATTTAAGACACCATAAAAGTCAACGATAACTGCAACACCTAATTTCTGTAGTGTTTACCTATCTAAGGTTCTTCCACTTTTTTCTTGTAGTAACTCTTCAGAACTGTGTTGCAGTTTGTGCACAGCCATTAAGGCTCTGAATACAATTTCTTGTACATGCATGAGGTAAAATTCATATTTTTTCAAGCACACACACAATCTTTCTGTGATTCTGGCTTGACATTATATTGCTTCATAATAATATGCATTCTCTGTTGTAGCACAAATGAATTACATACATTGGTCAAACTTTGGCAGTACATGGACAAAGTGTTCACAGCCGGGATCACTAACACACAGAAGATGCAATGCAAATATTGGTTAAATGAATTATGAGAAATTCTGTCACAAATACAGATATATTTTTACAGTCTTAATTTCCCTGTCCTGGCAAGATCGTGAGAAATATTTATGGCACAGGTAATAAAATCCAGTTTTAAAATGTTGCTAATAGCTCTAGATTAAGGATTTTTGCAAATATTTGGATAAAGGGTCCTTGTTCAACACTGTTATGTGCCTTTGGACTCTGTGGGACACAGTCACTCTCTCCAGACACTGAAGCTTATGAAATAAATTCTATATTATGATCTTTGTTGAGGTTCTCTTCAGCTAAATTGGCTGAAGAACAAATCTGCTATTAGAACAAAATTCTCCTTTATCAACTATTATGAACTTAAACACATTGCTTAAGGATGAGCAGTTGGCTCGTGCAGTGACATAAACATGTAACCTTACTGTGAAACGTCAATAATGGATTAGAACATTCTTCTATAAGCAAAACAAATCCTTGCCTCACAAATTCAATGTATAGGTTTTTATCTATTCCTAATATAAATGATAGGAAACAATTTTTTTTTACTTTTAGAAACCATAATGTTTCCTCCTTTTCAACAACAAAGAACTCTCTCCTATGTGCAAGGCATGTAGGATGTTTAAAATGTTTGATATACAGACTTTGTTCCCCATTTGTTTGCTTGAGAAGGAAAAAGAAGACATGCAATCCTCAAAAAAGACCATTCATAAAGCAGAAATTATAAAAGATGACGCACATGATACTGCTATAAGTATAAATAAAATGTTACATATAGGACATAACATAATATGTTAAATAATAGGACATAACAACAGCAAACAAATGAAATAACTAAAAATTACTTAAAATGCTAAAAAGAAATGTTTTTCACTAGACAAAAAACAAAACAAATAAAACACCCAAAACTCGAGCAGCAAAAGCACAAGGATATCCTTATCCGCATTTTTGTTGCTAAGTGGGTATGTCCTGGACTAGCTGGACACACCGGATGGTTTGTTTTGGATCAGCACCCCAAGTGAGAAAATACAGACGGAAACATAATATTAACCAAGCACAATAGCTGTGTTCCAGGGGTCAGCAAGCACTCCATCCTGGACATGCAGCCCCAGTCACCACTGGGGAACGAGAATGCATCCAGGTTTCCATATCTTTAAACACTTTGTCATTTATTTTCTTTATCGTACAAAAGAACTGCCCTTAGTAACTGCCAGGCATTTATTGTCATTAAGGATTTTCTGACCAAATTGGCAGAATTAACTGGGTTCAGGAAGAGGAGAAAAGACAAAGATGTATTCATGTTCTTTCCCTTCTCGTTTTTATATAACACGTGACTAAGGAGTTCAGTAAAATAGACTGAGAATTGTCAGAGTTCGCAGAAGTCAACTGCTGAACGTTAAGCTGTCGTGCATTGCTCAGCCCACATCAAGTAACTGTGTTTACTGATAAGTTGTTTTACTAATTTTTTTAAATTAAAAAGTAATGAAAACAAACGCTGGAACAATTTGAGAATCAAAATAATAACAGTGGTATGGGATTACAACCTGTAAAAGAAAGTGAATAGCCATGAGTTCATACTGACATAAATAATTAAACAAATAAATGCAGGAGAAGGGGGAATCAAACAGAACAACCAAATGCAGGGCTCTACTTCCCATTATCATCTTTTCCTGAATCCACCTTCAACTTTAAATTTGTTTTTTGTTTTTTAGATAGCGTAAAATCATAAAACACTCAGCAGCCAGTACAAATGAGCTTTTATAGAAGAATTCCAATTAATAAGCATCAAAAGAATGTGAGAAATAGAAAATAATCATTAAAACATTACCATAACAATTGTTGTAGCCAAGGCCCACTGATGAATGCTAAAATTAGTGAAAAGTTTAAAGAGTGACAGAATATTTTCAGTCTCAACAAATCTCCCCCAAGATATTTATTAATTACAAAGGGAAAAACAGTAACTTTATGTAGCGAAATCTGACAGTAATCAAGGTTTACATCACCAGTATTAAGACATACTGATGTCACGTGCCCTAGCCTCCTGTATACATTGAGGATATATAATATCACTTGCTGTATTCTTGCTAAAAATACATAAGCTCAGTCTATTCATGATAAAACAAGAGACAAATCCAAATTGGTAGACATTCTACGAAATGATGCAAATGATTCAAAATTGATTACCACAATAAGGCTAGTTAACACCTCCAACATCGCCTCACATAATCCTAATTTTTTTGTATAGTGAGAACATTTAAGATCTCCTCTCTTAGCAACTTCCAAGTATACCCTATAGTACTGCGAACTATTGTCACCATGCTGAATATCAGATCCCCAGAACTTATTCATTTTATAACTGGAGTTTGTACTCTTTGACCAGCATCTTTCCATTTCCTCCATCCACTTTTACTTCATTCTTAACGAGCCTGAGTAAATTTGAGGTGTCAGAATAACGACAAAACCAAAGTCATTCTAGACTTTTCCAAAACTCCGCGACAAATATTTTTGTCAAATAATATTAAGGTAGTATTATAGAGCAGCATTGGATATGTGAAAGTTTGCCCTTGAAACTGACAGACAATTGTGTTAATATTAGCTTCCTATAATCACTAAGAGTGCTAATCTTGAGATTATATTTATCTTCATGCATGTTAAATCCTCCTCTCTCTCCTGGAGATTATTCTAGGAAAGGAGAAAGATCCACCAGTGTAGTAAGTACACATGAATTATAGAGCTACACTCAAGATAGCCTAAAGAAATAACAGTATTTAGAGAAGACTAATAAAATACCTATTAATTTCAAGGGAATTGTGTTCGGTCCCCTTACAGACACACACAACCAGAATGTTCTGAGTATAAATACTAACCTAAAAATAGACAACATATAGAATTCTAGAGCTAGAGGAGACCTTAGTGATAATTTAGTCCAACCTGTTCATTTTTTAAAATGTTGAACTGAAATCGTAAGAAAAATGAGGCTCAAAGAAATTAGAAAACTTCTAAGTCACAGTCAATATGGGGCAAAGCCAGGGCTAAAAACCCATCATCATCTTTTCCTGAATCCATCTTCAATTTTAAATTTGTTTTTTGTTTTTTAGATAGCTTAAAAATCATAAAACACTCAGCAGCCAGTACAAATGAGTCAGCACTCAAACTAGCTCACTGGTTCTTTGTAGCTAAAAAACGCAGTGGTCAGGTCTTATCTAAGATTAACATGATAATCTCACAATGTATGAGAGCAAGTGAGCATTTCAATTAACGTTTGGAAAACGGGAAGAAAGCAAAAAGGGCAACACGTGGGTGCTAACAATCCTGCACAAGGGTACATTTTATTATTATTACTTTACCATTAACATATTTAAACTCAGGCCAATCCTTCCACCCTGTGGTATTTCACTTTTTCTGTATCAGACATAAGCCTTTAAAAAGAAACTCAGGGATCAGTTTTTAACTCACTAGACTCTCTGCTCTTTGACCAGCATCTGCCCATTTCCCATGCTGACAGCAAACGGTGCTTTCTGCCACCAGAAGCAGAGAGCCGGAACCGTCACAGCCTCTGTGTCCCTTCCCTGTCATGGGCCTGGTAGGAACGGCGTGGGGAGGGGATCGCTGGAAGAGCAGTACGGTAGCCCCAGCCAATCTAAAACTAAATAAGAAGCATGAAATATGAATGCTGGGTTTTTTTCCAAAGAAAGTTATTGCTTTTTGGAAAAGATTGTGCTTCCATGAGTCTATCCCTCCAGAGTTTACTTCCATACAAAGTGGCTTAATTTCATTTCTTCGGATTTCAGTTTATCATGTAAAATCATAAAATCTACTCTTAGGGGGTATTACGAAGATTAAATGAATTAAAATATAGAAAAGGATTTCAGAAATTATAAAAGCTATATAAATTTGAGATATTATTACTATTATTACCTAATGCAGAACTTGACAATCATTTTTACCAGTTTCAGAAACTAGCAAGGTATATGGCAAAGAGCAGGTGCTCAGTAAATGTTTGTTAAATGAATCAGTGTACATAGTGATGTAGACCTCCTCCCAAGGTCATTACCATATAACAAAATGGATCACAGACGGTGGGAATTCAGAAAAATGACCACTGTCCCTTTGTGAGTCTGACCAATACATACCAGAGAACTACTGTGAAGGTTAATGAGATAAAGCTCACAAAGCAGAGAGGGCTTTGAAGAAACAGGCTCCTCTCAGGACTGTCATTCTCGAATGTATAAGCCTATTATGTCCATAGCACAAAGGCCAAAATAAAGCTGAAAATTCAAGTGGTACTAATAGCCTTGTGGCAGTAGAGAGAATTGTCTGAATAATTCCTAAACTTAGATTATTCTGCTGAAATATTTGGTGAATGAACAAAATGTTTTGATACTATACACACAAATCTTTAAAAATGCCTCAGAGGTCTAATTTTACAATTAGGTTTTTATTTTTTAAAGGTGGAAATTCTGAAAGTAGAAAAATGTAAAACAAGTCCTATCTCAGCCACAATGTAAAGAAGATGCCTGGAGTGAGGAGTGTACTCATATGAACCACAATGGGTTCTTTCTGGAAATGTCTCCCTTCTTTATGTGGGTTAAAAATAAGAACTGGAAATCTGTGAATACATACATGTGTTGGGCTCTCCTGGCTGATGCAAAATTAGAAGAGGCCAGTCACTTTTCTCTTGCCTTCTTTCTCAATCATCCATACCCTCTTCAAGAGACAAGAATGTGGTTCCTTGTTCTCACATAAAATTACTCTCACTCTGCAAGAACTAAAAAATGTACTTCAAACATACAAAACTGTGGTAAGATATCTTGAACATAACTTCTAAGACCCTTAAGTCATGAAATCCTATTCTAATATTAAAGATGGCATGTTTTAATTTATAATTAAGTGGTAAGTAACTCTTATTGAAAGTTAAAATGTTTTTTAGAGTTCTATTTGTGTTGAATACACAACACACTACACAAAAACCCTAAACTAATAGTATGTCTCATAGTATAGTCTATTGGAATGAGGAAGGAAAAAAGAAAAAAATACAAAAAAAATATAAAAGGAAATAGATGTAAAGATCTCATAGTATTGGACAGTTCTTTTCCCATTGAATAAACATTTATTGATCAAACCTGCTAGAGGCAAAATATTAAGACACAAAAGATGAATAAAACACATTCCATGTCTTCAAGAAGCTCAAAATATAACCGAGAACACAAATACTCATATACAATCACCATCCTCACTACTCATTTAATGTTCAATATATGCCCAAAACAGAGCTGTGTTTCCTCTGTTTATCACCCAAAGGGATTTATTCAGGAATAAAGATTGCAATCCACTTGTGCAAAAATGGTGAGACACACACACAAACTCTAAGTGCTTTGTTTTATGTGTATAATTTTATTTAATCTCACAAAAACCCAATGAGATAGGTATATTACTCCCATTCCACAAATGGAAACAGGTCTTACAGAAGGTAAAAACTTGCCACTTGCCACTCTACCATTAAATAGCAAAGATGGAAAGAAAGACCATGTATGTAACTACTATATTTTACCAATGAACAAATAATTACAACTCAGTATATTAAGCATTGTTATATAAATACATATATAAAAATGTGTTACACAAAGTAAAAAAGGTAACATAAAAGAGTGCTCAACTTTGAAGGGAGAGGTATGATGGAGTCAGTCAGGAAAGGTTTCACACAGGAGCCCTTGATCACTGAAAGATAAGCAGAAGTGCCCCAGGCAGATATCGGGTGGAAAAGAGCAAGTCTGGCTGAGGTTACAGCACAGTGGCAAGGAGGAACATGAAACATTCAAGAAATGTAAGTAGTGAGGAAAGGCTACAGAGCATAGGGCTCAAGGTGAAAAGTAGTGATCTGCTGTGAAAGGTTGCTGATATTCTGCTAAGGGTTATCAGACATCGTGAAGGGTAGTGTTGGCTATTACGGATTATTTCTTCTTAAAGAGTTACTAAGGTAAGTATACAAAAGGAAAAAGGTAGCCTAAACACGAAGATTTTTCCCTTAAAGCAGAGCTTGTGATCAGTACTAAAACACAGATCAGAAACTTCATAATAGATATGTGTATATTTTTAAAGATAACTTTTGAGTAAAGAAAGGATCTCACTCATGCATCAAAAATATCACATCAATTGTGAGCAGAACATTAGTATGAGATGTGTATTACAGGGCTCTTGCCCTGAGTAATAACATAATCAGGTAAAGGTGTCATCCCTGTGCACTCCAAAGATATTTGTACTGGTTATCCCAAATTTGGCCTTAGCTTTAATCTACAAATCCAAGTAAAACTAACAACAACGAAAGCCATATAGGAAATCTTTTTCAACTTGTTTCTTTTATATTTCAAGTTTATATTGAAGAGTAGCTAAAAAAATGATTAAATAGCATTAGATCTTTACATTTAAAATGATTGATTCAACAACCTTAAAATAAATACACACAAAACTATTGGGCATGTAATTACGAAAACAAAAGTTTTGAAAAATTTAAGGGAAATCTTGAAGTTTCCCTCCAAAGTATCTTAGAATATTACCCTAAGTCTCAGTCCAATGAATGTAACATTTCTTTTTTAATTTCATTGCTTTAAAACAATTTTATACTTAGTATTTTTAATCACAAAAGGCATTGGGTACTCTATAAATATTTGAATGTTACAGAAGTACATAACATAGTAGATAACAGGCTCTGTGAAACCTCCTGAGATGATCACTGTGAAAACACAAGTTGTCCGTTCTCCTATAACTATCACCATTCTAACATATCAGACATGGACATCTATAAGAGTGTAATAATATATTCCCTTAATCTATAAAATGATCCAAAGTAAAGGAAATTGTATAAACAGAAAAAAATTGGGGGAAATGGCAAATCTTTAATTTTATACACTTCCCTAATGATTAAATTTTTAAAAAGTATTTCATTATTCTGTGATAAAAAGTTCTTTTTATTTTTTTACCTTTTTTTTAAGTTATTTTTAAACATTAAATAATAAAAATAAAAATGTCAAACTTACCAAAAATGAGGAAATTACAACAAGGAAGAAGAAAAACAAAATATTATGCAATTAAAAGAAAAAGCCATTCTTGTCACACCCACCAAACAAGATGCCAGACCATATAACCAAGGATCAGTGGGCAAAAAGGGTTAGGAAAGAAGAAAGATATAACTGGAGGTCTTTTCCCCGCCTTACAAGGGGGCATAGAAAGTATCTGTGAAATATGAATTCTGGTAACAACCCCTTCCACAGGACGGAATTGAGGGCAAATATAAAGTACTTAATATTTCTTCCCTTGAATTCTAAAAAAAGTAAACGGGGTCATGGATATGAGTATTGCCCTTTTGCTACGAGGTCCCACTCTGTACATAGACAATTAAAAATATAATTATAGGGAAACAAACTAATATCATCAGTATATATCCAAAATATATAAAGAACTCATTCAACTCAACATAAAAAAACAAACAATCCAGTTAAAAAATGGGCAGAAGACTTGAACAGACATTTCTCCAAACACCCACAGATGACCAATAGACATGAGAAGATGCTCAACATCACTAATCATCAGGGAAATGGAAATAAAAACCACAATGAAATATCACCCCGCACATGTCAGAATAGCAATTATCAACAAGACAGCAAGTAACAGGTGTTGGCGGGGATGTGAAGAAAAGGGAACCCTCATGCACTGTTGATGGGAATGTAAATTGGTGCAGCCACTATAGGAAACAGTATGGAGGTTTCTCAAAAAATTAAAACTAGAACTACCTCATGACCCAGCAATTCCACTTCTGAGTATTTATTTGAAGAAAACGAAAACACTAATTCGAAAAGATAAATGCACCCTTATATTCACTGCAGCATTATTTACAATAGCCAAGATATGGAAGTAATCTAGTTGTCCATCAATAGAAGATGTGATAAAGATGTGATGTGTGTACGTACACACACACACACATGCGGGCGCACGCGCGAATATTACTCAGCCACACACACAAAAAAGAAACCCTGCCATTTGTGACAAGGGAGGGACCTTTGTTAAGTATTATGTTAAGTGAAATAAGTCAGACAAAGAAAGATAACTACCGCATGATTTCACTTGCATGTGGAATCTGCAAAAACAAAACAAATGAACAAACAAAACAAAACAGAAACAGACTCACAGATAGAGAACAAACTGATGGTTGTTGGAGGGGGGTGGAGGAAGAATGAAAAAGGTGAAGAACTGGAAGTACAAATTTCCAGTTATAAAATAAATAAGTCACAGGGATGTAATGTACAACAGGGAAAACAGTCAATAATATCATAATTACTTTGGATGGTGATAGATGGTTACTAGAATTAGTGGGGTGATCACATGGTAAGGTATATAAATGTTATTGAACCATTATGTTGTACACCTGAAACTAATATAATATTGTATGTCAGTTATACGTCCATAAAAAATAAATTAAAAATAAATAATAAAATAACTTCCACAGCCAAAAAAAACATCAGTATATAAACATTATGACCATATGCGAATGACACAGCAGTAACATCACTGAACAATGTTCATTTCCACTTCCATAACTAAATTCAGTCCAACAGTCAATGACTTGAATTAAGTAGAAAAGTAATTTCATGCCAAGAAAAATGTGGTAAACTTGAGAGCGGAAAAATACTTGTTTAAACCACAGAGTAGTCAACTGAGATGGATTATTGAAGGGGCCGATGTTGCAACTTTCTGTATGTTGGTAGATGATCTGAAAATATCATGCTTCAGTGTAAGATTGGATGTTCTTAAATATGTTTTAAGTTTCCCAAAGCTTAAATCTACAGTCAGTTCATTTAGGTTGTGGCCAATGTATTAACCAGAGATCCTTTCTTTCCACAGAGCAAAATCAATGAATCATCTGTCCCTGTGAAGAATTTGTGCTTCTGAAAGAATTTTAAATCTATGCTACGAAAGGCCTGAGGTACTAAGTCTAAAAGGAGTTGTGGCAAAATCTGACTTCTTAGAAACTACTGTCTCAACATGTTTTTTTCTTCTGAGGAGCAATAAGATTCCATATACGGAATAAGGCCTAGTAGCATACGTACAACTCAATGAATCTGGTGGCCAGTGGGAGATTGCTGGTGGTCTCAGGGACCGCATTTAAGCAAATGCAACTGAGTCACCACGCTGTGTGTCCACTCTGCTTCCTCACGCTCAGAGCTAAGGACAGCCCTCACTAGTCTTTGGCTTGTAAGATAATATTAGGGGAGGCTCTCAGTAAGCGACAGATTCCTATTGTAATAAAAAAGGGAAGGAAATGGCCTAAGGAAACTGATTTAAATAAAAAAGAAAAGGCAAAAATCCAAAGAGTAACATTATTTTTAGCAATACCAATAGTGCATAAAATTCACGACCTACATTCGGTATGAACAGTAATCACCATACTACCTTCCTATTATAAGCTCTTTAGAGGTACCGTGTTTCCCCGAAAATAAGACCTAGCCGGACCATCACCCCTAATGTGTCTTTTGGAGCAAAAATTAATATAAGACCTAGTCTTATTTCAATATAAGACCCGGTCTTATATGACATATGACATATCATATAAGACCGGGTCTTATATAATATCATATAATTTAAGACCCGGTCTTACATGTCATATATTATGTCATATAATATAAGACCGGGTCTTACATAATATACTAAAAGACCGGGTCTTATATTAATTTTTGCTCTAAAAGACGTATTAGAGTTGATGGTCTGGCTAGGTCTTCTTTTCGGGGAAACACGGTAGGAATTTTTGTTTGAAATAATGCCTACTAATTGGAGGAGATGTGAAGTTACTTCTGCTTTCTTCATAAACCTTCATAAAATTGGGAAGGAAAAGAACAACGAGAAAGCCTCCTAGCCAAAGAGAACAGAGAAGACAGGGCCAGAGGCTATACTACCCCCTTAATCAATAAGTGACTGCAAAGAAGTTTGCCCAGGTCACGGTTACATCTGATATGCTGGTAAGGGATCACAGAAAGGCTGGGAACAAAAAGATATAGCTGAACACTACAGACACTCAAGTAAGAGCTGACATCATAAAAACAGATGACCTAAACACTGGGTGTACACGAGTGAGATGAATCAGTGCCATATCCACTCATGTTGTTTCACTGACCTCCTAAACTAGCTAGCACCAGTTTCTCCAGATAGGCAGAATGAGATCTTGAAACAATTTTCCACCCTGGTATGAAATATAGAAGGGAAGGGAGATTAACATTTTTTTTTGAGATTAACATTTTTTGAACACCTATTATGTGCTAGGCACATTATATAAAATACTTTATGTAACCTTCACAATCATTTGACTGAACAAGAAACTGAGGTGTAAAGAGTGGAAGTTATCTTCCTGAAATCAAGCAGAACACTACGTCTGCTTGGCTCCAAAGCCAATGCTATTTCTACCATACAACACAATCACCGGCATAGATTCACTTGAGTATATTCTGCTCAATAAATAGTACTTTTTCCTGCCCTGGAAGATAGGCTACCCTGGCCTGTGCTGATCACTTTACTTTGTTGACCTATAGATTTCTGGACCTTTTACTTTCTCCTAGACCATAATAAGTCACTGACTCGCTAGTTCTTGCCTGGATTAAAGCTCCCAGGCTGTGCCTGCACTGGCCCGTGACAGCTGTACAGCTTACTCCTACTGCTGAGGAGATGCTGCTGGGACACATGAAAAGGCATGTATAACAGCGAGCAAGTTAAAAACATGTAAAACACAGAATTCTACAGGAGTCAAGACTTCTAACTCGACCACTTTCACTATTAGATAGGATAAGGTCCACAAAACTGGATATTTCGAAACTAATTTAAATCTTCGGGATTGTTTTGTTATTTGGTAAGCATCAGCTTTACTTCTCTAATTATATTTTGCTCAAACAAACATTAAAATGCATCTTCCTTCGCATAGTAAATGTAGCAGATTGTGGCAATTCACTCTCCATGCAAAACCAGACAGGACAAGATGAAATATTTTAGGAAAATAAGCAGCAAAATTGATTGAGCTCTCATAAACAATAAGGAGTTGATTGCTCACAGAAAATATTTTAACGAAACTCAAGATTACCCTCAAAATAAATCCAAAACAACTCTTCAATTTTTTTTTCCTGAAAATCTAAGAATAGTTTCTCAGGGTGGTTTTTGGGGTTTTTTTCTTGGATTTTTTGTTTGTTTGTTTTTGGCATGTTGTTGTTGACAAAAAACACAATCTAACAGGATTAACTTTCCTTTCAGCTGCACACTGGTCTGCATCCTAACTTGGTTAATACTCAATGATTTAGCAACAAACAGTTCCCCACCCACAATTTAAAAATACATTCCTTTCATAAATAATTTCCGATTTCTTCAGATGGATAAAATACCTTACTAAGCAGTACAAAAGGATTTTATGTCCTTGCCTTTTTTTTTTTTCATCCTTGCCTTCTTAATCCTTTCCATTTCGCCACTCTCTTGCCCTTCCCATTCAGCACATCAACATCCAAAAATAAGTCAGACTGCTGTTTTATGTACAAGGCTCTATTTAAGAAAGTCTTACAAATGCTAATACTGTAACTTTTGGTTCAGTGCATTCTCTCCCATTTATTAGTGTTAACGAGTAGTCCCTTTTAGTTCTGTGACATTAATACCATTACTAGATTTAACATAAAAGGTAAAGAAGGCATCAAAATCCTTGAAATAACCTTGCATTCAAATACTTCATTATTACTGAATGTCAACTATAACTAAATATGTAGGTATGTGTAGTCACGGGATGTGGAGTACAACATAGAGAAGATAGTCAATGGTATCGTAACAGCTATCTATATACGATGTCAGAGGGGTAGTAGTTTGGGAGGTGGGTTATCACTTTATGAGGGGTGTAAATGTCTAACTATTACGTTGCTTTGCACACCTGAAACTAATAAAAAAAAAAAAAAGACTACAATTAAAAAACCCCACAAATACTCCATTATTGCAGGTGGCAACTTTTAGGCCAAGATGCTGTTTTCCTATGGCTTTCCTGAATATTTTGCCTTAAACTCAGGCCTTTTGCCTTAAACCCAGGCCATCAGAGGCCCTGAAAGTATGATGGGGAGTAACTATAAGAAAACAGATGACTCGATTTGTCTAAGATTCAGTGAAACATCAAGAGAGAACACACATAAATGAGTAAGTGGCAGTAGTATTTAGTAAAGTATTTGACAAAAATTATAGAGCAGACTTCTATTACCCACCCCCCTCAAAAGATAAATAATGAGGATCTTTAGGGTTAGAAGAACCTTATCAGTCAGGTGAGGGCAATGTAATAGCAAAGAAAACTAATCAATATGTAAAAATTATTTCAAGATACATCACAGGTCTAAATTTGAAACACAACCACAAAGCTTCTAGAAGAAAACAGAAGATCTTCGTGACCATGAAGTAGGCAAAGATTTGCTGTATGGGACATACAACACAGACCATGAAAGAAAAAAAATTCAGTTAATCTAATTACGCCATTAAGGAAATGAGTAGACAAGCTACAGACTGGAAAAAATACTCACAACACACATCTAACAAGACTTGCATCCAGAATATATAAAGAGTTCTACAAACCAACAATAAAGAGATAAACAACCCAGTAAAAAAAATAGGTAAAATACCTGAACAGACACTTTTTAAGATAATTGAATGGCCAAGAAACACATAGAAAAGTAGCTTATCTTTATTTACTAGGGAAGTGGAAATTAGAAACCATAATGAAATACCAATTCACATCTAATAAAAGGGCTAAAATAAAAAGACTAATAACTTATGCTAGCAAGTATGTGGAGCAACTGGAACTCTCAGACATTGCTGTTGAGAGTGTAAAATGGTACACCTACTCTAAGGAACTGTTTGGCAATTTCTTATAAAGTTAAACATGAATCCTATGAACAGCAATTCCCTCTTAAATATTTACCCAAGTGAAATGAAAACATACTCACACACACACAAAAGAAAACACAAGAATGTTCATAGTGGTCTTATTCATAGCATCCAGAAACAGAAAACAATCCAAATGTCTACCAACAGGAAAATTATGGTATACTTGCATAATGGAATATTAATCAGCCCTGGAAAGGAATCAACTACTGATACATGTACCAACCACGAACCTCAAAAACACGATACTAAGGGAAAGAAGTCTTATACAAAAGAGTGATTACTGGGGCCAGCCCGGTGGCTCAGGCGGTTAGAGCTCCGTGCTCCTAACTCCGTTTGGATTCCCACATGGGCCAGTGCGCTCTCAACCACAAGGTTGCCAGTTCAATTCCTCGAATCCCGCAAGGGATGGTGGGTTGCGCCCCCTGCAACTAGCCAAGGGCAACTGGACCTGGAGCTGAGCTGTGCCCTCCACAACTAAGAATGAAAGGACAACAACTTGACTTGGAAAAAAGTCGTGGAAGTACACACTGTTCCCCAATAAAGTCCTGTTCCCCTTCCCCAATAAAATCTTTAAAAAAAAAAAAATGTATGCAATCTTTAAAAAAAAAAAAAAAGAGTGATTACTGTATGACTCCATTCTTATATATTCCACGAATAGACAAAATCAATTTATGGTGAAAGAAATCAGAAAAGTGATTTCTTTTCTGATGAGGAAAGGAGAAGGGTGAGGAGAGGAATTGACTAGAAAGGGAAATGAGGGAAACTTTTGAGGGTGATAGATATATTCTAGAGCGTATGTAGTGGTTACACATATGTATACAATTGTCAAAACTTACCCAACTAAATACCTAAGAACATACTGTATGTTAATTATACCTCAGTTTTTAGAAAAGGTAAGGAGTCCAAATCAAACAAAATGATTGTTAAGTGATCCAGTATAAAGAAAAATTGGACAGCTTTTTTATTATCTGAATTTTTAAAACCGTGAAATATTTCTAATACACCAAAAAGGTAGAGTACATACAATACAAAGAACATTCACGTACCCAACTTTATCAGTCTTAACACTGTCGGATTTGTTCAGTTTTATTTCCTAACAGAAAGCCCCTTCTGAACTTCTCCCAGATTCATTCACCTCCTTCCAGCCCCAGCAGTAATCATATCCTGAACTTGATGCATCACCAATTTGTTGCTTTTCTTATATTTCAAGTCTGTGGACCTGAAAAATAAATTGCATCGCAAGAGCATTTTTAGGTCACCTATATTTTAAATGCCCTTTTTATACTTGAGATTCGATGCTCTGTAATTCTATCCTTCTTTAACAAACATACGCAACACCATCACTGTGACTAGCACTTTGTTAGGTGCCAACAGTCTAGAGGAGCAGAATGCCTGACGTAAAACTAACTTCCTGCCAGTGTGCTAATGCTAGATGATATATATATATATATTAATTTCTTTGCAAAAGAACTTTATTCCCCACCTTGTCAAAACATTCCTAGCATCTAAATTCCTAAATCATTGGGTAAATTTGCTTAACAATGGCCAAAGAATAGAATATTTATACAAATAGTTTCCCCATTTCTGCTGATTTTTCACACACTAAAAAGGGAAATGAGGATTATTTGGCATCTGCGTCCTAGATTATGACCTTTTTTGCCACAGTCATTAAGGGAGCCTTTCTCTCATTCACTACAGAACAATAAAGAAACCTCAAGTTACACAATCATCAGTGACCAAATTAATCGCAATCTAGATGGCTCAATATTTCTTTCTTCCTTAAGTGATTCTTTTCTGTTTGGAGAAAAAGATCATTTTAAAAATGCTGCCTGTGTTGGTCTAAAGGACATTAGTTACTAGTTATAATGAAAGGCCCAAAGAACAAAAGCTGATTTCCCTGCAAATCTATTAACATACAATCTCTTTATCTGGCACTTCTGTGCATCTCATCCATAACAGTGAAGTTCACAATAAGGTATTACAAATCCAGAGGTCCCATTGGAGATCAAAGACAGATTCAATTATATTTAAAATATTTGTAGTATTAAAAATAATTTGATTATAATTCTCTGACAATCCATGTGTCTGTATATAGTCAGTTTATATTAACTACAATTCTTCACTCTCTGATTATCTCATATTTAGAACTATAAAATATGAGAACTGGAAGGCATCTTATTTTTAATAGATAAGAAATGTAAGGCTTGTAATGCTGAAATTATTTTTCCCAAGATCACATAGAGAGCTAATGGCTGTCAGAAATGCTTTCCTGTATTTTTTCCCCCAAGTATCTCGTACTCTCATGCTTCAGTTTGAAACTGAAGCACTTTTGATACCAGAAGACTCAGGTAGTTTCTGTACCATCCCGAGGGTGGGAGCTGCCTTAAGGATCCCAAAGACACTTTTGAGACCCAAGCACAGAGGAAATGGGAGGAAATATGAGAAATAAAAGGAAAATAGTGGGAGTAAACTGGTAGATGGTAGAGGAGTAAGAACGTACTAGATTTTCCTTGCTTCTAACCACAATCTCCTTAGAGAGAAGCAGAGGAAACACATGCAAGGCAAACTATTTTTCTCGTCAAAATGTATGTAAAAATAAATATACATATAAATATGGCTATATGACACTACCTAACAGACCTGGCTGCTAAAAACTAGCTTGGCAATATTTAAAATTATTTCATTTCTTTATTTTCTAGTATAAATACTTAATACTAATCTTGTGAGTACTGTCATTATTCTGTATCCTAAAATGAAATTAACAAGAACAAAAGTCAACTTTATTACACTGTAAGTGGACCAAGCAGATCAATATTAAAACACCTGTGGTGAACAGTAATTTTCAGAAATTCACTTTAGCTTTTTTATTTGTTTTTCTGTAGAATTTATATTTGCCCAGAGCCAGCTTAAGTTTTTCAATTACTTTTACTTTATGTTCATTGCAAAAATAAATAGAGTTTTGTTCTAGAATGCAATTAATAAGCTTTGAAGAGATTAATACAAATATTTATCCTTAGTACTCTAAAATACTATAGTGATTACTAGTGATTTTCTAAAATGTATTAGATACCCTAATTGCAATGAAAACAGCTAACAATTCAAATACCTTTACTGGCCAACAATTATTGCAAAGGCTCATATCCAAGACACTTAGTGTTTAATGAAACAGATTGTGTTTCATTTGGGCATACATTTATTTATAAAAGTGGATACAGTATGGAGAATGCTATTTTGCTAAAATTGATTTTTTTCAAAAGTAACATAGTAATATATTAAAAATGGAAGCGCTAACAAAAAATGTTTGGCTAGAATAATTAGAAAAGAAAATTTGATTTTGCATTATAAAGCAGACAATAAATAAAACTGTTAAAACAGTATCTAAGAAGTCACTTGTATCATTTTTACCATAATAGCAAAACATGAAAATTACTAAAAAGTCAGTGCTCCAGAGTCTTGAAAAATGTGTTTGCTGGATTTTGCACAGCACCTGCTTGTTCCTAACTCTGCCCTTTGGACATAGAATACCTCCATCTTCCCCACCTCCCACCTCCATTCCAGGTCCTGCCCTTCTCTCACCTGACCCCAAAACACATTCCTAACATTCGGTGTTCCTTCAATCGAAGTTCTCTCAGCATTTGTCTATCACTTGTAACGTACGAAATAATTTGGATTAATTTATGTACAGTTTATTAATATTTATAAACTCATTTTGGCTACTTTTTAAAAGTAGGAACTTATTTTTGTGCAGCTCATATTTTCTTTCCATTTCTCCCAGAATGCCTAGCAAAGTGTGGGTATTCGATATGAGATGATTAGTCACACACAGTTATCTATCTACCCCCAGCATTAAAAAAAAAAAAAAAAAAAAAAAAAAATCACAAAAAGACTGAGAGACATTAACGAGAACCTCCAGACAGACGAAACAACACAGAATCCAGAGCAGAATTTCCGGCACATGAAACCAGTCATAACAACAAATCCGACTGGTTTTCAGACTTGCTAGTTTCTTAACCTAAACTGATCCATCAGAGAAGCAGTCTAGTATAATGTTAAATACCAAAAGCTGTAGAGCCTGACAAATCTGAGTAATTACCTTGCCTTTACCACCCAAGTCTTGTCACCTTAGGTAAATTATTTAATGTCTCCAGGTCCCAATTTCTTCATATTTAAAATGGGCATGATGCTACCTGCCACACGGCTATTAAAAGAATAAATTGTGATAATGCATTCAGAGAGCTCTAGTAGAGTAAGCTCTCAATAATGTCATTATTATTTATTTCTACTTTTTATTTTTTCTTTTAAATCTATAACTCAGCTACAAAAATATTTTAAATTCTATAGCTTCAATGTCTGCATTATTGTATTGGATACAGTTTGCCCAGCAACCACCTCATTCCACATTTTATAATATGGTGAGGCTGCCAATCTCAGCACACCAGGGATGGGCCCATGACCCAGACCTAGGTCATACACTCCATCATCTTAGAAATAATGACAGGTCCAAGGGGTAGACAATGCCGAGCTAAACAGAGTCCTTCCCAGAGACTATGTGGGTGTTAGAAGACTTTTCTTTTTTGACAGGGGTTACCAAGTTCCGGCAATACGAGTATATTCCCAGAACTGCCAACACCATCTTAGCTGACTACACAGAATTAGACTCTCCACAGTAGATGATGGATGCAGCCAAAATAATTTGAGCCTTTGGATCCCTCTGGATCTAAACCTAGATCCACCCCCAGTTTTAGGAGTAACATGAGGCAATATATTGCACTTCTGCGTAGTTTGGTTTGGGTTTCTGCAACCAAAATAATTCTTACTGAAAAAATTGTGTATGTCTATTTCGACAGACAAAGATTTTTCTCCATCCCAATGTCTCTAACTTCAAGGCCTGTCCCTGAGCTCTATGTATTTTTGTTGTTCTGGTTATAAAATGATAATCATGATAATCATAACACATTTGCAAAGTTGCTTGAAATTCATACAAAAGTGATATTCAAAATGTAACTAAAATAAATGCTGAGAATGACTCACTTTGGTTTTTGAAAAGCTCCAACCAGCTCACCTGGACCCACGCGAACTTAAGCTTCTTGCTTTCCTTAACGTCCCTAAATCTCTTAACTAACATAGTTTCTCATTTAATCTCTAATAACATCTGCTTTTAGAACATAGTAGCCGACATCTGTTGTTTATGTCTGCCTAGCATCCATTCCCCCTTCTTCTGGTAACACCACCATGACTATCTGTGGAGAAACCCCCACTTTCAGGCCATGTGGAACCAGAAGAGGTTGCCACGTTCCCCAACTCCAAGGTGAGTACCTGAGCTAAGCCCGGCCAATCCAAACATCTCACAGCAGTTGCCACATGATTGAAACATAGATGAATGAGGTCCAGAATGACTGGGAAAGAGATACTACAAAGACATTAGTTCTCTTCAAATTAATTTATGAATTGAATACAATTTTAATCAAAATCCCAAAGGATTTTTTCTTGATAAGAATAATAAAATCATTCCAAACTTTACCTGGAGAAATAAGTAACTATGACAGCCTGCAATTGTTTATTGTTATTTTTGAAAATTTTTTTTGACTGGTATAGTCCCCTTGAATGATCAGGTATTAAATATTAAAGATACAACATACAATGTGGTATGTTACAAAACACTCAAATAGAATACAACAGAAATAGATAGCAGAATATAAAAAGTGAAGCATATAAAAAAAGATGCATTTCAAATCAATGAGGAAAGGACAGGTCATACCTATGGTGGCAGACAGGTAGCACGGGGACTGCACCTCCCCCCGTACACTCACTGCATACATCACTAATTCAGTAGCACGCTTCCTGGCTGAACCCAGATATGGCTTTGGAATCTTTCCCCACATGGCATGTCAGCCAGCCTCATCAATCTACCAATGCACGCAAGATTATCTGACAAGTAATGCTGAGACGATCAGCTATCTATTTGAAAAACTAAAGTTAAATCTCTACTGCACACCATATGCCAAAATAAATTCTACATAGATGAAAAGAGTTCAAGGTAAAAAATGAAACCATAAAAGGACTAGAACAAAGCTGTTGCAAAGGGATTCTCAGAGAGAGACAGAAAAGCTTTGAGACGAGGCGGCATGAGGGAGTGAGAGAGCTGTGGTCCCCAGCACCGCCGGGCTCCTGACATTTCCAAGGTCTGGCTGCTTAGCTTTTCTTAGAGTCCTGAGATCTGTCTGTATCTTTACAAAACGTTCATCCTTTTATTTGAACTGGTTTGATAGGTTTCTGTGCTTTGAAACCAAAAGAGCCTTGAATAAGGCACACGCATTATCTTTTTTAAAAAGGTTTTGTTAGTTGATCGACTCATTTTACTATAAATAAACAAATCTACAAAATTTTACTGAGTCTCTGAAAGAGATGTAAAAAATCAAAGCTTCCCATTTTCCAAGTGTGAGGTGTAACATTTTATATAGATGACAGATTAATTAAATGGAAAGATACACGACTCAACTTTCTCATCTCTCTATCCCATTGAGTTTATTTTTCATAAAGCATGCTAAATAATTTGCAAATTTAAAAACAAGAGGGTCAGAAGGCGGTAGAAAGAAAAAATGTGGCAGAAAAGCCAAAAGAATAAAAAAAGTCTGGACTTCACATAACTAGTTATACGAGTATGTCAAAGCATTCTGGCAATGTCTTGGGAGTCAGGTCATAGAAACGAAACCAAATTTGAGTTTTGTAACTCTTTTACTCTTCCCAAAAGGCAAATCTACTGGCACTTTGTTCATATACAAAATTATTTCAGGAGTTTTATTTGCACACAGAAATCAAACACAAATTTTATGAAGGAATCAGTGTATTTTCTGTAGAACGGCACTTAAAGTAACTAAATCAACTGTATTTCTATATTTCTCCAGACACAGAATATTACTCATCTGAATGCACCATCATTTCTCCAGAGGACGTCAAAAGCTGATTTCTCTAATCTAGGGGAAAAAACCCTTTAAAGGAAGGATGTGTTCTCATGCTGTGTGACTCTATGTAATGTTTATAAACTAAAATTTTTCTTGTCAGTCCCCACAGCCAACAGACAGTTATATTGCCTAAGTGTTTTATAACAAAGCTGAATGATACAAGGTTAACACCTTCCCAATTATTCCATTTTTTCCCCCACTGGTAACAACCAATCTTCTACTGTCCCTAGACAGAAATCTCAGCGATACTCACTATATCCAGTCTGCCCCCACATCCTGTCATTTCTTCCTTTAAAACAGTGGCTCTTAATTTTCCACCCTAATGTCTCTAAGGAATCAAAAGCCTGTGCTAGTAACAGGGGCTCACTGCCAGAGATTCTCTACAAGTATCAAATCTTTGGGCCCATGTGGGCCATCAGAAGGAGGCTGTCTGGGTAGGAAAAGGTCCCCGGTGGATTCTGCTGTCCCCTGGTAAGAATCGCCTGCTTTAAAATATTTCTTGGGTTGAATCTTCCTCTCTATTCCCAGTTCTATGGCCACCACCCCCTCCAATGATTATCACCTCTGGTTTGAACTGTGTTTTACTACAACAGCTGTAGTTTTCCTACCTTTGGTCTTTCCTCCTTGCATTGCATCCAGTGCATCCAACAGCTGCCAACCCAAAATTCTGTTCCCATCATGTCACTTCCTGGCTCAACACTGGATTGCATCAGTTCCCCAGCCCTTCTATCTCTTCAACCTCTCCCGCTCTCTGTTGGCCTCTTCTCTTTGCTGTACAAGTATGTCCTAATTCCCATTGAAAACAAAACAGAACAAAAAAACAAACCACCACAAAAGTAAAACCTTCCCTGGACACTTCATTCAACGCTAGTTACCACACCTCTGCTTCTTTTATTTTTCCGAGCAGCTTTTAAAAAGCGCCGTCTACTCCCTGCCTTCTGCTCTCGTCACTCTGCTGAAACTGCTCTTATGAGAACTCGAACAATCCTGTTCCCTGAGTACCAAATCCAATGGACTCCTTTTTTGTTCTCGACTTCCTCGGCTTCTGTAGCATCTGGAGATGGGGATCACTTCCTTTTTGAAACTCTTGCCTAACTTCCTCCACTCCATTTTCTCCAGACTTTCTCCTTACCTCCTGGCCCATTTCCTTCCAGGTTCCTCTTCCTCCACTATCACTTTTAAATGGAGGGGTTCTGCGGGGTCCCATCCTGGTTCTACATCTCTTTAATTTGCACTCTCTTGATGACGACATCCCCACTCATGGCATTAATTACCACCTCGACCCCGACATCTCAAATCTTCAGCTCAGTTCTGACATTTCTCTTGACTCCAGACCTGTACTTCCAATGGGCTACTGGCCTTTTGCACCAGGATGTCACACAGGGAACTCAAATTCAGCATGTCCAACATCAAACTTCTGATTCACCCAAGAAACTGTTCTTGCCCCATTCATTTTGGTTTCACAGTTATCCAGTTTCCCAAACCAGAAATCTAGGAGTTATCCTCCACTTTTCTCTCTCCCTCAGCCCCTAAACAAACTGATCATTTAGACCTGTTGTTTCTATCTCCTTCATATTTTTCAGCTTCACAGTGTCCCATCTAGTCTCATTATCCTTCTGGTATCACAACAGCCTGCTATCTGCTTTCCCTTACTTCGTGTCTGGAGCTCCTACACTCCATCTGCCACTCTGAACTTTCTAAGACATCACTCCCTCACTTAAAGCACTTCCTCATTTAAAGCCCTTTAAACACCCCAGTGGATCCCCAGGCCTAAAACTTTTAACAGTACACACCCATCAGTAAAAATGTGAGTCTACATCCTCAATCTATGAATAGTCACTAATGCATATATATTATAAACATTTATAAAATATAGAAATCAAGAAAAAATGAGACAAAGATGAAATAAGTAGACAAACACATCCCTGATGAAGTCATACTATCATTAGCTATTATATGACTCAAAGTACAATATACTCTTAGGGTGAAGTTCATTATGAATGATGTGTTAACTCACATTTCAAACAGTCTCCTTGGCAATTTCATATTTTAGGCTCATTTCTTGACAGGTATGATTCCCTTGAAATGTGACAAAGAGCTCCCACCAGGAGAAGTGTCAGCTCTACCTTTCTGTTATTGTTTGTGGTGTTAGAATTATCTTCAATCCATGGTTTCTTTGTGTAAATCTTTAAGTCACTTGTTCGCTGTGTGAAGATTAGTTTAGTTAAAAGCACTCTCAGTTCCTCTGCTTTGTGAAGTTTCCACTCTTCCTTCAAGACATCAGCTTCTTTATTGAATGTGTAATGGCACCGTCTTAGAAGACTGAGTGAGAGAACCAGTAACATCTATACATTAAATCTTAATAAAGCTCAAGCTCTTTTTTCAGGTTGAAAAGTAAATAAAAGCCCCACTTAGAGACCACTGCTCGGCACTTGGTACAAGGCCCTTGATGATTTAGCCTTTGTCCGTCTCTCCAGCCTGTTCTCTCAGTGCACACTTGACACATTTCGTACCTTACCAGGCTTTACTTCTCTCAACACACCACATACTTATCACTTTCTTATCTATGATTTGCTGTCTTCTTTGCGCTTCTCCCTCCGCTTCCAGCGCACCATGTTCTCACCTCTTTTAAAGCGCTTATCACAACCTGCTATCAATGTTTCCAGACCAGCCTAAAGGGCAGGGATTACTCCCAATTTTGAATTCCCAGCATCTACCACAATATCTTGTTTGCAGTAGGTACTTAATAAATGTTGACTGATAGAATGAAGAAGATCCAAATTCCTCTGGCTGGCTTTCAAGGCCTTGCATAATCTGGCTCCAAATTATCTACCCAGCTTTATTTTCTTTCCCCAAGTCCATTCCCATTCTCCTCACTTCCTATCATATGTCATGCTAATTCTGGATTTTGCTCAGGTTACCCCTCAACCTGAGCTGCCTTCCATATAGAGAAGCAACCTGTCCTCCGAGCATCAGATCAAATTATCCTTTCCCCATGAAGTCACACTCAACTCTTCCATTCTCCAAGGGACCAGTGCTTTCAGAGAACTCTTGAAGAGTGAGTACTACACATTTTAGAAATTGGTTTCTATGTGGTAGTTTTCTCTTCCCAATTCCAGTCTATATTCTTTAATGACAGAGACCGCCTTCAGTTCTTTTGCACACTGATCTCTTAACAATACATGGCAACACAGTGATGCACAGGCTATGCTGAAAGATCTGACTGGCTGCTTGTAGGTAGCATGGTACAAGTGAGAAAGCACTGGACTGGCTTTTAGCCCAAGTTCCACTATTAATTAGTTAGGGACTTTAAATATGCCACTTAACCTCTCTGGTCATTAATTCCTCATCTACAAGATGAGACTTTACAATTTTTTAAATTCCAGGTAAGATTTTTCCTCTTGCCCAAAAGAACATGAAAATTTTTCCTCTACAAATCAAAAGAAGGGGGGCGGGGGTTACCACTCTGTGAGGGATGTAAATGATAAATGTCGAACAATTACATTGTTTTGTACACCTGAAACTAATTTAAAAAATTAAAAATAAATAAACAAAATAAAAATCAAAAGAAATTCTGAGACCTTTGGTAACTCGACTTGAATGAACTTGAGTGTAATCGCCTATCTATAAAAAAAAGGTAAACAGCCCACCACTTCAAAGGACTGTATAAAGGTCAAATGAGATAAAAATGCACAGATAATTTTAAAATCCTGATAAACAATGTAAGGCATTATTAAACTATGAGTGGAAAACACAAGCAAGCTACATTATTTGTTATTCAGTTAGGACAGTGTGCTAACATAGCGAAGGAAAGCGGCTGGATCCTTGAATGACCACTGTTCCACAGCCACAGGTTGGTTGTATCTCATCTCTTATGTACAAAGACTACAAAGACGCATATTTGATCACAAAGTAAACTAACCTTTATCCTGGAAGGATACATAACAGGAACAATATCAGGTGAAGTTACTGAGCTATGAGTTGAGACTTAAATTAAAACCTGATTACGGTTTCTGAAAATGTTCTTAGAATTTTCATAACTATTCTGTGTTAGAATCAATAAATTTCTCATATTTTGATAATAATTTGAGAATCTTTTAGCATTAAGGGGCTCTATAAGAAATAACCTGGTAATAAAGATATAGCTACTCATAATAAACATGTCTAATCATTCAAGTGAAACATAAAGAGTCTAGTTAAACAATATAAAACAAACACAGAAACACAAATGTCCTGACAAGTTAGTTGTTCTTTAAGAGCTAGATTAATGAATATACACACAAAGTCTCAAAGAAAATGTAAAATGTTTTCCCTAGGAGATTCTTAACTTGTTCAACATACAATGAAGAAAGTGGCAAATGTACAAATCCAATCTTGCTTCTTTAATTTAGTAGTCTAATAATGTCAATGGTATTTGTCACATGTCCCCTAACATACACACGAACTATTTTATATATGACACTCAAAATCTCAAACCATTCTAGAAACAAAAATTCTTTTCATTTCTGAAGTTGAATTTCATGCCAATACACTTCCTCTATACAGTGAACCATTTTTTTCCAGCAGATTTGATAACAATACTTTTAGAATCATATTTAGGCAATAAAAGATGATTTTCCAACAATAATCCAATGAGAATTGCTTCAAAAATATTGATCTTTTCTCAAATATCAAACCTTAAGCAGGACACTTTATACAGTCTTCCCTAACCTTCTCTGAAACACTTTTTGATATGTAGTCTAATTCATGTTCATTTAGCCAATTTTATAGCCCTAAAAATATAAATTCTAGAAGCTTTCTATATAGACCCTCTTTCTAGCACACAGGATACAATAAATTCAACGTACAATGTCTGAAAGGTAAGTATGCTCACAATCTGTGTATCTCTGCATATCTTAGTACCAATGCTAACCGTCACTAGCCCAAACTATAAGTACGCAGTTAATAGCAAGTATTAAGGTTCTGAGTATTAAGTGTGAAGGAAGAGGAAAAATCAGAGGTATTAGAAACTAAATGCAAAATTTAAGGATAAACAAGTTGACCTATACCAGAGATGACAGAAAAATAGGAAAATAAGATTAGAAAAAAGTGTTGGCACCCAAGAAATGCAAACTCAATCTATTCACCTAAAATAATTCTTATGCTTATCATGTATTTCCTTACAAGTAAAACGGAGCCTTGGATTTTAACAACTTGTTATCCTGGCTATGTTGAGAGTGCCTTCTTTAACTCAAGGCACACCTTCACGACCCAATCCTACCTTCCTCACTCAGACTTGGTTTTTGTTGTTGTTGATGTTGTTTACTGATATGTTCTAGTACCTAAAAAAGTGCCCAGCACATAAACTGTCAAGTCAATAACAACCTCTGAGGGAGGCATTATTACCATCCTGGTTTTACAGAGGAGGAAACTAAGATTTATTTAACAAGGTTGAGTAACTTGCCTAGGAGTTACAAACCACTAGCCAGAAACAAACCCAGGTCTCTCTGACCACGAAGACCTCATTTGTACTCTACCCTTACGGGGCAGAAATACCATCTTAATGTCCCTCCCTTGTGTGTCTTTACTGGTAGCAGCTTTCTCTTCTAAAGGGAAGGCTCCATTCAAGCTTCAATTTCTCCCTCAACCTTTTCCTGGGCATCCTCAACCTCTGATCCCTAATAGGGTCACCTATAGATCTCTCCTTCCCTTGTGCTGTGTCCTTTCCAGAGTTCTATTACAACAGTCCTTTGCTTTAGCCCTTTGCTGTACTTATTTCCTATCTCAACTCCAAACTCTCTGAGAGCAGGAGGTAGGTATCTTCGAATGTCTCTGGTACATTGTAGAGTTGGATAAATGTTAGATGTATGAATAAATAATCCCTATAAATCCATGAGATAAAAAGAACCCTTTAGCTCAGTTCCCTAACCACAGGCCAACAGAGACTACAGCTTTCCTTTGCTTGGGGGTGGCAAGGGCATGCTTGACATTCCCTGCCCACACCACAAAAGAGCATCACCGTGCTACGTTAAGGCAGTTTTTCAAATTTTGAGACATCTAATGAAAGGAGAACACAGATCCAAAACTTTAAGAGCTAAGCATAAAATCCATCTTCCAAAAGTGGCCTACCTGGTTAGGACAACAGCTCTCAATTTTAAATAGTTTGACTGGTTCAATTAAATCACTGTTTTCGGTGATTTTTGCTTATTCTAAGTAATTTTATTTTTATATCCGTTGGCTTGAAAGCGCAATTTCATACTTTCCTCCACATATAACGACAAAAACTGCTTGTTTTTTCCAAAATGGGAAAATAAAGTAGAACCTGTGTGCTAGGAAAAAAGGTATTCAGTAAATGTTTTGCGGCCGTTTGTAAACCCTTCTTCTAAAAGCATACGTGGCCCATTTTAGACTAATGAACACCGGGAAACATTTACTGGATGATTTTCATTTAATTGGTATGAATACCAGGTTCAAATTATATTTAAACAAAAACTGGGTGTTTTAAAAATATGGTGTAAAGAGTTAAAATGTCTACCCATCACCACTAAGTACTACATAAATAGTGCTATATTCAATATTCTGGCTCTAAGAATTTATAAGCAAATGCTTAGCTAAGCCCATTTCAAGGTACACGTTTAAGGTAACCATTTTCTTACATATACACCACCTGAGCCACAATCTGTAATTTTACTCCTTTTATTAATACTGATTTCCGAGCAGTGTCTAGCCCTATCTATAAGTGAGATATAAATAAGGTTTATAAATAGGATATTATAAAGGTGGGACACTGGAATTTCAAAACTGGATCACATTAAATCATTTACTTGCAAATTAATATTTTGCCAAATATTATAACTGCGATTTTGAAAAAAGTGAAAATCACTTTGCCAAGCTAGACTTCTGGCCTCTCAGTATGAGGACTGCTCACTTCCTACCCCTACTCCCCACCCCTCCTCAGTTCTTCCTCTGCCAGGAATACCCTCCTGACTCATCTCTGCCTATGTCCATCACTTCCTTGGAGAACTGGCTCAAGATTAAGCTCCTCCAAAGTCCTCTCTGACTAATCCTGACTTCCACTACTTTCTAACTTTGCATTCCCTTGGCATTTATATATATGTTGAACAACCTAATCAATAACTTGTAAGTTTTACATCTTTCTATCATTTTCTCAACTAGAGACCAAATACAGACATATCATCTTTTATATTCTCTTCTATATGGCCAGCAATAATGCTTCTTGAATGACTGAATCACCAATGAAAGAAAGCAAATGGCTCAAAAACTTCTCAAGTAAGCAACGGGCTTTTCAGATCACATTTACAATACCTTTCAATACAATACAATTACAATACAACACTTTACAATACAATTCACCTCCAAAATGCATGAGTCCTTCACGGGGATGAGATTTAATTTAGCCTTAGTTCCATAAATTCACCATAAAAGATCCTGGTTACAGACCACATATATGCTTAAGTAAATAATGATCCTGGTTATTCGAACATATCTTGCGATTTAACACTTCAGGTTTCTAAAGGCTTAAAGCCTTGCAGCAGCACTCCTGCGAATGGTAGGAAGCTGGCATCAGTCTCTTGCAAAAGGGGCAAAACTCTAGTTGGCAGTAAATATTCAAACACGTGAGCCTCCACTGTTAAACTAGGCTCATTAACCACACAAACTTGCTGTTTCAGCTTTCTGGCTTCAAGGAAGTGCTAAGATTTTCTTTGGTTATTGTTGAGAGCCAATGATGGGTTAAATTCCCATAAATTAACCAGCGTTTTGGTGGTTTGCCCAAGCATACCGCTGGCATCGGTGTGGATGAATTTTTAACAGACCCGCCCTCCCAAGGGAGCCAGAGGTGAGTGAAGAAAGCGCCAACCCGGCACTTCTTTAAGGAGGCAAAAGGAGACCTCCAGAACTCGAGTCCTCTAGTTCTTAGTATCAGCTTATTGTGCAGAGGCGGGGCTTCAAGCGCTGCTGCTTTTTACTAAATCTCAACCAACTCTTCTTTAGGGACTGCCACCCACACTTCGGCGGTTGCCCAACTTTTCCTGCAAGGAGTATCAGTTTTTCCATGCTCAAAGCCACAGCAATCCGGGTCTGGGGAGAGCCGGGGCACCAGAGGAGGGAAAGACGAGGCCTTGGAGGGGGAGGGAACGGGCTCGCCCCGCAAAGGGGGCAGGGTGGCAGAAACAAAGTGAACGCCGGCCCGCCCGCCCGCCGGCCCCGCTCACCCTCCAGCAGCACCTCCTTGCCCGCACGCTTCAGCGCCTGCACGGCCTGGTCGTGGGTGGCCTGGCGCAGGTCCGTGCCGTTGACCGACAGGATGGCGTCGCCCAGCCGCAGTGCCCGGCTCTGGTCCGCCGCCAGCCCCGGGAAGATCTTGGAGATGAGGATCGGCATCCGGTTCTCGCGGCCACCCTTGATGCTGATGCCCAGGCCGCCCGCCTCCTGCTTCACCACCCGCACCCGGCGCACGGGAGGCGACGCTCCCGCCTCGCTCGCCGGGCCCCGCGGCGGCGCGGGCGGACTTGGGGGGCCCAGGCCGCGGCTTGGGCTCCCCGGCAGCGAGTCGCCGGCGCCGCCGCCGTTCGGGAGGCCGTTGAAGGCGGCCGCCGCCGGCCCCAAAGCGGGCTCGGCCTCAGCCGCCGCGGCGTCGCCCGTCAGGCTCAGGCTCTCCCCGCTCAGTTCGGCCACCACCCGGACCCAGCGCTCCCTCAGGAGCAGCTCCACCAGCCCCGCTTTGGTGGCCCGCGTCCACACCGCCATGGCCGGCCCCGCTCCCGCCGCCGCAGTCGCCGCAGCTACCCTCATTCCAGTCAGGCAGCCTCAACGCTTCCCCCTTCCCGCCCGAGGGGGCGGGTCCGGCCCCTCCCCTGTAGATTCATTATTCATGAGAGACCACGCCCATCCCTGGAGGGGCGGGGAAAGGAGCCACTTCCGGGAGGTTAAGGAGTTGCTCGCACAGTCCGGTCGGTTGCGGCTCACTGGACGTGGGCTACAGGAGGCGGCGGGCTACATCTCACGTTCTCCTGTTCACCTCCGACGCCCCACCCCCCCAACTCTTGACCTGTACCGTGCGATTGACTTGAGCTGCCTTGGGCACGGAAAGCAAGATCAACTTCGAGAAGCACTTTGCAAGCCTGCAAGACTGGGTTGCACGTTCATTCTTGCATTGATTGGTTCATTCCGGATTTACTGAGGGCTCCACCGCTGTGTTCCTTTTGAGGCTTAGAAATGAGCTGAGTAACATGTACCACAAATGAGAGTTAGCGGTCTAGTGTGGGAGGAAAGCGAAGACCCAACCAACCTGGTGTGATACTATGTGGTTAGATGACATATAGAAAACGCCCTGAGAGCAAAGTAGAAGAAACCTTCAGTTAGGTCTGGGGTCAGCTTCACAGAGGTGACAATGGAAGGTGAATAGGGGAGCAGAGGAAACGGCATAAGCAAAGGTCCAGAGACAAGAATCTGCTTTGTTATCACCTGTTACTTGCCTGTAATAGGTAGAGAGGGGACCGTGTCTTCTTCAGCCCTGCAACTACAATAGGTAGGCCTCAAATATATTTGCAGAATGGTGGTTACCTAGGAAGATGCCAAGATTCCCATGTGAACAGAGCATAGGATCAGTGGAGTCAGCAGGATGAGTGTGAAAAGCCTCATATAATTAAATATCAAAGAGTTTGGGCTTGGGTTTGCAGATCTGACTTTTCTTATCCTGGAAGCCGTGGCCTTTTGTTGGGGCAAATGGGTGGCTCCAGAAACTATGCAACCTGCAGAGCCTGCAGCAGGTTTTTCCCCCAGCTTCATGGGCTGGAAGAACTGAGGAAACAGGCCCAGGGAGCCAGAGACTCTGGCTTCAAGTCCACAATGAGGAAGCAAACTCAGTCAGGTCTCCTAGCTTCCTGGTCCAGTGCTTTTTTTTTTTTTTTTTTAACATAACTCAGATCTCAAAAATGAGCGTCCAGAAATCACATTGCTCAAAGATCTCAGCAAAAAACGTGAGATCAAGGTGCCCTCTAACTTTCCTTCAGCAGTAAAAGCGAAATCCCCATGTTTTTATGGGGGGAAAAGAAGGAGGGCTGCAAGCAGAGGGAGTGTACACCAATTCCTGTAAAAGGGGCTGTATACTTGCTTGCTCATGAAGTACATGTTGAAGCTCGTAAGCCATGTCCATGCACCACTCTGTAAATGCATATCCGTGTATGGGCAAAACTTCCGATACCAGGAGTTAAAACAATAAAGAGAGACTGGAAAGCACCCAGAGCCCAAATGAAGAAAATTCAAAATGTGAAAAGTATCTCACCGAAAATATCATTACAGCAGAATCCTCTTTGCAATTAGTGGAGCAGGATTTTCCAAACTGCAAACATCAGCAGAAGCTCAGTCCTCCAGCCCTCTCCTAAATCGACTGCAGTGAGGCCAGCTTGCTGTTCTGGCAGGTCCTGATGTGCCAAAGTGACCCTATAGTCATAGACATTTCTGGCTTTGCTCCAGCTGAGGTGTGAGCCCCCCGAGGCCTGAGTTATGTGACATTTCTGCTTTTTACAGACCACTTGGCAGCTGAGTCCTTGGGGTCTGAGCACTATTTTGAACACTTTTATATATGTAACCACCCAGAGGTTGGGCACTTGAGGATACCTTTATTAGCAAAAGGGAAATGCTGGAAATTCTTTCCAAAAGTATCAAGACCTTTAGGTCAATAGAGTTGGAGGAAATCGTAGATCTTCTAACCAAATAATAAATGAAGGCACTTATATAAGACAATAGTTATGTAACAAAATATTTAACCCTGGAAAGAGAGAAGGTAATGAAGATTGGTATTTGGATTACTTGGAGGTTTTCACTTATTTTTAAATATATCCATAAAAAATTCCCAAACTATCAAGATGTTTTTACAAGGTTCTCCATCAGAACCTAAATTAATTTTCAACAATCTCTTTCATCACTACTTTTAGATCAGCCAGACTCATCCAGTGTCTCCCAATGATGCCTTGCAAATTCCCACCTGAGTCCATCCTTCCAAACACCTTCTGCCCCTTTCAGCCACCTTCCCACCTAGTAAGATCTCATCCCAGTTTTCCTTATCTACCCAATCTGTTGGGGTTTTTGCTTTGAACAATTTTATGCCTGGCTGGTTTGTCCAAACAGATGTTAAAATACAAAAGGGCAGGACCACCCACCGACTTCTATTTATTCCCCATTATTCCAAAAATATTGCCTTGTAGAAAAGGAACTCATAAAACATGTGATTGATTGAAATTCAGTGCCTCCTGCGCAGTAGTCATTTCAAATAATCCCTCTGAAGGTTACTGGTTCCTTGCAGAGTGAAAATTACCATCAAGGAAATCTCAAGTAGTCAGTGGAAATCTATTTATGGTGGATAATGAAATCTGAAATAAAGAGTACACATGGCCTCTTTAAGGACGGTGAGAAAAGCTTAGAAAATTTTTGAACAGGACTGTTATTTTATCTACCTCTAAAAAGGAAATGGTTGAGATAATTCCCAATAACCTTCCAATCCTGCCATCTATCAATATGGGTTCTCCTCTGTTCAAACTGTTATCTTACTTTTTCTCAGAACAAGGCAGGGATCTTTGTTGCTTTAAAATGAGGGGGTTAGATTAGCTAGCTTCAGTTCCATAATTTCCTACAATTCTACGACTCAGGCTCTGATTCTAAGCCCTCTCAAAACCCAATGTTTTTTGTCCTTTTCTCTCATAGTCGATGCATAATTTAGCATGGCAACTAAGAGCACAAGGTTCAAATTGCAGTTTGGCCACTTACTAGGATATGACAATGGTCAAGGGGCTGAGGACATCGGCCTTAGTTTCTCCTTTGGAAAAATATTCAGGTATGTTCTACCTCTAAAGGTGGCTGACTGGGATGACGTGCAAAGCACGTAGCAGCACTGCCTATAAAAACGTAGCTGCTGCTGTTATTATTACCTGTTGATCTTCAGCTTCAGCATCAATAGTAAAACCTTTGGTAGAAACTGAGAGTCTATACTTTATCTAGGAATGGGTCTACCATGATACCATTTGATTCCAGGCTTAAAGGGCAAATGGCCAAATTAATTTCAGTGACAAACAGATCTTGCATAAAACTACACTTTGGCTGAAAGGGAGTACATATTGCCAAGAGTCTGTCAAAGGAAAGAATTAGTAGATCTGGGGCTTGGTCCAAGGTCTGAGTGTTGTGTAATTTCATAAGGAAGGAGGGCCCCAGGCAAAATTGCAGCCCTTAGCAAGCCTGAAGGTCACTACCACAAAGGTGGCCTAATGCCAGAGAAACAAAAGCAAGAGCCACTCAATTACTACCAAAGAAGAGGCCGAAGAGAGAAGTTTGTAAGATAACAAATTCAACATCCAACTTTGAAAAATTATGCATGCATAACTCTTCCCCAGTTAGAAGACAGTGAGATCAATTGTCCTTTTCAACAGGCAGTACTCCTCTGCCTTCCAGAAATATCCTAAAATGTTTTTCTCCAGCACAAATATGAAGCGAAAAGAGGGAAAGATGCATATATCCTTTAGCTGATGCAAGCACATTTTAAAATTCATCCCGCCAAGATAAATCACTATCCATTTGAAACCCACAAAAATGGATTAACTATCTCATGCTTTATGACTATAAAAACCCACATCTGCTAACCACATTACTAATGAGAAGCAGCTGGTGACAGTTTTGTAGCTCTGTGACTTTCTTTTTAGGAAAATATTAGCAAGGACACACTAAGCAGAAGGTTAGTTTCATGGAATCCACTTAGTTATGGAAAATTACCAGTGTTTTTTATTGACAATCATGGAAATTACATAATTTGCCATGAAATTCAAATGAGATCCCAAAATAAAAACTTCCTCACCCCCAATATCAGTTCTAACAATTTCCAGTACCTCGTAAGACTTGCAATCTTATAGTCAGCTTCAACTCTGATTTTTCATATACCATCGAACACCAAATCATGTTTATTGATGCATATGATATTTCTAGGCCTTCGTCCCACAGCTTTAACTTCCTGCTGAGTCAGTTAATGGAATAGCCAATTGCTGGGATCACGGACCCCTTTCAGAATCAGCTGAATGTTATGGACACACCTCAGACAAGTGCACATTTGTGCAAAATTCAGCATTGAAACTTCAGGGCTCATAAAGACCCTAAAGCCCTTCCACGGACTATTTTATGGCTGAACTGTGTCCCCTCAGACTTCATAGGTTGAAGCCCTTATCCCCAGTACCTCAGAATGTGACTGTATTTGGAGATAGGGCCTTTAAAGAGGAAACTAAGTTAAAATGAGGTCATTAGGGTGGGTCCTGATCCAATAGACTGTTATCCTTGTAAGAAGAGATTAGGACACAGACAGGAAAGCTCATGTAAAGACACGGGAAGAAGCCGGCCATCTACAAACCAAGGAGAAAGACCTTAGAAGAAACCAATGCTGCTAATACCTTGATCTCAGACTTCTAGCCTCAAGAATTGCGAGAAAATAAATTTCTGTTGTTTAAGCCACCCAGTCTGACACTGTTATGGCAACCCATGCAAACTAATACAGAACCCAAGTCAAGAACCTACACAACAGCTTGTTTTGTGGCCTAGCTTCCAGTCTCTTCTGCACCTTACTTATACAAATGGATACTTTCACTGTGCCATTCCTTTGAATCTGAGGGTTCACAACTATGTTCTCCACTAAATGAAAATTCTTAACCACAGACTTCAAGGCCTACTCCTGCCTGATCTTGTTTCTCACATATTGGCGTAAGGGCTCTTTATCCAAATCCACGTATCTTTCCCGCACACTCTTCTAAAATGCTTAGCTTTCCTCTGGGGTAACTACTCTACTCTTACCTTTTCTAGAAACCTCACCTGGTTCTGAGTTACTATCAACTAGGGAAGCTGTCACCCTCCAGGGGTGAGCTTTCCTGAATGAGACATGCATGCTCAGCACTATGGTAGGCTCCGCCTGCCTTCTCAGCCTCATTTCCCTCCACTTCTAATATATGCCGTTTCATCCACGTGCAACTACTGGTAATCCCTTGGACAGGCTATACGCTCTTGCTTTAGACCTCTGCACTGAGAATGTTCCAGGAATGCTTTCTCCCTTCCACCTTGCAAATTACCATCCAATTCTAAAAGTTATTAGCTCAAAGACCACCTCGTACCTTCAACCTTCTCTCCTAATCCTACAGGTTGGGTACCCCTTCTCTGTATTTATCTCTAATGTAGCATCATTGGTCTACTTGTTTCTCTCCCCAACGAAGCTATGAAGTTGAGGGCTAAAGTCACCTTTCATCTGTTGTTGGTACACAGCACATAGTAGGCACTCAATAAATATATGTTAAGTGCGTATTAAGTTCTTTAGCTTCCTGAAGACAAAAGACTGACACAAAGCTAAGCCTTAATAGCTAGATCTGTGCTGTCCAATACAAAAGCCACTAACCACATGTGTATATTTAAATTAAAATTACATAAAATTAAAAATTCAGTTCCTTTGTCATATTAGCCATATTTCAAGTGCTAACATCCACATGTGGCAAGTAACTATCTTATTGTACAGCATGGATACAGAACATTTCTGCCACCAGTTTACTGGACAGTGATCTGTATCAGAAAATACCTTGAAATATGAAAGAAAAAAAAGAAAACACATTAGGAAAAAAAGGTTATGAATATGCAATTTACACAATTAGCCAAACAGCCAAAATACATAAAAAAGTGCGTGATCTCATTAGTAAACAAGTGCAAAAAAAAATGAGGTATTATTTTTCACTCTTAGATGGGCTACAACTAAAATCTATCACTCCATTGGCAAGGTGTAAGGAAATGAGTACTTTCAAACACTGTTAATCGAAATATAGCCATTCCAATGGGCCACTAAAAGTGAAAGGAAATGGGTACGATATGAGCTAGGAATTCCGCTCCCAGAAATTAACCCTATAGAAACAACCCCATGTGCGCACTAGCTGACAAGGTACTAGGTTGTTTATTACAACACTCTATGGTTTACACACAAGAATGTCTACAGAACTCAAGATTATAGCTAAATCAAGTGCTCATCCAGCGGAAGAAATGCTTAAACACCTCCCCTGCTGTCTGTGAAATGGAAAATCTTTTGCATACCATGCCTGCTAATTGTATTTATGACTGGGTTCCTATAACCAAGAGAGTGGGGAATAACTAAAAATGCCACCTTGGCCTCTAACAAATCGTTATGTGACCATGGGAAAAATCGCCTCTTCTCCTTTTGGTCTCATTGCCATGAGTACACAAATGAGGCCAAGAAACACGTGGTTTCTTTCACAAAGAAAGAGACCCTGCTTCCCTCCCATCCCTCCCCACAACAACCAGAACAGCTCCACTTTTATCTATAGCATATATTGCAGTTCAGAATAAAGTTCTATTTGAAAAAAAGCTTTAATGCTTAAAAAAAAAAAAGCTTAAAAAACTCCAAACTAGATGGCTTTAGCTTTCTTCCAATATCCCAGTCTAATTTGCTGTAATCTCCATGGTGAAAGGTACATTATCGATTTGGAGATCAGATTACTAACTAACTTACTATACGAGACGTGAATTTTTAAAGCATTTGAATCAGGTTAGCAAAAAAAGACTTTTCCTAAGTTGATCTCAGATCAAAATTTTTCTGTAGAACCCAAATATGAGCTGCAATCTGCAAAATGCCTGAAACAGAAACATAATGTGTTTAGGCTACACAAATCCCAAAAGTAAAATCACCCCAAAACATGTGCACTGAAGTGTCCTCTTATTTAATATTGTTTTGCATTCCCTTCCCCCAAATCCTCTAACTGGCCCCAATCAGTTTCTGCTTCCTTTGTATTCAAAGTTCTCTACTGAGGAAGAATTTCAAGGCCCAAAGCTCTTACTTCCCATACCATTTATGGAAATCCAAATCACTGGCTAGAAATGTTGCGAAGGAATGCCTTCTACTTTCTGAAGTTTTACTTCTTCACTCAGACAATCTGTGAGCTCTTTCTGTCAGAATTACACCCTCTATGATCCAGAAGTTTCAGAATATTTAAGGTTAAGTAAATCAAGTCTTAAACTAGAGTCCAGTTAATAAAGATTCCCTTAATTTATAGCTCTATAGTCAGTGGCGAGCAAGAGTCAATATTTAAGGCATCCTAGCCTTCCTCTGGTTCTTTTCAGTGTAGACCGGTGACTTGAACTTTGGTTTCAAGCACGTAAAAGGACACCTAAAACATCTCTTAGGAAGGGCAGGAATCTATCTTCCAGTCTCCTGATAGGTTGCAATAGTCCAGTCTAATGCCAACAAGGGAAAACACGCTGCACTAAGGACATGTATTCCAGTAAAGGCAAAGTTAAGTTATTTTACAAAGACGACCTCAACAGTGGCAGCTATTTGTTTAAATTACTCTTGTCACTGTAAAAAATCTAAACAGGTGGCGTCCAAGAAGTGGTATCCATTCTAAACCTTGTTGTATCTGTTCCCTCTTAGCAAATGGATCTAAAATAGGCTGTACTCTACGTTATGAAGTATTGGGCTCTGTTTCTTTCTTATTGCCTCTCCTCCCACACATCTACCTTAAATTCTCCCACTTATTTTCCCTTTCCAGATTCAAGGGAGGGCTCATCTTAGCAAAATGTTTTTTCACCGGCACTTTAACTCATGATGTCATCGGAACCCACATACTTCTCTGCCTATGGCACAGCCTTCCATCCCCACAACAAACACACAAACAAAACCACACATACTGGGTTTCCACAGGCATGCAACAGAATACATCCACTGAGATGGGAAAGAAATCTATCTGCTCAGTTCAGGTTAAGTACAGTGCTTCACGTTCTAATGTAAAAGATCACGTTAAAACTAGTTAGTTGAGAACACTAATGGGAATAACAATGTCAAAGCAAGTAGAAGAGGATAGAAAAGGCGAAATACACGACCAGCTTCCTGGTCCTCACTTGCATTCCTACTCCTTAATAAAATGCCCAATGTTTCCTTAACCTGTGAAACTGACATATAACAAGTGAAACGAGGGTTAATGGGACTGATATCCCATATCCTGTATTTTCCTTTTAAATAAAATTAATAGCTGATTATCAAAGGTCTAAGGCTTTTCAGATGGAGTACTACAGTTAAAATTCTTCATTGAAACATAGGTTGATTATTGCTGTTGGTAGTTAGGCTATCTTTAGTAAGCAAGCATGGTTCCCCTGCCCTCTGGGGCAATGTTGGGCAGGTCCCCACGCCTTTGCATAGGTTACGGGCAGGCAGAGAGTGAAGGTCATCAGCATTCTGAAGCCTCAGGCATGTGTTAGGAAATAGAGGATAACTATTTTATATATATACATAAATACACACACACGCACACACACATATATGTATACACACACATGTATATACACACATACGTGTGTGTGTGTGTGTGTGTGTGTATTTCTTTTTTTCCCCCCTGAGGTTGTGGTCTAAAGAACAAAGAGGACCCTGAAAAAGTTGGATGAATTTGTAGCTACACAGAACATTATCCCAACTATAAATACCTTGGCATTTCCATTCACTTTCATTCAATGAAGGGAAATTATTGTCCATTATTTTGAAGGGTAATACTTACAATGACTAGTCCTAAAGAATAACTTTGTTTTATTACCATAATCTGTGAAAACAAAACAAAACAAAATATGGGAGAACAGTTCAAGGAAGGACACAGACAGTGCCCTGTTTTAGGTCCCAAATTTCTTCTTTTTGATGGGTGGTGGGAGCTGAGCAATGATGTCATCCAGGGGCCGTTCTACTGCCACCAGCGTTCTTTCATCCAAAAGATCCATGAAGAGTAGAGGCTGTAGAGAGATCAGAATGATTCTACTAGGAGTTAGGCTCCAGGGCTAGCCCTGAATAGATGAACTGGAGCTAAAAGGTTAGCTTAGATCAGGTTGGAGGGATATAAATCTCTGACAATCCTTCCTGCCCTAGGACTCAAAATGGCTGGAAAGGTTGGGAGTTTTTAACTGAGTTCACTCATACAATACTTCAGCAAGATTTTTCATGTTTCTCTTGTACAGAAAATCTAATTTCTTAGAAATCAATGTTAATTGAGGGCTTTGGATAAATGGCAAGTTTCAAATGTATCAGAAAGCTAACCATACTTGAATAAGTCACAGACCACAACCCTCTGAAAAACAAAATCTTGCAGGCCCCTGAGAAAATATTCCAGGATGCCCAGGAACTCCAATCTGAGAAGCATGAATATGGAGCTCCTGAGGTGGCACAAATAGTTGTAGAGTATCATAAGCTCAACCGATAATGTGTTTTATATACAGTGAAAAGCCCAGCCCAGAACAGAAAGTCGTAACAGAGTCAATGACTTCCATTTGCTGGAAATTTATCTTGTGGAACATTCTCCAACTAGAAATCAAATTTAAAAGCCAGCTTTAACACACAGTAAAAGCCAGCTCTAACACAAAGACCCCACCTGAGCTCCAACATCATTTCTTATGACCTATGTATTTCATTTGGGTTAATTACAATGTGCCTGCCTCTAATGTACTGAAGCAAGAACAATGAAATACAGACATAAGGGACACACATCCTCAGAAAGGTCACTTGCCTCCCCAAACTAGGTCCTCTGCATGAAAAATGAAGGTTACATTTTGATATCTTATTACATTTTGATGATATCACTGTCCAGAATACCATACAAGATATTTTACCTTATATATCTTAGAAATTTTAAAGGCATGGGCTGTGCGCCTCCTGATGACATCTGACTCATTCGTGGGAGGAAGTGGATTGTACAGTAAGGTTTTGTCATTTGGAAGAGGCTAAAAAGACAAAGATATACTGTTTATATCATTATTTTTATTGGGCTTCTACAGAACAAAGGACTACAGTGATTTTTCAGGCAAATACCATCATCCAACCATATCATACATTTACTACCTCATGACTACTTACTTCAGGAGGAGAGCTGCAGTCACTCTTGCAGCTATACTGTAGAGAGTGGGAGTGTGGGGCAGAGAGCTCGGTACTCTGCCGGCAAGATCAAAGAGCCCAACTGGGGCTTCTGGCCAGTCTTGTCAGTAACACTTTGTGACAGGAACAAACTGGCATGCGCAGGAGCTCAGCTCATGCAGGCCCTGCTTCCTAGACTCTCCCCCAACCAGCTCGTGGAGTGGCCAAGTGACTGAAGTTCTCCCCCAGAGAAACTAAAACACAAACCACCCCCACTGATGTCACAGACACTTTGAGAGATGGCCTCTGGCCAAGCAAGTGATATTTCATCTCTGACTTCCTTGGGAAATAGCTCTACCCAACCAGAGGAAGTGATGGACTTATCACTAGGGCTTGGGAAAAAATATGGGCCGATCTGGGCTGAGTTACAAAGAGGCAAGCCAGTGGGAGGGGCCCTTCCTGTATTACTCAAACAGCAGAAGGCACTTGTCAGCCAGCTCTGCTTCCCACACCGAGAGGACACAGGGCCCAGGAGAAGAGTTCCAGTGACACATCACTATGTCCACCTCCTTGAGAACCATCTGCTGCTTCCTCCATGTTCCTTCCACCCCCACCTTCACAGATATACCAAAACAGTGTGTTGCTTGTAATCTAAGCCCAAAGTGCATTACAGGCATGGCCATAGGTCACAGTGCTCCTGCCCAGAAAAAAACATGTAAATTTAGGGTGAATCAAAACAGCAGCTGGCAGAGGATGGAATCTACAACTGAAAAAACTGCTCACATCCCACCTAAATCACAGCCACAAAGAATGGAATTTTCCTAGCTGGAGTTCTTTTTTTTAAGACCAACTCCTCAAGCCTACAGATACTGTGTCAGTACATTCAGACAAGGGGTACAAGTGGTCAAAAGCTCAGTCTGTATGTCCTTTAATGAAACCACACTATTCAGTCACTCGGGAGGCAAAAGTGGAAGTGATTCAGCCAAATCAACGCTATTGCCCTATGACCGTCACCTTCTGAATACTGACCTAATCACTCTCCTCCTTAAGTTTATGTGCTCACAAGCAAAGCAGAAAAATGGTCAAATCAGCAAAAACCAATGCAACAAAGGCCCACCTCTTCTCTGGTAGCCTAATGAACATGGGAACAAAAATGAGGAAATCTGCAAAATGAAAGTTCCTCTCCTCCAAAGAATTAAACAGGAACCTTTATTCTGATTCTCCTTCATCTAACTTATTATACATGTTACTCTTAGAACTTGAAGATTCTTAAGTAAAGAAGATTCAGTTAGAGTACAGGTGACAGTGGCGAGGAACTCACCAATGACTTGTCGATGATACAGAACATGTAGGCATCGTGGACAAGAATGTACATCGGTCTCTTGGGATGAAAACTGATGTGTGTGATGGGAGTGTCCCTTTGGAGCCAAAGGTGATGGAAGCCCTGCTTCTGGACAGTCCGGCTCCACTCTGTATACTGTTTGTCTGGGATGCTGTATTCAAATATCTGAGGAAGGATATAATACAGCGGAAATGCAGGCTGGTACCCAGCAAGACCTGAAGAGCATCCCTCATTCCGAACCAGAAAATATATACACAAACCTTGACTGTATTGTATTCAGCCTTACACTTTCTCACAATTTTTTTTAATAAAAAAAAAAGTAAGGTAAATTACGGAATAAATAATTCAAACAGCATAGAAAGGTTTACAATGAAAATTCACTCTGCAATCTTGACATCTCTTTTCCCCAAGACAAAAGTAACCTGCTATTTCTGGTTTACATCTTTTCAGAGATGTTTTATGCATATAAGACACACTTGTTCTGTATGTTGCTTTTTTTGTGTAGCATTGTATCATGGAGACTGACCATATCAATATTTATATATACATAACTCACATCCCCTTTGAAGAACATACAATAATCCATTCACTTTTTGGATGTACCATGATTTACTTATCTAATCTGTTTACTGGACATTTAGGTTATTTCTAATCTTTAGCTACTACAAACAAGGCTGCAATGATTATCTCTGTATTGATGCCCTTTTGCACAACTGAAAGCATATTATCTGTAGAAAGAACTTTTAGAATCAGAACTTCTGAATCAAACACTATGTGCATTAAAAATTTTTTTAGATAATACCAAAATGTCCTCTAAAGCAATCATACTAATTTACGTAATGTATGAAGTGCTGTTTCTCTATAACCTCACAGCACTGTGTATTATTAACTCTATTGATCTTTGCTAATCTAATGGGTACTAAAAAATTTCCTACCAGTTTTAACAACTGAAGCACTTAGGGGACCAGCTGCCAATAAAAGGCATCAGTTGGACATAATCGTTATGTGTGACAATGACAAGGACCTGGCTTCACTGATCTTTCAGTCTTTGGTTTCAGTCTTTGGTTAAGGATCTATGAAACTGAAATGAGAGATTTCATTTTTTTGGAAAGAATGTGTCTGTGTGCATATGTGTGTGTGTAAAAACTGCTAATCTAAGTAGCAAGCATCCTTTGTCTACCAGTTTACTTAAATGTGCTTCTCGGATCGCATTTCTTCTTTCCAACAGCTCAGTGAGGAAGATATTATTATGCCCACTGTACAGATGAACATCGGTAAGTATTGATAATTTCATAATGTGTTCTGTAGTTCAGGTATTTGACAGATCTTCTTACAATCTTCCTACAACTTGGTACGGAAAAAAGCAGTAGACCAAGCGCTAATTTTGGCTAATATTAGGTACCTGATTTTACTATGGCCTGATTTCCTCATCTGCAAAGTAAAGGTTAATTATATGATCTTTTAGTCACTTTCAACTCTCAAAATCTTATCCTGTCTCATATCCAGTCTAACACTTGAGTCCATGTCATCGCTAGTCTAAAAACAATCAGTAAAACGAGTATTACAAAATTCCTCCTCCTTGCACCTCTTTACTCTAGAATCTCAATGCTTCACCATCCCATTCTGCCAATGGCAATTACTGGCCCACGATGTACCCAGGCCATAACACTGAAGCTTTACCTCATACAGGAGAAAACTATCTTGGTATCATCCAGTACTTTCAAAGAAAGGGTCTTCCAAAATTGTCATTATCTCAATTTCCAAGTTACCATCCAGCAGGAAAGAATTAGAAAGCACTGGAATCTCTTACCTGCTGGTCAGAATGAGCGATGACCAGGTTGTTGGTATTGGGGGCAATGGCCAGAGCAGTCACAGGGAAATTGTAAGCAGGGACTGTGCAGTGAAGCTGGGAAGAAATATCAGACATAAACGGCGAGTCTATGTGACATCCATGTGAACTGCTCATAAACATGTCACCCAACAGAGACTCTATCGCTCTACACTGGATTTAAAAGAAATCAATGCCTAGCCATGGACATTTATGTATGATTGCAAGGCATGTCCACCACTACAGCGGAACGCTTTTAAATAAATGCCAGGCAAGGCTCAAAGAGCAAGCAGTACATGCTCTTGCCACCGTGCAATAAAGATTAAGTTGTGCAGTTAGTAGGCAAACCCATGTTGCAGTTAAATGTTGCAATTTGATATTGGTCTATGAACTTTTACTGCTTATTGTAAGTTTTGGGTAGTCCTTATCTGACTTTTATGATGAAGATGAGGACTTGTAAGGAATCATTAGTGATGCCATGTGTGAATGACAGTACCATTACTGATTAGTGAAAAATATTTTCCTGCTACTCCTTTGTCAAATTTCTGGTTCTGTTTAATTTTAAAAATACCTTGAGATTACAAGGCAAGCTATTAAAAATTGGTATTCTCTCTAACCATTGGGTAAATCAGGATTTTCCTCTCCAAGATACAGAAACAACCTGGATGTGGATTCATCACCCATAAATATTTAATTTCAAATTTCTGTGCACGAGTGGTTTCAATGTCCCCATTGACTGATTTTAACGTGACAGATTATAGCTTTTGGATTCTAAACAAGTAAAACAGGAAAAATTCTTAGTTAAAAAACAAAACAAAAGCCTAGTAATTTTCCAGGCCACACCAATCGGCCTCGAGTCTTGTAACTATAGGGTTAACTTCCTCCTGTTTGCTACGATTAAACTCAAAGCTCACCTTTAGACGTTTTACGTTGTACACATGGACTCCAGCACTGGTACCTGATGCAGCAAGCCAATTCCCATCTGGACTGACTGCCAAAAGGCACATGGACTCCACAGTCCCTGTGAGGAGAGAACAACAGTTAAATCAGTGTCCACAGCCAGCCCTGCCCTGAAGATGATGGCAAAAGCCAATCAAACCCTCAGTTTTAAATTACTGATGGGATAATTTCTTGATAATTTTGCAAATAAGTTCTAGATAAGTTAATCTGTTTATTACTTTCATTTAATTAGCCATCCTTCATGTTAAAGAGGAGCCAGAGAGATAAACCTGAAGGTATCTCTTGCTCAGGCCTGAGTGAGACCCTGCCTACTATGAGAAAGAAGAATTAGGGTAGCAGCAACCACTAAAATCTATACTTTGTTTCAAACTCCTTTCCTAACAAATAATTTTTCATCCAAGTTATGGACAAACAGCCAATTCAACAGGCTTGAAGCATACCTTTAATTTACTGGGTGCCTGCTGTATATTTAGCACTAAGGGAGCATGGGCACAGATGAGGCATCTTTGTCATCAAGGGACTTTAAACCAAACTGGCAACATGAAGACTCAAGTGGTATAAAAATCATACACTCTGTCTAGTGAACATACAATGCAATATATAGATAATGTATTATAAACGTCCACTTGAAAACTACATAATTTTACTAACCAATGTCACCCCAAGAAATTTAATAAAAATTTTAAAAAAAGAAAAAAATTCATAGTGATGCCATGTGCCAAAATATGTGCTGCACATAACTCCCCCAAACAATAAAAAATCTTAAAACAAGGTATAAACCAGATGCTAAAAAATGGATGAGGTGGGTAGAGAAGGATTAGAGAACAGCATGAGCTAAGTAACAAGGACTGAAACACACAGGTTAGAGGGCTGTGAAGAAACTAGCTTGACTATAATGGGGAAGTGAGATGAGAGAAGAAGAAAAAATAAAATTATATACATAATGTAGAAACCAATTTTAAGGGGTGTGCTAAATGCAAGATAAGAAGTCTAAGTTTTATAATATAAACATATATAAGTACTCAATAAAAACTGGTCGTTTACTTTAGCTGATTCCTAACATGTACGTTTCATTTCCTGAATGCTTCTGTAGCAGCTTACAAACAGTGAGAGTTAAAGTTAAAAGTTGACATTCCATGCTGATGGAGTCTAAATGACAGTGAAGCCACTATAATCCAGGACAAGGGAGAAGGGAAAAGGCACAAGGGAAGTATCTAACTTAAACTGGGTACTAAGTCCTCAATAATTAACTCAGCAAGTTAGCTACATAGTCACTCATTCACGCATACTCATGTTCTCAAAGAACATGGGAAAATGGTCATGAATGACAGGTAATGAAACTATATGTGTAAGTTCATCTTTTTTTTTTTTTTTTTTTTTTGAAGATTTTATTCGGGAAGGGGAATGGGCCTTTATTATTGGGGAACAGTGTGTACTTCCAGGACTTTTTTCCAAGTCAAGTTGTTGTCCTTTCAATCTTAGTTGTGGAGGGTGCCGTTCAGCTTCAAGCTGTCCTTTCAGTCTTAGTTGTGGAGTGTGCAGCTCAGCTCCAGGTCCAGTTGCCGTTGCTAGTTGCAGGGGGCGCAGCCCACCATCCCTTGCGGGACTGGAGGAATCCAACCGGCAACCCTGTGGTTGAGAAGACGCACTCCAACCAGCTGAGCCATCTGGGAGCTCAGCAGCAACTCAGCTCAAGGTGCTGTGTTCAATCTTAGTTGCAGGGGGCGCTGCCCACCATCCCTTGCCGGAGTAGAGGAATCGAACTGGCAACTTTGTGGCTGAGAGCCCACTGGCCCATGTGGGAATCGAACCTGCAGCCTTCGGAGTTAGGACCATGGAGCTCTAACTGCCTGAGCCACCGGGCCACCCTGTAAGTTCATCTTGATAAAAACAACCACAAAGATATCTGAGTCTCCATCAAGCTGGCTAACACCAATCGATCACCTCACCCTGGTGATTCCCCGAGACCCCACCTCACGTAACTTGTGGACCCACCCAAGATTCTTCCAGTGGCTTTCCCGTATAAATGGCCTGTTTTGGCTCAGGCTGCAGTAGATTTCCTAAAATCTCTCAAAGGTTCATAAGCCCCAAGCAAGCAGCATCTGGCCTTAGCATGCCCCGTACTTCTTATTAGGCAGCCCCAAGCCCAACGCCATCAGCAGCCGGCCTCGATTCCCAGCTTAGGCTCTCCCAGGCACCTCCAAGCCCAACACACTGGCAACCATCTGCAGATCACTTTGCAGCTCATACCAAATGGCCCTTGGCAGGGACCAGGTAGCAGCTGATCTTGGCGGGCAACAGATCCCCTCTCAAGATGCCCCAGAACCAACACACCCAGTGGCCGGCCTCAGACCACACCAGAGTACCACCCAACCACCTCCACAAATGACACACCCAAAGAATAGACTGTGCAGGCACTAGAGCCCTGCTAAAGCAAATCCTGTTCTGTAGGGTCAGCCCCTGCACAACAGCTCCTCCACTATAATCCCTGCCAGTCCTCACAACCAATCAGCCCGAGGGTCAATCCCTCCCATTAACATGCAAACAGCAACCAAGGCTCAATTACAAGAAGGTACACACAACCCACACAAAGAACACACCTGGAGCACCTTGCTCGGGTGACCAGGGAGATAGTGCCACTGGTCCCACAGGATACCTACTACATAAGGCCACTCTACTAAGACCAAGAGATATAGCAGCTCCATCTAATACACAGAAACATAAACAGGGAGGCAGCTAAAATGGGGAGACAAAAAAACATGTCCCAAATGAAAGAACAGAACTAAGCTCCAGAAAGAGAAACAAACAAAATGAACACAAACAATCTACCAGACGCAGACTTCAAAACACTGATTATATGGATGCTCAATGATCTCAATGAGAACTTCAACAAAGAAATAGGAAACATAAAAATGGAGATAGAAAACGTAAAAAAGAACCAGTCAGAAATGAAAAATACAATAACTGAAATAAAGAATACATTAGAGGCAATCAACAGATTAGAGGAAGCAGAAGATCGAATAGCAATTTAAAAGATAAGGTAGCAGAAAACACCCAATCAGAACAGCAACAAGAACAAAGAATAAAAAAAAATGAGGTAGGGGCCGGCCCGGTGGCTCAGGCGGTTAGAGCTCCATGCTCCTAACTCTGAAGGCTGCCAGTTCGATTCCCACATGGGCCAGTGGGCTCTCAACCACAAGGCTGCCAGTTCGATTCCTCGACTCCCGCAAAGGATGGTGGGCAGCACCCCCTGCAACTAAAATTGAACATGGAACCTTGAACTGAGCTGCCGCTGAGCTCCCAGATGGCTCAGTTGGTTGGAGTGCGTCCTCTCAACCACAAGGTTGCCGGTTCGACTCCCGCAAGGGATGGTGGGCTGCGCCCCCTGCAACTAGCAATGGAAACTGGACCTGGTGCTGAGCTGCGCCCTCCACAACTAAGACTGAAAGGACAACAACTTGAAGCTGAATGACACCCTCCACAAATAAGATTTGAAAGGACAACAACTTGACTTGGAAAAAAGTCCTGGAAGTACACACTGTTCCCCAATGAAGTCCTGTTCCCCTTCCCCAGTAAAATCTTTAAAAAAAAAAAAAAAAAAGAAAGAAAATGAGGATAGCTTAAGGGGCCTATGGGACAACTTCAAGTGTACCAATATTCGCATAATATAGGTACTAGAAGAAGAGAGAGAGCAAAGAACTGAAAAATCTGAAGAAATAACGACAGAAAACTTCCCTAGCCTGAAGGAAACAGGCATACAAGCCCAGGAAGCGCAGAGTCCCAAACGTGATGAATCCAAAGAGGCCCACACCAAGACCCATCGTAATTAAAATGCCAAAGGTGAAGGACAAAGAGAAAATTTTAAAAGAAGACAAAGGCAGTTAGTAACCTACAAAGGAGCTCCCATAAGACTGTCAGCTGATTTCTCAACAGAAACTTTGCAGGCCAGAAGGGATTGGAATGAAATATTCAAAGTGATGAAAACCTAAGGGCTACAACCAAGGGCATTCTACCCGGCAAAGCTATCATTTAGAACTAGACAGATAAAGAGCTTCCCAGACAAAAAAAAGCGAAAGGAGTTCATCATCAACAAACCAGTATTACAAGGAATGCTAAAGGCACTTCTTTAAGGAGAAAATAAAGAATAAAAAATATGAATAATAAAATGGCAATAACTACATATCTATCCACAATTACATTTAAATGTAAATGGATTAAATGTTCTAATCAAAAGACAGTGTGCACTGTCTGATAAAAAATAAAACCAAACAAACCTGGGGAATATAAAGACATAGGGTAGATGAATGAGTAAGAAAAAAGAAGACCTTTATATATGCTTCAAGAAAATGGAAATGAAGGAAGGAAAAAAAAAAAACGGGTAGCAATACTCATTATCAGACAAAATAGACCTTAAAACAAAAGCTATAACAAGAGACAAAGGACCCAGTAATCCCACTTCTGGGTGTTTATCCAAAGAAACCCAAAACACTACTTGGAAGGAACATGTACATCTACATCTACATGTTCATTGCATCATTATTTACAATAGCCAAGATACAGAGGGAACCTGAGTGTCAATCAATGGACAAGTGGATAAAGAAGAGGTGGTATATATATATGCAATGGAATATTACACAGCCCTAAAAAAGAATAAAATCTTGCCATCTGCAACAACACAGATGAACCTATCATGCTGAGTAGAGTAAATCAGACAGAGAAAAATAAATGCCATGATTTCACTTATTTGTGGACTCTAAAGAACAAAATAAACAAACATACAAAACAGAAACAAACTCATAGATGCAGAGAACATTTTGATGGTTGCCTCATGGGAGGGGGTTTGAGGGTATGGGTGCAAAGGGGAAAGGGATTAAGAAGTACAAATTGGTAGTTACAAAATAGCCATGGGGATGTAAAGTACAGCATAGGGAATACAGTCAATAATATAATAACTATGTATGATGTCAGATGGGTACTAGATTTATCAGGGTGATCACATCATAAGTTATATAAATGTCTAACCATTGTGTTGTAGACTGGAAACCAATATAATATGCCACCTATACTTGAAAAATGTTTTAAATTATAAAAATATAAATAAATTTTTTTAAATCTTTAATTTTCTTTCTAACTAGTGGGATTTTTCTCCCTCTCCCTTGATATTTGTGAGGTAATTACACCTGAATAAGAAAACTAACATGTCCATAAAATACCTATGTACAAACATATACTGCAAATACACAAAAATATTAATAGTAGTCATTTCTGTGTGTCAGGGTTACAAATGACTTTTACTTTCTTCTTGCTAACAGAAACACTAAGGGTGATGCAACTTCTCTGGCTCCAAATAAGGAATCAAAAGCCCAGTGAGAAAAGAGTAGGTGTGAGGATCTCATCGAGCGTTTTCATGTGCTAAATAGCTCCTCCTACTTTAAATTGCTAACATATCAGTGAATGTTTGCAGGGTGGAGAAGAGCATTAGTGAACCCGCAACAATGAATGAGGTTTAAAAGAAAAAAAAAGAGACATCAGAGACTGAAAACTCTTTCTCAAGGCCAGTTATCAAATTCCTACCTGACTGAGGCTGGAAAGTATGCAGGTGCTTGAAGCTTCCTTCCAAGAGCCGAATGACATGTAGAGACCCTTGATTTGATGCCACAAAGAGCTTTGTTGAATCTTCAGAAAACAAAATTTGAAGGGCAGAGCGAAGGAATGCTGGCATTTTTGAAACCTTGGGGTGAACCAGTAGTAAAAACCAGTAAGAGAAAGAAGTGAGATCTAGAGGCCATCAAAAATAATCACAGCCAGGATTAAATTACTCGTACATTAATGCTTCTTGTCTCTAAGGAAGCCAGTTGACCAAGAGCCTGGAACACTGACACGCCCACTGTACCCTCTACAGCACCCTCCTTTATCTCTTCAAAAGCCTAAATTTTACTGACACTCTCTGGCATTTCCCTACTCCAAAAACAAAATCAAATCAAAGTAGAAATAAAACTTTTTTGTAATAGCTATCTCCAAATAGCTTCCACTGAGCAAGGATTCATATCCCACTTTCATTCCCACTTCACACAAAACCCACACATTTAAGAATTTTCTTCTTGTTCAAACAGACAATGGGTTATCACTTACCCTCTGGAGGCTTATGCTATCGTGTTCATAATTCAACCGATAGAGAAAAAACCGAGAAGCTGTAGAATAGGCTATCCAACTTCCACATGGGGAGATACAGCTGCAAATAATGTTCTCGGGACCCTGGCAATGTTAGGAATCAGGATGAATGTTCAAGTAAAACTTTACAACAAGGTTCACAGAAACATGAATCCCCAAGCTGTCACCACTCTGGACATATCCACAAATGCCTACACATAATCCTGACACTCATATGCTGTTTGTCACTATGATTATTTCAGAAGAAATAATCTAAATAGTGTGGCTTTGATTTCTACAACCAAGAACAGAGGTCTATGAATACTGTGAACTAATCTCAGCCCATTGCATACTTCACAAATAGCTTCATACTTAACCCTAACTTTAGAAACCTGAGCAGAGAGGCATTTAATGCAGGAAAGCTTGGGAGACGAGGTGACTTAGAGAAGTGATTTTCTGTTTTAAAGATTTTCTGTTCCATGATAATCTGCTTTAAAGACCTCTAAGAAATAGTAAGCCAAAAAATTTGCAGAACAGGAAAAATAAAAAAACATGTAATTCAAAAACTCATGAAATACACCTTAATGTATATACATATGTATGTATACACACACATATTCTCACAGAAAAAGATCTGGAAGGATATATAGCTAATCAATTAACAAGAATTATTTCAGGAAAGGGGATTAGAATTAAAGAGGTGAACAAGGATACAAACTAGAAATACTGTTTGAATTCTTTACAGTAAGACTATTCACAAATATCTGTGTAATTAAAACAAAGATTTTTTAAAATGATACAAAGCTATATGTATAGTATATTCCCATTACTATACAAAGGATATATATACACATGCACACATGGGTGGAAATTTTTTCTAGAAGGATATACAAGAAATTACTGGCAGTGATTATCTCTGGAAAATGGAACTGGGGATTTGGGTAAGAAGTGGGCTCATTTTTCATTACATAATCTTTTGTACCATTCGAATTAAAAAAAAAAAAAAAGCATGTTATTTTCATAATAATACCAAAAGAAGAAAAACCAATTTCCTGTATTCATTCATCCAATTATTTTTTGAATGCCCAACTTACAACAGGAAACCCAGTTCTGTTGACATAGTACTTCAAATTATTTTAGATTTTATACAGTTTATTATGTCAACTAAGTAATCCTTAAAATTCAGAATGAGAAAAATGCTCTGGATTTCTGAGCCTGAACACACTGTTAAATTTCCTTACCTTTGTCTTGAGGTGCAGTAAATGATCTGCATCTTTAGAGAGTGGAAGGGTATCCCCATGCTTTCCTAGAACAAGAAATTTCCCTGAGGTCTTTCTTCTCAAAGAAAGGTTATTTGTATATTTTTTTCCTTCTAAAAAGTCATTCCTGGGTAGAATGGAATCTCTACCAGTGGGAAATCACAAAAATGTCTGACTTAGTAAACCCTGCGTTTTCTGGCGGTACATTTTCTTAGTTTTTTGGGTGCCCCGGACACGGCCTATGGAACATCACCGATGTTCTGAGGCCCTGCCCTAGACCCAGGCATGTAGGTGAGTGGAAGTGGAGTTTGTGTGGCTGCGACTTCAACTTCATTTGTTCATTCTGGAACCTAAATCCTACATGGACCTAATTCAATATAAAACAACAGAACCTAACATTTCCTTCACAGGTCATACAAAAGGCCACTAGGCTGTCACCCCAGAAAGATCCATGTGAACTCCTTTTTTATACAGGGCTGTCACTACTCAACATTAAATCTTGTCACTTTTCAACATCCTGTTTTGATCCCAATCAAGCCACGCCAAACTATGATTCCATAAGCCTCACTGCTACTACATCCTGCTGCTGACCCCCACTGCTACCCTGTTCTGCAATAGAGAGTCATAAACTTTCAATAGATGATGCAGTATCCTGCTAACGATTCCAATACTCTGAAGCAAACTCCTTTGCTCCATCTTGTGGGTGGAAAAACCGTAATTTCCAATGGACACAGAAAAATCTACTTCCACAGGCAGAATATCAACTGCAATTCTAATTTCTGGCTTCTCTCTTCCATTTCCTTACTGAAAACAACGTTCTCCCATCTTACCTGTTGCAACTGTAGATCCCAGTCGCCAAAGATCCAAGTGATGAGAAAACTGGAAGAGGAGAAGCTGCCTCTTTTTTGAACAGGAAATGAGACGTCGCTATATCCAAGAATCGAAAGTGATAAATAAGCCAGGGTCATCTATTGCCACAGTACCAGATACAGCAGCAACATTTTTTTACTGCTGAAATCCACTTGCTTGCTAAATATTTCCTATGTAGTACCACATGCCAGGCACTATCCTAGGATCTAAGAACACACTGGTATATAATAACATACCTGCTGCTCTCAAGCTTGTAGTCTAAAGGGTTGACACAGAATTAAATAGGCAATTACACTAAGTGTGCTAAGAATTTTAACATGGTTGAGCACAGTGTGTAATGAAAAAAGTATAAAGGATATCTACTCTAGCTTCATGGGGGTAAAGACAGGAGCCCAGATGAGGTTCACTGGTACAGTCTATTCAGGCAAAGAAGGTAGGGCAAGACGTTCCAAGCAGAGCAGTGGTGTGTGAAACAGCTCAAAGGTAAAAGAGCATTAGAGGGAATGAAAGGAATCTTTCCAAATGGCTAGATGGTGTGGGGGTGTTGCAAGGGTGTGAGAGAAGAGGTGAGGAAGAGGGCAAGACTGAGACATGTTTCATAAACCACACTAAGGAATTCTGTCTTTATGCTGAAGGCAATAGAGACCAACCAAAGGCGTTTAAGCATGAAGTGATAAACAAAGCTGTTTTTTGAACAGATCAATGGAGACTAGGCTGGAATGACACAAATGTAAATAAAAGATCATTAACAAGCTACTATAAAGGAATCCAGGTAAAAAAAGGCACTGATCCAAACTAGGATAATGGCAATGAAGACAAAGAGAAATGACTAGATTCAAGAGATAAAGAGGAGTTAGACTGAGGAAGGTTTACTGGTTGAATGAAATGCAAAAGCAGGTAGTGGGGAGAAGGGATTTTAGCTTGGGGAGATGTCTGTTTACCTAGAAAGAAACACTGGAAGCCTGAATATTCCTCCTACTACTCAGAATAATAAACAGCACAGCCTTAAAAACAAACTTGCCATAAACCACAGCTACCTGGAAAAGGGAATGATTTCCCCTGAAAGTCAACTAGCAGTGCTGCTGTAAATCTCTTGGCCCCCATAAATGTCTTTGCAAGAGGCCTGCCTCAGAAACAGAAGAGTGAAGGTAGGTAACCACAGAAGTCCTACAGACTTATTCAGAAAGTGTGAGCTGTGCTCACAGTCTTGTGGGACAGGGGAACGGGTAGATGACAGGACAGTGGGGGTTAGGGGGTGATACTTACATGGGGAAAAGTGATTTTTCGGAGGGCAGCATCATAATTCTTTACCTCCACTTTCTCCATGAGAGGACGAATGACTAAGTGGGTGTCAGTGCCTAAGAGGAGGGTGGGGAAGAAGGCATCAAAATTAGAAAAAGTCCTGCATGAAAATAAGCAGAGCCGGGCAGAAAAGAGCAGCAGCCTGGCCGACAGCAGCACCCACCTCCGGAGATCAGTGCTGTGGGGCTGTGGGCCACAGTTCGCACGTCGTGAGTGTGATGCTGAAATGGCTTTGTCCGCACCCACTGCTTCTCGCTGCTGCTGGAAGTCACAGAGACCAGCTGAAAATGGAATATTGTCCCCTCGGCTGTGCCCACCACGAAACTGTCTTCTTGCTGAGAAATTAAATCATCAGGAAGATACACTTGAGCAAAATAAGGCCCACTTTGAAAAATATTTTCTGAGGTTGTCTATCTGGTCAGCTTAGGGGAAAACTTATGGACAGAATTGGAAGGTAGGTTACAGGGGTCTTTTTCCTCCAGAAGCTAACAGTTCCATCATAGGAGCAAGCTCACTCATAGATAACAATGCGCCCCCTACTGACACAATTAACAGTATGTACCTCAAACTCTTACAGTGCTTTCATATATACAAATTAGACCTCAGTAGAAATTCAACAAAAAAGATAAAACACCTAGGAATACATTTAACAAGAAATGTGCTAGGCCTACATAAGAAAAAAATTTAAGTCCTTCTAAAGGACATAAAAAATTACCTAAACAAAGAAATCAATACCATATTCTTCAATAAGAATATTTAGCATGATAAAAGAGATTCATGTTCACTAAGGAAATTTGTTGAGTTTTACATAATCCAATAAAAACACTGATAGTCCTATACCTGGAACTAGAAAAGGTGTTTCTTAAATTCAAATAGAAAAATAAATAAGAAAAAACAAAAAACAAACCCTAAAAACCAAAACCAACCAACCAACTAATCCAAGCAAGAACAGCAATGAAAATATATACTCAGAAGATTTAGAAGCAGGGACTCAAATAGCTACATGTACACCAATATTTATAGCATTATTCACAAGAGCCAAAATATGGAAAACAACCCAAATGTCCATCAAAAGATGCATAGATAAACTCAATGAGGTATACACATACAATGGAATATTATTCAGCCCTAAAGAGGAATGAAATTCTGATAATGCTATAACATGGATGAACTTCGAAACCATTATGCTAAGTAAAATAACCCAGACACAAAAGAACAAATATTACATGATTCCACTACGCACCTCGTACATGTGGTACATACAACAAGAAAATTCATAGGAACAAAAAGTAGAACGAAGGTAACCAGGGGCTTGGAGAAGTGAGGAACAGGGAATTACTGTTTAATAGGCCAGAGTTTCTGTGGGGGATGATGAAAAAGTTCTGAAAACAGAGAGGTGGTAAATATACAACACTGTGATTGTACTTAATGCCGCTGAACTATACACTTAAAAATAGTTAAAATAGCAAGCTTTATGTTATGTATATTTTACCACAATAAAAAAATTTAAAGACTTTGGGTGGTGAACACACAATGGGATTTATAAATGATGTAATACAGAAATGTACACCTGAAATCTATGTAATTTTACTAACAATTGTCACCCCAATAAATTTAAAAAAAAAAAAAGTCAAAAAAAAAAATTTAGGGCCAGCCTGGTGGCTCAGGCGGTTGGAGCTCCGTGCTCCTAACTCCTAAGGCTGCTGGTTCAATTCCCACATGGGCCAGTGGGCTCTCAACCACATGGTTGCCGGTTCAACTGCTCAAGTCCCGCAAGGGATGGTGGGCTGCGCCCCCTGCAACTAGCAACTGCAACTGGACCTGGAGCTGAGCTGCGCCCTCCACAACTAAGACTGAAAGGACAACAACTTGCTGAACGGCACCCTCCACAACTAAGATTGAAAGGACAACAACGTGACTTGGAAAAAAGGCCTGGAAGTACACACTGTTCCCCAATAAAGTCCTGTTCCCCTTCCCCAATAAAATCTTTAAATAAATAAATAAATAAATAAAACGTAAATAACATATTGAGAGTGTACACTGAAAAAAAATTGCAAAACTGGTAGTCAAAAGCCTGAAGTTTGCAAATCCCTGAAATTCACTATCTTCTTTTTAGAGATGAAGAGAGGGTGGGCTTAGGAGGGGAACTATTGGTCCGATCAGCATCATAAAGACCCAGGTTCCCTGGTTCCCCATTTAAGGTTTCTCTTGCCAGTATGTTGAGCATTGTGATTTGTTAGTTTTAAAAGATCTTAGTTTGTCTATAATTACTTTTTAAAATTCCTGTCTATTCTCAAAACCATCTTCATTTTAACTCCTGTCTTTAAAAATATACATAACTTTGAGCAAGAAAAAAAGATAGGATGTTTTAAGGAGGAATGATAAAAATTAGGGCCCTGCATCAGCAGTCAACCAATCAAACAGTATAAAGACTAGGTCAGCCTGTCAAGAAAAATGAGATGTTTGAGCATGTAGCTGCCATCAACTACATACTTTCTGTGCTAGGAACTTTATATATGTCGTATCATCTCTAGTCCTTCAATAACTTGCAAAATTAAGCATCATTTGCCCTATCAGGAGAAATTGTGGAAGACTTTGAAATAAGCATAAAAAGTACTGGTGTCCTGGTCTCGTGAGCCCTTTGATGGTCTGGGAGCTATTTCACAAGTCTGTAAACTATAGAAAACTGAGAGTGATACAAAAGATTCTTTTTCATAGAAATACAAAAAATTTTGCCTGGTGGAATACAACTGATTATTGCCCTATGGACAATGAGTCTTACAACAATTTGAAATTCATTTCAGCATTCTTGATGGCTTTATATAACTGTTCTTTGAATTCTCCTTTGAAGTGCTTATAACATCTTACTGGTTCTCCCAGTAAATGAGTTACAGAGAAAATCTCTGACATATTTCCATTTCATGTTTGTATGAGTCATGATATTAGCATCCCACCCCCCACCCCTACCGCCCCAATCATTTAATAGACCTTTACACAGATAAGGAAACTTGTACTTCAAGAGGTTTAGAGACATGACAAAGACACATGGTCACCTGCCTCCAAAACCTTTGCTCTGGGCACACCACACCCCCTCAAGCTTGTGCCAACTCTCTTTGAGGTCACCTGCAGGCACATGATGCTGGAGAAGGAAGGAAAATATATCTGAAAAACAGCACATAAGGTGGCCAAGATCAGTCTCCCCTTCACCTCCTCTAAGGATGCTAATTGAAAACCATTAGCCCAAGGCAAAAGTGGAGACACAGGGCAGCTTAAGAACTCACACACTCTCCCCTCTGACTTCCCACTGAACAGTTCCTTTAGTTTACAAAAAAAAAAAAAAGGGGCAGTTTGCTCAAAGTCCCACCTATATAAAGGGATTGGGAAGGCAGGTGTCCCTCAGTCCACATCTTTTTCCCGAGGTAGAATCATAAAAGAACGGAAAAAGAAAGAATGGCTCTCTCAGGGCCCAGCAGGAATGAAGCAAGGGAAAAGCAGACGTGGAAGGGGTGTGTGTGTATGGCCTGATTTAATCAAAGAGTGACTGCTTCACACAGGAAAAAAATCTCAGGACTGCCGAGTAAATGAAAGCAAATATTCCCTCCAACGCCCTGCAGGAATCAGCACTCGCCTACTTGATGAGGGTGAAAGACATCTAAGATCAAAGGACAGGGTGTTTACTGTTATTCACATTTTAGTCAATGAAAATCCAATAAAAAGAAATCTAAAAATAACCAGCCGTTCTGGCAAGAGAGTATAGTGGAGAAAAACCTTGAAATTAGGATCAGTTTCAAGAGATGTGAAAATGATAATGCCAATACCACTCACTGTGCCAGACGATGTAATTAGTGCTTTAAGCACTACCCATTTAATCTTTCCCCAAACTGAGGTATGTATCACTAGCATCCTTGTTTTCACAAAGGAAGAAGTAACTTACCCAAGGAAGGTATCTAGTTATTAAGTGGTACAGCTGGGATTTAAACCCAAATCTGCCCAACTGCAGAGTTTGTGATACGCATTTTTGAGGGCTGGAATTTGAACAATTGCATTTTTCGATTTTGAATAAGTACAATTCATTGATTCTCAGGCACATATTTTTCCACATTTTCACAGTTCTGAAATCAGGATACCGTATCTTGTACCTTTCAACCTGGGCGTGTGGAACATCTTCAGATAAAGAGCAAACATTAAAACCTCAGAAATGTAATCAGAAGCAAAAAAGAAAAGCTCCCCCATGGAGCATCATCACCAACACTACAGATGGCTGGGCGGCATGTGTGGCAAACACGAACCCTCATGACTGCGTCTAAAAGTGATTCAGGATTCCACTCCGAATGGGAAGAAGGTTTAGGAAAACTCGAATCATTTTTATTTCACTTAGTTTCCTTTTCACATATATACACAAGAGTGATACGACAAAAATTTATGTTTAAGTCTCAAGGAACTCTTCAATAAGTAAAATATAAAATCTGTATTTAAAAAAGCATTGTGTCAGTTTATATTGGCCTTATAGGAGGTGTGATCAAACAATATAGTTAATGTTTAAATAAAAAAAATTTATTACAGTAGAAGACACATTGCCATTAATCCCCCTCAAAATACTCCTCCTCATTTCAAATACTTATCCCACCATTCTTGCCACTTTCTGAAGCAGTCCTGGAAGTCCTCTTTCATGAGTGTCTTTAGTTGCGCTGTCGTGGCTGCTTCAATGTCCTGAATCATTTTGACTTTGGGGAAGAGCCAGAAGTTGCATGGTGTCAGATCCGGTGAATAAGGTGGATGAGGACACACCGTAATGCTCGTTTTTGACAGAAATTGCCAATTACCAAAAGCGATGTGTGACACGGAGCATTGTCATGATGGAGGATGACTTACGGCATACTTTAATTCTCTCAACCGTAGCTCATACCAGACTGACTGCACCGATCAAGTTGAAACTTGTCACACTATTATTAAGGTTCAACATATCGGTTCGAGCCGCTTCCCATATTGAAGATCTCTGCCTTTCCCTTGGATGGCACTTGGCAGCAGCATTCACCGTACTTCTTCATCACAACGGAAAGGCTCTGTGTCACACATTGCTTCTGGTACAGCAATTTCTGTCAGATAACAACATTAAGGTGTGTCCTCAGCCACCTAATTTACCAGATCTGGCACAGTGTGACTTCTGGCTCTTCCCCAAAGTCAAAATGACCATGAAAGGTAAACGTTTTGAATTGATTCAGGACATTGAGGCAGCCATGACAGCGAAACTGAAGACACTCACAAAAAAGAACTTCCAGAACTGCTTCAAAAAGTAGCAAGAACGGTGGAATAAGTGTGTTTGAAACGAGGGGGAGTACTTTAAGGGGGATTAATGGCAATGTATCTTTTACTGTAATAATTTTCTTTAATTTAAACATTCATCATATTTTTTATCACATCTCGTATAACCCTACAATATTAATAGTTCATATTATATGCTTATAACATAAAATACAAATTTTTCTTTTTAAAAAAGCACTGGGGCATAGTTTAATTGGCAGTGTTTCTTCTTTCCCACAACAAAATTATGGCATGTTCTACAATCATTTATATCTAAGATTCAATGTAATGTGGTAATACAGGCACAAGGTAGAAGGAAGAACAGTATAAAAGGTATACAATACAAATTAAGCCTGCCTCCCACCCGTCCCCTACAACTTCCGTCTCCAGAAATTATCATCATTTGCATTTAAAGAATTTTTTGAGATATTCTTTCTATATCTACTAGCAAAATTGCATATACATAAAATATCTAACATACAACTATCTAATATAGGATATCTAATATATAAATCTGTCCCTTCTCTTAATACACTATTATGTATCATATTATACACTATAATACTGTTCTGTTTTCCCCTGTAACAGTATAGCCTGTAAATTGTTCCACAGCAGTAAACATACCTCCTCTTTGGTCTTTAAAATGGGTGGAAAACATTTAAGTACACTTTAAATGATATTGAATTTAATAATTAAGTCTAATAATTACAACCATTTTGGATCAACACTCTATCTTAAAAGGAGAATTTCTCCCACTCATTTCAACTTATACTTCTATTATAGTTTACATGTGACATCTAAATGTTTTATAGGGCTTTAATGCACATCAAATTGTTCTCATGGGATAGGAACATTTCACAGGCAAGAAAAGCCAAGTATAAGCAATCTCTACACTAAGAAACTGGATTTTCACACTTGAGAAAGCAAATAATTCTCCAACTAAGAATATCAAGAATAAAGGACCTTGTCAACAAACTTCAAAGTCACTTCCATATCTCACTGCTAACATACCCAAAGGTTTCTGATTAAGAATCCTGGTTACCAAAAGGGAAGAGACACACTTGTTCAACACAAACCTGCTTAAGTTTTATTCAAATAGGAGAAAATTAACATTTTTCAAAATCACTATAACATTATCATCTAATTTCCCAAGATAGGAAGCGAGGAGAACAGTTGTACGAAGAGAGGAAATAGCGCTTCTCAAGATTCTTCTAGGACACCTGTGCCCTCTCTCTAATCAGACTACTCGATTAACTAGCGGTAACTGGGAGTATCTGAAGAAAACCACTCTGCTAACTAATCTTTCAGAGAATATTCTCTAACTCATTGTTGAGAGTAAGAGAGTTGAGGAAAATGACGTAGCTTTTCAGATGCACTGTCCTAAACTCATCTGCCTTCAGCATAACACTGAGGATTAGGGGACAGTGCTTGTGGAGCATCACCGCCACGGACTTCTCTACCTGCCCTGCAGATCGCACAGGAACTGCTCCAAACAGGGACTATACTCACATCAGATACAGCAATGGACTGCACGTCAGCATTTGCGATGAGGTGGTTCTTCACAAGTGTCCCGGTAGCCGAGTCCCAGAACTGCACCTTCCCAGCAGAATCCACACTTATGACAGTGCCATCAGACAGGAAGGCCACACCCCAGATGATACACTTTCGCTTAGACACATTCATATACTGCCTATCCACGAGCATCTTATGAATAGCGCTCCCTGAAAAATAAATGCCCACATTTGAATGGTACTTATTTCTCCTTTGGTTTTCAACAAATGCCTGTGGTAGGCATGTGTTATCTGCCTGAGCACAAACCAGAGAGCCAGTAAAGAGTAGTTATGGTGACCAGTCTCAGAACACCAAAATGGTTGCCTAAGATGAGAGAAGTAGGGGCAGGGGCAGGGACAAATTTTTTTTGAGGGAGGTGAAATGGGAGAGAGACATTTGAGACTTCACTTAAAACTGGCCAACTAACCACAACCATTACACTCTGCTCTTACCAAAACCCCATGGGAAAGGGAGAGACAACAGTGTCCAAATTTGGGAACTGGAAAGAACACAGAAAGTGGTAACTCATTTAGTGGAGCTCTGAAACTAAGTTCCAAATAAGCAATAGGAAAAGCCAAGAAGCCACCTGATTTATACCATGGAACCCTCAGAAAACTCAGGAACTGGTGACCCCAGATATTTTGGAAACAGGTCAAAGTGGGGTGTAAAGGAGGGATTGGTTGAAAGTAAGTTTAAGAAACTTTTAGATCCCTCAGATACCCACCCCTAACTAAGAAGCCGGGCAACTCCCCAAAGACCCACCTCAACAGCAGACTGGAAACCAGTTCTTTGAAGAGGGACATCAGGCATAACTAAGGGTGGGAATACTAGATGGAAAATAGATTACGTGAAGATTTACTAACTGAATGTCGAGAACTCCAGTTTTCTTCTTAGACTGATGATGTCCAGGCTGATTATCACCAGGCAGAATAAAAAAAAAATTCTGGGGAATATGACCAGCACAAAAGATCTAAAGTACCTGTCTTCAGAGCCTAACACCCCAAACAGTTCAGCCAGATAGGTCTTCAGTGAAGCCCATGGGGAGTAGGCTCCACTCAGGACAGCAATCAGCCTTAGGGAAAGCCTTAATAGGAAAGGCAGGGCCCAGACTAAAAGCACATAAATAAACGACAAGGAGGAAACAGCCAGGGTGAAGAACACTTGACAAATGTTATCATGAACAGCCTTAAAAAGAGAAGTTTTAGTATATAATGAAACAAAAAGAGAATGTTGTAAAAAAGGATATTCAGGAAACAAAAAAGAACACGAAAGAAATGAAAAACTCAATAACCAGATTAGAAGATAAAGATGATAAACTCTCCAAGGAAGTAGAGAAAAATGTCAGAGACAAAAAGAGGGGAAAAAGAGATAAGAAAATTAGAAGAGCCAACATTGAAATAATAAAATTCCAGAAAGAGAAAATGGAAGTCCATCTATAAAATAATTATTAGAATTTCCCCCAGAACTGAAAAACACAGGTTTTTGGAACCTATCAAGGGTCCAATAAAAGTGATGTTAACAGATCGATACACCACAAAACATAATTATTAAATTTCAGAATAGTAGGGATAAAGAGAAGTTCCTAAAAGCTCCCGGGGGGGTGGGGGGTGGGAAGAGACACCAGCCCATACAAAGGATCTACTCTCAGAATAGCATCAGATTTCATAATACTAGAGGCTAGAAGACAGTGAAGCCATGGCTTCAAAATTCTAAGGGAAAATAGTTTCCAACCTAGAATCCTTTCTCAAGAACCCTTTCTCAGGATTCACCCAACAAAGGAATAAACCAGGAAACGGGATTTGACCTCAGAGAAAAGCAAAGGAGTTCCCTGGAATGACTGAATAATCAGAGATCAGGATCTCAAAGCTGTGCAGCCGGCCCAGAAACTGGCTACACTGGAGCAGGTCAGAAGGCTCCAGCAGAGAATCATTCAAGATAAAAGTGATAGAAAGAAAATCAGATGTGTCTGAACCCAATTTATACAATTGGAAGAATTAAAGGATGAATTAGTGAGACAGATATACATATGTGTGTGTGTAGAATATGTGTGTGTAGTATGTGTGTGTGTATATCATATGTATACTTACACACGTGTATATACACACATATAGCGAGAGAAACAATATTAATAAAAAGCATATAAGAAAGGAAAGGTAATTTACTACGTGAGTAGTACGACAAAAATGCTACATCCCATGAAAAAACAAAGATTCCTCCCAAAGCAGAAGCAGTAATCCAAGAAAGGACTGAAAGTCACGGTGAACATCTCAGAAGGTTAGTGAGAGGTTAGGTCCCAAAGGTCATTGAAAGCATGACATGGGCTTGAGCTTTTAGAAATCCAGGAATGTGAGAAAAACAGTCACCTGATTTGACATCGAACACACTAATGTAGTCTATGGAGCCAGCTGCAATGTGGGTGCCAGAGGGATGCCAGCTGAGACTCAGGATGCGACCTTGGGAGTTGAACAACAAAAAAGAAAGTGACCTACACATAAATATACAGCAAAGGGTAACTGAGTTCTCCTTCCACAATTATCTATAGGGCTAGTGTTCTACAGTCTTAACTCTCACTACTGCACTCTTGTGAAGAACTATTTTATAACAGATGAGGAACAACTTTGACTTGGGATCCATAAGGAAGTATTTGATACTAACTTTAGTAATATGTAAATGGTTGACGGGAATGTAAATAAGCACAACCTTCTGAGGGTGATCTGGTATAATAGTAACCTAACAAAATGTAAATGTGCACATTTGGCCCAATAATTGCACTGGGAGTTAATATAAGAGAAACACTTGCATGAATGCCCCAAAATATATAAGATATGAAAATACATAAGAATGTTCACTGCAGCACTGTTTGTAGCAGTAAAAAAAAAAAAAAAAAAAAATCCATCATTAGGATTTTGGCTAAATTACAGAAATCATAAAATGCAACGCCATGCACACTAGCATGACTGACATAAAAAGATGTCTGTGATATAACAAGTGAAAAAACAAGATAAAAAATAAGTGCAAGCACTCCCTTGTATTTGTTTAGAAGATTAATTCCAAAATGTTGTCTACTAGTGGAATGAGATATTTTCTCTTTCATGGCTAAACGTATGAAATTTTTAACAAGCATTATATCACCTTTGTAACTGAAAAACAACACCCCAAAGACATTAAAAATAAAATTCTAGTTTTGAGACTTTATGCACACTTGTTAAAACATCACAACGATAAGTGAGAACAAATTGACTTACACAGAAACACGAGTTTTCCTATTTTTGTATTTCTAGTTTTCTATATTACTACTTAACCAGGCAATCACAACTATGCTACACAATAGAGAAAGCCTGAGCTAGGGATGGCTTCCAGCACATACTCTGCACTCAGATAAAGTTAGCACGTAGATAAAATATTACCTGGACCCATGGGAAAATATCCCATCCCCAATGATACAAAAACATAGCTTCTTATTAAGGCTATTTACTAACCCACCAAAAATGATGCTTACTTTTCTGCCGATCAAAATTTCTTTCAAACTGGATTTTGTCTGGGATGATTTGAAATAGTTTCACAGATCCATCTTCACAGCCAATCTATTAGGGGAAAAGAGATAGAAAATAGGAGATAAGCATTTTGTATTTTTTAACTAAATATATATATGTATATATATTTAAAAATATATACATTTCTTCCCTAAAGCGATCACTTGCTCTGAAAGAGAAAAATAGAGAGTGAGAGAAAAAAAGTACTGGTACCAAGAAACTAACAGTATATTTTTGGCAGCCTTCATGCCCTAACCAGAAAGCAGGCTAATCTGTACCTCAATTCCTGCACAGGACATAGAATAGAAGTAAGATTTCACAGAGCATCTCTGTGCTGCAGTGAACATTCTTATATATTTTCGTATCTTACATATTTTGGGGCACTTATGCAAGTGTTTCTCTTATATTAACTCCCAGCGCGATTACTGGGCCATCTCTGTGCCCTAAATAAAAGACCTATTAACTATATAACCTACACGGAGACTTGTCAAGGTATTGTACAAATTAGTGCAAATCAAGAAAATCATAGATTTATCACCGAAAATTAAATCTCTGAAAGCACCATTCTAATGTTAATGGTGTGTGGGGGGGAAGTAGTCTTCTCAGTTTGTGCTCAATTTTTGAGAAACACTGTGGTGAAATAAGTTCTACAGGTTAACTGGTAGAAGGATCTCTCAGAACTTTCAATATACATTAGTGTGTTGTGACTCTACAAAAGAATTTAAGGTACTGTATTCTGAAATGAAATTTATAATAAAACAAAAAGCACAACAAAACAAAAAATCTACATCTCCCAATTCCAAAGAGAACAATGTTTGGAAAATGCTCAACTGAACAACGCTCTCATTTCATAAATGAATAACTGAGGTCCAAAGTGGCAGCAGAAAGGATGCAAAAGGACAAGGGACTTTTGATCCTCAATATCAATCCCAATCTTATATTGGGGTTGCCGGAATCCAGCTCTCATTGGAGTTGTTATATGCCATTTAAAAAAATTTTTTTTATAGGGGAGTATCGGGGAACAGTGTGTTTTTCCAGGGTCCATCAACTCCAACTCAAGTTGTTGCCCTTCAATCTAATTGTGGATGGCACAGCTCAGCTCCAAGTCCAGTCGCAGTGTTCAAGCCTGGTTGCAGAGGGCGCAGCCCACCATCCCATGCAGAAATTGAACTGGCAACCTTGTTGTTAAGAGTTCACACTCTAACCAACTGAGCCATCAGGCCACCCCGCCGTTACATAATTTTAATCTACCTTCCTATGACCACAAGGAAGAAAGTTTAAGTGGGCACAAGAGAAATCTTGGTTTAAATTACCAATAGATGCATACTGACCAAAAGTTGAGAGCCACTGGGACTTGCAGCCATGCTCCAAATGGGTCCTCCAAAGGCATCCATAGCATACTTAATGTTTAATGCCTGCAAATCATATTCAATAATCTCTCCATTGAGTCCGGCACTAAATAGTCGCTGTCCTTTTGCCCAACACAGAGCTTCCGTAGCTCGAGACTCATGACCTGGGAAAAACTACAGAAAGATCGTAACTTCTCAATCCATCACGAATTTACCAGCTATCAGCTAGTGGTCATAGGCAACATGGTAAAAATTAAAATACTTCCCAAGAAATAACTAGTGTGGGGTTTTGTGCTATCAGAAGATCATGTCTATCGACATTTTCATTTTTTCAGTTTTACATTTTAGTTATTTACACAGTTGGTTTTGTTTCTCTTACTAGACTTGTTCTGCAAAATCTTTCAGTAGAATAAAGTTTGTATCCAATTGCATTTGATGTATCTAATTTAAAAAATAATCAACGTAACTCGTAATTGGGTGATGGTTTCAAAGGTGTATACCTTTGTCAAAAGTTATCAATGTGTATACTTTAAATACATGCTGCTTATTGTGTGTCAATTTCACCTGTAAAAAGCTGTTTAAAAAATGAAAGATAAACTAATGCAGCTCACTCCGGCTTTTTATTCAAATTTCAGATTTCCAAGTGCTCTCTTAGCACTCAGGTTTCATACCTATTAAGGCATTTTATTCTTTTGTCTGCTTGACACAAAAGAGAGTAAGCAGGTATAATTTGAACTTAAAAAGGCCAAACTAGTACTTGTGGGCTAAGTGGCTTGCCCAAAGTCAATGACACGAAGAGAATGTAGGTCTTACCTCTCCTAGTCCCTATTTTTTTCACTCCTACAGATACAATTTTTTCTTGCTCTGAGACTGATTAACAGATCCAAGCAATCTTAAATAATAGGGAATATGGAGAAAGCAGACTAGGTTGAATTAGTCAATTGTTGAAAAAACAGATGAGAGAAGAAAATAAGAGACACTACTAGGTAAGGAATGGTTGACTTATTCATTCAACAAATATTAACTCAGCAGTGGCTTTGTACTAGCAGACACTTGCTAAATGTTAGGGATACGGTCGTGAACATCACTGACATGGTCCCTGTTTACGTAAAATTTGAAGTTCAGTGGAGAAAAAATACATTAAACAAACATACAAACTATCATAGTCACAGCTGTCATAAATGACAGAAAAACACAGGATGCAACAAGCATGTATCATAGCATGTTTTTCATACTACAGAATGTGACCTAGTTGTGGTGGCCAATAATTTTTAAACTTCTATTAATTCTTCAGGGGTCAGCTCCATAAGTCATCCCTTTCCAAGATTCCTAAACCCACCTCATCAGAATAAGGCATCTCTCCACTAAGATTCTATGCTTGTGCTTAGCTTTATATAAAAATTACCAGTGTTTGGAAACTGTATACTCATCTTTTCCCCAGTGGACTCTGAGCTCCTTGAAGGTAGGGCCTCAGATATTCATCTTTATGCCTAATACTTGCCACTCACTCATTCAGAAATATTTACAAAGTGCCTACATTCCAAGTACTAGGCTGCTGGGCACAGAATTCATTCATTTATCCATCTATCCATTTACGTTACATTGCCCAGGGCATATAAAGCACTCAATACATGTGAATTGAATTAAATGTTGCACATGAAATCAGTAGTCAGTGCCTTTGAAAAAAATGCTGCTGTAACAGCCCTCTGCATACATCCAAATGGTACTTTGTCTAATTTAAAATCTCCTTTACTCCCAAATATAGGCATGTAAGTCTACATCCTCTCAGACAGGTGAACTTAGGAATCCATCTTCCTACTATCACATCACCAAAAAGTTTAACATAAAAATGTTTCATCGATTTTTCTGAACTGACAGTGACATTGGTACTGACACCCCCAAGCAGGAAATGTCACCTTACCAAAGTTGCAATGGTGCGAAAACTGATATAAAGCAATGGTCTTGACAATTTTCCTTCTTGTGCCCAAAGAATCCAGCAAACCTCCGTTTCCAAATGACAGTGAGCCGCCACAATTCCTAGGTAGGACCTTTCTAACCAGCAGTACACAGATCAAAACTCTGGGCTTCTTCTCATCAGTCAGACAAGAAATCGCATGCTACAGAAGTAGTTCAAAACAACTACAGAGAGGGTAGGGAGAGTCACTTGTTTATGATCCCTTTGACTACAGAAGACATACAAGTTTTTGTAGAACTGAACTTAAGAAGAAAATTAACATCAGAAACACCAAATCAGGTTCCCAAATGACTTACTTTCTCCTGAAAGTAGTTTGCTGACAAGTTATAAATTTCCACAGTGCCATCTGTTCTTGAAACTGCCAATCTGTTTGACTGGTTATTGTAAGCCACACAGCGGATCCCTGATGGAACATAATTAAAGAAACGAACTCGATGGACGTTAAATTCACCCATTCCTAGGAGAGGAAAAGAGAGTCATTGTTAAAAGTTAACTGCAGTATGTCATATGTATTGTCCCTCATTATCACTGTTCTGGATGGAAGTCTCAAACTGTATCTTGTTGAGGTTCATTTCTAAGTATCTAACGAATGATATTTTCATTCCACACACAAGACTCTATCAACCTCCACAAGCTAAAGATTCTTCTGCAAAAAATTTGAAAGATCAACACATAGACCATCACCTAGACTTCTAACAATCCTGACAACTGCCTGAAGGAAGCAGTCTGGGGTGACAATCTAAAACCTGACCTTCAGCAATAAACTGAACATAACCTCATTTTCTAATGGGAGTGAGCACTTGAACGATGGGAGACACATGGAGTTGACCAGTTGTATCCCAGGAAGAACTAAGGTCCTCCTTTCTATTTTGTGAATGAGGTTTCTTGGAGGGTGAAGAAGTTAAGCATCACGACCACTTTAAAGAGGCAAGAAATGCTGACAGCCTAAATCAGTTTCTCCAAATAAGGTCTTCAGAACTCCTGAATCAAAATCACCTCGAAAAATGGTTTTTAAAAATCCAAGATTCCAGATCCTATTCCATAGCTTCAAAATTCCAATCTCCTGGGGGCGGGAATCTACATTTTAGCAAGCACCTCTCCTTAACTTGACTGCAGGCAAAGTTTGCCAACCACAGACTCAAACTATGGTAGTGTCGGTGGGCTGAGAGGGCAGGCAGAATCTTGAGCTCCTCATGGAGGACATGGTCTGGCATCTGACAACTACCCCTTCCACCCCATCCCCGCCGCCAACAAACGCACTCGGCAACGGTAGAGGCCGGGTCTGGTTCGCCCCTCACTCGTCCCCCTTTAAGGTTAGGAAGAAGCTGTGGGCAGAACTAGGTGTTTTCGGCCCGGCCCGGCAAAGAGGGCGTCTGAAGCACGCACAAGGTCTCCGCCTCCCCTTCCATGTCAGGGAACCTCTTAGCAGCCCCTTCCCGGCCTGGACACAGGGAACCGGAGAGCTCCATCGGCGTCGACCCAGAGCAGGCCGGACCCCCTCAAAAATTCCCTCTCCCGCAGCGGCTCTTCACACCCCTTCCCCAACTCACCCGCCGATCGGCGCGGGCCTCTCTCCGCCCCGGACCCACGTGCGCGCGCGCTCTGCCCCGGAAGTGCTCGCGGCGCAAGGCCGGAAGTGCGCAGAGAGTGCTCGCGGCAGCGGCGGCGACGGCGGCGGGAGGTTCGGTTGTCGCCCGTTGGCCGCGCGGCCCCGCGCTCGGCGGCCGCCATTGCAGGTCAGGCCGCGGGCGGGGGGTGCGGGAGGCCGCGGGAAGCGAGGGCCAAGCCGGGGATGGGGGCGAGGGTACGAGGGAGCGGGAAGCCAGGGAGCTGGGGCCGGGCGGGGCGCGCGGCTCGGGGAGAAGAATGGCGAGCGGAGGGGCGGGGAGCGACGGGCGGGGGAGGGGAGGCCAGGAAGGGGGAGGGGAGCAGGGAGGGCCGGGCAGAGGTGGGGGCGAACCAGGGGGGGTCCCGGGGGTAGGAAGGTCGGGAATTGTGGGGGAAGGGAGCGGTGTGGAGACCGAAGGTGGAGGGAAGGAAGGGAGCGGGCGGAGCGGAGCAGGGCGGAAAGGATGGCCGAGCGCGGGCAGAGGACGGAGAAGGGGGCGGCGCGGGCCGGATCCTTGAGGTATGTGTGGAAAGGGGCTCTTCCCCAGTGGGGAGGGATCCCAGCATGCGAGGCTTGCGGGAGCGGGGTAGAACTGGAACCCAAGAAGTAGCGGGAATACCAGAAAGGATTCCGGAGGGGCGGTTAGGATTGAGAGGTTTGTTCGAGGGAACATTTTAAATGGGGGGAGGCTGCTGGGAGAAGTAATTTTGGAGGGTGGTTGGAAGGAAGGCACAGTCTGGAGAGTGATCCCGGTTCTTTTGTGGGCGGAGTGAGAGAAGAGCGAAGAGTGGGGTGGGGTCCTAAAGGAACGAAGTACTTCGGAATATAAAGGGGATTAGGGAATGATTTGGAGAATGAGGGTGGTAGAGGGAAAACGTTTAAAGAGTAATCTTTCGGAGGAGGGTGAACGGCCTGGAAGATCACTCTAGTTGGGGGTGTGAAGTAAGATAGTGTAAAGAATAATTTCCCTGGGAGGTAGGAGAATGGGTGAAACAGCATAGTAAGAGGGTCCTAGCGAGAGTCGGGGGGTAATTTTGGAGGGGGTTGGGGAAGAGGATTGTGGGCGGGACCAGAAATAGGAAGTGTTTGTAGCTGAAACTGAAGGGATGGGAGGGAGCTCGGGGGAGGGTGGAGAAGATGGGGGCTGGTGGGAGGAGAATGCAGGATAGAGGGAGACCTTAAGGTGGGCTAGAAAGGAAGGGGCTTTGGGGAAAATCAGGGTGCCGTACCCGTGAGAGGAGAAACTGTTCAGATGGGGCTGCAGAGTAGGAGAAGATGGAGAAAACTGGAGTAACTCAGATCGACTGAAGCCATCTTTTCCACCCATTGTCTACAAATACCAGTAATTGATTCCCTCCATCATGGGAATCCTAAAATGTGATGGGAAAGTACCACGTGTATGCATAGTATCCACACACGTTTACGAACACACTCTTCGCTAATTAAAAGTTTGGAAGCATTCAGTTCCACCTACCCTCCAAAGCCCCTTTTTGGAGGGAAGCAAGATTCTCATTTAGAAACAGGATTTTAGCATTTGATACAAGGCTGTCGAGACAAGATCCCCTTTGCAACTTAGACCATCCCTTTGAGTCACAAAACCACAGTAACACTGCTAATAAAAATAATCGGTATTCATTTGTATGTAAACTTCCTGAATTGTTCATTCGGTGGAAAGGCATACAGAGAAATAGTCATGTTTAGAGGGAAAACCTTCCAGAACTTAATTCCTGAAGCAGTTTGGTAAACCCTGACTGCCATGTTTGAATTGTTCTATTATATAAATCTGATTTTATTCTGATGACCGCTGCTTCTATAGAATGTTTTACTCCACTACAAACATTAAAATAATTACAGAGTGTAGTATTAAGACATTCTATTGGACATAATACAAAGAAAAAGCCATGTTTCTCCAGGTAATCAATAGCGTGATCCTAAAGGCTTACCATGTGTTAGGCACTGTGCTGAGGATTTTATATTTATAACTTCATTTAATTCTCACAAAAGCACTTTGAAATAGGTTCTTTTTTTATGCCTGATTTATTGGTGGGGACTGAAACTTGAGGTTAAACTATCCCCCTCACACATAGGATAAGTGGCATAATCACAGAATCCAGATCTGACAACTTAAGTTCTCCCTGTATCCCTAAACACACAGAATAGTCCCTGGGACCAAATCAGAGCTCAATAAATGATCATTGTTGGCCTAGCAAGTTGCAAACGTATTTTGTGTCCTGTATTTAATAATTTTTTTTTTAAGAATTGTAAAGTTAAAGCCTTTATTCCCTTAAAGAAAAAAAGCTTAAAATACAAGAAAGGTTCTAATGAAAACAATTCATAAAACATTTAGCTCTAGTAAAATTTAATTATTTGTAGCTATGTTAAACCATTGAATCAAAGCCCCTTTTTCAGTAAAAGCTGTATGTTCTATTTAATTTGATACATATCACTTTCTTCTGCCACATTTTATTTTGGGGGCAGTTACCATTATGAAGATCATTGCTCACACTGTTCTGTATAAGACATAAGACGTTAGTCATTTTTTAACAGTTTAACATTTAACAATTCAGAAACCAAAAGGATAAGATAATTTTGATTAAAATGAATCAGTGACGAATGTCCTCTAAAATCAATTGGATATGATAATAAACAGGCTATTTATTGTTGGGTTTTAACTGACTGCCCCACAGATGTAATAGCTACTTTGGTGGCAAGTTATGAGATCTTCCACATAGGTTACTTGCCACATAGGTTCCTTACTGAGTAAAGCAATCAGAAGTTCTCATACAGACATACTGTATACCTACTTTGGCCCTTAAACCTGTCTAGAGTAGTAATCTCAAGGAGCAAGGAGAATAATAGGATTCAGATTATAGGATCTTTTAAGGTGCTAAAGTAGAATTTTCAAATTTTACTGTAGATGTACTGTAGGGGAGAGCGGTCTGTGAGAGGACTGCAAGAGAAGCCATATTGTGGAGGGGTTGGGGTTCACATTCCAGCTCTACAGTTTATTAGGTTTGTGACTAATTTAGCTTCTCTTAAACCTGTTTTCCTCATCTGTAAAATGGGAGTGATAAGACAGTGCCTGTGTCATAGGATTGTTTTCATTTCGGAAATGAAAGTTTGAGAAATGAAGCCTTTTGTATAGTAAAAATACTTTGCCTGGATTTTTTTCTTAGAAACTGTGGCATTTTGATTTTTCATATTTTTAATAATTTAAATAGTAACTAACTTCAAAGTAGAGATAACCAAATAATAAGGGTGTATCCCAGATTGTTCTGATTACAGTCAAACCTTTTGGGTTTTGATTAGGATTCCCGTTATGGATCTGGATTGGTTCTGAGACTGCAGGTTCCTTTGCTGCTCTGGTTTGTTCAGGGGTCTTAGTCATCTGGAGCATTTTTCTGAGAAGAAGCAACAGTATCTTAACTTTACCCAGGCCTTCCAAACTAGCTGCAGGCCTTAAGACTGGCATGATCTGGGCGAGCTTAGATAAGGAACATTTCTAGAAATTTTGAGGCTCCCAAAAAAGGCTTGGGTGTTTTTTTTTTTTTAAGTAGGAAAATAATTAGGATTTAAATGTATGAAAAAAATTCCTTTACAGAGCGAAAGGCACCTAAGTTAGGAATATATTACTAGAACTTATGTATTGTTTATTTAGCTTTACTGAAGGTCCAGAAAAACCGAGTAGAAAAAGTGTCCCTCTTTTATGAGTGGGGTTGATAAAAATAATTCATTGCAGGGCAAAGAGGTTTGGGTTTTTCCCTATACTTTCCTATTTCTCCCAAGTCCAGAGTCTAGTCATGGATTTAATGAATTTATCCTTTTGAAAAGTGACACTACAGAAATTTCTCCCTGGCACTACGGTTACATTGTCAACTTGGAATTATTCTTAACCAAAGACAAGTTGGTCTTAGCCAAATCTGGGATTAAACTCAGGGCTCTTTAAAGAAATAGGTGCTGGGTGAGCTCTTCCATTAACTCCTTTTCGTTTTATGATTTGATATATTCATCAAACTGTGCCTTCAAATGTTGCTCTTGATAAAACTGCAGTTTCTACAGAAGCAGTATCGTAGAACACTTAGAAATTGCTTTAGTTGTCTGTTGTCTTTAAGTGTTGATGGAATGAGTTGAGACTGAAGACTTACAAATCTGTTTATTATACAGAAAATATTCATTGTAATGTTATCGTATTCATTATTACTAATAGATTTGATTTGTATTATACTTCACTTTTTTGTTTTCCTATTAACTGACTACTCTCAAGGGGATGAGGACAGACTAGGCTGCATGTTCTCATCCTTTTTAGTCAACTCCACACTAAGTGAAATACATATTCCCAGTCCCATCCATCAGGTGTGTCCTAAGTAACCAGGTATACCTACCTACTTTAGCCCTTAACAAATTTTTAAATTTGATAGAGATGCTTAGACCCTCATATACATAAGTGTAACCAGGTCAGTTTGCGGCTTCCTATGAGCTAGTCTCACAAACTGGGTATGAATTCATTTGTATTCACATCTGCAGCATCCCAGTAGGTCTAGCACAAGTTTTTTACCAGCCTCACTGGGTTTAGCCCCAGAATGGTGAGGCTGTAGGCCACAGAATTCTTATTTTCAGGAGCATTATTAGTAGATGTCTGCCAGTATCAGTAAATGTACTCAGGCAGGGCCTCCTACATACGTGTGCTCATTGAAGTACTGGTATTAGTATGTGGGTACAGCTACTCTGACCCAGCTGCCAGGCACCTATTTTCCTTGGCCCACTGAGGCCACTGTTCTGAATTCCTGTTCTAACAGGAAACTTTACAGGAAGTGAGGAATGCACTGAAAATAATTCTGCATCCCCTTTTCCTAAACAGTCCACATGACTGCCTCAGACGTGGTCAGAGGCCTTGGAGATTGACCTTCCCTGCCATGATTTACCTGGAACATGTGTATGAGCTGTTTAAACACATTGCTTCTCTGAAACCACCTATATTTTACTATAGCTTATACACATCACGGAGACTGTACTGCATCATCAGTCCTTAAAAGCTTATGTACAAGAACCCCCTCTTAATCTATATACATTTATTAACCTTTAGAAACTCAATGACTTCATTTTCTAGTTATTGAGCCTGTTTTGATTCATGACTAAAATACACCTACCGTTCTCTAAATTATAGTCAAAATTATACTGTGGAAATACAGATTTATTCATTTTATCCTCTAAAATAATAGGTATTCATCTGAATAGAACTTAAGGAATTTAAGGCATTTTTTTTGCACATATTATGTCTTCACAATAGTTGAATGAGTCAGATAACCGAGGTGTTAGCCCCACAGTCATTAAGTGACTTAGGTATGATGACAGTTACAGTAATGAGTTCCATAATTACAGGCTGGAACCTGAATTTAGGCCTTCTGATTTTAAATTGTTATCCTTTCTCCTTCAAGAAACCTTAGAAGAATTTTTAAAATGCTTTTGGTGGTTCTTTCGATGGTCATGGTAGTGCCTCCTTATCTGTCAGGTGACCTTTGCCCTCCTGAACTAGTCTGTTACCTGTTCTCAAGTGTTGCTACAACTGGTGCTGCTTCCAGTGCTGCTTCCAAAGGTCTGGCTTATTCGAGGATGCCCTCTTGATTCCCTGTTGCCCTTCTGACCAGCTCTTGCATGTATGCAGAGCCTGCCTGATGGCTTTTCATTCTCACTGGCACTGGGATTTCTCCTTTGGGAGGACAGAATTGGGTAGTCCTTTGTAGATAAAGTCAGATGGCCTAGGTTCTTAGGCTGCCTCTGCCACATACTAGTTGTGTGTTCCACATACAAGCAAGTGTATCTCTCAGTAGCTTTATCTGCAAAATAGGGGTAAGTACTTGTCGCATAGAGTTGTCACAGCAATTGAGATACCACCTATATATGTGCACAACATCTGATTCATAGTAAAAATTCAATAAATATTAGCTGCCGTTTATATTAGGTTGGTGCAAAAGTAATTGCAGTGTAAAAGGTTAAAAATTGCAAAAACCGCAATTACTTTTGCAGCAACCTAACATTTCAAGTCCAGTGGCTTGACCAACCTCATGTTCCCAAAGTGTGTTTAGTGCTCAAGAATAGAGATTCTGCCGTCCTATAAGGCTGTTCGCAGTATACTTTTCCTTGGAGATCCAAAATGAAGATTAACAGATCAGTAAAGAAACCTGTTTAACTTTATCAGGTATTTGCTAAGCTTGAGCACAGTTACAATATCTGTTAACTTGCTGTACAGTTGGTAAATATTGGACTAATAACATTCCACTAAGCTCCATCTATTCACTGGAAAGACATACAGAAGCTGTAGTTTAGAATCCCCATCCCCTCAACCCTCATGAATGTATCCTTCCCAGAAAGACAAGTCAAGGCAGTTTCAGGCAGAAATGTCCCATTTTAACCTATTCTTGTAGAGTACCACAAAACTTGCCACCAGGTGGTGCTGTTGTATAAAATGTGTTAGGGTATTTAAGTGAAAGATGGTTAAAGCATTTGATGAGATTCACATTAGAAAACAGACTCCTAGTCACTAAAGTCTGAAGGACTTTTCAGTTTTCTTGGCTTTTAGTTAAAGGAGGTCCTTTGAACCTTGAAATATCAGATAACCAAAATGGTAGACATGAAATTTACATCACCAAAAAAAAATAAATCTAAAAATTCCTTAGCTTTTTTTTTTAGAAAGACGTAGAATGGAAAATAGAATAATATCCTTGAAAAAGGCAAGTTAGCATAGTGGTCAAGAGCCTGGGCTGTGCAATGTATGTCTTGGGTTCAAATCCTGGTTCTTTTAACTAGTAGCTATGTGACCTTGAACCCAGTTGTGATACCTATTAACTGTTCACACTGTAGTTGATCCTTGATGATCTTAAGCAATTTTATATGTACATCAGTTTTTTAAAGTTTATAGTTTGTTTAGAGGAATGAAATAAAATGTATCTAAAGCACCTAGAAAAGCACATAGCACACAGTAAGTGGTAAACATTAGCTAGCATTATTATCCTAAATCTTTTTTTTCCTCTACAGCTTATTTTCAGTTGCTTTTTAAAGACGGAAGGCTCATGGTGCAAATTGTTGTTTCCAGGTGAGTACATTTTGAGACTTTTTATTTAGTTTGAATGATTAGGGCTATATAGGTTTGATATTTTCTTGGAAGAAATAGGGTCCTCAGGTGCATCTTGCACAAATCTTTGCATTTCAATCTCTAATTCAGTGCGTAGCACTGCCCAGTTTCCCAAGAACTTGTGCTCAACAGAGTTCCTTTGGGCCTTGAATGGTGGTGTAGGATACTATTCATCCTTCACCCCTCAAAAATATTGTAACCGCCAGCCCTTTGCTTGCAGTGCTGGGGCTGGAGGCCTGGCAGAATGGGTGCTGATGGAACTACAGGGGGAGATCGAGGCTCGCTACAGCACTGGATTAGCTGGAAACCTCCTGGGAGACCTACATTACACCACTGAGGTGAGGGGGCTTTTTTTTCCCTGCCTAATGCCTCAGGAAAGCAAGCTACACCAAGGTGGTGCTCCCAGGATCCAGAGTGAGGACTGCCCTCAGGTTTGTGATCAAGGTCTAGCTAATCTGCTAAGCTGTTTGTTCTCCCCCCACCTCTGTAGTAGCAGGGGAGATGAGCTTTGGGGAATCGCAAAAGGTCACAGTTCTAAAAGTGAAAATTCTCTTACCTGGGCAAAAAAGGACACAAGGGTGGGTTGTCCTCCGTGGATGCTCAGCAATGTTAGACTCAGCCCAGGGAGTGTAGGTGCCAGCATGTCTGCCACGAGCATCGCTAGGAAGTACCTGAGTGTATGACCTTGCCCTGAACCTCAGGCGTCTTATTCTTGTTCTGCCAAAGGGAATCCCTGTGCTGATCGTGGGGCATCACATCCTGTTTGGGAAAATCATCCACCTGGAGAAACCTTTTGCGGTCCTTGTCAAACACACTCCTGGGGAGCGGGACTGTGATGAGCCAGGTGGCAAGACTGGCACCCGGTACCTGGTGACAGCGCTCATCAAAAACAAGATCCTGTTCAAAACTCGCCCCAAGCCCATTATCACCAACGTCCCCAAGAAAGTATGAAAGAACCCCGGATTTTCCCTAGAGAGCGGCCAACTCCTTGGACTCGTGCTCCACTGCCACCTCGAGGACGGTTCGACAGTTCCCTGGGACCACAGGGGGGTCCTGTTCTAAACACAGGCCACCCACTGAGCATGAACTCGGATTCCTTCCTTATGGCAACTGGTTCTCTTGGTGGAAATCTGGCCCCGTTTCCAAGGAACCCATCTCCTTTTCCAACTTCATCAGGCTCATTGGCTTCAAATCCAGCACCTTTCCCTGCTGGTGCTCGTGATCCAAGCATGGCTTCTTTTCCAAGAGGGATGAATCCCACTGGCACAGGTGCAGTTTCTTTTCCAAGGCCAGGTGGCCTCTTAGGGCCAGGGCCAGGGCCAGCTCTAAACCCTAGAGCAGGGGCTCTTTCAGGGCCAGGGCCTCTGTCTAACCCAAGAATAGGGGGTCTCCCAGGGCCAGGTCCTATGTCCAACTCAAGGGCAGGGGGTCTCCTGGGAACAGGTCCTGACTCCAGAGGTGGTGGCCCCTTAGGCCCTGGATCAGGACCCAACCTGAGAGCAGGTATCTTGTTGCCTTCTGGGAATGGTCCTCCCAGTACTAGACCCGTTGGCCTGGGCTCTGGACCAAGTCCCAATCTGAGATCAGGCTTCATAGGTACAAACCCTGCCCCAAGGTCAGGTATGTTTCCAGGCCCCAGCCTTGGGCCTAACCCAAGAGCAGGGGGCCTGGGCCCAGGCCTTGGGCCCAACCCAAGGGCAGGTGGCCTGGGCCCAGGCCCTAATCTGGACACCAGAGCAGGTGGCCTCTTGGGCACAGGATCTGGTCTTAACTTAAGAATGGCTGGACCTCAAGGCCTAGATCTTGCCCCCATTCTGAGAGCAGCAGGTCTTTTAGGAGCAAATTCAGCTTCTTTCTCACAGGCTTCTGGAAACATGGGCACAAGCCCATCTTCCATGGCAAGAATACCTGGCCCCATAGGCCCAAACTCGGGTCCTGGCTCTCGGGTAATGAGCCTTCCTGGGCCAAGTCCATCTTCCATGTCAAGGGCTCCTGGCCCCATAGGCCCTAATTCAGCTCATTTTCCAAGGCCAGCTGGCCCAATGGGGGTAAATACTAATCCCTTTCCAAGGGGGACAGGTTCAGGCGGACTGAACCCAGCTGCCTTCTCTCAGTCTTCTGGTACATTGGCTTCAAACCCAGCTACTTTCCAGAGGTCTGTGGGCCTCCAGGGCTCAAATTCAGCAATTTTCCCAAGAGCCTCTGGACAGCTAGGATCCAACCCAGCTAACTTCCCAAGGGCCACTAGCTTACAGGGTCCAAATCCAGCTACCTTCCCAAGGTCTACAGGCCCATTAGGCCCTGGTCAGGTTACTTTTCCCAGGTCAGCTCCTGGGCCCCTTGGCTCTTGCCCAGCAGGCCCTGTGGGTATCAACCCAGCTCCTTTTGCAAGGCCAACTGGGACTCTGGGTCTAAACTCAGCTTCCTTACCAAGGATGAATGGCCCTGTAGGCAAGACCTTGGTCCCATTTCCTAGAATGGGGAGCCTTCCTGGCACAAATCCAGCTGCTTTCCCCAGACCAGGGGGTCCAATGGCTGCAATGTACCCAAATGGAATGTTACCCCCTTAAACAGCATTTTTCTCTCCAGGACCACTTTGGTTTCCAGGCATCGTGGTTCTGAGCAGAGGCTGTGTTTTAGGTAAAAGGGTAGATACGGAGCTACAGTCTGAAGTACATAGCTGGGGCTCAAGTTCAAATGAGCCATCTTTTTCCTCTGCTTCTTTCTTGATTGAAGGTGAAATGTTTTTTTGTGGGACATGGACTACGGCAGGTGGGGAATGGTCCTGGCCTTGAGAGAAAGGATCCCCAGCCTTCTAGAAGCCGCCTGGGCTTGCCCCACAGCTTTCTACCCCTTGTTTCTTACTAGTTTCTTGAATTGTTCTTGTGGACTTTTCCTCAGGGATACATTGGCTTGCAGGTCCCAATTCATATGTAGTCCCCTGCTCACCACTGGAGAATCAGCTCACTGCTCTCTAGAAATGTTGCATTGGTGAACGGACCATGCTTCAGCAACTGTGACCTGGGCATCTTGGACCTGGTCATCCTCTACTGCCGTACCGTTCCCTAGGGGCTTGAACACAGAACAGGGAGGTGGGCAACCACTTCATAGACCCACCAAATACAATTTCTGCTTGACTGGTCCTGCAACTTCCATTTCCGGGACTTAAGACCAGAATCAAGGCTCTACAGCTCATCCAACTCCCTCTCCACTGACTCCCAATCAAAGAACCTCAAAATTTAAACTGATGTGGATGGGAATTAGGGTGGGGGTGGGGGGAGTGAAGGGGAGAAATCACTGTGCTTTGTTCAGCCTGACGTGAAAGAATGGTTGTTTTTCCTGCATTGTATCTTTTCTTACTGTTTCTTTAATAAATGGGATGAGAGGGCTGCTGGTGTCACTCCATTTTGTTACCTGTTCCACAGAGAAGGAAGTTTACCCACTGCTTTTCATTGTTTCAGCTTGGCCACAATCCTACGTTATCTGCCAGATAAAATGCTTTCACTCAAGGAAGAAGCAAGCTTTGATTTTTTAGCATTAGCTCACTCATCTGCCAGTAATTTTCCCCAAAGACCCTGTATTAACCTCTACAATAAAAGCCAAGCCATCATAGGTATACAGTTATCATCAGAGTAGGCCTACTGTATTCCCCAGGTCCAGAGGCAGCTGTGACAACTTATCCTGCTTCTGCGTTCCACTGGAATTCCCTTAACTAAACTATTTCTATTCAAGTGCTGCTTTTGAAACTGGCATAAAGAGCTAGCTTTCATTAAGTACAAAGAGGGAGGAAGTAGCTCAGAGATACCAGCACTGTATGAGAATCTTTATTTTGACAAATAAGTGCAGTATAAAAAATTTGACCTGAAAAGTTAAAAAAGAAAAAGCAGATAAAAATAAATATGTTTACAAATTATCATAGAAATCATACAAAAGACAGTTAAAATTCTCAATGAGGAAAAACCAAAATGTGTTCAGTTGTATAAAGGCTCTTCCCTTGCAAGAAACGGGGATAAAGCTGAAGACCCAGTTTGGTTTCACTGCTGAAAAAATGTACAAAATAACTTAGAAAAACCAGTCGAGGTCAAACGTTGTGAGCCCACTACTTGTACCTGCCTGCTCTTGATCTGAGGAAAGTTGATAACCACAGTCCAAGGCAGAGCTGATGGTAGGACAGCCAAGAGTTTTCCGTCTGGGAGTCCATCCTATATTAACCTTCAAGTAAAAGCTGAAGAAAAACAAGACCTTAGTGAAGTCTGAGCTCTGCAATTGGCTGACCGGATTTCCTCCATTGTAGTGCTCAAAATAGATTACTTCTCGGCCAGCAAAAATACGGAAGAGCCTGGAACAACTGCCTTTAGCAAATGCCTGCTGCTCTTCCCAGCCTTCATGATTGGGCCTGACATCAACCAGCAGTCTTGTCAGAAGCTCGAGGTCTGTGTGATGCAGCATTGTTGGCTGCACTTGGAAAACCCTTGAGTTCATGGGAGATGAAGGAAATGAAAGCACCAGGGTTTGCCAATCTGTGGCTCAGAGCACACTGTTCCTCTGTAGGAAGCACCTGGGCAACTACAGGCTTGCTGCTCAACTCCTGTCTACCTTAGTGCCGGTTCTGAGGGGTTAGCTGGACCTTCTCTGAGAATGGACGTTTGGAGAGAGCACACACACCAGCAAGCAACCCTTAAGTCAGGCACAGTCAAGATCCCAGGTTTCAAACCCAAGAGCTGAGAACAGTCTATGGATTGCAGATAACTAGAAAATGTCCTCTCCTTGTTCCCCCCAAAAAGCAGAGGGAAATAAAACAGCCCCAAAAAGCCTGAGAAAAAGCAAGAACCTTAGGACTTAGGAACCAATTCCATCTTCTAGTTTGGTTTCTGGAAAGAAGCAAGCAAGTACAGTAGTGACTATCCACAGCTTGGCTGTAAGAATTCTCGGAGAAGCCACTGAGGAGAATGAACAGTCTCACAGATGACTAGCTTGGATTTCAGGGTTCACCTAAGAACACTGAAAAACTTTCCATTAGACTGTCAAGAATTGTAGCTTGGCATGCTACCGAGCTGCCAAGGAATCTGGCCCAAGCACTTCGAAGATGGCAGCCAGTTTGGTCAGAGGCTCTTTATAGCTTCTCCCCCATATGCTGAGGGCAGGCTTGCCTATTACAGAGGTGCCTGTGAGTGAGTCCAGGCTCTGTCTGCCTCACTTGCCACCTTGAAAAACTTACCCGATGAGGTGGAGGGCGGAAGAGGTGATTACGTCACCTTAGAAGAAAGCAAGTGAGGAGGCTAACTTAGGACTCAGCTGAATTTGAGAGGAATTCACGAGTATCCAAGTTGAAATACCCGAGCCTTTACTTCTTTCTACGCGTCTTGGGGTTTAATCTTCCTGGTAGATGACCAAAACATGTTACCTCCCCAGCAGAGATCACAGGCTAAGCTAGATGTCTGGGCAGTTTCCAGGTGGAATACATTGAGCCCAAAGCCTCCATATAGCCCATGGCCTTTAGCACCAGCACCAATCTTTGTTCCTCATGGCAAACTCCTTTTTAACATATATACACACACTTAAAAGCAGTTCAGTGCTAACTCCCTGCTAGGTTGGCTTATCCTTGGGATGTGGAGATGTGGAATGGGGGTACACCACATAATAAAGCACCATTCCTGGACCCTGTTTTCTGATGCCCAGAGATCAGGCTTCTGGGCCTTGTATCTCAGGCACAATCTTATTGCATTGATACTGGATTGAGGGGGGATACATTGCTAGCTGGCCCAGATCTCAAATTCTCCCACCACCTCTGGTTGCACTCAGATGGGCTAAGAGATTTAACCCCTTCCCACAAGCTGGCATTGCTCACTTACCTATCAGAAGTTGCCACTGAAAGGAACTTATTGTTTGGCTTAGCACACTTCTGAGTTCTCTCTGGATCCTGGGGCAGGAAGTGGAATCTCCCAGAGGCCACCATACAGTGGACAGCCTGAAAATATGTCTCCTCCAGCTCCCTGAGCTGGCATCGGTGTTGCCTCCTCTAAGCAGAACTGTCCCAGGCCATATACAGTCACCGTCTTTTGCACTTCACATTTGTCTTTTGGACCATTAAGAAACTAAAACAGCATTCCCTCCTCCCTCCCACCCCATCTTCTCTCTTCCACTCCCCTTCCCTCCCTTACCCATTGCACTTTTCCCGCTCTGCTTGAGGGTTACGTCACACCTCAGCAAAAGCTAAGCTATACTGCTCTGTCTTCTTCCCACATCGCCGGGCGATAATGGCCAGGTACAGCATGAGGAGGGCCACCCAGTAGCAGCCATACAGGATGGCACCAGAGACAAGAAAGGCTAGCTCCGTCTCACTGAACAGATCCTGGCAATAAGCGGTGTACGCCAGTCCCCCTAGGAGGACCGCCACCCAGATGGACACAGGGATGAGGCCAATGAAGTTCACCACAATGGTTTTTCGGCCGGAGGTGCCCCAGCCGGACTTGTTGATGGTAGCAATGGCAAAGATCTTGGCTGGCAGGAGGCTGGACATATAGAGCAGGGAGTAGAGGGACATGAAGATCATCTCTGCATTGCCCCGAAGGAAGCAGGCATAGGTGGCCTTGATGATGCCCACCAGCTGCACTGTCAGCAGGAAGAGGAGAATGTTCCAGATGCGGCCACGGTAGAAAAGCTGTATGACTGTGGCAATGAGGAAGAAGGGGAAGAAACCTGTGACCACTGATTCGTAGGTCATCCAGAGGTGGTGCTTATGGAACCACAGAGAGTTGTAGAGCCACTCCCGGAAGTAAGACTTGCTCCAGCGGGTCTGCTGGTTGAGCCACCGGAGGTACTTGGTGGGGGTCTCAGTGAGGCACTTGGAGCGTGCTGTATACTTAGTCCTGTAGCCGAGGCTCAGGACTCGGTTGGTGAGGTGCCGATCATCCCCAAAGCTGCACTTGCTGCCTAGGAACTTCTGGTGGTACCAATCTTCGAGGAATTGCTGGAGGAGGCTGTTGCGGTACATGCCCAAGGGCCCACTAATGCACTGCACACAGCCGAAGTAGGACTGGCAGGCCCGCTCCACGTTGAAGGCCATCCAGTACCGCACACTGCTCAGGAAGGAGATCCATGAGTCGTACTTGTTGAGTATCTGTAAGGGAACCATAGATGCTGGGCCTCCTCAGCTGCGGCCACGAGCCCCAGGAGACACCCCGGAGACTGCAGGGCCTCCCTCCGCTGAGCTCTGCAGCCCATTGCTCAAGTTCCGGACCACCGGTCCTTGCTCAGCCAGAAACCCGAGGCTCAGAGGAGCCAGCCACACTCAGTCACTCTCCCTGGCACTAGCCCCTCTCTCCACTGTCATCTGCACTGATTGTCCCAGTGAGGTTAGTTAGTCTAGCAGTCAAAGCCACCTTCAGTCTCAGGGCAGCCTATGGCAGTGGCAGAGAAAATGCCTTGAGAAAGATGCAAAGCGCCACTCCAGCCACTTGTCCTGACCCTTCAGTTGGAAAGCTGCTTGGGAAGACATGGCATGTTGCCAGCAGTACCCTCTGGGGGAAGACATGGCCATGTGCTCTCACCATACTGCCCAGAGCTCCTGAGCACAATTTACTTAAGAGCAAGGGTCTGACTTTGGAGGTGCTCGCTGCACTGTCAGTCAGAAAGGATGCGCCCTGCACGATTAATGGCCGTACAGGCTCTCTACACCTGTTAAACTAATTCTTTCCCCTTCACGTTGAAAACGAGCAGGAAAGGGTTTGGGTAGCAAGTGAGCCCTTTGGTACCAGTGAAACTATCAAGGAGGAACACCGCCTCCCTCTCCCACAAACACTAGGAAGTCAAAGTGCCCATTTCCCAGGCATATCCAATTGGATTAGGAAGCAGACAGTCCAGACCCCCGCCCCCAGGAATGTTTGGTTACTTCTTACTTGGACATCTCCCCCGACTCCCCCTACTTGGGGGTCCTCCTCTAGGACTCGAAGCATCTCGATGGTGCAGGCTGGATCCAGTACAGTGTCAGAGTCACACACCTGTAGAGGGAATCCACTGTCAGCCCACTCTGACCACTTACCCCCTACCCCCACCCCCACTGCCTGAGGGATATAACTCCCTTTTACATGATTCGTTCCAGCCACTAGGAAAGAGATCTATGCCATATGGGTGAGATTAATAACAAAGGAAAGTAAGGAAAAGGAGAGTTCAGATATCAGGCTGGACAGTCACAAGGCTGAAAGAAAGACCCTGGAGACTGTCAGCGCTGGTCGTGGAAAGGGAGAAATGTTTAGAACTGGACAAGTCTTTAGCCCCTATGGAACCAGGTTCCTGAGAAATGGTCTCAGAATGGTCTCTTTGGGTCCTTGGGAAGAAAGAAGGAACAAGTCATTGAAGTCAGATGACAGGCACAGTGTGTCTAGACCAGGGCCAGCAGACACTCCTCAGAAGGTCAAGTAATGGCTCTTGCCAGAGGCTACTGCCCAAAGCTGTCCCACAGGATATTAACAATGGGGTCTTCCCTGTTTCAGCCTCTCGCCTCCTGGATGATCCACAGCCCAAGTGGAGGATGTATCTACCTAGTCATAGCGCCGGCACCCCCCCCACACACACACACACACACACACACACACGGCTTCCAGGCCTTCAGTGCTCCCTTGACCAAGTATCAGATCAGGGCACCATATGGCCAAGGGCTGCTCTCGCCTGGATTATACTCTGGATGGGCATAGAGGCTCTGGAAGCAGCTGCCTCCAAAGCCTAGATCAAATCCTGCCCACCAGTCCTCCTTTCCTAGTGAGGCTGATGGTTTGATTCTAACAGGTAGCCCCATTACTGAACCTGGGCTATGAACGCTTATGCTTCCTTTTCTGCTTTCTAGAAAATTACTGAGGGCCGGCCCCCCGGTGGCTCAGGCGGTTAGAGCTCCGTGCTCCTAACTCCGAAGGCTGCCAGTTTGATTCCCACGTGGGCCAGTGGGCTCTCAACCACAAGGTTGCCAGTTCAATTCCTCGAGTCCTGCAAGGGATGGTGGGCAGTGCTCCCTGCAACTAAGATTGAACATGGCACCTTGAGCTGAGCTGCCGCTGAGCTCCCGGATGGCTCAGTTGGTTGGAGCGTGTCCCCTCAACCACAAGGTTGCCGGTTCGACTCCCACAAGGGATGGTGGGCTGCGCCCCCTGCAACTAGCAACAGCAACTGGACCTGGAGCTGAGCTGTGCCCTCCACAGCTAGGACTGAAAAGACAACAACTTGAAACTGAATGGCACCCTCCACAACTAAGATTGAAAGGACAACAACTTGACTTGGAAGAAAAAAAAAAAAAAAAGTCCTGGAAGTACACACTGTTCCCCCAATAAAGTCCTGTTCCCCTTCCCCAATAAAATCTTTTAAAAAAAAAAAAGGAAAAAAGAAAAAAAAGAAAATTACTGAGATGGTACAAAGATCCCAGATAACCATCGGGCAGGGGAATTGGTTTCCTGACTTCTGACAGCAAAGAACAGTATCCACAGATGAGCCCACACCCAGTTCTGCAAAAGCCCCAGAATCCTTTTATTGAAGGTGCTGAATGAGAGCCCAGTAGCCTGCAGGAAGGGGGTGTCCCCACCCCACTCCACCGTACCCAGCTCTCAATGTTGGAAGACATGGTGGCCAGAGATGAGCAGCAGAAGGCTGATGGGAAACAAGGTAGAGCACATACCTGCTCCTTCCTATCTCCTCACCGACACACTTACATTCTAGCCCAGGCTGGGAAGATCCCAGGGAGCCCCAGGGCCAGATTCCCAGAGCCTCTTCAGCTTACAAGCCAAGCTTCCCAGTGCTGCTCGTCTCATGGCTACTTCTTGCCTTGACCCCAGCCCATTCTTCATGCTGCTCAGCTTCCTTCTCTCCAGGGAGGTCTTTTCTAGCTGAGCAGCTAGGGAAGTTAGAGCTCTAGGCTGCTTGGGTTTCCCCACTGCCTGGGACAGGGTTGGTTATCTCCCACAGAGCGAAAGACCCACACACCCTCAGCAAGGCTTTTGGAAGACAGGCAGAAATCCCCAGCAGGGCTGCCCAGACAGTGATCCCAGAGCCCTAAGGAGAAAGGCGGGCTCAGGTATATGAGCCTAGTTGCTGATCCACAGAACACAAAGGAAATGATCAGGAAAGGAAGATGTGTAGAAGAGCAGGTTTGGGGGATCCTGTGCTGCAAGGGAGTGGATGACAAAGTCACTGGATTGAGGATGTGCCAGGGCTCCAGGGCTTTTTCTAAGGCTTCTGAGACCCCAGGAAAGTTTGAAAGGCCCTTTGACGCGAGGTGAGCTACAGAATCAACTGCATCACATCCCTCCCTACAAGGCTGAGGTCCTTGGGCCTAGAAAGACAAAAAGGTAAATGTACCAACTCTCATGCAAGGATTCAACTTGCGAAAAAGACAAAAACAAAAAAAGCGGAATTTTAGGTAGGTACAGTCTAGAAAAAGTATAAACTGGAGTACTCAACAAGACTGAGTACTACCAGGTCGGCTACCACCACAGCCGCTATCCATTCAAGGGATGGAAAGAACCTCTGGCAAGTACAGAGAAGGGCAGAAACAGAGGAATGAACAGTGTAGTGTGGGTGCTGGACTAGAAATCGGGGGTCCTGGGTATGTTTCTACTTCGTACTGAAATGCATGAAGCTTTAATCAGTTCTCTCTAGGATTTGTTACTGTGACAACTGGAGCTATATTAACCTTTTCAACCTAATAAAATTTCCAGGTGGGTGTCAATGACCCCCCCACCCCGACTTTGACTCAAAGTTAGGCAGGGTCTGTTCAGGGTCCTGACCCCTGCCAAGACTGCTGCAGAATCAAGCTGCAAGATGATTCACATTTGGGTCCCTCCACCTCACAGACGCAAATTTGACACTGGGAAGAGGAGGACTTTTTGGCCCATAACTAAAACAGTATTTGAGTGCTTTTGCGCTCCCCATGCTTCTCTCTGAAGAGGCTCATCCCCGTGTTGCCAGTGCAAGATGCAAGACAGGCTGCCAGGGCTCAAATCCTGCCTCTGCACCTCACCGCTGAGTGATGTCAGGCAAGTTACTTAGTCCTTCTGTGCTTCAGGTTCGCCTTCCATGAATGGAGAGGATAATAGTATTTATACCCTAGGAGTATTATGAAAATTAAAGGTGCTAATATGTATGAAGTACCTACAACAGTGCCTGGTATGAAGCAAATGCTATACAATGTTTGCTATTATTATTATTAGGACACAAGTCCAGAGACCTGCCCCAAGTCACAGAGCTAAGAGCAGAACTGGGATTCCCTCCAGGTCTTTTTAACCCCCAGGACTGCTGTTCAGAACCACTATGCCTGTTGCCTCAAGTGCAGAGAAGGGATGTACACGACGGAAGGGATCTAGACTGGCCCTGAAACTCCTGGAGGAGGATGTGCCTGGTGGGCCGGACACGTCGGCACACTCGTAGGGAGGCCCCCTTACCTGAATGTAGTCCACCGACTCGCCAAGGGCCTTGAAGGCCGTGTACATGACCTCACGCTTGCCTCCCCACTTCTGCATGATGCACGAGAAGGTGCTGGCCTGCACCACGTCCCGCACGCGGGCCATGCCCTCCTGCAGGCTGGCCTCCGTCTCCCCCTCACCCGCCTCGTGGAAGTTGCTACGCCACACAAAGAAGCCGGCTTGCTCGGTGCCGCCCAGCACCTCATGGAAGATGTCCAGCATGTAGGAGTCCTCCTGGCGGTTGCCGTCCACCACCATGACCACTTTGAGGTTGGGGAAGGCAATCCGCTGGGCTGAGCGCAGGCACTTGCGCAGGTAGTCGGGGTCTTCCTGGTAGGCAGCAATGCAGAGCGCCACGGAGCGCCGGGAAGGGGAGGGCAGCTTCAGTGGCCGGCCTGCCCGCCTCATGCGCCGGTGCTCCAGGAAGGCAAACAGGCTCTGGATGAGCAGGTGCAGGCCCAGGATGGCACCGTACAGGCCGAAGGACAGGTAGTGCTTTTCTGTGTGGATGAACTGGTAGCCTGTCACGTAAGCTGCCAGGATGCCACCCAGCACTGCCAAGGCAAACAGGCTGGTGCCCACCACACGCAGGGCTGTTGTCAGCTGCACCGGCATCTGGCGGGAGAAGGCAGGAGATGTGGGGTCAGGCAAGAGGCACCATCTCCAGTCAGTGGGAGTGGGTGCATTTTCTGTGAGCCTGGCCCAGAATGGGGAAAATGACCCACTAAAAAACCATTTCCACTGCTGAGCGTGACTAACACTGTTACCTCAGAAGGCAGACTACTGGAGTTCAGATCCCAGCCCTGCCACTTACTATCTATATGACGGTCCCTTAGCAAATTCATCTGTAAAATGTGGATGGCAGCATTAACCTTGTAGCCTTTCTGAGGGTCAAACTGGTTACATACTTTAGTAAAGCACTTCAAGTAGCATTTATTATTGTTAGACAAACCAAAGCCTGAGAGAGCTATGTGATAACTAGCTGGTGAATGGCAAAACTGGGATCTGCCCGACCCAAACTCTCATAGGCAAGCATCAGTAGGGGGGACCTGAGGCCCCTCCCAGCACATGAGGGGTCAGGGAGAGGGAGGACGACTGGCAGGGAGGCAGCCAGTGGCCAAGATTCTACCTGCGCTGTACCCATAGGGGATTGCTCTCTGGGAGGGGAATATTTGCCAGCAAAGCACAGCCACCAATGAGGCCCATGAAAAAAGTGGGGGAGGAACAGAGGAGAAACAACAGGAAACATACAGAGGTGCCAGGGGAAAAAAGAAGGAAACAGCTTCCCTTTCTCAAAACAGCAAAATTAGTAAGAGAAAGTTTTCCTATGTTCTCTGCTTTCTCACCTTTTTCTCATTTACTTGAGAGGTGGGAAAGCCACCAGGAAAGGCAGACAAGGGAAAAAAGGGGAAATGAGAGCTGGGGTGTGGACAGCTCTGGTGGAAGCCGGGTGCTCAGGGCACCAGAGGGAACTGCAGCCACACTGCAGCTGCTGGGAGGGGTGGCTGCCTGGGAGGCCCCATCCACTTGGTCCTAGTGCCCGCAAGAACTCTCTGTGCTCATCCCCCTGCCTCGCCTCGCCTCCCCTGCAAAAGCTGCCAGATTTTGTTTGCAACTGAGTCAGGGCTCCTATCCTGTTTCCCCAGAAAATAAGACCTAGCCGGACAATCAGCTGTAATGCGTCTTTTGGAGCAAAACTTAATATAAGACCTGGTCTTATAGACTGTCCAGCTAGGTCTTATTTTCGGGGAAACACAGTAGCATCTCCCCTGTTGGAAACAGCTGTGTTTTAATGAAAAGAGCTTAGGACCAGGCACCAAAGACTTGTGCTGGAGACCATGGCTCTACCACCTCCTGGCTGCCTGACTTTGTCCAAGTCCTCTGAGACTTGGTATCCCCCTTAACAGGGGATGCTAATAGTTTCTTGCTCCACAGGTCTCAGGTAAATTGTTTTCCTGAAAATGGAAGCACTTCCAGCCATAAAGGACCACCCCAGTGGGAAGGGTGATTGTGGAGAGGGAGGGTCTGATCTGGAGAATCCCGTTATTACCACTCACTCTCTACAGACAATGAGGTCTCACTTCCAAGCTTGCTCCAACTCTAGGTCTTACTGAAGCCAACCTCCTGAAGCCCACAGCAACACAACACGTTCTTGCCAGGGGAACATGCAGTCACTGCCTAAATCCTGAGATTCAGGCAGCAGCACCATTCCAGCAGCTTCAGCCCCAAAAGTGCTGTTGGCAGCAGCCTTGCCTCTCCGGGAAGCGTGGCCTCCGGGAGCTCTGCCCTGCTATCCCGGGGAGCCTGCCGCGTGCTTCCTCTGCAGGACTCCCAGCCCTCCCTGGTCTCCCCCGCCTGCCCGCGCGCCCTCCTGGCACGCGCCTGTGGCCCAGGAACCCCCAGACCACGCACCCACCCCAGGAGCGCCCCCATCCCCCTCTAGAGGGGGCCTTGAGGGCACCGCTGCCCACCTGCGATCTGGGAAAGGGCGCCGATCTGGGAAAGGGCGCCGAGGCCAGCCCAGCAACCTGCCGGGCGCTGGCGCCCCGCCTCGGTGCAGTGCCAGAGGCGGTGCCCACCAGGTTAATGCAGCCAGGAAGGCACTCGCCACGCTTCTAACTCCCGCCTGAGTCTCGCCTTCTGGCGAAGGCGGTGCCAGCCACACCCACGTGCGGGTTTCCCACGACTCAGCCGGGAAAGAACGGAAAACCCAAGGAATCAGTCGGACCAGGCCCCGTTCATCTCCCCAGGGTCCCAGCTACCTTGGCAAAGTGTGCCTGAAGACAAAGGCGGCATCCCCGGTGTCGCCGTCTTCCACCTTACCCGGGCGGGAGCCCCACACCCGGCGCAGTAATTGAAGGCACTACCCCAGCACCCCCTACCCCACCGAAGACCAAGAAGGTCCTCCAGCCGGGGACCTCACGAACAATCAGGTGCTGGTGCGGGCTCTGGCTGAAGTGCCCTTGCCCAGATAGGGGGGCCGTGTCACCCCAAGTCAGCGGAGGGGAGCCTAGACCGCCTCTCGTCCCCGCCCCCCCTTCACTCAGAAGAGATTCACGGGAGCTCGGCCCCCGTAGGTTAATGCGCACCCGGCTTCAAGGGCACCAGGTTAGGGGTGATCTCTAAGACCGCCTCCACCAGACGACAGAAGAAAACCCCCAACCAAGGACGCACACAGCCAATCCACCCCCGAAACTTTGCGTGGCTGCCCAGTATGCAGCCTCTCCAGCTGACAGGTGTGCCCTGATGCGGGGCCCACACGCGGCGAGATGGTAACTTATGCGCGGGGTGGGGGCTCTTTCCTTTGCTCCCGGCCGCCGTCCTGCCCCCTCCAAGCCGGAGAGGAAAGGGGAGCCCAGGCCCGCGGATATGTGCGGCCGTGGCCCAGCTGACCCGCAGGAACCGGGGCGCAGAGCATCTTGGTGCCAGGACAGGTGCGAACCCGCAGGCGGGCATGGGGGAGGGAGAGACTCCAGCCAGCCTTGTACCCCGCACGGTCGTCAGCCTCCTAATCCATTCACAAAACAGGAGCCGCAAGGGAGGAAGGGAGGAGAGGCTGGAGGAGGAGAGGATGGAGGAAGAAAGGGAGGAGGGGTCAGTGGGGAGGGGGCTGCAGGACCCGTCGCCGGGAAGCCTAGAGATGCCGCAGCCCTCAGCCCGCCTCCCGGCGCTGGATACGGCGCCCGCACGGCCCGGGGAGCCGGTTGGGGTCTGCGGGGCACCCCTGGAGCCCGGCGCGCCCGCGTCCTCTGCGCAGCCCCCGCGCGGCCCGCCCCTCCAAAGCGCCCGGCGGGGCCCGGGCTCACCGTGCCGCCGGTCGCCCGCGCTCGGGTGCTCAGCAGGCCCGCGGCGGCTCCATGCCCCTCCTCCCGCTCCTCGCCGCCGCCGTACCTCGCTCCCGGGTGCACCGCCGCCGCCGCGCGCCCGACTGACGAGCGCCGGCCCCGCAGAGCCGCTTTAAGTACCGAGCGCGTCCTCGCCGGGAGAGGCGCCCTCCACCGGCCCTGGGGCCAGCAAAGTTGGGTAGAGTGGGAGGGCTCCCCCGAGGGCCGTGAGGGAGCACCCCCTTCCCGGCTCGGGCGGAGGGAGCTCCATGCGGCGGCGCTCGGCAGGACGCCGGATTCCGCGTGGACGCGGCTCCTCCGGTTCGCAGAGACTCGCAGTCTGTGCGCCCTCGGAAACTGAACACCCTCCACCCGTCCAAAGGCCGAGCTCCTCCGCGCTCTCCTCGGGGCCAGGGGCCCAGATGGAGACTGTCACTGCTAAACCTAGAATCTGAAGCAGTTAACTTTCAAGATAACCGCAGTGCCTTCCAAATTGTTACTCTCCGCCCCCCGCCCCGCTTTCTAAACCTGGAAATCTACTCACCCTGCAAGGCGAGCAAGTCGGTAGAAATCTTCCCCCGACTTCTGCACGCGAGGGGGCTGTTCGCTGTACACCCTAAAACCAAGACAGCAGAACCTTCCTGCCGGCAAAAAAAAAAGGGGTAGAAGAGAATAATTGTCAAATATAAAAGGCTGGTCAAAGAAGGTGTTAACAATTATGACAAGCTTAGCTTTGAATTCCGCAGTGGGGCGCTGATGGCTTGAAGGCTGTTTGCAAAAGCTGCAAATGGTTTGCAGGAACCTTGGAAGTTCCAGTGTCTTAAAGCCAAAACCAATTCCTCCTCCCCTTTTTTACACCTTTATTTCCGACATCCATGACCTCCTAAATTCCGGACTGACCTTCTCGCCACTGGTTTCCCGGTCCCTAAAAGCTGGTGCTAGACTTAGATGAGGTGGGATGGGGCTGGGAAGAGGTGAGGAATTGTTAGCAGAGGAAGGAAGTTTAAAACCAGCTGAACACACTGAGTTTCTCAATCTCGGGAAAACTTGAAGATGAATTATAATTAAAGACTAGAAATAAATTTACATATCCTCCAAGCACACCTGAAATAATTCCATCATTTCTTTCCAAGCTGCCACAAATGTATAGGAACCTGAGTGGCAGTCTACAAGCTGCTCCTCTCAGAAGTCTGAGAGGCTCACACCTGCCTACCTACCACCTTCACTCCCGCTGGGCCATGGAGCTCATGCCTAGGTCCTCCGGATAAGTCAAGACCCCTGGCACACCTACTCCACCCACTCCCATCCTGCATTACAGAAATCAAATCATTTCATGCTTTTGCTTGAAAAAAATCATCACTAATGTGCTACATGGTTTAAGCATTCTTTATTATGTGCTTTTTAAAACTAGTATTGAATCTACAATGGCAATGTGTTTTGAATTTAAGACTAGCCCTAACAAGAGCTAATAATGCGCAGGTAGAGAGAGAAGCCCCTGGGAAAGAGGAGGGCTCTGGAGGCAGACAGCCAGTTCTGCCACCAGCTATGTGGCACTAACTTCAATGTCTTCATCCCAGAAATGGGACTGAGGAGCTACTTTCCAGAGGTGTTACAAGGATTAAAGAGATTGGCTGAGAGTAAGTGCCCAGTGAAAGTTTGCTCCAGTTAACCTCAACTAGAGAATGGATTCCGCTGGCCGATACTGTGGATTCTACATGCCCATTCCTCCAGGATGTGACACTTGGTGACAGGAAGTTCAGACATCAGTGTTAACAACAAATGCCTTGTCTTGACTGCATGATGGTCTCCCAGAGCTGGGCCACCTCCTCCACATCCACGGACACCACAGAGCCTGGAGTTACCAGAGATTAGCTAACTGATCCTACCTCCCACCCCAGTTTGCGACCTGCAACATTTTAGATTAGGGAAAACAAGCAGGGGCTAGGCGGGAGGAAAATGAGTGCCCCGGGCTGCTGGAAAGTGAATACTCCATTTAAAGACGTCCCTGTGAGAGGGAGGGCCCAGCATGGCCACGTATTCTGTTGTCAAGAGAAGCCAGAAATCCAGATTTTTATGTGAAATCTCCTAATTTTTCAGTAATGGAAGCTAATCAAATGTCAAAAAAAACATACGCCACAGGCCAGGCAAAATGTTTGAGTCATATCCAGCCAACTGGGCGCTGGTAAGTGACCTGTTTAGCAGCCTAAGGTACAGGGCAGCCAGTGTGGGAAGATCGAATCTGCCCTCCGTGCAAAGGCAACAGGACTTCTCAGGTGCAAGTCGCCTGGGGCTGCTCCAGGATCCTCTCATGACTAGATAATTGTCAGGGCTCCAACTCTGTCCCACCGGCTTACTGCCTATCTCACACGGCTGACCCCAGGGAGTTTTACAGGGGGTGGGCTGGTACAGCACAACCTCACCAGTCAATTAAAATGTCCTAAATGAACAGCGGGTCCAGATGCAACATCAGGAGAAAACACCTTGCCCCTACCAACTGGCTTGCCCACGGAAGCAAATTCTCTTTGGTCTGATCTGTAGGGCCAGCGACCTGGTGCTACCAGGCAGCTAGGACAGTCTTTACTTTTGTGGCCAGTCTGTGCCATGGAGGGTTTTTCTGTAATTAACATCGTTTGCCGTGCCCTGTTTGCATTCATCTCTTCAGGAGGAGTTAGGTAGGGGAACCTTTAAGGGGCTGATAAAATAAAGCTCAACTTTATCTCTGTTTACCACTAAGGATTTAGAAATAAGACTAATTCTATACCTAGTCACTTAAAAATGTGACTTCAGATGTTGCTGAATTGGCTTTTACTCAGGTTCCAGAGGACAGGCCTATTTGGCTCAGCCATAGAAGATTTGTGCTTCATTTCAACATTCATTTAACACACACTGAGCAGAGAAAGGTGCTTTGACACTGGGAAGTCTCAGGCTGGTCCCTGCCATCTAGGTGGTTATCCATTTTGAAGACAAATACACTTGAAAAATTAAGTCACCATACAAGGCAGTTTATAATTAAATGTTGATGACAGAATCCAACTAGGAAAGTTTGAGGACTTCAGGAAAAGAGATCTCCATGAGCTGGAATGGGTTAGGCAGAGTTTCATGGAGAACCTGAGCTGACTGTGTAGAAACGTGAGAGCATTCTAGGTGAGAAAAACAGCTTAATAACAAGAGCAGGTAGAGGAATGGGTGAGGTGTGTTTGAAGGACGGTGACAAGAGGCCTGGATGAAACAAGAAATTTACACTAAAGAACTTGCAACAGTGTCTGCTTATAGGAAGAGGCTGAGAGAAATTCTAGCTGCTGAGGAAGATGCTAGAGACGGATCCTGGAAGCTACAAATGACTGAAGGAGTTTGGCTTTTATCCAGTAGGTCACGGAGAACTATTGAGGACGTCTGAGTAATGCAGTGGTAGGTTAAAAGTATTGTTTAGGGACGGCTGATCTGGTGTTATTTTGGGGGTAAGAACAAGGAAGGGGGTGTAGGAGACCTGCTAGGAGGCAGATAAATCACAACAGAGGGCTGAGAAAGACTGCAGTGAGATCTGTTGGTACTCCGCCTTCGCAAGTGGAGCTGGGGGCAGGCGGTGTCACTACCTTGGGCACAAGTGAGGGGCGAGGCGGAGGAATACTCAAGAGAAAGAGACTTCGACAGTTTGGAAGGTTGAAAGAGCCATTCCCAAAGCTAACAGTTCTGCAAACAAAGACTTCACCTTCCCACTAAATTTCAAATCTAAACTCATGAACTGCTCCAATGCCTTGTACCAATAGGAGGCCACCATTCAATCTCTCCTGTCATCACTGATGCTTGAAGCTGTGGGACAACCCTGCCAGCAGCCAGGTGCTGCTCTGCTCCCCTCTGCTGCTCGCTCTGTTGGTCTCCTAGTGAACGACTGGGCAGGGAAGGGGGAGAAGGGGGGATTCTGGCTCCACAGGCTGCCCCCTCACCTTCTGACCTCACGCTTCAGTGACTCTCCATGGCATCCAGCCCACAGCTTCTAGTGAAGCAAAGCAGAACGGGGGATGGCAGCCAAGCTACGGGGTCTCCCCCAATCCGCCCAGTCTGCATCCCATCCACTTCCCCTGGGCTGACCACAGTTAAAACCTCTTGTAGTTCATGAATGTGAACTTAAACTGGTCTCCAAAGAGTAGCGTATGTCCCCCAGCTGACTAAATAGGGCTTGCTCTTCAAGGCAGCTTTATCTGCAATACTAGTTAATACATAATTCAAAGTGGAAAGTGTGTGCCTTTACTACAGCAAGGCAGCTACTACCAAACAAAGTTATTCTTTCATAAGTTTGCTCTCCTACTGACAAGTACTCTGTAATCAGTCCCATTTCTAGGTGCTCTGTTTGAAGAAGCAGGTGTAAGGACTCTTATGTCCTGCAGTTACAATGGTGAGATTTCAACTGCAATCTATCTCTGGCCTTGGATGGAAGAATAGTTTTCATTTCAAATTAAGGAGCCTGTGCTCTGATGGCAGCAGAGCAGTCAGCTCCTACTAAGGGGCCAGGCTCTTCTGTGCTGGCTTGAAGGTCAGGGTTAGGAGGACCCACCAGTCCGAAACCGGGTATCACACCAGGCCTGGAGATGCTTTTCTTGGAATCCTGAAAGAAAAAGCTCTTCCTGGCCATCTCTCCTTTCTCTCCCTCCCCCAACTAGGTGAACGCAGAAAAAAAATCCAGGCAATTTTCATCCATCATCTACCTTCTTGGTAGAATATTGTGCAAATACTAAAAATTATGTTCATGAAGAGAATGTAGGAAAATGCAAAAATGCTTATAAGCAATGTTAAGTAAAAAAGGCAGGATACAAAATTGTTATGTATGAATGAATGACTACATTTACATTGTTTTCTTTTAAGTCCGTTGAATTAAAAGATTGGAGATTTTGCCGATATTAAGATCAGGTTTGTTTGGGTGGTGGAACAATGGATCTTTTTCTTTGCCTTTTTCTCTCTGGTCTCCAAATTTTCTATTAATAAGTATAATAATTTTGTAATGAAAAAGTATCATGAAATTATATGAATTGTGAGTTCACAGCACTTCCTTCTAAGCTGGGGCTGGGGGGAGTAGAGCCTCATTCATATATGCATTCACCAAAAAGGTTGGGTAACCTCAGTCTACAAAGAAAGTGGTCAAGTTGGGAAGGCCAGGATATAGGATAGGACTAGTGGTAGCCAAAACTCATGTAATTTACTTTATTTTAAACCCCCACTGTTCCTTAGAGAATTTCACAGGGTAGGAGGCAGCATGTAGGGCTGTGGCTAGCTTATCCAGTACAGTTGAGTGAATTAGAAAAAGAACCCTTCCTCCTGATAACACAGCCCCGAGCCAGGGCACATGGTTTGACCGGCACACCCCAGCTGGTGTCAGCCCCTTATCACCCCTTCATCCAGGATTGGGGTGATCCTGGGTGAAGGAGGGAGGCGCACATCAATATGGGCTCTAGGAGAACCCTGAAGGGATTCTGAAAAAAGCATTGCCAAGAATGATGTCAACAGCCCTGCACTCCTGCCTGAGGGAGCTCCAGGGAGAGGTTCTCTCTTCCGGGTGTTGACAACCTCCCCGCAGGCAAGTATCCGTGTACATGTCCAGTCCTGCACATGCACATAACTCACGATCCACAAATGGGCACACACATACTTGCTCACTACACACGTGCACACACACTTTCCCAGACCGTGGTGGAACACAATCCCAGTCACCAGATCAGCAGGAGGGGAACAAATCGCTTAAGGTAACCTTGTTCCAAATTCATTGGGCTCTTGTTACAATAACATCAACTACAGTTCTTAAATGTGCTGGCACCTCTGTTTTATGTTCCCTTTCTTGATTAAAGACATCATTAGTCACTGTCACAGAGGAGGTCCAAAGTTGGATTCTTCATAAAAGCAATTATAGAAGAGCCAAGGGTAGGGGCAGTTCCCATCAGTTCCTTCAGGGAGAGGGATCCCCCCCCCAAAGTATGTCCTATCAGATTTTCTTTTTGCTAGGATACCCCCAACACACACACACTCATACTCCCCTTTTCTCACCCAACAAGCTAATGCAGTGGTTCTCATGTCTGACTGCTACACATTAGAATTTTAAAACCTGGGGAGCCTTTGAAACACACTAATGCCTGGACCCTATCCTGGATCAATTTTGTCAGAATCACTAGAGGTGAGCCCGAGGCTTGAGTTGTTTATTTAATTCCCCAGGCGATTCTATTATGCATCCAGCTTAGAGAACACATTCTAAGGATTCTCCTCAACTGAGATTTGCAAATGCATTTCTGACACTGGGTGGGCAGCAGAAAGCCAGCCAATCCCAAAGGTGAATTCCATAGCATACGAGTGTCCATCTTCCCTGATACACCTGTTTGAATTAACTGACTTTAACTTCACAATCGGGGTGGCCAAATAGCTCAGTTGGTTAGAGCATGGTGCTGATAACACCAAGGTTGCTGGTTCGATCCCTGAATGGGCCTCTGTGAGCTGTGCCCTCCTTAAAAAAAACAAAAAAAAAACCACATAAAACTTAACAATGACTCATGGAGCTGTCAAGCCAGAAGGAAAAATGCAAAGGAGAAAGGATGCTGACTAAACTGGAAATTAAGAAGCACAGAGGTGGACCGGAAGAGATGGGCCAGGTCAGCCCCAGACCTCCGCAATCTACCTGGAATTGGATTGATACAATCTTTTCATTGGCAAACTTGCTGCCTGCTTCTTCCGGGAGAACTGGGGGAAAACCAGCCAGCACTTGGTAGTGGGAGGCCAGAGCTGCCACAAACGACTTGGATTAGCTTTTGTTTTCTAAACAACAGGATTTCTGCACTTTGGGGGCTTTTCCTACTCAAAGGAGGGTTAGGGTAGTGGGCCTTAGCTGCTCTCTGGAGGCCTGGGGTCCCTATGACTCTCTCTCCCATGGTCCTGGCCTGGGCCACAGAGAAAGACCCACACAGCTGATGCCGGAGTCTCATTCTTTGCAGTCTCTGAACAACATTGATACTCTCAGGTTTTGGGGGGGTGTGGGGGGAACTCACCCCACCCCCAGCTCTTTGAAGCATCAGCACCACCATTCTTTTAGTAAAGACAGCCTAATGTCGGGTTGGCCCTTCCCTAGGATTAATATAGTCACTATAGGTTTTGAAGTTTTGAAAGTGGTATGTGGTGTAATAAAGGCTGTACGTGGGGGGCGGGCGGGGGTGCGGTGGGGGGTAGTCCTTCAAGGTAGAGAGACTCCGGAGGTGCAGAGCAGGCAGCTTTGTTCTCCCAGCGCCAGGCGGCCTCTGCTTGTGATGACTAGGACTGTACATCAGAAAGCCCCACCCAGGCACTGTTCTGAGTGGGCTTCAGTTCTTAAGGCAGACAGTGAGGATAAATCTGACGTCATTTAGTAAACCACTTCAAGGGCCAGGAGCTTTTCCTGGTTCCCTAGTGTCGTGGGAGCTCCTGTAGCCCCGCAGCGGCTCTGGATCAGGTCCTCTCCTGACACAAGCAACTCTCCCCCTCAGCCATTCTGCATATCTGATGGAGTTAGGTGCTGGCTAACCGGCTAACACTGAGAACTGCCTAGTTTACAGAGGAAGAAATTCCTCTGCTCAAGTGCCCTCACGTCTCCCCTTTTCTCTTATTTAATCCAAAAACTTACCTCTCTGAACCTTATTTTTCCCTTCTGCAAATGAGGGCCATTAATTCCAGTCTCACTTTTTTTCTCTCAAGGAATGGTATGGAACAGAGCTATTAAATGTATATATGCAAGAAATATATACATAGGCAAGAAATAACAGTTTCAGATGATCCACTGTTATCATTCTGAAAATGAAATCTGAGAATGGAAACCCCTCTTATAGAAGATGACAAGATAAAACAAACCAAAAACAACAACAAAAGGGGCCATTTCTGGGCTCTTATTGGAGTTCATGGGAAGACTTGCTACATTTTCTGTGACGCACACACACAGCATGGCTCTCTGCTTCCCCTGCTCCCAGGAAGGCAGTCTTAGGTGTCTACTACTTAAGCCACACCCAGAAAAAAGACCAAGACTTTCAATAGCAACTTACGAACACTGTCAAAGCAGCAGGTGGGCTGGGGAACTTCAGAGAATCTCATCTCCAGCTGCTGGGCAAACTACAAGGTCAACACAAGATGAATAATAAGTTCTGGTGTTTGAGGTTGGGTTTTGGTATACGAGGACACTGTCTGGAGGGGATCAGGGCTAAAGTGGTCCATTTAAACAAGCAGGGGGGAAACTTTTATATGAAAAAGTTTTTACAATTTGGAAATCTATTATCTATTGGGGAGCAGCAAAGCACAGCGGCCTTGAGAGCCAGACTGCCTGGGTGTAATACTGGTTTGGCTACTTCTCACTAGCTATGTAATCTGGGGCCAGTAATTAGCCTCTTGTGTTTTCCCGTCTGTAAAATAGGGATAATAATACCTACCTCACAGGCCCAGTGTGAGGACTTAGTGGATTACTCTATGGCAAGTGCACAGAAGAGCAGAATATGCTCTTTATAGTATTAACTGAGTATTATGTACAGCGATGGAGAGCTACTGCAATCACTCATCTGGGTTTTATAGGATGACCTGATACTTTGAGGGGCCATCAGACCCTATGTCTTGAGTCTGGTTTGGGAACTATGGTCATTATCCTGGGGACATTCCAAACCCATGCCCTAATACTCAGGATGGAGTCTCAGAGCTGAGAGTCTGATAAAGCCCTTTGACTAGACCGGCAGGGGCTCAGGATTTCTCTCCGGAAGCCACTAACTAGTACTTGAGCCACTAACTAGATATAGCTGCTGGTGAATATACTTACAAAGCGTGTTATGGTACTCTTACTGGAGTTTGGTGCACAGAAAACTCCAGTCCCTGAAGATTTCCTACTCCTGAATTATTCAGAGAATGGTGTTAACACTTTGCTGTGGAGACAGAACCTATATTTCATGGGTATTTAAGCAATGTCAGCTGAGGATGGGAAAATGTAGATCACAAACTTTTTGGTGGACATTTTAGTACTAACATATGAAATGTTCATAGCCTTTTGATCTAGCATTCCAACCGGTTAGGACTTATCCTATCAAAACACTTCTGTATGCAAAGAGTTATGTTTAAGAATCACTGAAGATGATCAACAAATAGATGCTCATTTAATGATCACCCGGAAATAATGCTTTCCGGGGAATCGTTGGAAATTAGAAACAACTCTATGGACCATAAAGTAACAAATGCTTAGACCAGCTGTAGCTCACCTGTGCAGAGAAGACTTGCCACAGTCACAAAGGAGAGGGATCGGTAAGTACTGACAGGAGCATCTCCAAGGTATATGACTAAGAAAAAAATACACGGGACACTATTTATGGGAACAATTGCATTTCCGGTTTTGAAAGCAGTGAGGTCTGTTAGTATTCATTTGGGAAGAGGGTGAAAGGAAACAAAGATCTGGAGGGATATACACCAAACTGTCAGTGGTGATCTTGGGGGAGGAGTGGAGGTGAGGTTGTGGGCATTTGTCTTTCTTTGTTACATATACATTAAATGTGTTATAATTCACATAACATGTAATCAGAACACACACACAAACATGCGCGTGCGCGCACAGCCAGGGCTTCCATACCTGAGGACTCCCACCCCTCAGCATTGGCACAGGGCAGAGGCCAGTACAGGACTTCTGGTGGCATCCTCAGCATGCGTCAGCGGAGAGGAAACAACTTCTTCGTGGGACCCAAAGGCCGGAGCTCACATGTATGTATGAGCCCCTGAATGTGCTTCCCAAACGGCTCTAGTTAAAAGGCTTTTGCTTCTATACTCATTTTGGGGGGAGAGGCTCCACAGTATTTAACAGATGTTCAAAAGAGTCTATCTCCCCAGGAGACTTGGGGCCAAATCCCACCAAAGGGGGATAACAATAGCTTGCTTCCTTTCTCCATGATGTTGTGAGAAATCAGACAAGCTTATGGATGAAAAATGACCGCAAACTAAAGGAAACACAGAGCAACTGATTATGCTACTTTGTGCCCCACAGGGACTGCAGAGGGTCACCTGGGGGAGGGGAGGCAATCCCTGACCTTCCTAGTAGCACAAAGCTACTGAGTCAGTATAAAGAACTAGGGGGAGATCACTCTTGAAATAAGTGGACGCAGCCCCTTCCAGGGCTGATGATGAGGGTCTGCCTCCCCTCTTCACTTGCCAGCATGCGCAGGCGTGCTGAGCACAGCCCTGAGCTCCGCCAGCATGGAAGAGTGCAGCAGCCAATATTCTAAGAAGACAACTTCCCAACCCCCAAGGAGCCAGTCAGTTCCAGGCCGAGTGGTGCATGGAAGTCAGAGGCGCTGAGCACTGCAGTGAGGCTGCTGCATGTGACTGCAGGATGTCTGTGGCTGCGGAACTCGCTGGAGGACACTCAGCCGGGCATTCAGAGGTCATGCCTGCTGAATGGGGGCCAGAGGAAGAAGACTCCCCATCACGGTCTGGGAGCAGTGGCTACCTCTCACAGCCCACCCTGAACTCAGCTCCTGGTTCTAACTCTCTCTCTTGCCACTGAAATTCCAGCTGACATTTTGGATGTCTGTGCAAAAAGCCTGCAAAAGCCAACCTGGTTTTGTACGCAGGTCAGATGAATCATCCTCCAACTCATTCCTACTAATGATCAACTTTCAGAGTCTTAGCCGTCCCTCCACTGCAGCAAACTGCTGGTGAGAGCCACAGGCAGGTGGCAGGCAAGGCTCCATTCACTCACCCTCACACAAACAAAGGGACAGAGCAGAGGGGTGGACTGAGGGCAGATCAACACATTTGCTTTTCTCTTTCTTCTTGGGCCAATGAGGAGAAGCCACTGCTGCCAGAGAAGAGGGTGGTGAAAAGGGATGGGGCTCAATGCTTTATTTTGATTGAGACAACACATGTGGCTGCGTTTGCAATTCCTTTTAGTTGTATTTCCTATTTTACAGCACTTATCATCTTGGCCTTAAAGCACTTTCCAAAAAGGAGCTGAAGGGGCTTCAAGCAGAAATAGGTCTGTGGCCGCTCCCCTTGCTCAAAGTGGTCCACACGGCGTGCTGTGACCAGACACATCACCTCCCTCCCTCAATCCCTCCACTGTCCTCTTGCTCACTTTGCTCCAACCACACCAGCCTCCCCGCTCTTCCCCAAACCTGCCAGACATGCTCCTACCTCCAGGCCTCTGCACATCTATTCCATCTGCCTGGAATGCTCTACCCTCACACGTTTTCATGGTCACTCCTCCACCTCTTTCTAATCTTGACTCAAATATCAACGTCTCAGTGAGGCCTTCTCTGGAGAAGTTACCTAAACTTACAGTTCCCACTCCCATATGCTCCTCGACTCCCTTCCAGACTTTATTTTTCTCTATAGCATTTAATACCATTTGACATTCTGTCTATTCTATTATTTATCTTATTTACTGTCTGCTCCTTCCACTAAAAGTTAGCTTCCCCAAGGGTAAGGGTTTTGCCTGTTTTGTTCACTGCGGTGTTCTTGGTGCCTGGTGCAGCACCTGGCACATAGTAGGTGCTCAATAAATTATTGTCTGTGATTTGCTTTCCTATCATGCAGTCCCTGGAACCTCAGCCCTTATATGTGGACGGGTGGGCAGATCCATAGGAAAGTGAAGGAATGAAGAAGGGTGAAGAAAGGACAAGGATATTAGGAGATATGGGAAAGTTATGCATGTAGAGAGATGATAAGGAGCGAAGTAAAAGCTAAGAGAGTTCTGATGAAATAACAGAGGACTTATAGAAGGGGAAGTCTGTGCCAGGGAGGAAGAATACCACCATAGAGAGGGGAACTCTCCAGAACGTCCAGGAAGTCGAACCTGAACAAGCAGTCGAAGCTTGGGCACAAAGCCTGGGGCTCGGTTGCAGCCACAGTTCTGGGCCGCCTGCACGTCTCCTGCTGTAATGCCACCCTCTGTAGGCCAAGGGAGCTGTGGTCAGTGGGCCTAGAAGAGGAGGGAGAACCAGGAAGGGAGACAGAGGAGGGAAGGGGCCAAGTAAAAGACAGATGAGTGATGCAGGGGTGTCTGGGTGACTGACCACTGGAGGAGACTGAAGGTAACAGGCCAGGAGAATTTCAGCAGGAGAGATGAAGGGGAAACGGGAAGGGGCAGGGAGAAGGTGCCCTTGGAGGGAGCTGAGACGGGCAGAGGTGGGAGGCAAGCACAAGTATATTGTTATTACACAAAGAAGACACCTCATAGGCCTGTACAGGGAAGTGTCACTATTGCCTTGGAGTTCTGTACTTTTTTTTTCAGTTTTGTGTTCTTACTATCCTAAAGTTCTCAGTTCTCATGCTCTTTTCCAGAAATGGATGGAGATTTTACTTATATATACATATATATGTATGTATATATATGTATACATATATATATTATATATATGTATACATATTATATGTATAAATATAATAATTTAGAAACAATATTCTGGCCATGTTTAGGAAGGTAACATTAAGGTAACTTTCGCTTGAATTTGATTTTAAAAAAGTCACTCTGAAATTGAATCCACCACAATCATCAATAAAGCAAAGATGCTTTTAGCTACTTGCCAAATATGTCAAATTAAGAGGCAACTTCTAAATGGAGATGCTAGGACTAGGATGTTTCTTGAGGCATTTCCTAGGAGTCTAGGTTCATAGATTAGAGTTTCTCAGTCTAATCAAGGTGATCAATTAGGATATGTCCTCAGAACTGGAATGCATTTAATGCAAACAAAGTTGTAAGTTAAACCAATCATCTACTATATTCAATCTGATTATATGCAGTGGGTTATATGGAGTCTAGTTAAAGAAAGGCGAAGAAACAAGAATTTTTAGTGCAAATCCATCTGGTCCAAAGGAGATTCTTTGCCAATGTGAAAGCCCCAATCCTGATTTTCTAGACATCCTTGATTTGGAGAATGGAAATTAATCCAGCTACCCGAGCTGAATGGAAATATTCCTTAAAAACACCCCACTACCTTTGTTCTAATTCTTTGCTCACTAAGCTAATCTGTGATCCCTAACTGTAAACTGACCTCTTTAAAGGGATGCTCACCACAAAGGTTCTGAGCTAAGAACTGTATCTATAATCGGGGCTGGGGGGACAGGTTGGGGGGAGAGAGAGATAGCTTGTTGTTCACTGGCAAATGGGCATGCTTGTTTATAGATCCTTCAGTCGCCTGAGAGTTTGGAGAAATTATGTTTTGGTTCCCCTGGGCCTGGTCAGCCCAGAGAGGAGGGATAAAATCCTGTGATAAAATTCTGTACCTGGCCCTGCAAAGCTGAGGACTGATTAACGAGCTCTGGGTCAGTCTTCTCAAAGTGTTGAGAACATGGAGGGCTTGTCAGAAACAGCCAGTTTCTTCTTCTTGTCTTCTCTTAGCTGCAACCAAAATTCAGCAGCCAAAATATATAAATAAAGGGAGTCCACAGCGCGACATCTGAAATGAGTTCAATAAACCTAGCATCAAGTAACCAATATGCACTGTCCAGCCCATATATAGTATTAACCCATTACCTAAGCATTCATCTTTCTAAAGGGGCAGAGGGCTGAATGCAGGATATACATTCTATCATCTGAGATGTTTGTGGCTCTTTTCTCCTATAATCAGGACAACTCTAAACAAACAGTAGCAGAGGGAGTGAAAGAAATGGCCCGGGAGGACAAACAAAAGGCTTACCCTTCTTCTCTGGAAGATGCAACCAGCTTGAGTCTCTTTTCTGGTGACCAAATCCTTTTTAAAGCCATAGCTTTCCATCTCCATAGCAGAGGACCAGATTCAGACTTGCTTTTCTTTCCAGCCAGGGTCACTTTATTCCATTCTGCATGTTTTGATAACAATTTCCTTCCCCTTCTACCTCCAGCTGCATTTCCACTCTCTGAAATGCCTCCTGAGCAGCCGAGGATGACTAGCTCTGCTGCTCCCCACTATCACAAGGACGAACAATCTCACCATGAAACAATATCAATACATGTGACACATGGGTGGTCAACCTCTTCTACTCACGTCATGAGAAGAAAATGGCCAAGTAATCAAATTCTATCATTCATGTTAAAAATAGACTTCCAACAGGTAGATATCCTTCTCTAAATGTTATAGGACAGTGAAAGATGTGCAAATTAATGAGATTTGTAATCTTTTTTCTTTTAATGGCACACACTTCAGGCTGGATATGGGATGACTAAATAGATGCTTTAGGAAGGTCAACCTGAAGACAACTGACCAGAGACATAAAGCCACCTCCAGTCAGCCATATTGCCAGCATCAGAGACAGTGGAGCCACCTGCTGGAAGGCATGGGTACTGCTCTGGCTGCTTGGTCCCTCTGCCTACTCAATGTCCTTTGAGCCAGCCAGGTCTATGGCAGGACCATGATTTTTTTCTCCAGCTTCTGTGGTGGGAACAGGAAGTTTCTCATTATTTCATCTAGCTCTTCCAAGGCCAGCTGGGCATGGAGCTTGGCCACATCGTCAGGTTCCAAATGCACTACGTGCTTCAGCAGGTGGTAGAGATCCTTGAGGACGTCCTTTAGCACCTGTATAAGAGAGACAGCGTCATGACCATGTGTCTACTGTGTCAACAGTTTCAAGAACAACCAAACTGCCTTCTGTCTGAGGAGATCTGTGAGAAAACTCACGCTCCCTTAAAAGGATAACGCACAACCCTCTCAGGTTGGAGACGGAGGGAGGGGCAGCTGTACTGAGATAGGCTTCCCTGTGGGTTTCTCATGACCCCCTGCCACTACACTGGCCTTTGTCCTTTGGGGCTGCTGCTTCCCTTTAGCCCCAGGCCAAAGTACAGATTCCAGACCCCTTCCTTGAGTCCCAAAGTATAGCACAGACCTCAGGACCATAGACAGGCAATACTGCCCAGATATGGTTGCTCCTAGCACACGATTACCAGCATTTTTGTCTGGCTCCCACAAAGCCCTCTGCTGAGATCCACAGAAAAAGATATCTATCTTTTTCTTCAACAATCATGCTTTTCCTTGCCATTACTTTAAAAAATTTCCTCCACAGTTCCATTTCTACGCCCTTCCCCCAGTCACTATAATTTTGTTTTTAATTTATTGGGGTGACAATTGTTAGTAAAATTACATAGATTTCAGGTGTACAATTCTGTATTACATCATCTATAAATCCCATTGTGTGTTCACCACCCAGAGTCAGTTCTCCTTCCATTATTTTTTTTTTTTTAAAGATTTTATTGGGGAAGGGGAACAGGACTTTATTGGGGAACAGTGTGTACTTCCAGGACTTTTTCCAAGTCAAACTATTGTTCTTTCAATCGTAGTTGTGAAGGGCGCAGCTCAGTTCCAGGTCCAGGTCCAGTTGCCGTTGTCAGTTGCAGGGCGTCAGCCCACCATACCTTGCGGGAGTCAACAGCAACCTTGTGGTTGAGAGCCCACTGGCCCATGTGGGAATCAAATCGGCAGCCTTCCGTGTTAGGAGCACAGAGCTCCAACTGCCTGAGCCACCGGGCCAGCCCAATTTTTTTTTCAATTGCAACTCTGTGATAGGAAACAAGAAAGAACTCAGCCATACCCATTTTTCACACCCAAGACTCTGATCTTAAGGTCTGATATGGAATTGGGAGGATGCCAAAGCACCTACTCCCAGAAACTCCTAATTTCCTTCAATATCCTCCTGCTTGGGATCTAGAACATCTAGCAAGAAATAGGTTTCAAAAGAATGGAGAAACTCAGAGTAAGGGGCCTTAGGGATCATCTGGTCAAACTAGGGAATGAAGACAACCTGGTCAAGGAGGGTCACATAATTTATCTGTGGCTACTTCCGAAGTTACTTCTGGGCTGATTCTTTGTCTCAAAAGTTATTTTTAGGTCAGGTACTGTATTAGGTATTTTCCATATGTTATCTAATTTTTATGCCAGTCATATAAAGTTATTAGTCCTATTTTACAGATGTGGAAACAGGATTAGAAGGTTAAGTAACCTCCCAAGGTTACTCAGCTAAAAAAAAAAAAAAAAATGGTGGAATCTGTGTTCTTATTTATTTATATTGAAATGGAAATATAGTACCAAAAAATACATATTAAAAAATAAGTCTCTCTTCTACTCCAGACTCCTAGTTTCCCTTCTCAGAGGATATCATTCTTAATTGTGAGAAATGTTCTAGGTGTTTACAAGCATATATATGTATATGCCTTTTTCCCGTATTTTTTAAAGCACAGAATTATATGCTACACTGCTATGTACCATGATTTCCACCCCCACTTAACATGTTTTGAAGGTCTTTTGTCTAATTGGCACATATGGAAATGACTCTTTTTTTTTAATGACTGCATAGGATGAATTTATTTAGCCACTCTCCCAAGGAAAGTCATTTAAGTCATGTTTTTAATATTTTGCTATTGCAAATATTGCTGCAATAAATATTCTGTTACCTAAGTCCTTACAGGCACACACAAATGTACCTGTAGGACAAACATCTAGAAATGGAATTTCTACGTCAAAGGGTAATAATGCACACTTAAGATTTTGATAGATAAGGCCAGAGAGGTTGCAAGAATTTACAGTTTTACCTAATAGTATGAAAATTCCTGTACTATGTAATTTACAGTACTATGTATTCTAAACTCCGTATCTTTACTAATCCAGTAAGGGAAAAATAGCATCTTTCTGTTTTAAATTTGCATCTTTCTAATAACTACATAGACTATATATATATTTTTTCTGGTATGAATAATTAAACATTTCCTTATTGATTTGTAAGAGCTCTTTGTATATGAAAAGAGGTCCATTACATATGAGTTGCAAATTTTTTCCCCAGTTGGTAATTTTTGTGAAAACTTTTTTCTGGTGAAGAAATTTACATTTTTAATGTAGCTAAATTGATCAAATTTTTTCCTTTATGGTTTCTGTGGTTTGTATTTTGCTTAGAAGAAATAGGACCTACAATCTCAGCCACTACACTACACTGTGCTCTTTCTGTTTATTAGTAATGTCACCTGATGCATCAAGTTGGGTTCATTTTAATATATGTGATCATCTATGACAATAATTGGTTCAGATGGACTTTAAAATTTTCTCCCTCACAACTGGAACTTCAAGAGTTGACTGTATATTGAAGACTGTGCCAATAAATAATTTCTAAAAAGGAGGAAGATCAGAAAAAAAGAAAAAGGAGAATGTAGATTATTCATCCATTCTTTCATACTTATGGCTTTTCATAAAAACCAAGTAATAAATATGTATAATAGCCTATATAGTATAAACATGAACTGTTTTTGCAAAAATACATTAAAAAAAATTGGCCTCCAGGGAGGGAAATTGGGGAGGGACAGGGGGAATTATATACTCTTTTTTGTACCTTTTCAATATTGTATTTTATGAATATTTTACTTATTTAAAAAATAAATAAGCTTTTTATTGAACTTGAATCAACTAATAGAGAAAGATTTTCCTAAGGCCATTTAACAGATAAAACAGATATAGAACCTACCCTTACAAGGCTTGCAGATAAGACATGCATGTAAATAAAGACATACAGAACAGAACATGGTAAGTGTCCTAAAAGAGCAGGGAGAGTGATGAGAGATCAGAGGAAAGAGAGGTCACATTTTAGGAACAGGAAGTGACCCGGAGATGATGAACAGAAATGATGGGAAATGGTTAATTTGTTGGGTAACGAGTATGTGGTCTGGGCCCAAGATGCCCAGAGCATCCCGCACAAGTCCACTAAGCATGCAGCACTACGTACCTTAGGCTTGCTAAAGAACAGAGAAAGGTCCCCTTCCAGCTTTTGTATTCATGAGTAGCATGGGTACTGGGGAGTGGAAGAAGGTAGGGAACCGGGGTGTACAAATCAAGCCCCCCAGGCCACTTGCTGCTCTCCCACTTGTCTCCGGTGCTCCAGTTGTGCAGCCCTTCTTTCTTTCCTTGTCTGAACAAAGTTCCTTCTCAGCTCAAGGCCTTTGCACATGCTGTTCCCTCAGCTTGGAAGACTATTTCACTTCCTCTTCACCCTACAACTCCTACTTACTCTTAGCCTAAAACGCCACTTCCTCAGAGGTGCCTTAACACCCACCATAAGCTTTACTACCCTGCCTATAGTTCTGATTGTAGCCCTTATCACAATTGTAATTTAAGTATTTACTGTGTAATTTTAAAAGGTCACATGTACTAGTGACACTGAGGCCATGTCTTGCCTTGTTCACTCTGGGGTAGTCCCAGGGCCTCATATAGTAACTGGCATATGGCACATACCTGAAAAATATTTATGAATAAAAGAAGGCATGCACGCTACTCCTGGTTAGTCTCTCACTTGGTAAAACTAAAAAAATTAAGGACGTCTAGTGAAACAATGAGAAAACCTGGGTTGGCTTCATGGGTGTGTGATCTGTACAGTCACACAGGCACCCATGATCAAGAGGGCCTCACGACTGATTTAATGATCTGCTGTTGCCATCTTCAAATTCTTAATAATTTTATCTTTGAACTTGTGTTTAGTACATGCAGACCAATGAGACAAAGGAACATGTGGGTGAGCAGAGGAGATATGCCCAATATGCATGTCTGCCATTCCTTGCCAATGAGTTCAAATATAGCGTTTGCCGTGCCCCATGAGCACAGACTTCAGATGGATCCACAATGTGTGGGAGTTCAGCAACATCGGAAGCCATAGAAGGGAGCGTGTTTGTTACGTTTACAACTGATAGCCCACTGATAGGCACTAATAGGCACTGATAGCCCAAAAAGGCCACACTTTCCATTCAAACCAGAACTTGCTTCAAACACAGAAAGATGGCAATGGCTTTCAAAGAAACATAGATGAGTAAGGAACTCTTATCATATCTTTCATGTTGCTTCCCTGTTTTAGTCAGCCATTTACACTGAAAATGATGACACAGAGGAAATAGGACAACCTACAGTTCTTGTTCCTTTCAGTCCATTCTGACTCATCAATAAACAGAAGGTAAAGAGTTTTGGCAGAATATGCATGTATCAAGAAGTGAAATAAAATAGTTGAGTTAGTTTTCTGCGGAGCTTCCACTGTTCTGCTAAGAAGGAAATACATATGCATGTACAAGCTACGGAATACAAATTGTATAATTTTGGTGATTCAAAGTATGAGTTAACTGCTCTTATATTTACATTTAAAAGTGGCATTGCACAATATAAAGATAAACAGTAAAATTCATGCTAATAATTTAACATTTAAATATTTCTTTACTTAGAACATTAATACCGTTTCCCGGAAAATAAGACCTAGCCAGACAATCAGCTCTAATGTGTCTTTTGGAGTAAAAATTAATATAAGATCAGATATTATATTATATTATACCCGGTCTTATATTATAGTAAAATAAGACCGAATCTTATATTAATTTTTGCTCCAAAAGACACATTAGAGCTGATTGTCCTGCTAGGTCTTATTTTCGGTGAAACACGGTAGCAAATAATAAACACTATGACACGTTGAGAGAGAGAGATTGTAGAAGGAAGGAAAAAACTTTATATTTTAAAACCATGTGGACAAAAAAGGGGCCACATACTAAACCTGACACGCTCAGAGGAGACTTGTATGGCGGGCCTTACAAACCAGAAGCCAAAGTAACCACACAGGTGGTCTGATGTAAAAATTCCTAACTAAAATCTGGTCATGGTGGTAGTCATGTCCTAGGCCTGCAGCTTCCTTGACAAAGGTCAGTCTCTAACTTTGAAATTGTTTACTGTCTTTGTGCATCTAAGATAACATACCTTTGAAATGTCAGAGTAATCTTCTTTTCCAGACCCTTCAAAGACACAACCGCGGGCACCAGAGCACCAGACCACTTTGTTATCTTTTTGCCCATATACTCTATGTGCTGTAAATGTTTACTAATCTTGTACCCGCCAGTGTAAGAGGTGTGTGTCTCTCCGTTCTGCTCTTTTTAATCCAATCCCACAGATTTCCCCTTTGCTTTCTCCAGCTTCCCTAATCTACCACCGACGAATTTCATGTAACCCCTTTACATCTCCTCTTTTGATTCTAATGTACAAAATCAGCTGCAAAATTGCCTTCTACAGAGCACTGTCTCAATCTGTTGAGGTTTTGCTTCTCGGCAACTGTGGTCAGTTTGGCTTAAATAAACTCTTACAAGACTTTTTCTTAGGCTAGACATTCTTTCGCCAAGAACCATTAGCAGCACCTTTTTCTTATTTTTTTGGAACAAGGGACCCTACATTTTCACTTGCACTGGGTCCCATACACTATGCAGTCAGCCATGCAGACAACTGTCAGTGCTCCTTGCCCAGTGTCCCCACGTTGAGTGGTGGGCAGACCTCACAAAGATGCTGCCCCATCTCTGCTGTGTACTGGTCTCTCGGGTTTTCTCAAAAAGCTGCCGAGACACGATAGGATTCAGGTCTCCTGGCGCAGGCAAAGGGCTCTGGCGCTATCCTGACTGCTCTTTCTGTCCTTACAGCTGGCAGTGTGAAAAAGAGATGATTCTAGGAAAAGGATGATTTCCCCAGAGCTACTGCCTCATGATGACTCATTCATTCAGTAATCATTATTAAGGCCCCTATTTCGTGCCCAGGCAGTGTGCTGGTGATAAAAGGATGAATAATGTACAAACCCTACCCTCTGGCAGCTAGAGCCTAGTGGGGAGGTGGATACACATCCCAGACAATGTAATCCCCACCCCAAGAGACTGCTGTAGGTGGGTCTATGGAAGCAAAGGTGATTTCTACCTGTGGAGGTGGGTGGGGGCAGAACATGCGAAAGGGCCTTTACTCTTTTATCTGTAGCCAAGGGGAGGCACCAAGGAGTGGCTTGGGGAAGCTTCCGAGTCCCCTTAACCCCCAGCCACCTCTAATAAATGCAGATTCTAAGCAAACCAGGTGTGCTTGTTATGCGAATACAGCTTAAAGACAAGTCTCCCACCACTCTAACCAATGGATTATAGCCCAGAATGTCTCTTGTAGAGGAATTCTAGTGTTTCCACTGTTTATTATAAGATAATCTTTTTTCCCCTTCTTCCAGAGGAATCTTTTACCTACTCAGAAGTCTCTTAGAGATTTTTTGCTAGAGCCTCCTAACATTCACAGTAAGGTTAGCTTTTACTTGTTAAAAAGGGAAGTTCTAAGGCACTCAGTTCTTTCCTGATGTGGGGAGGAATTTTCCCCTCAGCACTGCTGTGGCCTTAAAATAACAATAATGCTTGTGTAAACACCACTTCACACTTGAGGGGTGCTGAGCTCCTTGTTATCAGTTACCGGATCTCCTTTTTTAGGCAACTGAGTGTTAGGCAAAGGCTCCTTCTTAATTAATGGGTCTACCTTAGCAACCCACCCTGGTATGGCTTCTCCCCAATCCCTGTAACCCTGGGAATCCCACACATCACAGGACTTCCTCTGGACTCCCCAGGGATCAAAGCTTCCTGCCAGCCAGAGATTGTCACCAAATCCCAAGGATCAGAGGCTGAATACAAGGAGAGTTCAAAGGTAAAGTTACTCACAGGAGCCTCTGTGGTGGGCAGGATATAGGCAATCCCACGGAGGAAACCTCTCATTAAGAGTTCAACACACCTGCTCTTCAGACCCCCACACATCAAGGCCCAAGGACTCCAGGGAAAGGTGGAGGGGGGTACAGGTGTGAGTGGAGGTGGGCCAAGAATATCTTAAAGAACTACCAAGATTCTCCGTCTGAAACTTTTTGGAAAGAGGTGAGGTTCAGGTGCTTTACTAAAAGAATTTAGAGTGTGAGTCCCCCCCACCCCAAGACACACTTCCTCTCTTCCCCTCCCCTCCAGGTGCCAGTTCCGCTCCCAGAAGCATACAATGCTGCTGCTTCAGGGCCAAGGGTAAGTCTTTCGGGTTAGACCTGGCTTAGAAAAGACCTGATGAGGCAGGACATACTGAAAAGGGAACTGAAAAGGGAACGTGTGAGCAAAAGACTGCCTTGGGCACACAGGTGCACTTTCAATGGAAAAGCAGGAAAACAGTGTTTGACTCTTTCATTGAGCTTGACCTGGAACATCACTGAAGTGGTTATTGTATCTGTGTTAAGATCAAAAGAAGCAATAAATAGCAAATATCTTTCTTCTATTTAACTCCTAAACTTATTTATTTATCCCATTATAAAAGCAATATAACCACAACCCAGAATATCTGGAAAACAGAAGAAGAAACAAGTTTCTAGTCAAACTACCTCTCTAACACAAGCTCCATTAGTAAAGACATTTAGTAATTAGTAGATTCAGTTACATTAAAAAAATTATTTTAATATTTTAAAAGTCCTTTATACTTCAGGGTGATTTTACAATTGGAAGTTATTATTCTTCTGTTATTACTATGTGAGATCAACAAGACACAACACAAACGGTCACAAACCAGACATTTACAGAAATAAGAACTCAGAAAGACCTGATCTAACAGAGAGGACTTTCCATCTATACTTTCTTTTCTTTTTTTTTAAGCTTTTATTTATTTTAAGTGTGTTTTTCCAGGTCCCATCAGCTCCAAGTCAAGTAGTTGTTTCAATCTAGTTGTGGAGGGCACAGCTCACAGTGGCCCATGTGGGGATCAAACTGGCAACCTTGTTGTTAAGAGCACCGCGCTCTAACCAACTGAGCTAACCGACCGCCCCCATCTATAATTTCTTAATATTTAAGGGGAAAGTGGGTTACTAAACATAAAAGGATAAAAAAATTAATGCTAGCATATACTAACTATACTTAGAAGTTCAATCTTCTATAGAACCAATAGATGAGGCAGAAAAAGGTCAGAAAGAAAGAAAATGAAATTCCATGCAATCCTATCAACCACCAATTGTGGCTAAGAAATAAATAAGCATTGGGCACAAAGACAGAAACAGGACTGACCAGGAAGTCAGACATTGAAATAAAAGGCAAGACACTGACTGGAGTTAGTGGCTGGAGACTGGCCTGGCAGACAAAAAGATTCTCTAGATTAGGGGCCAGAAGAGGAGGAAACCCCAGAATCTGACTAGTTCTGTTTAAAAACACCTTGGAATAAGCAATAGGTGCAGTATGAGTATGTCAGAAAATTATAGGCCAACTCCTAAGAACCCTCTTTTGACCACTGCACCTCCATGTTAAAACCAATGTATGATTTGGTGGCTGAAGGAAGAGTGAAAAGATGAGACCAGAAATGGGGCAGAAAGTCAAGGATCATCCACAGAGCACAACTCAGCCAACATTTCACAACCCGTGTGCAGGAGACGATGCAACCTATTCTGGGCGACGAGGGCTAGTGCCTACCTGTCAGGAGCTCCCCACCCTGTGGGGCAGAGAGACGCGCAGAGTTGAAGCGAATGGTCTGGAGGCAGGCGAATCGGGCGAAGTGAATCCTGGCATTCCTAATTACTAGCTAGGAGCAAACTACTTCAGCTCTTGGAACCCAGTGATCTCATCGGTAAAATGGGGGTAATACTGTCTCCTTTTAAGGTTGTTATAAGAATTAGAGTTAATGTCTATGAAGATCCAGACACAAGGACTTGCATATGGTAGGTGCTAAATAAGAGACAGTTTGTCAGTCTCCTGCACTCATACCGTGATCTCTTTGAGGCCCAGAACTGTGTCCATCTTGTCACTGAGGCCTAGAATAGAGCCTGGCATTTAGCCGCTCTGGCATGTAGTAAATTTTTGATGAATGAATGAATGAATGAATGAATGATAACAACAGCTAACCCTTATACATTACCTGTTATGTGCCAGGTATGGTTCTAGGCATTTTCTCTATAGTAATTCATTTAATCCTCACAACAACACAAGAAGTACTATTATTATCTCCAATTTGCCCGGGGCCACACAGCTAGTACCAGGTAGAGCCAGGATTCAAACCCTGGCAGCCTGACTTAGAGCTGATGTTCTTTATTAACTCCTATACATTCTGCCTCTCAAAATGGTTATTATTTTCACTACTACAAAGTGGGGAGCACAAAGCACATACACTGCCTACCTTACAAGTGTATATGGGATCAAAAGAGATAATGCATGTGAGAGTACTTTGCTACCATAAGAAAAGTGATATATGATTCAAAGTACTGTTGCTATTATTACTCTGACATTGAGATCATTGGGCTTAATACCAAGTAGCTAAGAAAATGAGGGGAAAGGCACAGCTCTGAAAATGAAAAATAGAGAGCAGAGGCCAAAAAAAAGAGAGTGATCAGGAAGATGAATAAATGGAGGGGAGTTAGAAGAAAAGGAACGGGTGTAAAAGAAGGGAAACAGATGTACTGTCTGTCATCTCAGCACAGTATCAGGGCCAGAGTGGGCACCTGACAACTGAGGACACAGACCATGCGATTCCAGAGCTGAGAGCGTGGAGGGATTCTGCGGAGCCTGGAGCCAGGCGCTGGGGTCTTGCAGGCAAGCAGCCTCTCTAAGATAATGGGCAGGAAACAAATTGGGGAAGCAGATGGAGGTGGCAAATCTGGACCTCATTCAGGGAGCTCGGGCCTAAAGAAGAATAAATGCTTTCCCCGATAAAACCTAAACCTTCACTTTGATGTGTCTATTAAAAAGAAATGAGGGCCGATTCAGACAGAAAGACCGGGCTTTTGAGACACTTCATTGAAAGCGTTGGGAGGGTCAGCAAAGAAAGACAGGATTACTAATGTCTAAGAGATTTCTATCCACACCCGACAGAGAATCTCAAACATGCTGAATGAAGTTCAGGGTAGCATTATTAGCCGGAGGTTACTGAGCTTTTCAAAAACCTTTTATTTCTAAAGTATTTTTCTCTGCTAGACCCAGCGATAAATGGCATTTTTACCCCTTCTGGATTGTGTCTGGCTGTTAAACGGGGAGAGTATCACAAGTGAAAACTAGAGATGGGTGAGGAGGGGATGAGGAGGGTATCATGTGTGATTTTCATTGAAGAATAAGGGCGAAAAAAATTAACCGGTTGAGTGCCAAAAATGCCACAGGAATGTACAGGATGAGCAGCTTAGGGACAAAGACCAACACTGCCACTAAGGTCACACCTGGCAGGGGTGACAGCTCAAGGGTCCTACAACAAAAAGTCGGTGAATGGACTTACTGACACCTAATTGTGTGTGCCCCTAGGCTAGCTTATGCTGAGGCATGCTACCCAAGGCTTTGAGGGGTCACAGACCACCGTGACAGGGGCTGCATCCACCTCGCTGCTTCAGGGACAGAAACAGCAGCTGCTCTGGCGCTAGGAGCAGTGGTGGCAGCATCTTTCAGGATGTCTTTAAATAGCAACCTGAGGAAGGCAGCAGCTTTCCTACACTCCCACAGGCACGGAAATAGAACAAAGAAGGCAGGAAAAATGGCCGGAGTATGTGCAAAAGCAGCCGCAAGCTGTAGCTTGTGGGAGAAATCGGGAGCTTTGTCCTTAGAAGGTGATTACAATCCCAGTTTTCAAATTGTGTTCCATGACCACGTCTGGGGGAAAGAGCTTCATATCCCTGCCCTGAAGCTCTCTATGCAGACACCCTGCTGAGGGAGCACAGTCCTACCCCCTTTCTGCTCTTAATGTCTCCCACGTGAGATCACTGCCATTAGTTGAGTGGTGTTTACTACATTTCAGTCGTCGTGCTAGCCCTTCACACACACTATCTCATTTAATCCTCTGAGGTAGGTGTTATTAGGCCCAGTTTACAAATTAGGGAAAGGGGATTTAGAGAGGTTCAGTGATTATCAAGGACACAGCTAGATTTCAAATCTGTGTCTGTCAGGTCTAACTCTGTAAATCTTGCTTTTAAATGTGGGCAGTTACTAGGAAATCCAATATGCAAAAGGAAGCTATGGAGAGAATCTAACCTTTTTCCTGCACCACCAAAACTGTTTATTTGGATAGGCCTGGTTAGGAAGGAGGGGGATCAGCTGCCAGGCTACTGGCTCACTACAAGCCTTGGTTTTCCTTTGAGGCACTAGTTTGTGGGCATCTCATATCACCCCAGGCTCACCAGGGTCACAGAGCCTCAGGTCTACCTGGAGTTGGCCAAAGGGGAAGTGCAGGCCACTCTCCTTCGGGCATTTACTCAGCGGAATTCAATGCTCTGTGTAAGATGCCGCAGGAACAAAAGGTTATGGAATTAGACCAAAGGCTGGAGACAACCATTGTCACTGACACAGGAGAGAGGCCCGGGTAGGCTTTCTATTATGTGCTAATACATACCTGGTGTGGACTTGACTGGAAGAAGCAACTCACCCACCCACATGTATGTCTACACAGCCCAGAGCTCGCCTTTGAGCAACACCACCCTCTACTGTGGTGATTTTCCACCCTTGCTGCACATTACAATCCCCTGGAAAACTTTTAAATGCCTGGGCTCCCACTGCAGGAATCAGAATCAGAATCTTAGGGGTTGGAACTCAGGGTTAAAAAAAAGTTCTTCCCCCCTTTCTTCTGTCTCCCCCCTCCCCTCGGGACACCACGCCCATTCAAGCCGTTGTTTCTCAGTCTGGTTGTATAGGACACAGTTCCCTGGCCCATGCTGGTAGTATGAGCCTTGCGCTCCCCCTGGCTGCGGCGGTCGGTGGTCAGCGGCTCACAGCTGCTCTCACCGGCTGCCGGCCACTCACGCTGGCTGCCTGCTGGCCACTCACCGCTCATGGCAGCACACGGTGGCCCACGGCAGCACTCAGCAACCCATAGTAGCTCACGCCAACCTCCGGCTGCTCATGGCAGCCCAGCTCCAGAGAGAGCTGTTGTTCACACTCTTAGCTGTAGAGGGCGCAACTCACTGGCCCACGTGGGAATCAAACCAGAGACCGTGGCGTTAGGAGCACAGCACTCCAACCACCTGAGCCACTGGGCTGGCCCTTAATTTCTTTTTATACTCTCCAGGTGACTCTGATAAGCAGCCAGGATACAAATAGTTGAGGATGTTAGGAAAAAACACTGGATAGGAGACTTGGTAAGAGATATGCCATCGTTTCAAAAGTAGAGATCACTGTTACGAGTCTGCCTATGAAAAATCTCAATGCCAACAGTGAGTGACGTGATTTGGACATCACCTATTACGTTCTTGGAATTTGCAACTATCAACAACCAGGTTTTTATTTTCCTGAAAGGGGACAGGTTCAAAATCATTTTTGATCCACAAATTAAGATTGTATCATTTCCCAAAATATTTTTAAAAATTTATTCTCAAACATGTTTATTCTCAATTCTCTCATGTGAAGTATGATTCTGAAGACAGAAAGTTACCAGCTACCAATGTGCGTTCTGCAAGAAAATGAAAGTTGCCAGCTATCAATGTGCATTCTGCAAGAAAATGCAGCTGCCTCTGGTGCTAGGTTAGCTGGAATTGTGGCAGAACCTCTGCCCAGATGGGGGAAGTTAAGGGAAATACTTGTGTGCGTGGGAGAAGCCAAGTTTTGAAATGCAGATGGTTCTGCCTAGACATCAATATCCACTGTCACTCTGCCTCAGGACCTCTCCTAAGTGATTTGGGGACAGCATATCTACAACCCAACTGTAACAAAAACTTGATGCATTTCCCAGTAAGGGAGGCAAAATTCCTCCTCTTGAGAGAACTTGCTCAGACAACTTGGGGAACCTGAACCCTGGAAGAGTTTGGAAATCTCAGGATTTCCAGTTTAACATCTAATGAGTCTATTTATTGCTAGGGCAGGTACAAAGAAATTCAAGAGATGTGTTCATGCCTCTTAGAGAAAGGATTTCACGTACTCTCTCAATAAACATTTATTAAGCACTCTGTGTAAGGCAACATGCTAGATTTGGGGACTATGAAAGTGAATGGAAGGGGTACCTAGAGGAGCCATATTCATAGAGACAGAGTGGTGATTGTTAGGGGCTGTGGGGAGGGGCAATGGAGAGTTAGTGTTTAATGGGCACAGTGTCAGTTTTGCAGGGTGAAAAGAGTTCTGTGGAGGGATGGTGGTAATGGCTGCATAGCAATGTGGAGGTACTTACACGTATACAACTGAACATACACTTAAAAATGGTTCAGATGGGAAAGTTCATCACAACTTAAAAAAAAAAAAAGTGACTGGTGTGTTCAGGGGCTCACAGTCTATTGACACCAGAGGTGAACAAAGCACTACAACATCTACTCTAGTCCTGCAGTGACTTGAGAAGCAAGTATTCATTTTACTTGAGAAACCAGGAAAGTCTTTTCACAAAAAGTGTGACACTTACGTAGAATCCAAAAGGATGAATAAAAGCTTAGCAGATGGGCAGGTAGGGGGGAAGGAAAACATTTGAGGCACAAGAAACAGTAATGGACCCAGATGTGGAGGCAAGAACCAGTAAGCAGGTTATCGGAGCTGGCATGAGGTTCTCAGGGTATATGAGGAAAAGTACGGGAGAGACAGTCACAGAAGTCTCATGGGGCCCAGATTACACTTGTATGTCATGTTAAGGAGTCTGGTCTTTATCTTATGGACCATAGGGAACCACTGGAAAAATTTTAGCTGGGGTCTGGACCTCAGCAGATTTGCATTTCAGAAAGATCTCCCTGGCTGCTCCCTTACCATGCTGAGTAATTGAATAACTATTGATCACCGGAGAATTAAAGAGCAGAAAAAAGTCCAGTGGTTAAGGAAACAGAAGTCCTAGGAACCCAACTTTATCCCAGTATACCTGTAACAGCCCACCTCTTCCTCAAGTATAATTTCAGGCCAGTTTTAATTAGTTCCTTCAGAACAGCCAAGCTGGCAATAAGGCAGCCTGGGTTTGCACTCAGTTCTACCTTTTACTGGCTGTTTGACCTGGCCATCTAAATGTAAACTTCTGGACCTCAATTTCTTATCTGTAAATAGAGTTAATAAGTGTATTTATCTCAAAAGGTTGTTACCAATTAGATAATTAAAGTAAAGAACTTAGCGCTTTGCCTGGCATACAATAAGCCCTTAATAAATGTTACCTATATTATTATTAAATAGCAAATCTCAGAGGACATGGCTTTATTTGGAGCAGGTTTGCTAAGAACAAATAAATAATGGGGCAATGAGCAATGAGCTGGAACAGACCCCAAAGCATCAATCTTCACTGTCATTTCAAGTCACCCCAGGGCGGGGACACTTAGAACTCCCTTTTAGGGAACAGAGCAAAGAAAAGTATGTTTTGTACCTCAGAGGCCCATTTGATTATCAACAGAATCACTCTCAGAGGAAGAAATTATTCCCGATCAGGCTGTAGGGAAGGAGGAAAGTCCCACGGCTCTCATTCCCTAGCCTGGCAGCCCCGAAGGCGTTTGGTCTCCATTGGTTTTTCTCTGCTCCCTGCTTTTTTCAGTTGTTTATATTATGGGAAGGTGCTGGATGGCTTAGTCCACGGTTGGACCTTGCTTTTGGCAAGAGATAGTGGAACATGAGGAAAGGTAAAAAGGAAGCCAGGATTGTTTCCTGTCTCTGCTTTCTGAAGAGTTCACACTGGCAGGTCCTGGGAGGTCAAGGGTACCTGGGTCCAAGGCTGGCCGCAAACACTTCTCTAACTGTTCCATCATCCTCCAGAGCAGAGAGTAAATACGCTGTAAGGAGGCAGTCTGGCCTGTTTTCCTTTTGGGTGTCAGGTTCCTAGGACCTGAAGCAGCCTTCTGTTAGCCATGATCTATCCGTCCAGAAAATGCCCAAGTGACTCAGTTTCTGGGTCCTTCAGATGACAGTCACAGAACATGTGAGTGCAAGTTCTGGAGTTTTACTGCCTGGGTTCATCTGCTCTGCCACTTCTGAGTTGTTGGACAAGTTACTTCTTCTCTGTCTCAGCTCCCTCATGTAAAATGTGGATATTAATCATACCTAAATGGGAGTACCATGAAGACTAAATGAATTAATTAATGTAAAGCACTTAGATATAAGTGCTATCGTTTAGTAAATGCTCAGTGAAAGTATTTTTGTGGGGTTTTAGTCTTGAATTTTTTCAGGAATGCAACTACTTTATAAATTCAGAGAAGATAATATTTTGAATTTGTTGGAATTTTACAAAGAATAGTTTACCATCTTGGAAAATAAGGCTACTCCATGTACTTCTGAGTTGCCAGTACAAGATACATGGATCTTGGGTCTTACTAGAGAAAGGAAGCTGACAGCAGACATTCCCAAACTTGGTGCTTAACTTGTGCTCCAACACACCTTTGTGATGTTACCTAAGATACGTTGGATAAAAAGATGAACCTTGTGCCAGGTGAATAAGTGAATTAGGTAAGAGAAGAAAAAGGAGATACTATACTTCCGTTAGCACTGGGCTAATATAAGCTATCAGGAACAACTGGAAATGAATGCTAATTCTTCCTGGCATTAGTTCTGGAAAATTATAACCACAGTCTCTTTATGAACTTTATTTCCTCATTCATAAAATGAGATGATTGGAATATTTCCCAAAGTATGTTCCATGGAACATTATTTGGCATGCTTATAATAAAAAAAGGGTTCCTTGGTAAATGAGTTGAGGAAACTGTGTTTTCTTTGCTGTAGGACTTCTCAGACTCCTTAATAGGATAATATACACAGAATCTCCAAGACGGGAATACATAGTAGTATGTAGCATTTCCCAAACTTATTTGACCATGGAGACCGTATATCAAAGGAACAACTCATGAGGTTAGTAAGCCAATGGAAATTTTTGAGAAATGTAAATTAAATAGTCTCTAAGCCCTCTTCCACCTCTAAGATTCCAAAATCCTGGAATCTTAAAACATTGATAACATCCTTAAAACAATGATTATTACCTTCTTCTTGGCCATTTTAGAGCAGAATAAGGGTAAAGAGAAAGTTATCCTACAGAAAATAAAACAGTAAGTCTGATGTAGAAGAGGAAGACAAACCAAGTTCTAACATAGGTAGATCTATGTAAATGATATGCAAAAGAGGCAGAAAGGGAGCAGTTTTCAGTGTCAGAGCTTCCAAACTGTCACTTATGTTACTACTAGAAAAGGTTGAACATTTTATGTTTTAGGAGTCACAGTAAGGTACTGAGTCCTAATCTTTTCAGTTTAACTTCTCAAATTCATCACTAATGCCATAAGGATTTGGCCAAGTTACTGTTCAGGAAAGCTACGGGATTGTCTTCTACTCCTAAGCACTGACCCCCCGTCTCTCCTCTCACAAATGGCTCTGATGGAGGCTGAACATGGTTTTACACAAACCAGAAACCCCATACACCCCACCTGGCCCAGACAAGTATGGGAAGAGCACCTGATCTTAGCTGGCACATTACGTTTCTTCCCTCATAGTTTTGCAATTGAGGCCAGAGGGGGAACCTCTGAGTACTGGGTGCTATGTACAACACTGGGCCACCGGCAGTGGTCATGTTGCTGTTACAGGAAGAAAGCTGGACACCAGTGCAAGAGAATGAAGGCAAATGCAGGAGAAGCAGAGACAAGAGATGGAGCATTTCAGTTCCTGAATCTAAGAATCACTGATGACCAGCTCCATCCCAGCTTTTCCCACAACAGGGTTGTTCACTCTTCTTTGGATTCACGAAGCTGAAGAAAAGTTCTCTTTACTTAAGCTAGTTCAGACTAGGCTTCTGTTGCTTAAAACCAAAAGAGTTCTGACTAAAGCCACACATGTCCACCACACCTACTTTCTCCATCAATAAAGAAGGAAGAATGGAGGCTGTTTCCTGAAAGCTGGTGGATTGAAAACATGCACACACTACTGCTCTCTCCCAAAATCCCACTAAAATGACAGCAAAGGGATTAAAAAAAAAAATGGCATTAAGTTATCAGAACAAAAAGAACTAACAAGGCAATGGCAACAGAAGTTTAGATGCTAGAAGCAGTTGGATGAATCCTGATTTGCCCAGATTAGTATGTTTTACATCTGCTGCACTGGTGTAATTATTAATAGTGTCCTGTTTCACTCTCTCAAGTGTCCTGGTTTGGATGATAAATTGATTCATTAAACCCAAGAAGCCCAGAAGCAAGCTGAATGCACCACAGAAACTCAAAAAAAGTCCAGGAGTTGATGAACCATACCTCTTAAAATGGAGGTGAACAGAAACCCTGGTTGGAAGCATGTTTGAGGAGTAATTCTGTCCCCTGATGCCTTCAACTCTGTGTATCCAGGTGACTGCCCTTCCTCAACCATAGCAGAAGCCTCGTGTTACCCTCTGGAGGGTCCAGCTAAGGGACTCTGGATAGGTGGACATCAGGTACAGAGAGGATAAGGCTGCCATGTCAAAAACAGAAGGATTAAGCGAAAGTATACCTACTGAATAGTGAGACCACCATATTCCTCCTTCTACTCATCTTCTAGAACTCTGGCCAGCCAGTCTAGGTAGGAGACTAGACGATTCTTCTCTGACCAGCCCCACCCCCCCACAAAAGACTTCAGAACAAGTTTTCAAGTTTCCTGATGAAATGACCTGGCCAGACCATCACCCTCCTATAACGTCCACCAGCCCATGCACATAACACATTATCTAAAAATAGCGCTTTGTTCTTACATCTTGTAGTAGGCTTAGAAAGTAACCAGTCCAGATAAGAGCGAGTGGATGATGGGTTGTAGGAGACATGTATCTCAGAAGATGAAGCTATTAGGGTCGTGCTTGATGTGTTTGAAACTTTTAAGAGATTTATAAACTTTTAGCAGAGATTGGAGATGAATTAGTAACTGGCTCATAGAAGAGTAACAAATGTAATAAATCAGACATTTATTAACTTCACAGAAAGCCAAAATTAATACAAGAAAGGCTATGTAATCACGGTATATTATAGGGCTCTGGATATACTATGGATATACTTACAGTCATGATAATATAAACACTGAGGAACTTTTAAAACCTTTACATAAATAAGCTCATTTAATTCTTACAACAACCCTATTATTATCCCCATTTTACAGATGTAGAAATTGAGGCACAGAGAGGTCAACTAGACTCGTGCAGAGTCTTACTGCCAATAAATTACAAAGCTGGGATTCAATCCTAGACATTCTGACAATTAAGTTCGCGAACTCATCCTAGAAGAAGTGTTACATCCCTCACTGCTGAATATCATTACGGTCACCTTCAAAGTACTCCCTTTGGGAAGCTATGCACCAATGCCAGCACCTAGTCCACCCTTCAAAGCAATTTTGGAACTCTTTTTCTGGCATGGCCATCAGAGCCGTCATCGTATTACCCTTGATGTCCTGAATGTCTTCAAAATGTCTTCCTTGCAGTATTTCCTTTATCTTCGGGTAAAGAAAGAAATCACTGGGATCAGATCAGGTGAGTAGGGAGGGTGTTACAATACAGTTATTTGTTTAGTGGCTAAAAACTCCCTCACAGACAGTGCTGTGTGAGCTGGTGCATTGTCATGATGCAAGAGCCATGAATTGTCGACGAAAAGTTCAGGTAGTTTTCGTCTTTTTCATGCAGCCTTTTCAGCACTTCCAAATAGTAAACTTGGTTAACTGTTTGTCCAAATGGTACAAATTCATAATGAATAATCCCTCTGATATCAAAAAAGGTTAGCAACATCGTTTTGACTCTTCATTTGGACCGACGGAACTTTTTTGGTCGTGGAGAATTGGCTGACTTCCATCGTGCACTTTGATGCTTTGTTTCAGGGTCATATTGGTACACCTATGTTTCATCACCAGTGATAACATGGCCCAAAACATCATCTTGCATCTCCAAAAGGTCTTGGCAAACTTCGACTCTCCTTTGCTATTGTTCATCAGTGAGCTCCTTTGAGACCATTTATGCACACACCTTTCTCATGCCAAGATTTTCAGTTAGATTTTCCTGTTTCTCTATTGATGTTTACTTGGTCTGCTATGCTTCTCACAGTCAGCCAACGATTTTGACGCACAATTCAAAGGATTCTTGCAATGTTTTCTTCAGTTCAGCTTGCTACTGGCCATCCTGACCTCTCTTCATGAGTGACACGTTCTCGCCACTCAGAAAAACGTTTAATCCATTTGTAAACTGCCATTTTCTTCATGGCATTATCCCCATAAACTTGGACTGACATGTCCCTGATTTCACATCCACTCTTGCCAAGTTTAACAAGAAATTTAACGTTTGTTCATTGCTCTAATTCAAGCTCAGACATTCTTACAACGGCACACAAAAACATACAACAACAATAATGAACGCCACTCAGCAAGACACCGCTACACATCAACACGAACACAGCTATGAGACTCTGATATACCAACGTTATGAAACCTTACCAAGCTGTTTGTACCATGGTGCCAATGTAAGCGCACAGTGGCAAGTTGGTGAACTATTAATAATTGTCATACATCATAAAAACCCTATATTGCACACTTTAAAAGGGTGAATTTTATGAATATGAATTATATCCCAATTTAAGAAACTATGTGAGAAAAAAATACAAGGTGGGGGAGTGGATACTATTGTACTATTGATGAACAGAGGCTACTCATTTTACTTCCCTTTGGATCGGCAGCAGTGGCCTTCATCTTCCTGGACCCGGCCTTGCGTATTTTCTCTATTCAACAACTTCCCTCAGGTTGGGTCTGTCTCCAGCCTGGCACAGCATTCCTCTCCTGACACCCTTCCAGGCATGTTCTCTCAGACTCTGGCTCAGATCTTGAGACAAATGTGCCCCTGAAAAAGGTCCCTGATTATTGCCAGGGTAATCTAGCTATAAATCCTCTTAAATTCAGGGATTTAAGAGCATGACTTCTGAGTTGCTATCCCATATACAAATCTTATATTTGACAGGCGGTAGAGATCCTTGGAAAAACAGGCATTCATTAATGACTAAACATTCAGTTTTTAATGTGTGGGAATGAACATCTGAAAAGTTGTACTTCTGGTCTGACTGGGTCTTAAGAAGTGAAATACAGCAAATTATGTTGGGCTTGAGACAAAACAGAATAAGACAAGCTTCTAAATATACATAACAGGTGTAAAAGTCATCACAATTTTAACACCTTGACACAAAGAAGTGATGAGAACTTTGTTATTTACAGAAAAGTGTATGGCTAAAAAGGAACTGGCTGGAACTTGGTACAAGTCCCTACTCAGTTAACTAGAATGTCCTTTAAATCTTCTCAGCAGGAGACATTAAATTGGTGACAGTTTATTGTATATTTTCACACGTTATTGGTGTAATTTTTTGCCTTAAGAATAATCTTGATTTGCTCTTTCTTTAAAAAATAAGTAGTCTTGGTTAGAGGACAGTTGAGCCAGGTAGAGCACAGGCTTTAGAGATACACAGCCTGGGCGTAAGTCAGCTCTGCCACTTGCCAGCAATATGATTTTGAGCCGTTTACTTAACCTCAAGGGGCTTCCTTTAGTCATCTGAAAAATGGGGATAATGACACCCAACCCTCCAGGTTCCCGAGGGAATCCACTGACATAATACAATAAGGCATCGAGCTCAGTGCCTGCTTTATGAAAGCTCAGAGCGTTGTACTATATCCACGGCTTCCTAGTGGTAGGTAAGAAAGGGAGAAAATAGTGTTGGAGATCAAATCAAGTTCAAACATCTGTTAAGTCCTTTTGGTTCGATAACTACAAAGTATATAGGTTCTTATATGTTTTCCCAGTTGTGCTGGCATCTATCATGAGGAAGAATGTGGTGGCATATGCAACATGATCCTTGTACAGAGTCAGAAGTCTGTCTTCCAAAAGCTGAGCATAACTGATGAGCCTGGCATGATAAAGCGTCAGGCTCTCAAAGTTCCAGCCATGAAATAAATTGCCTATTCATTTAGGGTGAACATAAAATTATCTTTGCTGGGTTTAAAAAAAACCGTTAAAGAATCCCCAGCAAATCCATGGATGAGACAGTGGTGGTGGTCGTAGTAATAACAGGAACAATAGTGACTAGTAGTTATCACCATTGTTGTCGTCTACATTTACAACCCTTTAGAGTTCGCAGTTTTATGAGTTATCCCATCTAACTCTTGCCACATCTCTGTCAGGCAGGTAGGAATGATAAGAAAACGAGGTTCAGAGAGGTGAAGAGACTTGGACCAAGACCAGAACTTGCACCAAGTCCAACAATCCCAAAAATGATTCTAAGCTCCCTCATTACTTTCAAGTGTCAGAATCCAGTTCTTTCAAGGTAAGCATGTCAGAAACACTGCTTCTGTTGCCTTCCTGAGGCTATGGAATGTGGTACAGATGCTTTAAAAAAAAAAAAAAAGAAAGAGACAGAGACAGAGATGCTCCACACAAAATAGGCTCTTCTCAAGATGCAGCAATAATGAACAGATGGAGAAGCATAAGCACAAAGGAGAGAGGCTTTGTGGAATCTTAGGGGCCTGTTACGGGTTCAGTTGTCTCCCCTACTCCCCCCAAAAAGATATGTTCAGGTTCTAACCCCCAGTACCTCAAAATGTTACCTTACTGGGGAACAGGATTGTTGTGATGTAACTAGTTAAGATAAGGTCACACTGGAGTAGGGTGGGCTCCTATCCAACATGACTGGTGTCCTTATAAGAAGAAAGCCCCATAAAGATATTGAAACACAAAGAGAATGCATGTCACAACAAAGGCAGAGACTGGTGTTACGCAGCTACAAGCCAGTGTACGCCAAAGATCGCCGGCAAACCACTGGAGCTTTTACTATGGGAAGAATTTCCCTACAGGTTTCAGAGGGAACATGGTTCTGTCAACACCCTGATTTTGGACTTCTAGCCTCTGGAACTATGAGACAGTATATTTTTGTTGTTTTGAGCCACACAGCTTGTAACACTTTGTTATGTCAGCCCTTGGAAACTGATACAGTGCCTAAGAGGATTTTTTCCTTCTAAGACAGAAATGAAGCAACAGCAACTAGGATGTCTAAGAGTAAGTAAAGAAGGAAGTGTTTGGGGGGCAGAGACAATTTATAAACTTACAATATATTTTAAAGTCTCTGTGTGCTGCTGACACTGTAAACAATGTCCAACAAATGCTGAATTCTTATTAAATGCCTTCTATGAAGAATAGCAAAACTAACACCCAAGCCCTGGCCAATAGCAGAAGAGGATCGTTTGGGCCGGCCCGGTGGCTCAGGCGGTTAGAGCTCCATGCTCCTAATGCCGACTGGGTCTGACTGTCTGATTGTACTTCTGGTCTGACTGGGTCTTAAGAAGTGAAATACAGCAAATTATGTTGGGCTTGAGACAAAACAGAATAAGACAAGCTTCTAAATATACATAACAGGTGTAAAAGTCATCACAATTTTAACACCTTGACACAAAGAAGTGATGAGAACTTTGTTATTTACAGAAAAGTGTATGGCTAAAAAGGAACTTTTTAATCAAAGGCTGCCGATTTGATTCCCACATGGGCTAGGGGGCTCTCAACCACAAGGTTGCCAGTTTGACGACTTGATTCCTACAGGGGATGGTGGGCTGCACTCCCTGCAACTAAGATTGAACACGGCACCTTGAGCTGAGCTGCCGCTGACCTCCCGGATGGCTCAGGTGGTTGGAGCGCGTCCTCTCAACCACAAGGTTGCCGGTTCGACTCCCGCAAGGGATGGTGGGCTTCGCCCCCTGCAACTAGCAACAGCAACTGGACCTGGAGCTGAGCTGCGCCCTCCACAGCTAGGACTGAAAAGACAACAACTTGAAGCTGAATGGCACCCTCCACAACTAAGACTGAAAGGACAACTTGACTTGGAAAAAGTCCTGGAAGTACACCCTGTTCCCCAATAAAGTCCTGTTCCCCTTCCCCAATAAAATCAAAAAAAAAAAAAAGAAGAGGATCGATCAACAAGTTGCCTTGGTCAATTGGCCATACGCTCCCAGGAAGGGAAAATGCTCTTTTATTTCAGTCCTGGAAGGGCTGTCCCAAGCACTTTTTTTTTTTTTTTTTTTTAAGGAGGGTGCAGCTCACAGTAGCCCATGCAGGGATAGAACCAGCAACCTTGGTGTTATCAGCACCACGCTCTAACCAACTGAGCTAACTGGCCACCCCCTCAAGCAGTTTTTTCAAAGTTTACAGAGGAATAATTATTACCTGGAGCCCTTTCATTTTTATATAAATGTTCTTTTCACTTGCTTCTCACATGGAGACTTCGATCTGTTAAAAAGGAGCAGTGTCTGGGAAGGAAACTGGGCCTGTTTACTGTACCCATGGCACAAAAAAACTCATCAAATGTTGTCAAAATAACTTTCAGGATAAGACAAAACCAATAAAAGGAAGTTTCCATTCAGTCTGTCCATTTACTTATAAGTTGCCATGGGTGCTGTGTCGGAGATTAAGTATCATACCCTCCTCAGGTCCTAGTTCCCAGTCTAGACAGACAGGCCCAAGGTGAACCTAGGACACACGCACTGCATCTTCTGGATGGACCATGTGTAACTGCTATAATTAAAAAAGCATAACGTCCTAGCAAACCATTTCATTTTTTTAAGCCAGGGTTTGCCTTTTCTCTCACAAAGCAGTAGGAGAGTAACCGCCAACTGCACAAATGTTAGTGAAACCATTATTCAAAATGTCATTAGGAAGAGTCTTCTGTCATCAGAGTCCAACACTGGACTCAAAAGAAGAGGCTAAAAAATCACTCCTGGATGGAGGGCTTGGTTTGGCTCAGAACCTGACTCAGCCATCAGTTAATAATGAATGCCAAACTCTTCCCACTAAGGATGCTTTCAGGTTTTGCATGTTTTTGAAGATATGACCTGGTATCAAGACTTGTTTATCATCTTGAAAGAATCAATTCTAAAGCCTACAACTTATCTCCCACTAGACAGAGTAGAGACTAGAGTATTCTTTTGTCATCTAAAATTAAGTATTAGAAGGAAGAAAAGCTAAGCTCTGGGAATTACCTTCTGATATTAAAAAGCTAGGGGAAAAGTTTCAATATAAAACGCTGCCATAGGTAGTCACGATAAGCCCATGTGCAAAGTTCTCCAGTACTTCACAATTCTGAGAAGTCAACTTTCTGTAAACTACGTAGAGGACTGCAGTAGTAGTCATCTAGATATATCTATTAGGTTCTTGCAAAAGTAACTGAGGTTTAAATGGTTGAAAATTGCAAAAACCACAATTACTTTTGCACCAACCTAACAGAAATAGTTAATCCCAAATCACTCATTCTTTTTTTAAAGATCATCAATTTTTATTTCCTATTATATATACCGTAGTCCCCCATTATCAGGAGTTTCGCTTTCTGTGGTTTCATTTACCCGCAATCAACCACGGCCTAAATATATTAAATGGGAAATTCCAGAAATAAATAATTCATAAGTTTTAAATTGTGCACCGTTCTGAGTAGCATGATGAACTCTCCTGCTGTCCCACTCCATCCCATCCTGGATGTGAATCATCCCTTTGTCCAGCGTGTCCATGATTAGATGCTACCCGCACACTTAGTAGCCACCTTGGTTATCAGACAGACCGTCCTGATATCACAGTGCTTGTGTTCAGATAACCCTTATTTTCCTTAATAATAGTCCCATAGCACAAGAGTAGTGGTGCTGGCAATTCGGATGTGCCAAAGAGAAGCTGTAAAATGCTTCCTATAAGTGAAAAGGTAAGTACAGTGCAATGAACTATATTGAGAGAGAGACCACATTTACAAAACTTTTATTACAGTATATTGTTATAATTGTTCTATTTTATTATTAGTTATTGTTGTTAATCTCTTACTGTTTTGAATTTATAAATTAAACTTTATCACAGGTACATATGTATAGGAAAAAACAGTACATATAGGGTTCGGTACTATCCTCGCTTTCAGCCTCCACTGGGGGTCTTGGAGCGTGTCCCCCAAGGATAAGGAAGGACTACTATACAGCCAATTCTCGTTATGCACAGTAGTTATGTTCTATAAAGTCACCAAGAACACTAAATTAGTGGATACTGAACCATTGCTCCTCGGGGAAATATGGGTTTAGGTTTCTGAGAGCCTCCGGTCACTCCAAATCACCCACTTTTTCTCTCTGTTCTTCACATTAGATAATTTCTATTGTTCTAGCTTCAAATTCTTTTATTCTTTCCTTGGTCATCTCTATTCTACTTTTAATTCCATTCAGTGATTTTTTTTTTTAAATCCCATTGAAGTTTTCAGTTCTAGAACTTCCATTTAGCTCTTTTTTACTGTTTTTATTTCTTTGCTGAGATTTCCTATCTTTTTATTAATTGCAGGTATATTTTTTTTAATTCATTGAGGATAATTGTAATAGCTGTTCTAAAATCCTTGCCTGATAATTCCAACATCAGGATTATTTTAGAATTGGTCTCAGTTGATTTCTTTTCTGTTGAGAATGTATGTTCCATTTTCCTCGTTTTTCATACATTAAATTATTTTTGGATTGTATCCTGGACATTATGAATGTTAAATTATGGAGACTCTGGATTATGTTCTCTTCCAATTGGTCCTTCTTTCCTTCTTTCCTTCCTTCCTTCATTCTTTCCTTCCTTCCTTCCTTCCTTCCTCCCTTCCTCCCTCCCTCCCTCCCTCCTCCCTCCCTCTCTCTCTCTCTCTTTTTTCAAAGCAGGCAATTATCTTGCTTGGTTCAAGGTTCTGTCAGAGAAGTAGGCAGACAGAATCTGGGATTCCTTTCTCTTTCTGGGTCTTTCTGGGATTTGCCCTCTCTCTGTTCGCAGCTGTAGCTTCCCCAGATTCAATCTTCTAGTCCCATAGTACAGAAAGACTATGACTTCTCCACCCCTCATGTACTGCATTCTTAGCCAAATAGACTTGTCCCTAAGCTAACAGCCAGGAATATGGGAACTCTCTTTGTATTGCGCCTCTCCTCTAAGCATGGACTCCCCATAAGAACCTGCCAGCTTCTGACCACACTTCAGTACCTCCGGGTGGCTACTTACTATGTTACATCCAGAGTTTTTAGTGGTTATCTGAAGGAGGGCCAGTCTGGTAGGCTACTACCAGGTAGTAAGCTACTGCCCTAATCATTCATTATTGTCTTTAGAATAAATTTATGAATACGGATGCTCTAAACATTTATAACACTGAAAATAAACAATCACCTTGCAAAGACCTAATTCGGGAAGAGCTGGATAGTTAGGCACAATTTTCTCATTCTGTCGTTCAGCTCATCTTCTCTATGTAGAGGAGGGCTGTTTTTTTTTTTTTTTATATCTATATATAAATTTTATTGGGGAATATTGGGGGATAGTGTATTTCTCCAGGGTCCATCAGCTCCAAGTTGTTGTCCTTCAATCTAGTTGTGGAGGGAGCAGCTCAGCCCAAGTCTAGTCGCCGTTTTCAATCTTTAGTTGCAGGGGGCGCAGCCCACCATCCCATGCAGAACTGAACCAGCAACCTTGTTGTTGAGAGCTTGCGCTCTAACCGACTGAGCCCTCCAGTTGCCCCTCCTGAAGCTCAGCAGTAGATCATTGTCTTCAATCTAGTTGTGGAGGGCATAGCTCACTGGCCCATGTGGGAATCAAACTGGCAACCCTCTTATTCAGAGCTTGCGCTCTAACCAACTGAGCCATCTGGCTGCCCAAGGAGGGCTGTTCTTAACTTTGAGGCCAAGAGAAGATATAGGTCTAAACACAGCTCCTCTCCTGGGTATCCTAGTAAATTTACCTTTCAGCAAGGTAAGTTAGAATGGGCTTAAAGTGGGGTCTTTCTGGCTTCTCCTAAGCTTCAGGTTATATTGGGGATGAGTCAAGACACAGGGGTGGTCATAAGGCCAAAACAAGGCTAAGCAGAGAAAGTAAGTCTTTCAATAAGAAAGTGAATGCAGTATTTTCCTCCAATATGGATATTGTGTTGATTGCACAAAATTCTGGCTACTTTTAAATGGGAAGGAAATAAAAGCTACCTCATGAGTTGGGGGTGGTGATGTCTTCCCTCTCTGATCCCAATCTATCACCTGATCTTCTGAACCGCTGCTTCTTACTGGACTCTCTGCCTCCTTTTTAAGCTGCCAGAACCACAGAGGTCCTTGGCCGACACATCTATGAGTAACAGAGAATTCACTGAAACCTGGGATTATCTTTTGGCACTCTACAGCTTGAGAGATAGTGATTAGAAGGAAAAAAAAACACCACCAAACTTCATTAACAAAGTGGCATTTTCATTTCAGCTGTTCCTGGGGGCAAAACAGAGCAGAAATCCGAGATTGAAAGCTTTGTGGTTATCTCCGCTTTTCATTAAAGTGCCCCTGTTTTTATAATCACACCTACGATTACAAGATTTAACACACCTGGTCTCAAGGATGCCACAGGAAGAGGCATCACACATTCATCCCATCCCATTTCCTTTTCTTTATTCACTGAGTAAGCACAATTGATAAATTTCAGTGAGCGCAGACTACAGTTGGTTTGGAGAATAGTAGAGGTTTTTCATTCACATGGCTTTTTTGAAAGTGATGAAAATCTTCCATGGCTACAAATTATTTTAGTACTGGTGAGACAAGCAGTGTTGCTTTCATTGGCTACATGTGGATGTGAGAAATCTGGATAGAATTTCTATTTCTTCTCTCACTTTACTAACTAGACATTTTGTTCTGCTTTCCTCTCTCTCTCTCTCTCTCTCTCTCCCTCTCTCTCGCCCCTCCCTCCTCTCTCTCACTCAGAGTGCTGCACTTACAGTTTTATAAATTTCGTTATAGTGTTGTAACTCATGCTTTTAAATAGATTTTTATTATTTTGAAATAATTTTAGATTTACAGATAAGTTGCAAAGACAACATAGAGAATTCCTGCATACTCCTCACCCAGTTTCCCATACTGTATATTTGTTAAGAATTTTGTAGTTCTTAACAATGGATGAAAAACACCCTATCTTCTCTCTCTCTTACATAGCATATTCTCAACAAGAACAGTGTGTACACCATAGCAATTTATTTAATTACCTGAATTACTGAGTTATGATCTCTGTACATCCCCCATTCCCATCAAGGTCCTAGGTAATAACTAAGGGATAACTAATGAGTCCACGCTTGTACAAATATGGTGTAATAAACTTGATATGGCAAAGTCTAGCATGAATAAAGCCTGTGTGTCTGACAAAACAATTACTCTTCTAATGGCTTCACTGTCACTTAGTTAAATACTGATAGGCCCGCCGCAGAGGAGCACTGATGCCAGGCAGTAAATTATTAATGCAAACTCTCTATAAAGTCAACTGGGAACGTGTGTCCATTAAGATCAAGAAGAAAATTAATTTAGAGGTCACTCATTGTTAGCTCACATGTGGATATAAATACTTTCTTCCTGTATTGGCCATCCAATATCCAGTCAAACCCACTTAGAGGAGGAAGAAAGTTTAACTTATGCAGCAATGAAAATCTTACAGATTGAACTTATAGCTAGAAAGGAAACATTTTAAATGAGGCCCTTTAATAATTCAGTATGAACTACTATGAATCAGGGAAGACAAGTCACTAAAGCTCAGGCTACAGAGGCAGGCTTAGGGTGTTCTAGCGAGCTCACCTTGGAACCTGTCGCTCTGAGCAGAATACTAGGACTCAGAATTTCAATCTATAAATTTATACTCCAGTTTTTCTGCAGCAGTTAGTGTGTGGTTTGCCTACGATGTTACAGGGGAAACAGAGACTCTTAGTAAGATGCAAACATTATCATTTTCCTGCTACACAATTCCTACTTATCAATCCATCATCATGAGTCCACCAGGGAAAAGGTTTGAGGCCTGCCCTGGTGAAAGGGAGACTGATAAACAGACAAAAACCAAACAGGCACGGAAGCTGCAAGTGGTAAGAGATTGACTTACCTCTGTAGCTTTCTGGCTGAGCCCCCGAAGCAGCAGCACAATCACGTGGATGGCAGCTCTGCGCACTTGAACTTCATGGTCTGTTTTAGCCACAGCAATCAGGCAAGCTGTTATCTAGGAGAGTGAGGAAGAAGTCAATAAAAATCAGGATTGCACAATTACATAAAGCCTTTCAACTACGTTCTCCTTTCTATACGTTCATCAAGAACAATCTGGCTTAGAGAGGGGTGAATAGTTTCCTCATTCATAATAAAGAGGGAGAGATCTAGTGGTAGAGATCTTGATTTAGTCTGGCTTTTCTGGAAAAGGACAAAATCTGGTTTGGAATTCAGGAGGAAGATTAGGGAGTGGGAGGAGATACATGTATATAGTCTGTTAACTATGCGCTGTTAACTACAGAAATGTGTTCTGAGAAACGCATCGTTAGGCAATTTTGTCATCGTGCGAACATCACAAACCTAGATGGTACAGCCTCTTACACACCTGGGCTATGTGGTGTATCACCATCTTCTATTTGGTCCATTGTTGACTAAAATGTGGTTATGCAGCACATGACTATATAATAAAGGTAAGGTCAAATGCGAAAATTTCCTCAAAAGAGGAAAGACCTGTTACTTGTCTCCCTTTGGGGACATCAAATCAAAGGAAGAAAAGATGGTCCAAACACTGTGGCATGTAGGGACTGGAGGCTGTGGAGATTTAGCTAAGCAGGCTTCCGAATTCAAGGCCCAGCATGAATGTGAATGTGCTACCAATGCAAGTTTCTGCTCAGGGACAGAGAAATACTAAATATTCAAACTGATCTTCTTCAGCATGTCCAGACTTCCCAGTCCTACAAATCCAGCTTATACCCCCATGTGAGTCACCAGGGGCCATTTTCAGAGACTCCCTGCTTGGGCTTCTTCATTTTAGAATAGGTCTTTCAGTGCTCATTTACTTTAAAAGATGGCTCTATACCATAAAAGACTGGAAATTACTTGCCAAACTTGGTGCCAGGTACTAGCTAATTATTGTATGTCATAAAATGAGAGTTTCTATACCCTGTACCAGCTACCCTGCTGACCCCACCCTGCTCCTGGTAGGCACAAAAATATTCTAAAACCTCAATGAAGAGATACCAATAAAAACAGCAGCAACAAACCTTTCTGAGGTATTTGTGCAACATTTAAAAAGAAAAAACAAAAATTTTGAAAGTGTGACTAAGAGCAGCAAAAATCGGAAGGTACATAAGTCTAAATTATTCAATTGGTCTCTTACATATTTCGTTATTCGTTATTTGATTTATTGTATGAGTGTTTTTCTTGGTCAACCGTGGAGGGATTTCTAACCATAATAATAAAATAGCCAGACTGTGTGTTTGGAAACACGTGCAGATACATGTTATGTTTAAAAAAAGGTTTCTAAAAAGGTTTAAAAAATATAGGCACAAATGAGGACATAGGTTTGTGTAGAAATTTTAACTATGCAGGTTGTATTTTTCACAGCTTTCAAACAGTTGGGCATAGTTCAAAGTGTCTAATTAATCAGTGATGGCAGAGAGATGAGAAGAAATAGCTTGTTCTTAAATGTAATTGCATCTGTGATGCACTGGCACTTAATCAAGCTGCACATCGATTAAATAAACTTGCAGCTTGCAAGTAAAGGGAAAGCTCAGAAAAGCTCAACTCTTTGGGGGCTGTTTTTCAATAAGACCCAGCAAACTGCTGCTGCTTTTGACCTGGACACCCTGACTCAAGGCCATCAATGGCTTCCATGCATCTGGCATTAACAGGGGAAGTATTTCAGTCCTAGGAGGAATTCCTTGGGCGCCCTCCAAACAGGCAACAGTATAATAGCTACCTCCGCTTCCAGGCTTAGTATTTACAAGGTAAGAGCTGAAATCAGAGAAACAAGTTAGAGCTAGGTCTGAGTCCTCCTTGACACATGAAAGTTTAGCTTATTCAGTCTGATAACTAAAGTGTGAAAGCCAGCACAGGGCCATGTAACGTGCAGATGCTCCCAAGCCTTTTTCTGCCGGCTTCCCTCTAGGTTTAGTTTGGGGCTCATGTTTCCATGTTTGGTGGACCAAGGCTTCCTGGCCTAGAACCCTGCTGGAATCCAGCTTTGCCACCTCTGTTCTCCTACATTATGCTGAATGGACCATGCTTCCGCCTCAGCTCTCAGGATAAGACCTGCTCTATCTTTCGGACACTTATTCCATAATTAGAATAGGCAGAGGCATCCTGGCTGGAAAAGGGCTTCCCCTGCAAGACTCGTTCTTGAATCCCTGTGCCCCCTTGAAGGTATGACTAGAGAAGAGGCGGTTATTACAAGTCTGGCTGAGATCAGCTGGAATGGTTTCCTGCTTGCTACAGGCTGTTAGTGATTTCTGCACCAGACTAGTCCATCTGCAATCGCCCATCCAGGACAATCGGGAAGAGTCCTATGAACAGAAAAGTGTTCATGAACTTTCCTCAGTACTTCTGCCACAAAAAACAAGTCCTGTGAAATGTATAATGGTTGGTTATGCAAAGTATTTTAAAGGCATCAGAATTTTAATATGCTCTTACAGATATCAAGAGGTAAAAACAGCCTTCTTTTCAGGTCAAGCTTCCATAACCAACATCTAATGTAACTCTTCTGCGGGCCGGTGGGGTAGACCCTTCATCAAAAACTCGAAGCAGGGAGGACGCATGGCCACTCTCACCTGTCCACTTAGAACAAGTCACTCCCATGGCTAGTGTCTCTGGCCTCCAGCCCCAAGGACGTACTCAACATCGCCTTCCACCCCTAAAAGCCTCGGTAAATAGACAGACAGATGATGTAAGGTCTTTACTAATCTATGAATTGGTGTGATATTTCTACTCTGTTTTTAAGTCCCCCCCCAGAGGGCAGAAACCCACTCTATGTGATCTTCATGTCGCCTGCCCTGAGCGTCAATGTAGTTATTTTAATAAAAGCCTATGTAAGGCTTTTTCTTCATTGGCTACATTATGCAAATTGTATCCACTTCTGAAAGCCAGACACAGAGAAAGATCATGATTGCTTTGGAAACACTACAGGACACTTCAAGCAATTTAACACTTGATAGGAGCCAACAGAAGTAAGGAAAAACATCACTCCTCAAACAGCTGGCACACAGCAAGTATACCCAGAACTATGTAAATAGAGATAACACAAATGGCAAGACTACCAAGCCAAACAAAACAAAACAAAACAAAAAACCCTTGGAAAATTCCAGAAGAGAGGTACTAGAGTTAAGGTATGTATCACGAATGTATGATTTCAGTTTTCCAACATATGCTAACTTGTCTGAAACTAGACCATCTGGCCTTCTAGTTTATAAACTAAGAAACCTTAGCAGCGAAGGCAGTGTGGTCTTTAATTCGTACGTGCTCGGCTTGCTCATTTCCCCTGCAATGAAAGAGAACCGTGGTGGCTACTTCAGCTTCCTCAAGGACATCTACCTGAGTCCTCATCTCGGGGATCTATCTCTGCACCCTCAAACTGCACACGCCTGTCACTTAGAAAACTTCACTGATTGTGGGAAACTCGTAATCCATTCAGATCTGTCAATGGGATCAGAGGTGACAGCTTTGCATCAGACTTCCAAGTTCAGGTTTGTGGGCACCACATCCGAAGTGGACTGCTCCTTCACTTGTCATCTGGGGCATATCTTATTTGCTGCACTGAGGGTGGGCCTCTCATTGTGGTCACTTAAATCATATTTAGTTCTCAGAGAGAGTGATAAAGATGAAAGAGCCTATCAAGATTTGGTTTCAAGCAACACAGCTCTTGAGAAGAAGAAGAAATTGGGGAAAATAATAATGCTCTCCAAACGGGTTAAATCTTGACATCAACAGGGAGGAAAAACCTGAATTCCCAGTACAGAGAACGTAGAAGAGTTGATCCTATCTTTTATGTTCCTTCCCTACCAGCAAGCACTGTCACAGCACAGGTCTGGACCACCCAACAGGTAGGACCACATTCTTCAGATGCCTACGGGCTGTAGTTGTGGTCCCCAGATCAGATCGTGGGAGAAGACCCCCATAGAGGCTAGTTTGTTCCATTTTATATCAAAACAGATTAGACTTCTCCTCTTTCTCTGCCTGGCTAACACTTGATCAATGGAACTTCCTTGCTGCCCTGACAAGTCTAACTGAAGGTCCCAGCTCCATGTTCCCTCAGCACCTTTTGTTCTGTGTTCTGTGACATCACTCGAGTCCACTGTCTATTTATTCCTTGGTATTTCACACTCCACTGAGATTTCCCTGGAGGAAGCGATTGAGTCTTTTATCTGTGTCCTCTAACATACCTGGCACATGACAAATGCTCAGGAAGGAGAATTCCTCCAGTTTGCAGCCAAAGACAAGTTTGCCCAAAGTTAAAGTTCCTTCTCCGCCAGCACACACTGGGACTAAGCATTTTTGAGACTACAAAAGACTTCCAGAGCTTTCATGGGACACTGAAAGAACTGTCATAGAGGAGGATACAATAATCTTTTAAAATAAATTAGATCATTTCATTCTTCTGCTTCGGCTTCCCATCTCACTCACAGTAGAAGCCAACGTCCTTCCAAGGCCCCACCTGGACTGCCACCAGCTCTGATTCCTTCCCTTCCCTTCTTCACTCAAGCCTTGCTCTTTCCTTAGCAAGTCAAGCATGCACCTGCCTCAGGGCCTCTACTTACTGCTCCCTCTGTCTGGAATGCTCTCTCCACAAGCATCTGGCTGGGTCGATCCTTACTCCCTTCAGATCTTGGCTCAAATGTCACTCATCCGTGAAGCTTTTCCTGGTCATCCAAGTTCACACACAATAACAAGCTCCCTTCTTACCCCTTACCTTACTAGATTTATCTCCAGAGCACTTACTCTATCTGACTACAGTATATACCTGTTTACATGCTTGCTTGTTTGTTACCTAACCCTCCTCTCTAGGACGCCAGCTCCATGAGAACAGGAACTTTGTTGTGTTTGGAGCTCGATCCCCACCACCCAGCACATGGTGTGGTTGTAGACCCATAACTGGGACACAATAAGTGCTCACTAAATATTTGTTGAATAAATAAACAAATGGATGAAGAACTACTTAAGAGCCTTGCCAAATAGCTCACTTTTTTCTATGTGAACAGACAAGAGCAGTCTGACTATGACTGGATAGATGAAATACTATGACTTTCAGGTGTCCAATCAGGTTCAAACTTGTAGTCCACCCAAGGCAGCTGGTCTAGCACTGATGACATGGCAAGTGTGGGATGCTATATAAGAAGGAACATCTAAAAAGAAGAGACAGAAATTATGTGGGATGGAAACATCTGGGTTTTCAAATCACAGGGAATAGATTGCCTTCTGACGTTTCACCGCCAAAGGAAGTGCTATTAAGACGGGAGCGACATGACCCTTCCTGTCAGTAGCTTTTCTCATACAGCAAGTCTTTTCCTTGTCCAGGCCACAAAAGTCATCTTATAAACGGACTGAAAACATTTACTGAGAGACAATATAGAGGCGTGGTTAAGAGCACGGATTCCAGGAAGTGACTGCCTGCATTCAAATCCCAGTCTCGCCCCTTCCTATCGGCATGACTCTGGCAACTTATCTAATTTCTCTGTGCCTCAATTTCTCCTGTGAGGATTGGAGCAGTTGACATATGTAAGGCATTGAGCAGAGTACTAAGTGCTTGTTATTATTACTACTTTAAAAACATGTAGGAACAAGTCTTCCCAAATAAGCCTTACTCTCCTGTCCCTTTAATATTAATGACCAAACACTTACTGAGCACCCACTATATGCCAAGCATGGTGATAGGCGCTGGGGGGTGCAAAAGTGAATAAAGATTGGTTCTGCCCTTGTCGTGCTCACAATTCATTAATGATCCGACACTCTACTGGGATTGATGTCACAGAGTCCAGGTCTCTAGAAGTGGGGCAGGGACAGTGGACAAGGAGTTCCCCAGAGCAGCAACTCCTCACATTGATTTTAAAGTTGAAATAAAAGGAAGGGCTCTCTCTTTGGGTTAGCACCCATGGGGAGCAATCAGCCTACTACCTAGTATTCATACTACATTTCTGAAGGCTTCGTAAGCGACACTCCATTCCTTCTGTGAACCAGGAAGTCATAAAGCTAACAAGGCCCTTCATGACGTGTGCCCTGCCGCCTTTTTTCCTCGGCTCTGACAACAACGAACTTCCTGCTCCTACCCTTTCCCTCCAGCCTTTTGGATCTTCCTATAGTTCTTCCAACCTGCCAGGCTCTCCCACACGGCTGTGCTTTTACATATGCTGCTCCCTCTACTGAAATCCTCACCTCTGCCTTCTTGGGCTACCCGACGTCTACTTGTTCCTCAGATTTAGCTCCATGATATCTTTGTCAGCACCCAAACCTGACTGAGGGGCTCCTAAAATGTGCTCCCACAGCACCTAGCACCATGGACTAGAATTGCAATCATTGATATCTGAGTCTCCTACCAAGTTGCCCATGCCTAGAAGGCAAGGTGGTATCTTACAGGATTTTGAATTCCTGGCCGCTAACAAAGGGCCTGGCACATTGGAGGTGTTTGGCGAATGTACGACTGAGAACATCTGAAGGACATTGGTTACCCCTGTTCTTCCCATTCCCTTGCTACTCATCCTCATCACTGTTTTCCTCAGTCCACTTTAAATAACCAAAATGCTCCTTAAAGAAAAATTTTAATATAGAAAACTAAAATTTCTTTACTCACATGTCACCTTCTCAGTAAGGCTCACTTGAATACCCTAGTTACTGCAATCTCTCCTTTACCTAACAGTATAATTCCGATCAGCCTTCTCTACTTTTTCTTCTTTTCCACAGATACATTATCTCTAGATCTTTTTAACAATCCTGCACTGTAGGTATTTTAATCCCATTTTCTAAGTTCTCTGCTCAGGTGAACACAGGTAAGTAGGTGGTGGAGCTGGGCCTCTCTGGTTCTCTTTCAACAGGTGAGATGGGCCTCCAGAAAGATGACACTCTTGAATGTTACGAAACCTGCTTTAGCTTAATCTTTCTAATTAACCAAACCAAGAAATTTCTCCCACACTTTCAATAGGAAATCATATGCCACCAGTATGCTATAGTTTTCCTTAAGAGAGAAAGGGAAGAAGAGTCTGGGGACTCAAAAAGAAATATGGTCTCAGTTTTGGGGTTCAGAAAAGACCATGATGCCCAAACTCTGTCTGGGTTTATTGTCTTTAGAAAATGTATGGGATCCTGTCAAATCTGAGCTGAACAGCTTGGGAAATATGGTGGAAACTCTTATTCAGTTCAAGGCTATGTTAAAAAAAAATTTGTGACACTTACACAACTCTGTGAATATATTAAAAACCACAGAACTGTACCCTTTAAATGGGTGGGTTGTATGGTATGTGACTTCTATCTCAATAAAGGTGTTATTAAAAATAATATTTGGGTTTGGTTCAGATCATAGTCCAAGAGTTTGGTTCAGTTCATGGTTTATGGTTCAGTTTAGGTTGAGTTGTGAAGAAACCAAGTAAACAGAGAAAAAAAATGTGGGGAACATTTCAGTATTTGACCCAGAGAAGTTATACTAGGCTTAAATCTTTAGCTGATGTAACTAAATAGTTCTGCGAAGGCCCTCTTACATGTTACAAGTTAATATTATAAAGAACAAGAGATTTGCTAAGTGCCATCCAAAACAAGTAAAGATCAGGTGCCTGATGGTTCACGTGTATTAGAGCAATTGAAGGTTTTAAGTCAGTAATAACCATTGTTTCTAAGTTATTAAAAAAAAGATACAAACAATTGGGCATAGGGGTATGTCCCTCAAGGAAGAATTAAGGAGAAGAAATGACTGATGAATAACTTTCTTAAAATCCTAAGTCGGAATTTAATGATAAGAGTTGCCTTTATAATCAATAAAACGAAGCATATAAAGCTCAGGAATCAGGCAATACCATAAATGTAAGTGTATATGTACATCCATGAGTGTGTCTCTCTGCTTACTGATAAGGCACAATCACCAGACTTGGAAGAAAATTCCTTCTCAGTGAGTACTTCCTAAGATTTGATGTTCAACATGGTCAGCCCTAGAATATTGACATTGCAAAAGAAGCCAGTAATACCCTTTTCCAAGTGTTTGTTTTTATAAAGTTACATGCTATATTATATGAGAAATATTGTCTCTTATAAATAAAAAGGCAATATAAATTACACTTTATTTACATATTTATAACTTATAAGCCATCTTCTTTCAAAAAGATTTAAGATGGTCAAGTGCATTGGTCAGAAACAGACTCCTGGCCACACATTAACTCGTCTTTTCTGCCCATCATCATCTCTCAATAGCAGCATGCTAACGCACAGTAGATATAAAGATATACATTAATTTATTGATGACTAAATAAACACAAGGACAAAGATAAAATTTAAGGGGCCAGAGGAAGATATTCATAGAGCAATACACAAATGAGCAACAAGACGTACATTTCATTAACTCATACGCTCTGAAATCAGGAGGAGCATCCAGTGCCAACCTCTAGCACAGCTATTATTTGGACTGCTCATTTCTCCTTTACCTGCTCTGCACCGGGCACTTTACACCGGTGTAAAGTGGTGAACAATACATGGAGCTTAGTCTTTTCTGGTAAATGACCCTGTCCCTCTGAACATAGGGCACGTGTGACCAAAGAGGGCCAATTAGGGTATTTGCCTGAGATTTTTCTGTGAACAGATAGGAAACTCACAGATGGCCCAGAGACTCGGGTAAAGTTTCATCTGTCCTTCCTCAAAGTTTCTTCAACTCTACTGATTACTCTGCAATCTTTTAATAAATCCTCTTTTAATGCTTAACGTAGGTTAAGATGACTTCCTGTCACTTTTAATTAAAAAATCCTTACTAATATAACTTTCAATATATATGTCAGACTAGTGAGGCTGAGGGAGGTTAAAGACTTACCTGATCTTGAAAAATAAACACAGGTTTCCTGACTCCCAATCCCAAGCTATATCACAGGTCCAAGTAAAAACAAGCTTTAGAGAAAGGAATCAAACTGCTATACCTCATGAACCACGGAGCCCAGAAGAAAGTCCAGCCTCTGGCACAGTTCTCCAAGGTTGGATAAGCTGCTGGCCCTGTGAGCACTGTCTGGATCTCTCGCTCCCCTCAAGAAGGTGTGGATCAAAGGTTCTCGGTACTTTGAGACCATGTCCCCTACAGAAAAAGGGAAGAAATCACAATCTTTTAAAGCAAATTGTTAACTTCTTAAACAAGGAAAAACGGTATTATTGTGGCACATTGCATGGTGTTTTATACTTTTCAAAGTAGTTGCATAACCATTAAAAACTATGCTCAGGAAGAACATTCAACGTTAGGTAGGAAGAAAACTGATAATTAATTGGCCATTAGATTGAGTAACAATCAGGTCACTGTTGACCTTGACAAGAATGGTTTCGATAGACCAGTTAATGTCATCACAGAGTCAAGCAGAGGTTGTTTAGAGAGCCTGATGTCATTAATCTCAGTCACTTGAAAGAGGGAGGAGCAGGAAGTCGGTTCGGTTTCCCTTAAGGTCAGGAACACAATGTATTTTCCATATAAGAAAAAGATAAAGAAGTAATTCCTCCAAAATGCTCCCAGTTCCTAATACACATATGAAGTCCTAAGACTCATCCCCTGCCCAGTTACCATCAACATATATTGCAGAAATTGAATCCATGGTGACTGAGCCATAACCTTTTTCAGAAGAGAAAAGAGGGGACTTCGTGCCTACTCTTAGATTGCACTCTGAATATCAATCTCAGAGAGGTAGTCACATATATGAACAAAAATATCTGCATAAATATTTTACTGCAGATTAAAAAAAATAATTAAAAAAGATTTTCCTGCAGAATTATAATAGTGAAAATGAGAAGAAATAAACATTAACTAATATGGAAGTGGTTAAATAACCACACATATTATGGAATACTGTATAGTCATTAAAAAGAACATGAAAGAATTGCATGCACTAATATGGAGAGGTCTCCTTAAGACACTGTTAAGCAACAGAAACTAATAGAACCAGTATCATACCATTTGTTTGTAAAAATGCACAATAAACGACTTCTCTCACTATTTGCAAACCAAATGTACAGATTTAAATATGTAGATTAAATATACAAATGCTTTAAAACAAAATATGTTCTCAGTACAGGTACTATACTATACTATAGCATGAACTGATACTATAGCATGAACTAGAAAGCAAAGTTCCCATATTCATGAAGCCTACTTCTAGTCGGGGAGAAAGACAATAAACAGCAAATACATCTTCCAGCAGCAATAGGGCTATGAAGAAAAAGAAGGGGGTTGGGGTTGGGATTGAGAGCCAGGGGTGAGGGCTTAGGGAAAAGCTCTCAGAGAAGACCTGAAAAAACAAGTCATGTGAAGTCCTGGGAGGAAAGTGAAGAGCAGAATGGACAACAGAAGTTTTGTATTCAATGTAGAAATCATATGGCTGTTTCTTATACTGAGCCACAATAGAAGCCAAGGGCATACCATTACACAAACAAAACCACAATTTAAAGTTCCATTTATGTAAATTCCTGCCCTGCCCCAGCTTCATTACTACTTTCCAAACAAGCATCCATTTCACTGCATGCTCCACCAGCACCATCCCCACGTACACCTAGGAACCTAGAGGAGCCAGTGGGAAGGTCAGCATCTCAAGAACTCTGCACTGTACCCAGGAGCACGCTCTGTGCCCACTTGTGGCCTTGTTTTCCAGACACTGGAATGAAGAGCTAGAACACACACTGCATCTGCTCTGCATTACTCAGAGTGCCCTGCCATCATGTTCTCCCTTGCACTTCACATACACAGCCTAGATTTGTTATACCTTTGCTCAAACTTGTTCTTTTTTGGGGATTTGCAGCTCTGCCCCCAATTCCTGGCGGCTCTGCTAGCCTCTGATTAATTCTCTGTTCCCCTAGCTCCTACCATGCTGTGTGGCTGGTTTCTTAATACTGTACTGGATCCCAGTTTCCAGGATGGGGTCAGCCCTGACCAGGAATCTAGGCAGAACAAAACGAATGCACGTAGTCAGAGAATATAGCTTCCAGGGCTGCGATTTGATATAGGCATAGAGCTTAAAGATACTACATAAAGCATTCTTAATTTGAGCTTTAGAGATCCCTAAATGTCAAATTTTGTTGTGTACATCTCATTGGCATTCTTCCATTCTTTCTTGCAAATCACACTCCAATTTTAAGTATCCACTTGCCCCAGCACTAACCACCACCCATGTGATTCAGGTTAAGGTCTTCACTGGTCTAAGTGAATCATGGTGGACATATCCTCTTGCCTGAAATGATTTAGGTATGGCCATGTGACCCAATGTGGGCAATGAGAGGGAAGAAAAATCTGCTAGAAGACTCTAAGAAGATGTTTTGCCACTGGTTATGTTAAGGATATGACACCTTAGAGTTTCTGTAGTCAACTTAAAACCATGAGGGATCAGAAGATGCAGCTGGCAGAGCAGAAAGATGAAAAAAATGATGTCATGGAGCCAAACAATTAACTAGTCCTGGACTTTTTGTCATGTGCAGTGACGTATTCCCTATTGGTTAAGCCAGCTGAGTGGGGAATCTCTGTACCTGCAGCCAAAAGCATTCTAACTGATATAATATGAAAACTGGAATGTTCTTTAAAATTATAGAGTACTTCTGTGTCAGTTCTATGTCTATCTGTACAAAGCCAGAAAAATTAGATTTGCCAAAACAAAGGAATTTAAGACTGTATATGTTTTATAAAGGGTTCAAAAGTCAATGTTATAACTAACATACAACAACAACAAAAATTAAACCCAATAATTTTTTCTTCTAATTATAATTTAAATTGGGACAATAGCCTCATATAGAGCATGACTCTTATAATATCAGCATATATATGACTTTCCCAAAGAGCTAAGTCATCTTTATACGTCTGCCAACCTATTAAAAAAAAAAAAAAGGTGAGTAACGACAGTAGCTCATGTGAAGGGGCTATAATGTTGAGTATATTACGCAACTATTGACTAATCCACTTCATTATGAACTAAAACCCCGGGCTCCAGGACACCCACTACTATTCCTTAGTTTCTGATTAAGAAACAAAACCTCAATTATCCCATCCACTCCTTGTTTTGGTTTAGGTTTTTTTTTTTTTTGGTTTTGCTTTTTTTTTTGTATTTTTCTTTATTCAGATGAAATGTTGTTACTGCTTCAGTTGAAACTTCTTTGAAACTTATTAGATTCCAAGCTCCTTATTCACCTTTTGTCTGAAAGGTGGTACACACTTGCTCCCTGACAAGGGCAAACATCCACTACCAACCTGTTGAGTTGTCTCCTTAAAATTATGCATATTATATGGCCTTTACAAAAAATGGTATTGATTTCTGAATTCCCTTATCACCATTTTCAGAACGTACTCACCACAGACTACAATATGTAGACTAAGAGATACCGGTGGAACTGAAGTTGGAGATTTTCCTCAGGATTTCTAAACAGTTTCAGGGAAATTAACATAGTAAATCCAAACCCACTCCCAGAAACTTGACTCAAGTAGATGCTAGTCAGTTCAGCATTAATGACTTCTACTCTGAGCAATGATAATGACAACACCTGGCTATTTGCATCTTCATATTCTTCTCAGGATGTCAGCAAAAATCAACCTTATTGAGAAGCAAACAGCTGTATGTTCAAGGAAGCAAGTGAAGGATCTAGGTTGGTTTGAACAAACTTGATAAAAATGACTTACTTTGGAAGGTGAAAAATCAAGTGCATAGTGAAAGAGAAAGCTGAAAAAATTTTAACCTGCCTATGACTTGCTTGTATCAATTACTGTATGTGTGAGACGATTCTTTTAACAAATTAGGATTTGGAAGATTTTTATCAAGCTTTACAATGGTACTCTGAAATCTAGATTGATAGATTCATTTGTCAGATCTCATCTTCTTCCATAAAGGATCTGAGGTGACTTACATAGTGGAAGGGCCGCTATAAAATCAGAATTAACACCCAATTAAACTTTTGGAGTCAGGAGACCAGCTGATTTCAAGGGCTCAACCATTCTCCTAGTTCACTGAAACAGGTCATAAAAATGAAATCAAGAAAAATGGAGTGAGAAAGAAAATTCCACCCCTGGCCAAATCCTTACACCATACATTCAAAACTCTATTATTAATGCCTGGGAGCCCCTCTAGTCCTTTTTTCGTCACTTCCTTCCCTCCTTTTTTTTTTTGTCTTTGAGACATAGAAGTGAATACAGGGGTTGGCCAGTTAGCTCAGTTGGTTAGAAAGTGGTGCTAATAACACCAAGGTTGCTAGTTCGATCCCCACATGGGCCACTGTGAGCTGCGCTCTCCTTAAAAAAAAAAAAAAGTGAATACAGATAAAACCATTCTTAATTACTCTCTTCTACCGTGTTTCCCCAAAAATAAGACCTAGCCAGATAATCAGCTCTAATGTTTCTTTTGGAGCAAACGTTAATATAAGACTGGGTCTTATATAATATGACATGATATATGATATGATATAAAATGTTGGGTCTTATATTAATTTTTGCTCTAACAGATGCATTAGAGGGGGGTGGAGGGTGGGAGATGAGGGTAAGGGGGATCAAATATATGGTGATGGAAGGAGAACTGACTCTGGGTGGTGAACACACAATGTAATTTATAGATGATGTGATACAGAATTGTACACCTGAAATCTATGTAATTTTACTAACAATTGTCACCCCAATAAATTTAAAAAAAAAACAAAAACGATGCATTAGAGTTCACTGTCCGGCTAAGCCTTATTTTTGGGGAAACACGGTACCTACCAACAGGAAGTAACTAAGGGTATCCTATCCTGCTGGTTAAAACCAATTATACTTTCCAAAGATCAAACGATCACTTACACCCAGCACTCCTCCGTAATCAGAAGGTTACACACCTTCTGAGTAATATTTTAGTCCAATGTTTTTCAAACACAAACATGAGCACTGAAATTGTGCAGTGCAATGTGATTATAATGTGGATCCAAGTGATACAGAATTCTCATTAAAATGAGAACACAGCACTTAAAAAATTCTATTAGAGAATTCACAGACCCCTAAAATCCATGAAATTTGATCTCCAGACTTCAGTTTGAGAAACACCCTTCCAGTTAGCCAATTTAATAAAAATGTTGCATGTGCAAGGGACTCCATGGGGCACTAGAGATTTAGAGATGAAGGAGATTTTGTCCTTACTTCTAGGAAGGTAGAGGTACACCACGTGACATGAGAGCAATAAACCAGGTGATATTTATTCTCTTTGCGGAAGACTTCATGGAGGAGGTGGCACCTAAACCGAATCTTGATGGATGGTGAGGATTTTCATAGACGTGATACTCCGGATAGATGGAACTGTGTCAGCAGAGCCGTGAAGGCAAGGTGGGCAGAGAGAGAATACAACAGATGGCTTTATTTAGAAAACAGCTATACAAGGTGACTGTAACAACAGGCGCACTAAAAGGTAAAATGATCAGAAATACCCAGGGTCAAATCACGGAAGGCATGAAGTTAAGGATTTAAACAATGGGAAACTGATAATGCTTTTAAAAAAAAAAAAGACTTCATTTGTAAGAGCAGTTTTAAGTTCACAGCAAAACAGCAGAAAATACAGAGTTCCCATGTACCCCCTGCACCTCCCTTCCCCCAACATCCTGCACCAGAGACTACATGCGTTTTAATTGCTGGACTTACACTGACACGTCATTATCACCCAAAGCCCACAATTTACATTCAGGTTCACTCTGGTGTGGTACAGTGTATGGGTTGACAAATGTGTAAGGACATGTATCCACTGTAGTTACCATATAGAATAGTTTCACAGCCTTAAAAATCCTTTGTGCTCTGCCTATTTCTTCCTCTCTCCCAGCTCACTCCTGACAACCACTGATCTTACTGTCTCCATAGTTTTGCCTTTTCCAGAACTTCATATACAGTTGACCTGTGAACAACATGGAGGTTAAAGGCATTGACCACCCGTGCCTCTCCAGTTGAAAATCCGTGTATAACTTCTGACTCCTCAAAAACTTTACTAACAGTTTACTGTTGACTGGAAGCCTTACCAATAATATAAATAGTCAATTAACACGTATTTTGTATATGTATTATACACTGTATTCTTACAATAAAGTAAGCCAGAAAAAAGAAATGTTATTAAGAAAAGCATAAGGAAGAGAAAATACATTTACAGTATTTATTGAAAACATCCACCTATCAGTGGACCTGTGCAGTTCGAACCCGTGTTGTTCAAGGACCAACTGTAGTTGGAATCATATGGTATGTAGACTTTTCAGATTGGTTTCTTTCACTTAGTAATACACATTTAAGGTTTCTCCAGGCCTTTTCATGGTTGGACAGCTCATTTCTTTTTTCTTTTTTTTTCTTCCTTTTTTTTTTCTCATTTCTTTTATGTGCTGAAAAATATTCTGTTGTCTGGATGTACCACAATCTATTTATCTATTCACCTACTGAAGGATATCTTGCTTCCAAGTTTTGGTAATTATGAACAAAGCTGCTATGAACAGTCATATACAGGTTTTTGTGCAGATACAAATTTTCAACTCATTTAGGTAAATATTAAGGCGCATGATTGCTGGATCATATGGGAAGAGCATATTTTATATGAAACTGCCAAACTGGCTACCAAAGTGGCTGTACCATTCATTTTGTATTATCGGTTTCCTATTGGTCACATCTTTAATTTCATGCCCTCTGTGATTTGATCCTATTTCTGATCATATTCATCTAGCAGTGTGCCCTTTGGTACAGTCACCTGGTATAGCTGATTTAAAATGCTGGTCTAGCCAGATAATGGAATATTATTTGGTAATAAAAAGGAATGAGGTACTGATACATACTGCAACATAGATGAACTCTGAAAACACTATGTTAAGTGAAAGAAGCCAATCACTAAAAAAAAAAAAACCCACCAAAGAACAACCCACAAAACCACATGTTACATAATTTCACTCACCTATAGAAAATAACCACAATAAGTAAATCCTTAGAGACAGAAAGTAAATTAGTCTGACTGGTAATGAGTAGAGGGTTTCTTTTGGGGTGATGCAAATGTCCCAAAATTGATTATGGTGATGTTTGCACAACCTTGTGAATATACAAAAAAACTGAATTACACATTGTAAATGGGTGAATTGTATGGTAAATAAGAGAAGAGGTATATGTGTGTAGGTAGAATCTGACATAAAACATACCTCTGCCTTCCAAAAACTCAGAGACCAAAGGCTTGGGGACGAATCTCACAGACAACTCACAATGGCTGCTCCCCTCAACATTCAGATTCTTTGGTGACATGCCCACTACAGGAACTGGGTCCTTGACCGCCAGTCAAGCAGAACCCAGAGCTTTCCCACTACTCTGTGAATGGCACTGCTTCTGCCAGCTCTTTACTTCCTTATTGTCAGTAAAAGATGGTGCCAAAAAAATTTCAGTCTTTACTATTTCAGAGCTAGTAGTTTACTGGGTAACATTTAAAAAAACCTTCTAAATCCAATGCTTCGTTAAATATATATATGTAATTTTAAAGTCTCTTAAAAGAATCAAGAAAATATTTAAGATTTAGACTCGGAGGTCCTTACACATAGTTGTAGGCATTTGGTCCAATATCCCATCTATAGGAATGGCTGCACCAAACCACATTTGACAAACTTGAATCTAGGGATAGTTAAGACCTACCGTCAATATTTAAAAACCTTTGTGCTCCAGCCTTATTATGTCCAAATAAAAAAAAGGGGGGCTTTTGCTCTTTATTTCATTTCCTCTATGGACCAGACTCAAGCAGAGATGGAGATCTCAATTACAGTGTTAAATCCCCTGTGTAATCTAACCATTTCAAGTATGCTCTTCCTTTCTCCAAGGCAGTACTTTCTGTACTTTGTTTTTGATATTAGGTATTTTGGGGAGAAAAATGAGCAAATGTACAAAAAGATTAAATGATATAACACACACTTGACTTCATTAAATCAGTTACTGAAAAAAAGGATCCAGAAGAATGACGTTTCCTCCCATCTTGGATTCCCATTTATTTGGGAGCTCAAGTGACTAGATCCCTAGGGGTGACATCATGGAGAGCCACATGCCTTCATAGAAATATCTCTGCTGACCCAGTCAATGAGGAAACAGGAGCCGAAATACAGACAGAATACGTACCCTTCTATGTCCTTGCTAACATCTATCCATTTTTCCTGAATTTCAGGGCCTAGAACTCTGCTTCACTCCTTAAAGAAATCCAGTAGAAGAAGGACTGGTTTCTTGTAACATGTAAAAGTACAACTTACTGTCACGTGTGGACCAGAGTCAACAGAGATTATAATTTCTGTCAAGGTCAGAAGGAAATCAGATTGACATGGCAGATACTGACAGGCAGGATTTCCTCTCCAAAAGCCATTTATAGAATTAAATAATTTAAATGCAATTAATTTTTTATGAAATTCATCATTAAAAAATTCATAGGTAAATTTTGATCTATTAACAATTACGTTTCAGCCTTGAATTTCCCATGGGGAATGAACTGGGGAAATCATCTCTTTTCTGATTTCAGTTTCCCTTCTCCTCATAGCCCTTTATGAACAAGGGAGAGATTTTAGTTAAGATAAATATATAGCTACAGTACACCCCAGACATGAAATGCTGTGGAATAAAGCAATGCGGTGTGCATTTGTAAGCCTCTTTTTCTGCAAAGCACTTGTGTGACTATTATCTTATTTGGCCTCCAAAGAATTTAAGGTAGGTAGAAAAAAATATTATTAACTCTGTATTATAAATGAGGAAAGTAAAATTTAGAAGAGGCCAATCCCAGGTCACACAGCTACTGTAAGACAGACCAGGCTTTTGTCTCCCAGGCGGAGGGCTCTTTCTACTGCCATCAGGACACTTACTTGGCTCTCTATTAAAATCAGCAGGAATTTCCGTTCTAAAACAAAGGACATAAACGAGGCCAAATGATTCCCCCACATTTCTGACATTTCATGGTCCTTGCAATTTTCATCTTTCTCTGTTTAAACTTATAAGGCATGGGTGGAAAGAAGCCAGTGACATGTCTTAAAACAGTGCATAAGCAATAGGGCAGAATGGGAATAAGTTCTTCTGGTCCCTGGGCAAAAAACAGAATTGTTAATCTTCTTGTTTAAGGGCTGGAATCCTATGAATTCTAGCCTGAAGAAGAGAACAAAAAATTCCCCTCTTCTTTACTATTTTCAAAATGAACAGAGCTGAACACTTCTGATTTCCTAAGAGTAGGAAACGACTGATAAATGGCCTTGTGAAAGCTGCTAAACCCGTACACTTGATGCACATATTAGGTCATTGAAGAGTGTTGGAGTCAAAGCCATCTTCTGGTCTTGATGGGACTTGCCAGAGAGGCAGGTCACAGTAGTCACGGAGCAAGAATGCTGGTAGTCCCTGGATAGATTTCCCCCTACTGGTGTCTACATGTCAGGACCCACTTTTCTCCCTAAGGCTAATGTTGATGGCCTATTTTTGGTGTCACATTCATATTGTTATTCTTTTTAAGGCAATGTAACCAAGAGGTGACCCTGAGCTATGAGTTTCAGGGGCTCTTAGCCCTCTCTTTCCCGGTTCTGGTTTCATTATTCCTCATCTCACAGACCACATAAGCAGGGATGATTGAGATGCACATTGTATATAGACAGATTCTGATAAGCTTAGATGTAACCCTGGGAAGATCCATATGAGACAAGGTAGTAAACAAAAACAAACTTGTTAGTGGGACAATTGTTGGTGCAAGTGACATACCAGGTATGTTTTAGAGAGCCAGAGAGACCTTCTTGCCTCCAAATATTTCTTCTATTAGCAAACTGTATTGCCTCCAAGTCTATTTAATCATTAGAATTTTATTTCTTTGGACTAAATAGCCTCCTTATTAAAAATACAAAATCATCCCAAGAAGGGGAGCACAATAGGAGGCTGTCATCCACCCCTTAGTAAATGTTAATATACGTACTTCCTCTTTTTTACAAGCTGGGAAGGAATTTGAAGGTGTGATAATCTCTGAAAATTGATTACTTTTTAGTGATGGTCAAGCCTGGGTAAGGAAGGACCTGTAAAGGGAAGTTTTAAATGGAAGGGGAGAAGAAAAAAAGAGATAAGTGAGGGGCACTGAAAGGAGAGATAGAGACCCTACTTTACACTTCAACTTGCAAAAGAATGTTTTTCCGCGTCTTCAAACAACAGAGATGTGCAAATAAGAACCATAGATAAATATCTTTTGGACAAAGTAAAACAATGTACAGGAAATGCTTTGTACCAATGGATTTTTGGCAACTCAATGAACTAAAGTAACACAAATAGAAACAGTTTGAAACTGGATGCCAAGGCTTCCATAGTTAGGTATTAACTTAGGTTACTCATTCCATCTCTACAGCTCATTGAACTCCAAGATTGGATTACCAACGTATAAACTTTCTAGTTTACACAAAGTCACCCTACAAGGAAAATCTGCAATAACTGGCTCTACCCTCCTGTGTTACTAACAAGACAAACAGATTAGTTCTCCTGAAAAGTGTGCTTGAGACAGTAACAGACTTCAGAAACATGGTGGAATTTTCTTGAAGGGTAGAATTAACAAAGTAAAGCCCAGAAATATGACCACAAGGAAGGAAAGGTTCCAGGTTTATGGTAAGTTGTTTTAAAAGATGAAAGAAGGGGAAAAAAAACTCGGTGTTTTAAATGAAGGAGACTCTACAGTTTTGTAATCTTGAAAGTATTACAATCATTCCAGTGACTTAATTAATTTAATTTGCTACATAAATGTTCAAACCCGTTAAAGCATGCCCAAGAGTTAGTTGGCCTCATAATATTGACAAACACAAATCAAGAAGCCTGTAGCCTGAGAATATAAACTCATGTTTAAGTCATTAACACAATATCCCTCAAGTGTTAGGAAATCAATCTCTACTAGATCAGGTCCAGCAAAAGGAAAGTTGAGGTACAATTTCTTTCTAAAGGAAATATTATATTTCAGTTAGTGGCTGGTTGACTCTCTTTCAAGTCCATAAGTCAAAATGAATACAAACTCTATTTCAAAACTTACAAAGACAAGAGAAAATCAGGTGATTCCCGGTTCTGTGTTCTTTCACAAACACATTGAAGAACCCAAATTCATGCTTTAATTTACTCTAAATTGGAACAGGGGAGTGAAATGAGAAGACAAATGTATGAAGAAGTCACTGAAAATAAAAATAACAGCAGAATAAAACACTGAAACATTCAATGTAATTGTTATCGTTAAAGAAAGGACCCTCTGCTAATGTCATCTTACATCTCCTGAGCTAATGAGTCTTCTTCACCTAGTGATTTTTCAGAAAAGAAATATCTACTGAAATCTATTTAAAGAGATCTAATTATAAAAGGTAAGATTTCTGCTGTTAAGCTTGAATTGGGAGGAAAAGGACTTAAGAATGATTTGGAAACATGAGTAACTTCTAAAGAAACTCCCCTGACAAGTAAGCAATGAAGTGCTGTTGGTTACCATAGAATAGCGGTCAGCAGACTTCTTCTGTAAAGAGTCAAACAGTAAATACTTTGGGCTTTGAGGGTCACACAATTTCTGTTGTAACTATTCAACTTAGCTTAGGGCAAAAACAGCCATAGACAATATATAAACAAGTAAGGGTGACTGTTTCAATAAAACTTTATGTACAGACACTAAAATTTGCATTTCATATAATTTTCACTTGTCATTAAAGATTCTTCTTCTTTTGCTCCCGCTTCCCCGCCAGCTATTCAAAAATGTGAAAACCATTCCTTGCTCAGAGGCTGTACAAGAACAGGGGCAGGCTGGATCAGTTTGTCGACCCCTGTAATTTCCCAACTTAAAAGCCCCATGATTTTTTGGTTACAGAAATGAATTCCCTGTTGCTACTGCAGTCACCAATGTACATTCTGCCATTAAGAGTTCATGCCAATACCAGGCAGCTGATTTTCTAATTTCATAATATAACTTGGCTTTTACAGTTCCCATATTAATGAAAATGATAAGTTTGGTTAAAGCAAACCATTTATTTATCACAGTTGTGACTAAGGGCATGATCTTTGCAATCAGAAAGATCTGGCTCTCAGTCCCTGATCGAGCAGGCTAGTGAGGCTGGGAAACTCACTAACTTCTCTGAACTTGTTACTTTTTCTATAAAATGGTATAATAATAATAATAAGAGAAGAATCAGCTTGTAGGGCCATTTCAAGGATTATGTGAAAACATGCATATAAAGTGATTAACAGAAACTGAGCAACTGATTTGTATCCTGCAATAGGACAGGTGATTACACAGGGTACTCGTGTGAAGGGCTACTTACTCGAGGTTGGCTTTTGCCTTGGGAGATCTAATTATAAAAGATCTAATTATAAAAGATGAAGGAAGACAATGTGCTCACTCAAAAATAACAAGAAAATAATAGCAACCAATACTTATTTACCCTTTACCATAAGAGATACTGGTTCTGAACATTTCACATATATTATCTGTTTAATTTCATAACCCAATAAGGTAGTTATCGTAATTATCCTCATTTTACAGATAAGGAACAGAGCAGTTACGTAACTTGTCCATAGCTATTAAATGTGAGTCAGCTCAAAACTTAGGAGGTTATGACTCCAGGATCTCAGTACATACCTTTGATAGAGATAAGGCAAAATGTAACTTGTCCATAGCTATTAAATGTGAGTCAAGCTCAAAACTTAGGAGGTTATGACTCCAGGGTCACAGTACGTACCTCTGATAGAGAAAGGCAAATGTATTCCAAGATTATGCCTGTATGTCAAATTTGTTTTTACCTGCCCAATGACTGCCACTATAGATATCCCATTTCTCTATTTTGGTATTTGGCAACCCCACTACAGGAAATAAGCTAGTGCTAAATATACGAGGTCGAATAATTAAGTTCGCGAACTCATCCTAGAAAAAGTGCTACACACCTCATTGCTGAATATCACTACAGTCACTTTCGAAGTACTTTCCTTGGGAAGCTATGCACTGACGCCAGCACCTAGTCCACCCTTCAAAGCAATTTTGGAACTCTTTTTCTGGAATGGCCATCAGAGCTGTCGTCGTATTACCCTTGATGTCCTGAATGTCATCAAAATGTCTTCCTTTCAATATTTCCTTTATCTTCAGGTAAAGAAGGAAGTCATTGAGGGCCAGATCAGGTGAGTAGGGAGGGTGTTCCAACACAGTTATTTGTTTACTGGCTAAAAACTCCCTCACAGACAGTGCCGTGGGAGCTCGTGCATCGTGATTCAAGAGCCATGAATTGTTGGCGGAAAATTCAGGTCGTTTTCGTCTTTTTCATGCAGCCTTTTCAGCACTTCCAAATAGTAAACTTGGTGAACTGTTTGTCCAGGTGGTACAAATTCATAATGAATAATCCCTCTGATAGCAAAAAAGGTTAGCAACATCATTGCAACAAGTTCATGAACTTAATTGTCAGATCTTGTATCTATAATGACACTCAAATATTTGTAAATGATTTAATATATATTATTTCATTTGAGCCTCTCAACAATTCTATGAGAATAACAGTTGCTGGATAGATCATAACTCTATCGCCATCTCTAAATGTAAAAAAAAAAAAGATGACAGTCTCTCATTTCTTCCTCTGAATTGTCTATAATATCTACTTTTTCTTACCATTATCACAGACATCCCTCTTTGTGCCTTGGAATACCACAAAAGCTTCCTAGCTGTCTCTCTAGCTCCAGGCACTTCTTTCTTTATCCATCTTTCGTGCCCCTGTGAACCACTCCTTTCAAGGGTTTTCATCCTTGGGAAATTACTAGAAATTAGTCCTAGCCACCAGGGAGCAGGGTCTGATGGTGAGTGTGTCTTCATCCATCTCCCAAGAGAAAAGTATGTTCCTAGTGGTAACTATAGCTTTGATTCTTGTGTGTGTATTTTAGTACAAACCTGGTCTCTCGCTTTATGCAAGAAGGCTAGTTTGGGTTTGGTTCCTATTTTCCTTAGGAAGTTGAAATTCTCCCCACAACTGTCTAGTTTCCCTATTGGCCTGAGGCTTCAGTCCCTGCAGTTACTACATAGAGTTTGAGGTAATAAAAGGTACTATTATTATATACCTGGCACTTTACATTTAATAACTGCTGCAAGCCACACAAGAGCACTGTGAAATAGATATTATGATGATCATTTTACGGACGAGGAAACCGAGGTACAGATATGTTAAGTAACTTGCCTATGGTCACACATTTGAGATTCAGGAAGTGGCAGCCTTGGGATTTGAATGCAGGCAGCCTGACTTCAGGAACCAAGGGTTTGGCAATAGTTTCTACAGAGGGAAGATATGGCAGTAAGGATTCATCATACAGCACAAATAATTTGGACATGCTGATCTAAAAAAAAATTTCCCACCCTAACATCAGAACCATGCTTACATTGTGGGCAGTGATTTTGTTTTAGCAAAAAATGACCTATCACATTAAAATAATGTCATCAATTTAATGTTTTTGTGGCATTAAAATTTTTAAAGCTGTAAATGATCTAAAATATATAAGCTAATTTTGTTTTTGCATATTTACTTAATATTATAATAAATATTATTTTAATAAAAAAAGTAATGTCTGCTCTTCAAAAGACACTATTAAGAAAGACTGGGAGGAAATGCTTGCAATACATATATCTGACAAAGGACTTGTATCCACTACATACAAAGAACTCTTACAACTCAATAAAAAGAAAAAATAATCCAATTAAAAAATGAAAAAAAAGATCTGCATGGTTAATTCATGAAAGACATACATGAATAGAAAATAGCACATGAAAAGACTTGTGCTCAAATAATTAAGTCATCAGAGACATACAAATTTAAAACACAATGAGATACCACTATAGACCATTAAAATGGCTAAAAACTAAAAAAATTATTGATACCAAGTGTTGCCTAGGATATGGAGCAATTGGAACTCTCATATATTACTGGTTGTAATGTAAAATGATACAACTACATTAGGAAGCACTTTGGCAGTTTCTTATACATGTTCTATATGACCCAGAAATGCCACTCCTAGGTACTTACCCAACAGAAACACACACACACACACACACACACACACACACTTATGCACACATATGGTGTGATCAAACAATACAGTGAATGTTTAAATTTAAAAAAATTATTACAGTAAAAGATACATTGTCATTAATCCCTCTCAAAATACTCCCCCTCGCTTTGAATACACTTATCCCACTATTCTTGCCACTTTCTTTTTTTTTTTTTAAAGTACATTTCACCATTTTTTTTTTTTTAAGGAGCTCACCACCTCCAAGAGGCTCCCAAGTTTCTCTTTTATTTTTTTATTTTTTATTTTATTTTATTTTATTTTTTTTATTTTTTATATTTATTATTTTTTTTAGATTTTATTGGGGAAGGGGAACAGGACTTTATTGGGGAACAGTGTGTACTTCCAGGCCTGTTTTCCAAGTCAAGTTGTTGTCCTTTCAGTCTTAGTTGTGGAGGGCGCAGCTCAGCTCCAGGTCCAGTCGCCGTTGCTAGTTGCAGGGGGCACAGCCCACCATCCCTTGGGGGAGTTGAACTGGAGTTGAACCGGCAACCTTGTGGTTGAGAGCCCACTGGCCCATGTGGGAATCGAACCGGCAGCCTTCGGAGTTAGGAGCATGGAGCTCTAACCGCCTGAGCCACCTGGCCGGCCCTCTTGCCACTTTCTGAAGCAGTTCTAGAAGTCCTCTTTCATGAGTGTCTTTAGTTGCGCTGTTGTGGCTGCCTCGATGTCCTCAATCTATTCAAAATGTTTACCTTTCATGGTCATTTTGACTTTGGGGAAGAGCCAGAAGTCGCTAGATCCGGTGAATAAGGTGGATGAGGACACACCGTAATGTTTTTATTTGACAGAAATTGCCGTACCAGAAGCAGTGTGTGACACGGAGCATTGACATGAAGGAGGATGAAACCATTTGCCCATTTCTCAGACCGTTTTCTATGTACATCGTTTCTTAAACGCTCCAATAAGTCCTTATAATATTCAGAGTTCACTGTAGAGTTCCTGGGTACAAACTCAGCTTGCACAATTCCATCAAGGCCAAAAAACACAATTAACATCACTTTGATGTTAGATCTTGATTGACGCGCTTTTTCACACAGGAGAACTGAGTAATTTCCATTGAGAACTCTGAACCTTGGTCTCAGGATCATAACCACAGACCCAAGTTTCATCTCCCATGATGACATGTCTTAAAAAGCTAGAATCTGAAGCAGCATGATCGTGCAACTCCAACAAAACTGACAAATGCTGTTGCTTTTGACAGTCAAAACACGTGGAACAAATTTTGCACTCATTCGCTTCATGCTCAAATTTGTTGTTAAAATGCTTTGAACAGAACGAAAAGACATGTTCATATTCTCAGAAATTTCCCTAATAGTCAATGCCCTGTTTGATCAAATCATTTCACTTACTCTTTCAACATTCTCTTGGGTTTTTGATGTTGAAGGACATCCCAATCTCTCCTCATCTTCAATCGATTCCCAGAGGAATAGTTGAATAAATATTGTAAATTATGGTATAGCCATACTATAAAATGTTATGCAGCTGTTTAAAAGCTCCTCCTCTCACCTTAATTTCCAGACCAAGCCAACTGGAACTCACAGTAATCTGTTAGACAAATCCAATTATTCTATTTTCCCTTGTTTTCTACAACTGTCTAGAAGAGAGTGTTGTCAGAACAGAATTTTGGGATGAATTTGCTCCTCTCTGGGCAGATGATAGGGTTTCTAAAATCAGATTACGGGCTTCATGCTGAAGCTAGAGGGGATCATGGGTTGCTCATCACTTAGATGAATTCTGAAGGGGCAAAGTGATTGCTAAACTAAAACAAAAAATTTAAGCAGGTGATATGGAAAAGAGTTGACAAAGCACATTAAACAAGGGTGTTTTACAGGTTTTAAGAGGTAGAAGTACAATACACCCTAAAGCCCAGGACCTACCCTTCTCTTGGAATACAGTAATTTAAGAAAAGGCAGCTTCTACCCTAGAAGTATAAGCTGCTTTGCCCCAGCACTCCCGGGTGTCATTCTACCTGCCATGGTATACTCCAATAGAGACCTGGGATTTAGTTCCCTCCCCTCCTTCCTCATTTCAAAAATTAATTCCTGATCTTTTTTACAGAGTTCACTGAAGGTAACTCTTCAGATAAAGCAACATGAATATGGCTTTCTATTTTGGCTCTCATTTTTGGAAGTTTCTGACCTAGAGTGAAGGGGAACTTGTTTGAGCTTGCTGACTAGAAGACTACATTCTGCCTCTAAAAATAAAGCACTACCTTTGTCTATCACAAGGACACTACCACATCTGAGTCACTCTTCTAGGGCAATAATGGGTTCATGGAGTTATGCATCCACCCTTCCATCCATCAGTCTCTCCTGCCCTCCCCACTCTCACCTTTCCCTCCTTCCCTTCATCCATCCACCCACCCAACAATGACAGGCTCCTCCATTCATTCTGAGAGCAAAGGTATACATTTTGGAGACGTCTGGTCAGGGTTAGAAATCTGGTCTGAAGCCATGGAATAATTTTTCTCTGTGACATTAGCAGTATCACTCATTGCTGACAAGAGTGCACATTTCTGAAGGGCTAAATACCAAGAGCCTTAAAAGCATGCTCTTGGTATTTAGCTTTTGACCCAGTAATTTCCCTTGTAGGAACCTATCCCATGAATCAAAGATTCACCAAAGGAATTTATGTATAAGAATAATCAACAGCACACTTCTCACAATACTCATAAAGTTCTTCATAAAGAAAGGAACTGGGGGGCTGGCCCTCATAAAGAAAGGAACTGGGGGGCCGGCCCTCATAAAGAAAGGAACTGGGGGGCCGGCCCTCATAAAGAAAGGAACTGGGGGGCTGGCCCGGTGGCTCAGGCGGTTACAGCTCCATGCTCCTAACTCCGAAGGCTGCTGGTTCGACTCCCGCAAGGGATGGTGGGCTGTGCCCCCTGCAACTAACAACTGGCAACTGGACATGGAGCTGAGCTGCGCCCTCCACAACTAAGACTTAAAGGACAACAACTTGAAGCTGAATGGCACCCTCCACAACTAAGATTGAAAGGACAACTTGACTTGGAAAAAAGGCCTGGAAGTACACACTGTTCCCCAATAAAGTCCTGTTCCCCTTCCCCCCCGCCAAAGAAAAAAGAAAGAAAGGAACTGGGAACAACTTAAGAAAACAATAGTACCTTTCTAGAAAATAATTAAATAAAAATATGATAAATTTAGATTATTGATTATAATACAACCAATAAATCTTGTATTTTCAAGAAATATTTAATGACATGGAAAAGTGATTATAAATAATGTTAAATGAAAAAAAGGCCAGTATACATATAATTACAATTGTGAGACAGAAACATCAAAATGTAAACAAGGGGTTGTTACTTCTGAATGGTAAGACTATTAGTGATTACTTTGTTGCTGTTTTTTTAATACTTTTTAATATTCTCCAAATTGTCCAAAATTATCATGTCTTACTGATACAATTACCTAGGAGGGGAAAAGTCTATAAATAGATTTTTTAACGTTACATCTCTCAAAAAAATTGACATGAGGAAGCAAAAAAAGAAGGAGGAAGGAGAAAAACAAGTCTGGGCTTTAACCTTCAATTCTGGTCAGCTTAGTATTTCCAACTAAATATAAATATTTGTTGAATTGAATTACACCCATGCTAACCTAGGCAGATTTGGCAAGAAGCATTTTATTTGATCCTCTGAATTTTGCTGAAAATTTCTCCTTTGAAAATATGTGAGCTCTAATCCTTGACTGTTGTTTATTGTTGCTGAAATCTATAAATGCCCAACTCCCAAACTGGTATCCAATTATTCACATGTCCAACCTACCTTTTTACCTTAATTCAGGCCTATGCTGTGAGTTGAAAATCTCCGAAAGCTATCATACAAAAGCTAGTTTTCAAAAACTGCCCTGCTGTGCTGTGATAATGATGAGGAACTGAAGTAGCCCCGTGGCACACTGTCACATTCAACGAACTGCAGGGTCTCGAGAAGAAAAAGGACAGACAAGACTATTTCCTCGGCGTTCCCACTATATCCTCCACAGGCAGGTCACCTTAGGGAGATGACTTGTGTGTATAATTTGACTTCTATTAAACTGTAAGCTCCTTGCAGGAAGAGACTGTGGCTTTTTCAGGCTCCTACTTCCAGCCCCTGGCACAGAACGTGCCATTCAGTAGCTACTCCAAAAAGGTTCTTGAATGAACTACATTGATGCCCCTACCCCCAAGATTAAGAAAAAATAAATATATTCAAGACATAAAAAACTTGGAACATTAGGAAGAGCTACCAAATAACTCAAACTCAGAAGTTGATATGATACAGAACTTGACAAAAGCAGGAAATTAAATTAGAATTCAGAGACTGTTTGGGTGTTGCTATGGGCAGAGGTGGAAACTATTTTTCTGTCGAGGACTTCTCCAAGCTCAAGATTCAAACAAGAGACACATACAAATAAAAAAAATGTTTTTCCTTAACATGAGAAATAAATATTAGCAAAGGATATAACACATCCCTTAAATATAAGGGATAATTTAAAAATATACTTTAGTTCATATTATGATCCATTCAATGTAAAAGGAAGGCCAAAAAGGGTCGGAGGCAATATAAAATCACTTCAAAGGCGGCCACAGGCTCTAATGAGGACACACTCCCATCGTCAGCAGATATCGGAAACGGCTATCCACTAACAAGCATGCTCATAAGATCGGTATAAAATACATCAAATTAGCCATGTGCAGAAGCTTCCACATCCAAAAGGATTTGTAAATATACGACAGAAAGGAATGACTACCGTTTCAAACTCTCTCCAGGGAGATGGCAATCTAAATTGTAACTGAGACGTGTCAAGGCCAACAGGACGACTGCACAGGTTGAGTATCACATAACTCCAGGGCATGCCATTCATACAATGATGCCTCTTGGAGTTTTTACAGCTGTGAACAACCTGCATAACTGTATGTGGCAGTCCTGGATTTAGCTAACACAGCTAAGTGATGTGAAAGCAGAAACAGAACGGTTCACATGAACTCTAGAACAGGATGTACCGACAGGGATTCTACTGACATTTTGGACCAGATCATTCTTGGTTGTAGGGGGCTGTCCCGTGCATCATAGGATGTTTCGGAGCATCTAGCCTTCTCTGTGCTAGCATACAAAGCCTCCAGGTATACAGACTTTGGTTCCAAAGCCATACTGCTCCCCGCCTTGTCCAGAGGGGCAGAACAAGAAAACTCACCTAATGCCCTGACAATTCGCATCAGGACTTCCCCGACTTTCATTCTGGTCTCCGGAGTGTGCTTATCTTTACCGCGGTCATACTGAGCCAATAGGCTAAGCAAGATTTTCTCAGGGTACACATCTGAGAGCAGGGCAACCCCTGGGGTGGAAAACAAAAAGAAAGAATTCATTACTGGTTAGGATTGAATGGCAAGTAAACCCAGACAGCCCGCGATGGGATGAACACATAGATATTTAAACCCATCTCTGTAATTCTACCAGCAAGGGCTGCCCTTTATTTGGAGTGATAACATAGTGAGTGGAAATAACATGGGTCAGACTCCTGAGTTCTTCGAGTCCCAGCCCCTATCTGATCTGAGATCACTCCCAGCACTGACATTCTATGATCTATGGATTAGTCTCTTGAAGCAGAAGCTAGATGATCACATACCACGGCAGGGATTCACACAACAGCAGAAGACTGGATTAAATGCCTTCTAGGAATCCTTCTGACTCTGAGACTCAAGTTCTGTGACTAGTGCTGTCCCTGCCAACACACCAGCCTGAAGCACAGCCCTAATTCCTGTCTGCTGTAGTTCTCCATTCCAGCATGAGTTCTCGCTGTAAAACTGTCAATGACAAGAGCAATTTACACCAGGAAAGACCTTCAGAGTGTTCTGAGCAGGTTCAGTAGTAGACATATGCTCATGGCTGAGTTCCCTGGTCAGAAAATAGGGAAGATTCTGCTCGCATCCCTCTTCCTAGGATTTGCTGATCCTTTCTCCCATCATGCCAGTACCTCCTAAAGGTGTAATCTGCAATGGTGTTACCATTATCTGAGACCAGCTCCATATCAAGCAAACTTTAGAGAGGTGGTGGCGGGAGGAGGGGAGATGTAACCTAAGATAGGACCAGAAATAAAGCCCATGTTCTCAAAGCTATATAAACACAAATTCCAGGACTGGGGCTGGGGAAAGGATGGGAAAGGTTATATACTTCTAAAGATCAGTAAAGGAGAAAAAAAAAAGGAAGACAATGTGGATTTCAAAATATATCCAGGATGAGAACGCTTCTCACCACTTCCACCTCGGATGATGGACCATCATCTCTGGCCTGGTTTTTTGCAATGATCTTCTAACTTCTCCTGCTTCTATCCTTTCCCTCATTGCAGCTGGAAATTTTTAACTAAAACATCAGCCAGGCCCCATCATTCTTCCGCCCAAATCCCTCAGTGGTTTTCCTTTTCCCCTGAACATGAGCAGCTCCTAATTCCCGCCTCTGCTGTCTCTCTGACCTCATCTTTACCATCCTCTCCCTGGGCCCGTCTCCCAGCAACTCTGGCGTCCTCACTGTTTTTCTTAGAGTGGACCAAGCTGCTGCGGGCCCTGCATCCTCACCTCTGCCTTGGCTGCTCCTCCTCCAGGTAACCTCACGGCTTGCTCCCCAAGCCTCATCATGTCTCTGTTCAAATGTCACATTTATCATATATAAGATGGCAGCCTCCTTCACCTACCACTCTTTCTCCCTCTCCCTCTGCTTCATTCTTCTTCTCAGAACTTAATATTACCTGACATGTTATATATTTGCTTATTTATTGACTGTTCACCTCCTTAGAATGTGAACTCTACAAAGTCAAGGACTGTTTTGTTCCCTGCTATAGCTTCATGCCCAGAAGAATGCCAGGACATAGCAGGTGCTCAATAACTATTTGTTGAATGAATGAATGAAAGAGGTTCAAAAATAAAGTCTTGATATAAACTTCAGGAATTAAAGAAGACGTGGAAGGAATCATATAAATGCTTGAGAAATCTGTAATTATTTTTCACCTGAGTGTACCATTCTTCTGTTAAAACTTAATCTTGCAGGCAAAGTCTACGTACCGTTTGCTAGGTTGTAGGTTGTAATTCCATTCTCTTATAAATCAGATCTACACAAAGGCTGTCTACCTGCTGATGGTTACACCTGTCTGCCCATTCTCTTTTCTGCTCTCCCCACTCCTACCTTTTCATTGCTTCCGAAAAGCCTGGGAAGTCTCTGCATGTGGCCTTAAGCCACAGCTCCCTTTATGTGGCCTCCAATTTTATACAAACACAAGCTCTGCTCTTACGGGAGTTTCAGGCTGTGGCAGAACCGGAATTAAACAGCTTCCCTGCTGGCAAAATGTGACCCTGCATTTGTAGTTAGCTCTATTATGTAAAACAATGGACTTCTTGGAGGTCCAAGGTGGAGTTAGAGACATCCTAGCATAGAAAAACTATCTGTGGCTTCAGAAAAAAGATAAATGAATTGTTTACTAAAGGAAAGAAAGGAAAAAGCTTCCAAGTTTTGAAAGAGCCCCAAAGGAAAAGTGAATTGGTGGCTGGTAACTGCAATTCTGGTAGTTGTTGCATCGCTGATACATTACAAGACCTCGTACATATTATAGATGTGTAGCTATCATACCTACTTTCCATCAGAAGTTCCCAACTAAAAAAGCTGGTGCGTTTGTTTCCTTTTAAGAATATAGTTGTAACTTTATAATGGAAATCAGTAGAAAAATGGGATACGCCTTAGAAAAGTCTGATCTGCATCTAGCTTTCCTAAAACAAATCTATTACTAAAGTCCCTCTTACTGTTGTTTATGCCTATTTTCTCTCATTAATCTTTAACAGAGAACAGTTATTTACTTCTATGAGCATATCATCCCGCTATATATTTCAAAACCAAACGAGCTCTTGATTTCCTGTTTAGCAGACCGGCATTTTGGTTGCACACAGCATCTACTCTCTCTCCTGGTAACAACACGTGGTGTTCCTTTGGGAAATATACCTTCGCCACTTCTAGTCTACGTGGTTTGAGTGGAGTTAACTTCCCACTTTCTCTCCCTTCATGTGTGAACTCATATCCCAGGCTGATCGGTTAGGATACTCCATCCCACCCCCCCACAAGGATTGGCTCAGGAATGGGCAATAAGATTCAATCCTGGAGCCCACACTGGAATTACTGGGAGAGGTAAACTCTTTTTTCTTTTCTTTTTTGTTAAAGTTATTAACCTGAAGCTGCCAGTGGCCACATGTGGAGAAAGTCCACCCAAAAATGTTGCCAACACAGAAGCGGGTCAAGCCAAGAGAAGAAAAGAGAAAAGGAAGAGATTTGATGGCATGCTTTGAGCCCCTAGATCCAACTGTACTTCTACTCACTAGAGTCTTTGGATACATAAGCCAATAAATATCCTTTATGCATATGCCAGTTTGATATTTTTCTCAACCAAAAGAATCCTAACACAGCCTACTTCAGATTTTTGTTTAATTTCAGATTTTTTTTTTATTTTCTTTCACTTTTTACTTTTCCTATAATGCTAAACTTTTAATTCCACCAGGGAGCTTTAAATTCTCCCAATCTTGCATTAAATTGTTGCCAATAACAAAGTAGTTTCCTTGCTTCCCACAGTCCCATGTTAGCAATTGTTTATCTTCCTGCCGGCCTGCTCCACAGACTGCTGCCAAATGGCCCCTCTGACTGTTGAGTTTTATCTTCTAAGATACAGTTGCCACCTATGAGTTTATAAATCCAAAAAGGACAAGAACAGTTCCCTCCTCACTATTACACCAAGCAGTGATGAGAATCACATATGATGGTTAAGACTGTACAACAATTAAAAGGAATGAGATTCTGTGTGGCTGTTTTCATTTATTTGAAAAGTTTTCTGAATTTTGGCAACTGAGGAAGGCTGGCTATAACCTTCATATGACCCTTGGCCCCTCACACTTGATAATTCCTTTGTAATTTGAAAATGAGGTAATCTCTGGGTCAGCATAGGCTTCAAGGAAACATGACACATCAATCTCTTTGGCAAGAAGAACAAAACGATTGTGTGAGAGATAGCTGCTCCTGCTCTGATCGCAGGAAAATGACTATGCGTTTCAAGATGTGATATAACAGATAAAATACATAGTAGGTAAAGGTGAAACAAACTGGCAAGAGTTCATGAAGGCATTCTGACCTGTACTTTGGGGCAAAGCATAAAATATAGGCAAATTAACTTAAAAAACATTACTAAAAGCACTTTATGCAACAAAACGGAGACAGTCAACTTAGTAAAATAACTGTTCTTTCCCCTCCAATGACATTCATTACAAAGCCAGAAATGTATTCTGATCAAAACAGGGTTGACTTCAAGATGATGCCTCAGCATGCTACTCAGTGAGTTTGCAGACCTTCAGCAGTGGAAGTTATTTAGGTGTAGTCTCACTTTACACAGTGCACTTGCATTGTCGAAAAGACAGTCTGATTCTAAGGGTCTTTGCTGACTGGCTCTATCCCAGGAAACTTCTAAGCCATCCCCACTTCAAAACAACCCTGCCTCATTCCCCTGGGCAGTAGCCACCCACCTCCCCAAACAGCCACATCAACCTGGAAAACCACCTCTCCAAACCTCTCAGATATTTCTGCCAAAAACACTGTAAGAAACACAAACCCCCACACATTGTGTGATCCCTTTTAGATAAAATGTCCAGAATAGGCAAATTTATAGATAGAAAGTAGACTTAGTGGTTACCTAGGGCTGTGGGAGTTGGGGGAAAATGGGGACATGCTAATGGATGTTTCTTTCTGGAATGATAAAAACATTCTAAAACTGATTGTGGTGATGGTTACATACTCTGTGAATACACTAAAAAACGTTGAACTCTATACTTTTTAAGTGGATGGAATTATACGGCATGTGAGTTATATGTCAAAAAGTTGTTATAAAAAAATTTTAAGAAACTGTTTCATATCTACCCTTTTAGATTTTTAGAATAGAAGAAAAAGGGGAGAAAATAATATAGCACATCTTAAATGTAAAGGGAAACCTGCTGCCAAGAACAAAGTACCAGCTTCCTTTTGCATCCAAATCTGTTTGGGTTGCCCTTGAAGGGTGACAGTGGAAAGAGGGAGATAATGATTTGTTATTTCAATGGGAAAACAAACCAAGCACTTCACATTTCACAGACTCTGTCTTGCATGGGTAAGAAAAGTATTATTTTTAAAAATCTAAATTCTGTGGTAAGCCAGAAATTCTACTCTAGGAATTTATCCTAATAGATATCCTATCACAAGTATATTACTTATGTACAAAATCATACACTGTAGCACTCTGTAGTAGGAAAAGCTTAAAACAAATTCAGTGTTCATTAATAGAAGATTGATTAAGCTATGTTCATTCATACAATGGAATACAATGCATCCATAAAAAAATAAATAAGCTTTTAAAGAACTGATATGGAATAAACTTGTTAAGTGAAAAACAAAGTACCAAACAATGTGTACTTAATTCAACAATTTGTGTACATGGGAGAAATACACACTCATAAAATAGTTCTGAAAGGATCCACAAGAAACTAATGATATTGGTTGTTTCTAGGGAAGGAAATGAGGTGTTTGGGGGTTAGATATGAGAGAAGAGACTTCTTATTCTGTACCTTTTTGTACCTAATGAATTTTTAACTGTGTACTTATCTATCACATATAAATAAATGTAAGTTTTTTTAAAAATCTGTGATAAGGGGCATGGTCTTTTAAAATAGGACAGCCTCTTTAAGAGGTGAAAATGTAAAAAGAACTTACACTCAAAAAGAGCAGAATGACCACAAACACCTATATTTTCTTCCTCCTGAAATCTCACTAAAGTTAAGGAGTAAAAGAGGTAACCCACAAACAAGGATAAAGAGAATTTGATAGATGTCAAAGCTGAAGTCCGGATAAAGAGAACAAAAGTGGAAGAAAAAGTGACATGTATTTGATAGAACTGTTGGATTATTTGGAAAGCATATCAATAACTACATAGAAAACTAAGCAAATACATAAATAAGAAAGGAACACTGAACTGTGCTCAGCAATAAATAATATCCATATAGTCAGCAGCAAACACTGCCCAATGTTGTAGCCAAAATTGTGATGGGGAAAAGGGAAAGAAAGGGATATAGGTGGACATGTGCAGGTACGCATGTGTGTGCATGTGCTAAGTCCTCATCCAACATACAGAAAATGAGTAGGTGATGTCCAAAAATGTTTAAACCAGGAGCCGTCTGTATAAGCCTTTTCTTTGTAAATGGAGAGGTAATTACTAGAAAAAACTACTTAAAAGGGGTGGTGGTGGGGAAATGATCATCTCTGGAGACTGGAACTATGAGGGAGTAAGAAGTCGGGCAAAGGGCAAACTTTTTGACTCTTTACAAACTATGTTCAAAGTACATTTACTATAAAAACAAGTTCTTTTGAAAAACTAAAAAAAAGAAAGATATATATCTTTATATCTTTATATCTGTGGAAGAAACTCTAGTTTGAAAGAATAATGATGGTTAACAGAAGCGATCAGGCTCATGGAAATTTTCCCTCTGACTACAAAAAAGATAATTGTCAATCTGTGATTATCCTCTCTTGCAGCTCTAGGACACAAAGATAAGAAAGGTAGACACTATTACATTGTTTTGTATACCTGAAACTAATAAAAAAAAAGAAAGGTAGAAACTGAAGGGAAGGAAAATACTACCCTTTAGCAGGGTACTTCAGTTGTTTCATTTGAGACCTCTCATTGTGATGGAAACTAACAATAACATCAGCTCCAAGAATCCAGGAAGTTGCAAACTGGGGAAGTTGGTAATTAAATCAAGGAAGCATGGAGCTCAACTTAATAGCTGGGCTGTCTTTGTAATTAGAGTAAATTATAATGTCTAGCATGCCAATTTGATGTTAAGTTTCTCTAAGGCTCCAAAGTTGTGTTAAGTGTGGACAAGCCCTAACAAATTTATAAAGATTCAAGATGAATGAGTTTTACTTAGGCCTGAAGAAAAAACAGGGTTAGGCTAATAAGCTGTGAAGGCTAACTGCTAAAAATTTGTAAGAACTATACCTAGTATCTATTTCTTTAAATCAGCATCTAAATAATATATATATTTGAGCACTAAAATAATGCCCAATACATTTGCTTAAATTGTTTTCTAGGCTAGCTTGGTGGCTCAGGCGGTTGGAGCTCCGTGCTCCTAATGCCGACGGCTGCCAGTTCGATTCCCACATGGGCCAGTGGGCTCTCAACCACAAGGTTGCCGGTTAGGCTCCTCGAGTCCCACAAGGGATGGTGGGCTCTGCCCGCTGCAACTACGATTGAACACGGCACTTGGAGCTGAGCTGCTGCTGCGCTCCCGGCTGGCTCAGTTGGTTGGACCGCGTCCTCTCAACCACAAAGTTGCCAGTTCAACTCCCGCAAGGGATGGTGGGCTGCGCCCCCTGCAACTAGCAATAGCAACTGGACCTGGAGCTGAGCTGCGCCCTCCACAACTAAGATCGGAAGGACAACTTCACTTGGGAAAAATCCTGGAAGTACACACTGTTCCCCAATAAAGTCCTGTTCCCCTTCCCCAATAAAATCTTTTTAAAAAAAATTGTTTTCTAGTTCCCAATTTGAAGAGAAAAAAGGAAAAATGAGTGAATAATCTATATTTACTGACAGTTAACTATACTTGCTGGAAGCCATTTGGATCATGGAATATTATTATAATAAATAAAAATCTAATCAAAAAGACAGTAAAATTCCCTAACATTTGCCTAGTGTTTTCAATATGCCAAGGCAAAGTCCTAAGCACTTCATGTGAATTCATCCATTTAATGCTTCCAACAATCCTTTGAAGTAGGTACTACTATTTCTCCTAATTTTACTGAGGAAGAAGTTGAGGAACAGAGGAGTGAAAAATATGGCCCAACATAACACAGCTGCCACATGGCAGAGCAGAGCTGTAAACCTGCTCTCTGCTACCCCACCATGCAGCAGGGCCTAAGAGAAAAGAACTGCTGACTAGTACTCGCTTTGCAAACCCTAACTCCAAAAATACAAACCTTACATTTTCAAGTATGTCAGCCTCACTCCATGAAATTTACTTTCTGTTGGAACAGGCAGAATCCTCTACTGGGTCTATCTGGGCTTCAAAGGGACTGCTTTGTTCCCAGCTGGTATCTTTATATAGCACTTGGAAAAGGAAGGTAGTAACGTTAATGAAATTCACAAATGACTCTAACTTAAGAGGCTGTTGCCATTAGTGATGACAGAGGAGCCATACAAAAGGAAATCCAAAACTTGGATTTTAATGAGTTCCAGTTTGTTTTTTGTTTTTCAAGGAGTACACATTTTTATTGTCAAAACAAGTAAGAGATACAAGCATAACAGAAGACACAAACAAATTAATTGTTCAGATCATGTGAGACTCCAGCGCCTCTCTATGGAAAAGTCAGCTCAGCTCCTCACATAGACACGAGCCTGTCCAAAGCAAAACCAGCAGGGATTTGAGACAGTGATCAGGACAATGGCTGAATATGTCCACAATGAGGAGAAATGAACAAGTGCTTTCCCTACTGCCTTTGCTTAGTAGCTCTGTCTTTATACAGGTCATATGAGGCTCATTTGGGGGGAAATGATTGCAGAGAGAAATTTTTTTCATTCTTCCACCTCTCAGAAAAAGTTTCAGGCCTTGGCCTAAACACAGAAATCAAAATAGGGTAACACTAGTTTCACATGAACCTCAAGACTATAAATCAACGTACAGCTACCACCTTCTTTACTTTAAAAAAACTTAACGTACATTTATCTATACCAAACCAGTAGGCTGAATGTTCTCCCTTAGAAAGTTTTCAACCAAATTGGAATTAATCTCACTTTAAAGTACAACAAAGGATATGCAAGACTCGTGTTTGTTCTGTGACACTCAATGAAAGAGAAGTACTGTTCCAGCAGCACGGCCCCAGAGGTACTGCGGTAACAACTGGCTGTGCCAGAAAGCGAGGGGCTCCAGTCTCGGCACAGGAAGAGGGTTCCTGCCAAGTCTGGCTTTGAATAGTGCCCAGATCTCAAACAGATCGTAGGTGCCCCAAACGGACAAGGCTAGAGCGCAGGCAGCCACGCAGACGAGAGGGCCAAGCACAGGCAGTGAGCACCTCTGCGCCATGGCTTGTCCACGCTCGCGGGGAGCGTGGTAGTGGAATCGAGAAGGCTCAATTTGGGAACAACACAAATATTATTTACCTAGTAGGCAATAACCGCAGCCCTTGTCTAGGCTAAATGATACACAAATAGTAATGAGGCCCCCATACATCACTCTGAGATTATTTAGTCTAACTTTAAAGCAATACACAATGGCTTGTTCTATGCCAGGACAAGCTTTGCACTACTAATGTTTATCAAAAACCAATTATGTTTGCAGCTCTAGCCTCAGTGGAAAAGGTTTTTAAAAACAAAAAGCTTTCCTATTTCAGAGCCAAGGTACAAGGGAAGCAGGGGCAAGACAACCCCTACCCAGAGTCTCTGGAAGAGAAAGTTCTAGAAACCAGTAGATGTGAGCACATTCAAGTCACAGTGTTTGAGATTATGGGTCCGTGGAGATTGTTTCTTCCCTTCGACCATTGGTATGTCCATCTTGGGCCGCTGAAAGGTTGCTGGACCTTCGGCCATTCGGGTGGCCTACCCACGGATCAATCCCATTGGAGGAGGCTTCTGGGCTCTTCCATAGACCTGGGGTGGCAAAAACTCCCGAATCAGACTTCTTGAGGGATCTTGGTCCAAGGAGACTCCTTTTGTCTGCTGTGTTTCTGTCTTGATCCCACTTCCAGAATCCATGGTGCTGAGATTTGGGCTAGGTAAGGCTGTGAAAGAGCCAGAGAAGAACCAGCCTCTGAGCTTCTCCTTAGAGTAAGAGTGGGGGGTGGGCGGGGCTGACACCGGCTGCTGGTCTTCTCTCATTGTCTCTCCACTCTCTAACTAGTGTGTGGAGTGCTCTGCCACTCGAAGGTACTTGGTCTCCTGGGTGGTAAGGCCCTGGTGGGATGTATAGCCAACATCTCCCAGCCCTGCCTGCTGCTCAAAACGCTGCTCTCCTGGGTCTGTTTTGTGATCCGAGAATTCATGATGATGCAGGTAGCTTTAGCCTTTACCACAGGGACCTTGTCCGTACCATCAATGGCCAATGACAGGGTCACGCAGGGAAGGCGACACTGGCGAGGTGCTGATACCTGCACTCCAGGGGATGCGGCCCATGTCTGGTGAAGGAGGACTTATGGGAGTGGCGTCCTCCAGGGCATCAGCATAGCTCAGTATGTCCCACTGGGCAGGGATATCTTGCCTAGAGGCCCACTAGGCTCAAGAGCAGGCACTTCTGGTTGTGTCGAAGCCACTGAAAGCCTGGGATCCTGGTGCTTTTTCTGTATAGATTTCAGAGCTGAGTCCCTGCCACTGGAACGAAATGTGATGATTACACTGACAGACAGATTATCAGTGAGGAACATTGTCCAGCTGCTGCAAATAAGCAAAGTTGCTCAGAAAAGGTCCATCCATTCCAGAGGTTCTGTTCTGCTGCCACCGTGGAGCTGCCTGCATCCGGAACTCTGGCTCTAAGGAGGCTGTGAGGACCCACATCTCCCGAGACGTTGTGGCCCAGCTGGGACCCAAGCCACGGAATGAGCAGCACTGTGCCTGTGGCAACGCATAATGAGTTCCAGTTCTTAGGCAGTGATTCTCAAACACTTCCAGTTCACAACATCTTTATGGGCTACTGCAAGCCCCCTAAACCTCTTATTCTACCACGCTCCCCAAATAATAAAATAAAACCCAAAACAGCACTGAAAAGCTCAGCGTCACCTTCTCAGGGCTGTCTCTATCAAATTCCTCTGGGTGACAGAGAGGAAGGAGTAAGAACAGAGCTGAGAGAAGCTGAGTCCGAGAATGCCATGGTGATCAAGGTTCCGCTGTATGTACAGAAATAAAACAAAGCTGCCCTAATACTGACTGAAGGTGTTAAGTGAGGAAAGAAGGAAAAGAAAATAGCAATTAACCACTGCTCTGAGAGTAATCACTGTCCTGTGCGTTCAGAGAAACTTACATGTCAGCTGATCATGGGTGAGAAATAAGAAGCAGAATGTCAGTCATTTAATTCTCTTTATGTAGCTTGCAAAGAGTGAAAAAGCACGTTAACATTCTCTTTATGCTATATCAAAACAAACATTTACTGGTAAAAGAAAAGAAGGGCTTCTGATGGCTCGGAAAACAGTACGTGGTTCTCTTTTAGACTACCTAGGTAAGAAAATAAAGACCCCAAGATAGGTGGGCCCTGTGGGAGGAGTACCACCTGAACTTCGGATTCATTTTTTTCTAAGTTTCTACTGGCAGTTCACCTCAAGCCTCTGCAAAGAGAAACTGCAGAATCAGCAAAGCTGGCTGATGTGTCAGGTTCTCACTAGTTTTGAGAGAGCCAAAGCCTCCCAGGGGAGTTGTCACCTGGCCTGAGGCTCTAACAAGACAGGGCTGATCTTTCACATTCTCCAGTGTCTTAGGGCCCGGAGACTTGCTCTGGGCACCAGCAGTGATAGAGGCAAGATATGAACTCTCCTGAAATTCTCCTTTTTTTCCTCAGTTAAGCCTAGCAGATTGTCGTGATGAGACGATTAGGCAAGTCTTTGTGATGGGCGCTCCGGGCTAGGACTGGCTTAGAAAAAATGATTATTGTGAAATCAGCAACTACTGACTTGTAGGACTTAAACTGTAGTTTCATATGGAAACCAGGGGGAGATACTATAAATTTCCCCCAAAGAGCCCCTTTTCCCTTGATAAATGCACATACACAAATAAACGCGCTGCCTACAACTTCTGGGATTGACCAGACCTAGTCACCGAACCTCTAGGGTCCCTGAATAAGAGCTGTTTTCAGCTGAGCTGTCTCATCATTACTGGAAATGAAAGACAGAAATGTATTTTCTTCTAAATTTTGTCTAGTTTGAATTTAAGATTTAATGTTTTAATTCACCTGACAAATATGGTACATGACAAATATAGTACATGTTGCCGTTTCTGTTATTAGTAATAGTTAGCATATCAGATTTTCCATTTATAAATTTTGTCATCTCAAACAAGCACCTTCACTCCCAACCCTTTCCTTTATACTGCTGTCTCAATGAGCTTAACTTGAAGTTATTTTTACATTTTCACATACAGTTTTTGACCCACTGGTCCTTTCAGCAACCTAATAAGTGTTCTATGTCACAGCTTCTAATACATGCTGGTGAAAGACCAAACACACTGTGTCACTAGAGAATCAGTTAGCAGCAGAGCAGGGTGGCTCTATGAGATGTCATTTTCCTTGTATGTCCTTGTTATACTTGTAGACACATCTGGATGAAATTTTGCTGCTAATTTAACCATCTGGTTGCTGGGTTGCAAGATGAGAAATAATAGATATGTTTCATTTTATCTAATTAGTATTCTCTTAATAATTTTATAAATTGAATCACTTTACGGACTAAATATAGAAAAGTTATTAGTATGGTCTGGTTTCTAAGCAACCATTTCATTAAGAAAAGCTCCACTTGGGAAAAACATCTGTTTGTAAGTAAGACTTCTGCTGTAATCGTATAAATTAATGGCGAAAAAACCATGGTCACTCTGTGATTTGGTAATCGCTAGTTGTGAAAAGGTCAACGTGGGGGTACTACAACGAGGAAGCCATCTGTTTCAATCTGTGCTAGTCCCTGAAACTTGTTATCATGAAATGATTCAGTTTTTCTAAACAGCCACCTAATTTAAAAAAATATTATCTTCTGATTATAAAAGCAATAAATGTTTATACTGGAAATTGCAGAAAATATAGAAAAAAAGGCACAAATAATAAAGAGCACTTAAGTTTTCAATGCCTTCATATTAGATAAACGAATTCCACAGCTAAAAAATATTTTATTCTAAAACTACTGGCCATATGGTTTTTACCTTTCTCATGTGCAATTAGAATGCTTTTTTGTAATGGCTAAGGGCTATGTGTTGGACAACTGAGTTCAGAGATGTATAGAGATAGCCAAACACTGCATTTTATGAAAACAAGCTTAAAGAGAGACAGCATTCTCTGACAGTGGTAAGGAAAAGGTGACAAGTGTTGTGTGGCACGACACATCACATATGACATGTGTTATAAAACTCCCAGGTAGATGCCCTAAGACGGTGAGCTTTCATATTCTTTTTTTTTTAAAGCAGAACTTTGTTTTCATATGAAATGTTTAGAGGAGGCTCAGTGAGAGAAAAGCCACTCTATCCTCTGGGTAGAGTGGGGTTGCCTGGTACTTGGAGCTCACCCCTTTTTCTCTGATTCCCACGGTCCTGGAGGACACAGGCATTCAGTAGTCCTTCCGGTCTCCAGGCTCCTTCCTGCCACAGCACTGCTACTTTGCTGCTCCCTCAGTCTGGAACACTCTTCCCTTCTTTACTAGAAGAATTCCTAATCACCCACCAGGTCTCAGCCTCTACGTCCCTTCCTCCTTCCCTGCTCTGTCAGGTAAAACGACCCTAAGACAGGCTCTCTTATCACAGGATACCTTTTCTTCACAGCACCTGTCAAAGCCACATTTCACATTATTTTGTGTGATTACTTGATTAACAGTTACCCCGCATCATGTCCTCCCGGACGCCACATGTAAAGCCATGAAGGCAGTACGTGACGGTTTTTCTCAGCAATGTGCCCTCCCACATAGTAAGTGCTCAATAAATATTTGTTGAATGAATGAACAAACATTTGTAACCATCAAGGGAAAAAAAAACAATGGTCAAAGATATTTTACAATTCTTTCTGTCCCTATCTAGAGTCGGGTTACCAATAATGGAAAACAAAGTTGGATATAAGGGCTAAAGTGCTTCTAAAACAGCCTTCTCCTAAGAAAGAAAACTTCAGCAGTCATGCCCTGGCAGGTGATCTGACCAGGTCTTTGGTAGCTCCATGTCTGTAATCCATTCCCTGAGGCTCAGTTCATTCCCAACCTTCCAGCCTCCTCAGGGACAGCAGAGATACCACAGGTCAGGAAATAAAACCAAATTTAAAATCTAATATATAAGAATCTCAAAATGAGTTTCCAAAATTGTACCATTTAAGTGCACTCTTCCACCTCTGCCCTAGATCTTGAAGTGACCGAAGAGGGGTAAATTGATGCTTCAGTCAGTTAAAAATGTTAAACTTATGATTCAGCAACAAAAGGAACTATGTCAGGGTTAATAAAAAATATAATTGGGTTTATTAAGTGTGTGAACAGCTTCAAAGATCATCTTAATCATATCTGGTGAGATTAGGAATTTTAATTTGTATTTGAAATGAAGGGTAATGTAGGCTGCTTGCTCTTTAATTTGGGAGGGAAAGCCAAGAGCAGGGTGCAGCTCTAGCTGTTATCTCAAAGTAGTTCCAGTTCATCAAAATGAATTGATTCCTTAGAGTAAAGGAATATACTTAAAGATAAGTCTAAAGAGGAAATTGCTATTTTACTTTGAGCTCTCTCACTATTTTATCCTCCTTAACTTGCCTCCAAATTCCAATTTTACTAAAGAAAGGGTGACTCCAGGGCAAAATTTAAATAGCTGCTCTCCAGGGAAGGTACTTAACATCTTCTTAACGGCTTGCAGACATTTAAGCAACTGACACTAACCCAAGGTATTTCACAATTGCCCTCTTGGTAGTGAATCCTGCCTTTGTGATAGCTGGCTTACATGAATAGGAGGTAAAGGATTTGAAATGAGCCCTGAAAACCAAGAAATTAAGAAGTATTTAATTGCTTAGCTCAAAATGTCAGGATCCATGGCTTAATTTTGCTGTCTGTAAGAGCAGAGGCCATGATGATTTGAGAAAGGTGAGAAGATGGAATGAAAAGAGGAGGGAGGTACAGAGAGGGATAAGAGCCTTGGCTGTGGAGTTGACTCCAGACTCTGTCACTCACTGGGTGGCCCTTCACTTGTAACCTATGAGCTTTGGTTTCTTTGTCTGAAAAATGGGGAGATAAAGACACTGACTCCCATAGGGTTGCAGTGCGGAGTAAATGACGTAATTTAAGTTACATCTGATATGTGGTTGCTGCTCAACAAATCACGAGTGAAAATAAGAACAAAGGAAACATAAGTACTAACTATCCACAAGCATGATACTTTCAAATCCAGAGCCCATCACCAAGACATGGCTGGTGGGCTGGTAACAACAAGCACTGCCCCCCAGAGAAGCTCAGATGTCTTGGCATCCCAACAGCTTCTGCACTCCAGCCCAGGCCCACTCTCCCTGTTCATGCCCACTCTGCTCCACTAACAACTTGAACTGCTTACCTTCCTTTATACCTGCCGCTCTTGAATATCTTCCTATCTTTGCTTTTCTTTCAGTCTTCATCCCCTCACTCCATCTACACATCTAAATCCTGCCCATTCATCCTTCAGAGTCCTTAGAGCTCCATGAAAAACTACTGTTCAGAATTTTTTTAAGTTTAAACTTAATTTTTTTAAGTTTAGTATATTTATAAGGTTGAGGAATGATCACCATCCAGTTCCAAAACATTTTCATCACTCCACAAAAGAAATCTCATATCCATTATCAGTCACTTCCCATCCTCCTCTCCTCCCATCCTTTGGCAACCACTAATCTATTTTCTGTCTCTATGGATTTTATCTATTCTGGACATTTCATATGAATGGAATCATACAATACGTGGCCTTTTCTCTCTGGCTTCTTTCACTTACCATGTTTTCAAGGTTCATCCATGTTGTAGCATGAATCAGTACTTTATTCCTCTTTATTGTCAAATAACATTCCATTGTATAGACATACCACATTTTATTTATCCAATCATTGAGTGATACACATTTAGGTTGTTTCTACCTTTTGGCTATTATGAATAATGCTGCTATGAATACTCATACATAAATAAGCTTTTATGTGGACATAGGTTTTAATTTCTCTTGGGTACATATCTAGGAGTGGAATTGGTGGGTCATGTGGTAACTATGTTTAACCTTTTGAGAACTGCCAGACTGTTTTCCAGAGCAGCTGCATCATTTCACATTTCCACCAGCAGTGTATGTGGGTTCCGATCCCTCTGTGTCCTCATAAATTGTATTACTTTAAAATAAGTTATTTTAAAATGTCCTTAACTGGTATCAGAAAGGCAGCAAATATCAGAAGGTCTATAGAGACAACTACATGTTTATGTAACCACAACCTCAGTCAACTGCATACATCCCAGGATTGATTTCTGAAGCCTCTTTCCCAATGCTCAAACCATGCTGATGCCCTCAGTGCTGAAACAATGCTGACCTTCAATGGAAAGCAGGGCAGGCAGTGTGAGGTAATACACTCTCATATTCCACTAATGGAAGATGAGTTGCAAAGATACACACACAGATTGCTTCAAAAATAATAATGTAACACATTGCCAAATGAGCAAAACCACACACAAAAAAATCAAGCAAACATGAGGTCAGCACATTATTGTTAACGAGAGAGCTGATTTGTAGTGAAACTATTTCCTATTTCCCATCAGCAGGCTGCTTCTCCTGTACCAAAGGCCATCTGAAAACTCAACCCTAGTACCTTGGGAATAGGAACAATGTGGCACTAGGGTTACTCTGCCCTGTGGCAAGAACATAGTCTTCAGAGTCAGGGAGATTTAAGACTCAAATCGTGATGCTGACATTTAGTATCTGTGTCACTTTGAGTCAGTTTCTTAAACTCATTGAGCCTAAATTCCCTCATTTGTAAAATAGGGATAAGAATTCCTAACTTGCAGGGTTGCTGTGATTGACACATAAGAGGCACTCAATAAATGGTAACTTCTATTGTACTTACTGACATTTCTCTTATATGGTAATTACCCAGGGCAATCTTGGAAAGTGAGCATAACTAAACATGAAGTAGCCAGTTCATCTTTTACCTACAAGTAAAAGTATTAAACTGCTAAATATTCTGATGTGAATCTGAATGTACCAATCTTTCACTGCTTCATAGAGAAAAACACCAGAGAGATATTCCAAAAATTAAGCTAATTTAAAACTCAAGTGTTCTGGGCTTTGCAATGCAATCTCTGACTCGGAGGAGGGGAGGGATCATATATATTGTAGTAAGATAAGGTCCAGTGGACGGAGAATCCCTGAGAAATGGGTCTGGTGCCAGCTCCACCACTCTCCCAGCTTTTGTGAGTATAGGCGAGTCAATTCTTCATTTATAAAAGTATTATAATATCTGTGTTTATTATATTTCAGGATCGTTGATAGAATCAAAGCTTTCTAGATGATCAAGCATTATTCAATTTTAATATTGATAATCATAATCATATCTGTTTTTTATTTTAAAAAGCACAATAAGGCCAATTTCTATCATTATTTGGAAAGCTCTAGTTAAGTACTATAGGGTACTGGGAAGGAAAAAACAAAATTTGGAGGCCAAGAACATGGTTCAAATTACCTGCTACATAATCATGGAAAAGGGATGAACTTATCCAAGTCTCAGAATCTTTAGCTATAAAATGAGGATATCTCACATCATACCCAAAAATAAACTCAAAATGGATCACAGACTTAAATGTAAGCACTAAAATTATATAACTCTTAAAAGAAAACACAGAAGTAAATTTTCATTATCTTGAGGATAATGAAGGTAATAATTTCTTAGAAATGACACCAAAAGTGCAAGCAATAAAAGGAAATATTGATAAGTTGGACTTCATCAAAAATAAAAAGTTGTGTGCTTCAAATGACACCATTAGTAAGAGAAAAGACAACCCACAGAATGGCAGAAAATATATGCAACTCATATACTTGATACAGAACCTGTTTCCAAAATAAATAAAGAACTCTTATAAGTCAATAATAAAAAGACAAATAACCCAATTTAAAAATGGGCAAAGAATCTAAAAAGACATTTCTCCAAAGAAGATATACAAATGGACAATAAGTGCATGGAAAGATGCTCAACATTATCAATCATTAGAGAACTTCAAATCAAAATCACAATGACATACCACTTCCCACCCACTGAGGTGGGAATCAAAAACACAGACAATAACAAGTATTGGTGAGGATGCAGAGAAAGTAGAACCCTCATACATTGCTGATGGCAAAGGAAAATGGAGCAGCAACGACCCAGCAATTCCAATCATAGGTGCCTACACAGGAGAAATGAAGACATATGTCCACACAAAAACTGGCACGTAAATATTCATAGCAGTATTATTCATAATAGCCAAAAGTGAAAAATGACCCAAATGAACATCAAATGATGAATGGATAACAAAATATAGTTAATCAATATAATGGAATATTATCCAGCCTAAAAAAGTAATGAAGTACCAATCCATGCTACATGAATGCATCTCAAAAACATTATGTTAAGTCAAAGGAGCCAGACACAAAAGATCACACATTATATGCTTCTATTTATATGAAATGTCCAGAATAGGCAAACTCATGGAAACAAAAAGTAGATTAGTGGTTGCCAGGGGCTAGAGGGAGTGCAGAATGCAAAGTGACTGAAAATGGGTACGGGATTTCTTTCTGAGATGATGAAAAAGTTCTAAAATTAGAGAGTGGTGATAGTCGCACAACTCTTGAAGTATACTAAGAACCACTGAATTGCACATTTTAAATCGGTGAATTTTAGCTATGTAAATTGTATCTCCAATAAGAAGTTTAAAAAATGGGGATAATGTCTATTTCCCAGAACCACTTCAAGAATTAACAGGGGGCCGGCCTGGTGGCTCAGGCGGTTAGAGCTCCATGCTCCTAACTCCGAAGGCTGCCGGTTCTATTCCCACATGGGCCAGTGGGTTCTCAACCACAAGGTTTGCCAGTTCAATTCCTCGAGTCCCACAAGGGATGGTGGGACCCGCCCCCTGCAACTGAGATTGAACACGGCACCTTGAGCTGAACTGCCTCCCAGATGGCTCAGCTGGTTGGAGTGCGTCCTCTCAACCACAAGGTTGCCGGTTCGACTCCCGCAAAGGATGGTGGGCTGTGCCCCCTGCAACTAGCAACAGCAACTGGACCTGGAGCTGAGCTGCGCCCTCCACAACTAAGACTGAAAGGACAACTTGAAGCTGAACGGCACCCTCTACTAAGACTGAAAGGACAACAACTTGACTTGGAAAAAAGTCCTGGAAGTACATACTATTCCCCAATAAAGTCCTGTTCCCCTTCCCCAACAAAGTCTTTAAAAAAAAAAAAAAAAAAGGAAAGAATTAACAGAGATAGCATATATGAGAGACATTTGCTAAATGCTCATTTGTAAATTAGGTGGTACAGAAACCAGGTCAGGACATAAAAGAAATCTTCCCATTTCAAGGACATAAATAGAGATGATAAACTTCACAGGGCTGCATTCCAAATTTCAATGCCAGATCCAATTAGATGATCCTTCAAGGGATAGAATTATTTTCAGTTAATGGTTTCCCAACTTACTTTATTTGAGGTAGAAATCTGAGAATGAGATAGGGAGTTCAGTCTCTGACAAGTTAAGATTTGTAACCCTGCTCAGTTTGAAACTTCGTAAAAACAATTTCACCTTGTGTCTACCTTCCCCCCTTCCGGGCCCTTTGCCTTCCTTCCTTTTCACTCTTTTGCCAGAAATGAAAAGTTTTCTCTGAAAGGAAGAGAGTGGAAGAGTTAGTGTGGTTTGTTTGGGCATGTCAAGATGTCTAGATTCTCTTCACTACACACACTGGCTTACTTTCACCTCCCATGCTTGGCTCAGAGCCTAGGGTTCCTTTTTTTTTTTCTTCTCTTTTTTTTCCCCTTTCTTTCCTTTTACTTTTTTTTTTAAAGATTTTATTGGGGAAGGTTATTGGGGAAGGGGAACAGGACTTTATTGGGGAACAGTGTGTACTTCCAGGACTTTTTTCCAAATCAAGTTGTTGTCCTTTCAGTCTTAGTTGTGGAGGGCGCAGCTCAGCTCCAGGTCCAGTTGCCCTTGCTAGTTGTAGGGGGCACAGCCCACCATCCCTTGCGGGAGACGAACTGGCAACCTTGTGGTTGAAAGGATGCGCTTCAACCAACTGAGCCATTTGGGAGCTCAGCGGCAGCTCAGCTCAAGATGCTGTGTTCAATCTTAGTTGCAGGGGGCGCTGCCCACCATCCCTTGCGGGACTCGAGGAATTGAACCGGCAACCTTGTGGTTGAGAGCCCACCGGGCCATGTGGGAATCATACCGGCAGCCTTTGGAGTTAGGAGCACGGAGCTCCAACCTCCTGAGCCACCGGGCCGGCCCTCCTTTTTCTTTTTCAATGAACCTGATAGTTTTATCCAAAGATCCTTTTGACACTGATGGGGATCACTTGGATCCCTGAAATACATCTGTCTCCGGTGCTACTTTCAAAATATCCTTTAAATAACTGAAAGTGACTGAGAGGACACATGAGTAGATCCCCAGTGTGATAAATAACCTGGCGATAGTATCTTATTTGAAGAATATCACTTATTTATTTATCATATCCATTACTGAACATCTACCGTGTTTCCCCAAAAATAAGACCTAGCTGGACAATCAGCTCTAATGAGTCTTTTGGAGCAAAAATTAATATAAGACCCGGTCTTATTTTACTATAAGACCTGGTATAATATAATATAAATAGTAGAGTAGACTAGAATAGAATACAGGATCTTATATTAATTTTTGTTCCAAAATACGCATTAGAGTTGATTGTCTGGCTAGGTCTTATTTTCGGGAAAACACGGTATTTCAAAATCGAAATGTGAAAAATGCCCAAAACATCGAATATAAATTATGGGACTCTCAAGGACATATGTTAACTCCAATTTTGGAAAAGAGAAGGACTTCTACTTTTTATCTTATATACTTTCTTGTCATTTAAAGCTTTTTAAAATAATGAGAATGTATTAACTTGTATAATAATAATGATAAAACAATGAAAAAAGAATATGTAAGGAGTCTAAAAAGGGGAGACACTTAACAGCCATCGGCTAAGATTAAGTCTTCCATTTATAAACTCTGGATTGTAACTGGAGCACAGCAACTTGGTATATAATTCTGTCTGCAAAGCTGCTACTGAGTACCTGGAGGCAGCTGCTGTGAGAACTAAATCAACCATCACTTTCTCATTAGGACTAAAAGGAGACGCAGACAGTCTTCCATAAAATTAAAATTTAATTCCCAGGGAATTTCGTTCTCAGATTGTTGTGATGGATAGATAATACATAAGAAATTCATACATCAGATATCAGTAAATATTTGTTGAATGAAATGAGCTTAATTTCCCTCTGATCTGTGCCTAGACTGCAAAGTTGGTGAGAAATCACAAAAGGAATCTAAACTATCAGTAAATTAAGCAAAAGTCACGCTGTAACTTTCACATGGAATCATTTAGGCAGTCTAGAAAAGAGAAACTTTAAACACACACACTCCCCATACTAATGCCATGCAATCCACAGCCCAGCGCCCTGGTACTGTAGGACATTTACAAGTGGCTGATCTTGTCTGACTGCAAGTCCAGGACGCTTGGCTCCCGGAGGGCGTTAGGCCCGGGCAAAGGACACTGGCAATGCAGGTGGGAAAATTCAGTTCTTTCCTTTCCTAATGGGAAATTCTCCTAAGGCCTTGGCCTTTAAGTGCACGTTACAAACACCAAAAACATCAATTAATTCAAACTTGCCCACTGAGGAGAGCTGAGAACAGAAATTACACCTCTACCTCCCGTGTTCTTCTTCACCAAATTAGCTACTAACTGATTAGCACACCAATTAAAATTACTAAAAACAAACACAAAACCAACAGTTGTGATTTTTACAGCACACCCTAGGGGCTAATGAGCGCCATGGGTTAATCAGCTAAGCAGCTTATTGCAGACAGCAATGTTGCCACATTAGAATGACACACCATGGCTTCCCGAACACCCAGCTCTAAGTGAGAAACGATTCCTTGACATTGCAGTTTCTTGGGAAAAGTACAGAATGACTTGTGTTCTGAAACTTCCTAATTACAGGCATTTGAGAGTCTCGCTTCACTGACTTATTTGATTCCCGTAAGTACCATTATTGTCATGTGGCTTCATGAACCCTATCGAGCTCCCAGGCTTCTCTCAATTCCTGGACTCTTTGGCCTCTCAGTTGCAGGTAATTACTTTCCTTTTTGAAACCTCTTCTTCCGGCTTCTGCTCTTACCTAATTGTCCTCTTACCTCTTCGGGTGATCATTTTGTCTCCTTTGAAGAATTTTCTTTTTCCTTTTTAATCTAGTCACAATAACTCACTGTTAAAGTGCTTTATATATGAGTATAGTAGATGCACAATAAATGTTTGCTGAATAAAGAATGAACCCCAAGGCTCAGGCCTTCATCACTATATTTGTTCCCCTCTGCACTCCTTCTTAAGCTCCAACTACTAGGCCTATATAAAGCCAATTATACCAAGAAATAAGTAGCCAGTAAGGGCCTATACATGCCTTTGTGCTCACAGAGAACCTTGTCTTTTTCAGATAAACAGAACACATCAGTGTGAAGGGCTGTATTACTGGCTTCAATTCTTCACCCCTCCCTGCATCCATGAGCTTTGCTCTGTAATTTGGCAATTTATCCCACTAAAGGGACAGAGTATATTTCTCCACCCCTTGACTTTTGGATTGGGCCACATGACTTGCTTTAGCTAATAGAATGAGGCAGAAGTGATGCGGTTACAGGTCCAGGCTCAGGCCTGAAAAGGCCTTGGTCTCTCACACCTCTGCCATCACTACAGGAACGTGCCCTGAGAGGCCACGGGGCCAGGGATGATCGGTTACCTGACCAACAGTCACCGCAGCTGACCGGCAGATCCACAGGGAGGAGCTGAGCTGCCCTGCCAAGACCAGTCTAGGTCAGCTGAACCCCACTGGTCTACAGATGTGTGAGTAAACATAAATGCTTGGTGTTTTAAGCTACTCAGTGTTGGGGTAGATTATATATTAGGTTGGTGCAAAAGTAATTGAAGTTTAAAAGGTTAAAAGCAATTGCAAAAACCACAATTACTTCTGCACCAAGCTAATAGGAATAACTAATGAATAAAATCAGCCTTACTCAAGCTTTAAATCTGAGAAGTCACCCAGATCACATTATGACCCAGCAATCCAACAGCAGAAGTATAGTAGCACCCCCCTTATCTGCCTTTTTGCTTTCCGTGGTTTCAGTTACCATGATCAACCATGGTCCAAAAATATTAAATGGAAAATTCCAGAAATAAACAATTCATAAGTTTTAAATTACGCACCATTCTGAGTAACCTGATGACATCTCGTGCCACCTCCCCCCACGCCCCCGGGACGTGAATCATCCCTTTGTGCCGTATATCCTGCACTGTATACGCTACCTGTCCAGTAGTCACTTAGTGGCCATCTTGGTTATCAGGCCTATCAGCTCTATCACAGGGCTTGTGTTCAGATAACCCTTATTTGATTTCATAACAGTCCCAACGTGCAAGAGTAGAGATGCTGGCAATTCGAATATGTCAAAGAAAACTGTAAAGTACCTCAAGAGAAAAGGTGGAACTTCTCAACTTAGTAAGAAAAAAATCACATACTGAGGTTGCTAAGATCGACAGTAACAACGAATCTTCTATCTATGAAATTGTGAGGAAGGAAAAAGAAATTAGTGCTAGTTTTGCCATCATACCTCAAACTGCAAAACTTATGGCCACAATACATTTAAGTACTTAGTCCAGATGGAAAAGGCATTACATTTGTGTGTGGAAGGCATGAACAGAAAATGTGTTCTGACTGGCAGCAATGTGTTGTGTCAGGAAGCACTGAGCCTGTACGAACACTTCAGCAAGGGATCCCCTGAAATGAGAGACACCAAGCCACTTACTGCAAGTAAGGGATGGTTACACAGATTCCGTAATAGGTTTGGACTGAAAACATAAAAATTACTGAAGAGGCTGCATCTGCTGATGAAGGAGCTGCAGTCACATTTCTGGCAGAGTTGAGGAAGTTGATTAGGGTTCAGTACCATCCAAGGTTTCAGACTCCACTGAGGGTCTTGGAACTTACCCCTCGCAGATAAGGGGGAACTACTAGACCATAAAATTCACTGATTTAAAGTGTACGATTCAATGGTTCCTAGCATACTCACAGAGTTGTGCAACCATCCCCACAATCCATTTTAGAATGTTTTCATCACCCCAAGAAGAAACCCCGTGCCCTTTAGCTATCGCCTCCCAATTCTTTCTCCCTTCCCCCGGCCCTGGGCAACTACTAATTTACTTTCTGTCTATAAATTTGCCTGTTCTGGACATTTCACATAAAGGAACCATACAATATGAGTTTTTGTGTGTGACTGGCTTCATTCAGTTAATATAATGTTTTCAAGGTTCATCCATGCTGTAGCATGTTTCATTAATTCATTATTTTTTTATGGCCAAATAACATTCCTTTGTATGCATATACCACATTTTGTTTATCCATTCTTCAGCTGATGGGACATTTGTGTTGTTTCCACCTTTTAGCTATTACGAACACTCATTTACCAGTTTTTGTGTGGACATAGTTTTCATTTCTCTTGTGTATATAACTAGGAGTGTAACCACTCAAGTGGTATCAATGTGTATCTTTTCAAGGAACTGCCGGACTGTTTTCCAAAGCAGTGTACAATCCTGCATTCCTGTGTAGCCCCCTATTTCCAGATAAGAAATTAAAGCCCAGAGGGAGTTAAGTAATTTGCCAAAGTTCACACAACTGAGAAGCAGGGAATGGGCGGTGCGTCCAGGCACTTCGTCTCCAGAGCCCTGGCTCTTAATGACTCTGCTCTGCTGAGGGAGCCAAGAGACACTGTGAGTTAATTCTGACCTTCTCGCCATGTCTGCTTCTCACCCTTCTGGGTGCCTAATTCTCCCCCCACCCCATTCTTTTCATGAGGCCCCTCTCTAGATTTGGAATCCAAAAATTAACGGAGATGTGAACAACAAAGAATCACAAAGGAGAAATAATCTCCACAAAAGGGAAAAGACCCCCGAGTGAGCACATGTATTCTCCACATAAATCTACATAAATGTAAAGCACAGCTTTCTCCCTCATAAATGTAAACATCAGCTTTCTCACTGTCATGCGGGCAGATGAAGGCAGGAGACCCAGTTCTGCCCAATGCCCTTCTAAAAGGCCCAGAGAAAACAGGTGGCTTATCTCGGCTGGGTCACAGTGCTGAAGGTAGACCTATTTACCAGAAAGGACGTTCCCATCTCTGGGAAGTTGCTCATGCTGTTTCATCCCCTCTTCTTTCCTCTGCTCAAACTTTACTAGTTTGTTATGTTTTGATGAAGAAATACTAAAGACCCTGAGAGTCTTTTAAAGAGAGAGCACAGTTGCATACTGACCGTGGTCAAATACATAAAACGTTCATGTGATAACAGCTCACATGTATGCCATTCTTTACCTCCTTGAATTACAGGAAATGAGATTTAATCGATAGACTCATAAGTAAACATAAAGATTTCCTCATCATTATGAGACACTGAAACTCTATAAGGACCTTTGGGAATCCTCCAGGAATTTATTATGACTTAAATCAAGTCCTAGATAGGAGGCAAGAAGATGGACAGAGGGATCAGCAGTGTATGGCTGTAGAACTTCAGAGATTTTGTGCAAACCTACATGATACACTCATTGGCCCACAGACACTAGGTCCTTTCACCAGGACTGACTTACCCTGAATAGCAGACAGATATACAAAGGTGTCTTCATGCTCCAAATTCTCCAAAAATATCTGGAATTACAAAATACAGCAGTGATTTGACTCGCAGCAAGATTAAGACCCCTATAGAGCCTCAAAAGAATAAATGCTTTCCTTCTTATTTGTCTTAGCTAGACATTGGTCTGACCTTAAGGTCTTGTGGGGAAAACAGTTTGAAGTCCCATTTTTATAACAGTTGTTTAAAAAGGATAGTGATTAAGATGAGATGTTTCCTGAAGTAGTCAAGTATACACCAGTAGTAGGCATGGAAACCAAAACCCCCAACATTCTCCCCATCACAGCCCATGGTGAACACCATTCTCACATATGACGTGACACACTGACGATAGGCCATGACACACGAGGCAGGGTTGGGGTTACGTCCAATTGATGGCACATCACTGGAATTTGATCCTTTTCTCTAGCACTCAGAAAGCATATGGAAATGCAGGTGAGAGACAAAGATGTTATTATTTGGGTAACGTTAAATCTAATTTATTTTTGAAAATCTTTTGCAAATTTCAGCACTTAAATTGACATTAGTTTCAAATTAATTTCAACACATCTCACAATTTAGGAACCCACCAGGGCCTGTCAACTGCTGTGGGTACCACTTATCTAGAAGATATGACAGTGACATGTTAGGTTTAGGCCTTCACATGAGAGCCACATGCCCATGTTCTTCCTGCTTGGTGTCTAGGGAAAGACGGGAGTGTCTGTTCCATATGCAGTGATGCGTCCTGCGCTGGCACAGAGATTCTTGATACCAGCTTGACGTTGCTGGTCTCCACATGTGCAGCATGTTGGGGAGAGCCTAAGATTAGTTCATCTGGGAAGATGGCCAGGTTGGAAGGGGTGGGGATCATATGTGGAGTAAAAGAAGCTTAATCCTGGGTAGTGGCTGTGGGAATAAAGAGGAAGACATAAATTTGAAAGACTTCTTGGAAAAAGAATTAACAGGACTTGATGACCAATTATGTACAGTAGATGAAGGTTAAGTAAGTTAAATTCCAAAGATGTTCACTGCATTCACCATATAAATAGGTGTATGAAGGGATAACTTTAATGATTACTCACAGGAGATATGTAATTTGAGGTTTTTAGCAACATTTCAATGACAGCAAATCCTTGGCACATTTCCATGCCTCAGTTTTCTCATCTATAAAGTGGGGATAATACCAATATTGTGGTTGTTGAGAGGACTACAGACAATGTCTGAAAGGTATAGGGCCTGGCTCAATAAACAGCAGTTATTATTATACTGTTGGTTCTAATGCTTTAGTGACTAAAAATAAATCAGAATTATAATTCTTAGTCTAATGGCTGAACTATATGGAAGAGATAATAAGAACAGCAGCCAACCTTTATTTGGTGCTCATTATGTGCGTGTCACTATAATTAGTGCTTTACATGGACGATTTTACTTTAAATCTTTCAACATCAAGTAGGTCCTAATATTATTATCCTCACTTTACAAATGTAGAAATTGAGGCTCAGAGAGTTTAAGTGACTTGTCCCAGAAACTGATCTGGAATTTGATCAGTAGTCTCTATCTAGATCCTTTGCTCTTAATCTCTGATCCATACTGAGGTCAGGTCAATTTCCACAAAAGGGAAAAGACCCCCGAGTGAGCACATGTATTCTCCACATAAATCTACATAAATGTAAAGCACAGCTTTCTCCCACAGAAATGTAAAAATCAGCTTTTTCACTGTCATGGAAGGAGATGAAGGCAGGAGACCCAGTTTTGCCCAATGCCCTTCTAAAAGGCCCAGAGAAAACAGGTGGCTTATCTCGGCTGGGTCACAGTGCTGAAGGTAGACCTATTTACCAGAAAGGACGCTCCCATCTCTGGGAATTTGCTCATGCTGTTCCATTCCCTCTTCTTTCCTCTGCTCAAATTTTACTAGTTTGTTATGGCCATATCAAGATCGAATCTCTCCAGATTTCATCTCTCCTTTTCCTGACTGTGCACAGCATTCCCTGCCTGTGAAAATTCTGGTATTCTGTTCATGTTCCATCGAGCCTGTGGGGTATCTAGGTCTCTCCTGTGTGTAAGGCTTGCCTCCTCAGAACAGTCACCATTCCCCTGAAGGGAGTCCAGGACAGTGCCAACACAGTCGAGGCTCCTGGAATAGGTGTGTAGACGTGTGTACCCTGCATAGGTGTATTTATGGTGTATTCTACTCACCTTGAGAAGCTTCTCTTGCATCTCAAGGACTCTTGCTTCTCTCTGCTCTATCCAGCAAGAGAGAGTTCGCAGGGCAGCAGCCCGTGTTGGAATCTCAGGGTCATAAGCGGATAAAAGAACTTCCTGGACCCGTTCTGTTGTTATGCTTCCAGGTTTCCAGTTTGTAGTAGCGCCGGGCTCACTGACGTCCGGAGGGATGAATGGAGCATCAGATTTCAGGCCTGTCTGGTTGGCTTTCTCATGGCTCTGCTGTTGTTCGAGGAGGCTATGAGAATCATCAGTGTCTCTCTCGTGGCTGGTTTGCTGCTGCTCCTCTCTTTTCCCGTCTGGATCCTTTTTGTTCAGGGTACTCTGGGCAGCCATGCTGACAGCCTCCGTAGAAAAGGCTCCATGGGTGGAGATGGTGATGCGGAGGTCAACAGCGAGTTCTTGGATGACAGGGTCAGGGTGTGTGCTGGAGACCTTCTCCAACAGCGGCAGCAACTGCTTCAGGATGGCAAAGTCACTGGACTTCAACTACAAATTGAAACAAAAAATGCCAAACGCAAATTAACAAAGCAGATGGTAATATGACCTGAGCATAAGGCAACACATCCCAAGTAAAAGGGGCAGGGAGAAAATCTTGTTCCTGTAATGAGCAGATAGCATGAGGCTGGCACTCAGTAACTGTTGCTGAATAATTACCCGCCCCCAACAAAAAAAAACACTTATTGAGTACTCACCACGTACAGGTACTTTTTCTAAGTTAAAAAACACATCAGTAATGCATATTATTACTCTTAACTTTTTTTTTAAAACAATTCATTGGAATTGAACCAGCAACCTTGTTGTTGAGAGCTCGCACTCTAACCAACTAAGCCATCCGGCAGTCCTCCCTACTCTTAATTTTTATCATCTGATAAGCAGAACATGGTATCTTATGGTTTTAATTTGCATTAGCCAGACTATCAGTGCTATTAAGCCTCCTTCCATGTTTATTGGCTGTCTGCATTTTTTTTCTATGAACAGCCTGTTTACATCCTTTGTACCCACTTACCCATTAAACTGTCTCTACAGCTATTCTTACTATATCATATTTGAATACTCACTCATATCGTGAAATTCTTTTCCAGATTTTTGTATTTTGACCTTTGTATCTTTTTTATTGTATTATTGTATTTTTTACTTTTTATGTACCTTTTGCCATAAAAAGATTAGTTTCATATTAGCAAAGTATTTTGTGCCTGACACATAGAAAATACTATGTAAATGTAAATACAATAAACAAAAAATACACATACATATTCATATCCCTAAGATCTAATTATTATTGTTATCTACATTTTAAATGGGGAAACTGGGGTACAGAAATAACATGTCCAAGGTCACACAACTGAAAGATGGTAAGATGTGAACTCAACAAGTCTGGCTCCAGAGTCCACACTTTTACCCAATACCCTACATGGTCACACTTGAACGAATAAAGCTGTTCTTAACTATATGATCTAAAGGGGCTGGTCAGCATACAAGGGCACCATAGGTCTGGAAAGGAATGGAACAGTAATTGGCAAAAAGGAATTTTCTCACAGAAAGTGGGAGTGAAAATTACATAAGATTTTATTCTCTCCAGAAGCTTTGCTGTAATAATGCCATAGGCCTTACAAGGAAAGGTGTGTGTGCAGTCCGTGGAGAGACAAGAAGCAGTGATGATTCTTTTCTGTTTGAAAATACAGTTAAAAGTATTATATGAGGCTCCAAGAGGCCCTAATAATTTGAAAACCTTGAGGTTCTTAGATCCTTCTGAACAAGGCAGAGTATTTATTACTTACTCATTCACTCATTTCATTATCTAACCACCCAAACGAATTAACCAACTACATAACTGTTTTCGTAGGACCTATATAGTGTTCTCATTTTACACTATTCAGTCCACAGAACTGTTATTGTTCATTTTCCCTACCACGTTTCTCCCAAGTAAATGAAAACTTGAGGCACACGACAGGTTTGTACCTGTAGAATTTCACAATGCACTCCCCTCAGATTTCTTTGTTTAAACAATTAGGAACTAATGCAAAATTGACATAAGGTAGAACTTCTAGTTCCGCAACATGTGTCAGCTTATCTTCATGTGTAAAACAACTGATCATTCCTATGCTACTATATTTTAAGGTGAGAGGAGAATATGTATGTCTAGAGTAAAGGTATATGTTATCTAAGAAAAGGATCACTTTTATCAGTAATCTATGTGGAACTAGAAAAGGTATTTTAGAATAACTTTGCTAGTGTTATCATTATGCTACACTTCATTCAGTGCCTCTGTAGTATGATGGACCTTTGTTTTTTCTTTAAGCATCTGAAATGGGAATATTACTTATATCTACAGAATACAGTCTTTTTTTCATTTCTGTTATCTACAACAATTTCTTCTAAAAAAAAAAAAAGACAAATTGACCAATGGATCAGAATAGAGATCCCAGAAATAGACTTACTAAATATAGTCAACTGATCTTTGACAAAGGACCAAAGGCAGTACAATGGAGAAAAAACAGGCTTTTTAACAAATGGTGCTGGAACAACTGGACATTCACATACAAAAAAAAAAAAAATGAATTTAGACACAGACCTTACACCATCACAAAAATTTACTCAAAATGGATTATAGACCTAAATGTAAAATGCAAAATGATAAAGTTCCAAGATAACACAGAAAAATCTCGATGACCTTGGGCATGGTGATGACTTTTTTATAAAACACCAAGGAAAGAAACCTATGAAAGAAATAATTGATAAGCTAGACTTTATTAAAATTAAAAAACTTCTGCTCTGCAAAAGACAAAGTTAAGAGAAAGACAAGCCACAGACTAGGAGAAAACAATTACAAAAGACACATCTGATAAAGGACAGTAGTCTGAAATACTCAAAGAATTCTTAAAACTCAACAATAAGGAAACAACCTAATTTAAAAACGGGCAAAAGACCTGAATAGATATCTCACTAAAGAGGATACACAGATATATAGCATATGAAGAAATGCTCAAAATTCTATGCCATCAAGGAATTACATATTAAAACTACGAAATATCACTACACACCTACCGTGTTTCTCCAAAAATAAGACCTAGCCGGACAATCAGCTCTAATGCGTCCTTTGGAGCAAAAATTAATATAAGACCCAGTCTTATTTTACTATAAGACCGAATCTTATATAATATAATATAACACCGGGTCTTGTATTAATTTTTGCTCCAAAAGACGCATTAGAGCTGACTGTCCAGCTAGGTCTTATTTTCGGGGAAACACGGTACTAGGACAACTAAAACCTAAACCACTGACAACACCAAATGCTGGTGAGGATATGGAGCAAAAGGAATTCTCATACATTGATGGTGGGAATGCAAAATGGTACAGCCACTTCTACAAGATAGTTTGGCAGTTTCTTACAAAACTAGACATACTCTTACCATACATTCCAGCAACCATGCTCCCTGTTATTTACCCAAATGAATTGAAAACTTATGTCCATACACAAATCTACACACAGATATTTATAACAGCTTTATTCATAACTGCCAAAACATGTGAGCAATCAGAATGCCCTTCAGCAGGTGAATGGATGAGTAAATTGTGATACATCTAGACAATGGAATATTCTTCAGCATTAAAAAGAAATGAGCTATCAAACCACAAAAGACATGGAGGCACCTTAAATACATATTACTAAGTGAAAGACGCCAGTCTGGAATGATTCCGACTATATAACATTCTGGGAAAAACAAAACCATGGAGACAGATCAGCGGTTTTTAGGGGAAGGGAAGGATGACCAGACAGAGCACAGAGGATTTGTACCATTACATATGGTAGATACATGTCAATACACATTTGTTAAAACCCAAAGTGTACAACACCATGAGTGAACGTTAATGTAAACTCTGGGCTTTAGGTGATAATGATGGATCAATGTAGGTTCATCGACTGTAACGTACCACTCTGTTACAGGATGTTGATAGCACGCGTGGGGGCAGGTACACGGGAAACCTCTGTGCCGCCCGCTCAATTTTTCTGTGCACCTAAAACTGCTCTAAAACTAAAGTCTATTAAAAAAACAAAACGTTTTTTCTTCCTGTTTTCAAACTTCTTCGTCATTGGGGGATTAATCTTATTAAACTGGGTAACTTCTCTAATCACCATAGGCAGGTAAGGTGGATTATGAATCAAATAGTTGACAAGGCAATTAAAGCAATGCTTACTTTCAGCTTCAAAAGCCTGCAGATTTCCCACCATTAGAATAGATTAGATTTCCGGGAAATCTAAAACTATAGGTACCAACTATTCACAAATGTTCAAAAAATTTGAGGTATAAAATAATATTCACTTAATTGGTAGATGAGGAAACGGAAGCACTAAAATGCTAATTATTTTTCAAGGGTTACCTGGGGCCACCATCAAAATTGAGAACAGAGCATAAAGCCCTCATTTCTACTCCTGTCACTGCTTCTCAGCACAGATCTCAGAATTCTGTGTAAAAGCCCTGAGGCCTGACGGAGCAGCCCCCAGTGAGTGACAGATTCCTTTATCTGGCGGCCTCTCTTCCAGAGTTTTTGCAATGCTTCAGGAATGGAATGAGCAGAGCTATGTCAGCCCACACCTATGATTTCTTTCAGGGTGTCAGGAGTGAACCATTAGAAGGTGAGTTGTGTGAGTTGTTCGAAATTTCTGCAAGACTTCAATTTAGGACCTGAGGGTTGGACTGGTGGGGCCAGGAGTGAGGGTGGTGGGAGGTGCTTCTAAGGGAAACTTAAGAACTGACATGATAGCCAGAGGAGGGCAGTGGACACTGAAAAAGCCCCATCTGAGACTTTACCAAGCTCCCCTCCGGGGCAGGCATCACCCTCATCCTGCCTTATCAAGCTCCAGTGAAAATCACTATTTTGGAAGAATCCAAGGGTCTCTTCCAGCAATAAAATTCTGACCTAAAAATTCCTAATTCTGAAAAATACATTTATTTTTTGTGTTCTCATTTCTGTATGTCACCTATGTTTCAGATATTTAGCTGACCACTTTACATGTCTGGATCCTTACTTGCATAATGTCACTGAATTTATTTACCAGTGGTATTTTGACTTTTGTTCTAAGTCAACCCACAACACTCCCTGTATGAGCTATACACAAAGACGGATATAAGATATAAAATTAAAAATCTTTTTAAAAAATCATTAAGAATTCCTCAGATGAATCACAATCACTAGGAGGTAAGCTCCATGAGGACAAAAAGGCACTTGATAAATATCTCTTCAGTGAGTTCACTCTACGATCCTCTCATAAAATGTGGTACGAGATCTCAAGATTTGGGTTCAAGCCCCAACCCCACAACCTGCACCTCAAAGCTCAGGTCAGCTCTGTGCAGCAGGGCTTCAGAGGACCTGACGGGCCCAGGAATGTCAGGCAGAAACGGCTTCCTCAGGGGACAGGGAAGTTACCAACATCATACTACTTTTACTGATGACAAACCTTGAAATTTAGAAAGTGAGTTTGGAATTACAGATGTCTTGTTAGAAATCGTAAGCTTACACTTTCTCCAAATTAACTGCTCTTCCCAGACACTTTGCTCTAATAATCACCTTAATTATATGAATTAGAAAGGACAGAAAGGTTCAAATGCTATTCGATTCTGTTTCATTAGCTAAAACAATGAATCATAATTGGGAATAGGTACAGAATAATTTTTCTAGACGCTGAAGCAAAAAACCCTAAGCCTGACAATGATTATCTGCAAACATAGTTCAGAATTGTGACTTTTTTCCCATTACAAAGACAGAAAACCCAGCATTACTCTAGAAGCCACTTATAAATCCATGAACGAAACAGAAAACATAAGTAATAAATTTAAGGCAAAAGTGTGGGGCGACGTGTTTACTCGTATGTTCACTTAAGTACCATAACTGCAAAGTCAGAGTTCAGGACGCAATCAGTGAGTCAGGATGGCTCAGGAAAGGGCAGGAACAGGTAAGGGATGTATATTTGCATTAAGTCAGATGAGTCACTCTTAGACAATGACTAATTTATACTGCCAGCCCCGCAAAAATGGGCTTCTAGAAAGGAAACTAGAGATATCTGTGTTCCATTTTCCATTTGGGATGGGGTTTACAATGGTAAGTGTCAAATTAAAGAAAAGCCAAAAAAAAAAAATCACATTCTCATATAAACAAAGAGTATTCAAATTAATACTCAACAACAAAATCAATCAGGTCAACTAAATCCAGTAACAATATAATTTAACAAAAACTATTGCATGGGTGAATCCCTCCTTGACAGTACAAACGCAAGGATGTAACCCAACTCTAGAAACTGAACCAAAAATGTTTTTCTCAAACTACATAGTAAATATAAAATTAGAAATACCAAGTAAATTTACCAAGAAATGGACTTCATGTTAACATGAAGGCCCGAATAAGATTCCTTTTCCCCTTAAGGACAGGCTAGAGAGAGGCAAATACTAATATATCAAGAATGAGCACCAGATTTGAATCCTCAAACTCAAAAACCCATTGCCAGAGGGTTCTCTGCTCATTGCTAAGAGTTATGGCCAGTATGATTTCAGGTTAGATTTAATACTTGCACTAAGCCCATTCTGCTTCTTCTTGTCTGCTGACCTACTGTGCTATGTAATTAACTGCTCTCACACATGTGCCTACCTTCCCACCTTGTTTGGCACTACTTTGACCCTTGGTCTCTACATTTCAGTATACCGGCCTTCAATCAGTGTCTCAAGTATTCCAAGCTCTTTCCTGCTTCCCAGCCTTGGTTCAGGGTGTTTTATTTGGAAGAGTTTCCTTCATCTGCACCACACACTCCCAAATTCCTATCCATCATTCAAGTCTTAGCTTAAACTTACACTTCCTCAGTGGAGACCTTCCCAGCCTAGGTTGGATAATATGTTCTCTTGGAAGCCTCCACTTCTCTTCTGAGGCACTTCATTCAATTCCAAGTATATTTTATGAATAGTTATTTGGTATCTGACTCTCTTACTGGACTATAAGTTTCATGACGGTAGGTACCATGTCTGCCTTGTCCGCTGCTGTATTTCCAGCACCTTAACTCAGTATCTGGCACATAGCAAGCATACAGTAAATATTTTTTGTGACTAAATTAAAAGATTATAAATTAAGTACGTAGAAGATCTATACACTGGAAACAAAGCTTTAACTTGCTACAAGATATAGGTGGAACAATGAATCTTGTGCTAAAATGTAACTATGCAAAACAGATGGAGTCCCAAATAACCAGCAGGTTACAAAGGTTTTCCCCGGACAATAGTGGGGCCAGCTTTGGAGCGCCTTTACAGTGAGGGTCAGAGAATTCAGTATTCTCCATGGATACAAAATACTGTGCCAGGTGTTTCCAAATCAAGCTTATGCCAGGTCACAAAGGGCTCTTCCCTTCTGATGGTGAAGTCTAAGCAGGTGACCAAGTGGAAGTGGCACAATTTTCTTGTCATCTACTTTGGAGACAATTCTCATTAACAACCTGACTTGTTTATCTTGGTTTTTCTATGTGCAAATGCAATATCCATTCTTATTTCTTACAAGGGTACGGAGGGGAAATAAGAGGTTTTTCTCTTCTCTTTCTTTTCTCCCTCCCTCCATTCAGGTTTGGGTCATGCCTGCAACTCACCTGAACAGCTCCTCCCAGCATGACAGCCACCAGGCCCATGGACATGCTCAGGGTCTGTGACTCCACCGTGCTCTCTGCCTGGTGGGCCAAGCTTGCACATGCTCGCTGCAGGGTTGCTGCTACAAAGTCCACCACCTACCACAGAAATGGGATTTAGAATCGTGAGGAGTAAGAAAAAAAATCACAACATTCCCCTTACATCTTACCTCTCCATACCCTCATCCTCTTCCACACAACACCATGATAGCAAGAACATTCCACAACAACGGATACTACGTAGCAGGCATGGTGCTCAGTGTTTTACATGCACAATCTCATTGAGGTCTCATACTAACTCAAGGCGGTCGGTTCTCTTATCCTCATTTTGAGATGAAGAATCTGAGTCTTAAAGAGGTTATCTACTCAAGGCCATACAGTCAGTAAGTGAGAAAGCCCAGGTACACCTTCTCAAAAGTTTTAACATACTAATCCAACTTCATTCACTTCCATGAATTTTGCCAGGAAATTAAGATAAAAAATGATGTGTTACTTTTTGAACATCTTAGAGGGTCCTAGATCAGCTTCTCCTAACGAGATTTCCTCCTCAAGGATTCCTTCCCCACCCGTTAGACTGCCGTTCTGACAGTCTAATTCCAGTAAGCAAAGAGGCGTCCAATTTTATCTGGAAGCCAGTGTCCTCAAACAATCTGTACAAATGATCTAATCATTTTTCTAAGTATCAAATATTTTTAAAGGATTAAGATTATTCATATATAAGATTTTACACAGCATTTGGCTAACAACTAAGCGTTACATGGAATTAATTTGGTCAGCAGCATTTTTTTAACTGCATGTGGATCAATCACCTTAAGTAGAAATACCTTTGAATAAAAGCATACACACGTATATACACACACACACATTTAGGATTAATGGCTCAAAAGGGAAAAGTAATTTTGAAAATGGGATGGCTAAGATAGGTCATAATAAGCCTCTAAAAACCATGCAAGCTTACGTATTCAACTCTGGGCAAATCACATGCTATGCTAGAATATTGCAAGCTTAAAGTAAAATCTTGGCTTGTTAACACTTGTCTTTTGGAGCAAGGCAGGAAGCTATAAAGGTTATTAAAAGTTCTACTTACTAAAATGAACAACGCTGAATATGGCAATTTTCACCGCCCTCTTTAGCGTAGGACTTGATTGATACTTGAAGTTAAGGACACTGGTCCTTTCTAGAGAAACTGCTGCATCTGCCATCTTGGGCCACCTATTGCTGCTCTCAAGGAGTTTTTTAAAGCACCCCTTGTTTATTGGAAGCTTCTATTTCAGCACCAGTATTGTTAAATTACTGAAATAGAACTATCTAGCCTTCTTTTTCTAAGTTCCTCCCTACGACACATAATATATATATACACATAATATATACATATATATATCACATACATATAAATATATCATATATATATGATATATATATATATATATCATATATATATGATGCAAAACAAGTGATATCATCCCGTTTTTGTTAAGAAGGAAACTTTCTATGTGCGCCTATATATAAAAAAAAATCCCTAGGAGCTGTTAAATGGCATGATAGCCAGCTTTCCCCCAAACTTTCTTGTAACAACAAAACCACCACACTGGTTTGGACAACAGCACCTCCCCCTATTACTCATTTCCTGTGATTTTGGTGGGGCTGTCAGCCACAAGGATAGGTATGTGACTGAAGTCTGTTCTAGAATTTATGTATATTGCAGGGAGGGGGGAGCGACTTTTACTTTTTACTTAAATTTTTTTGTAGAGGTGCATAATTTAAAAAGCCAAATATTCCTGAAAGTTTATAATGCAAATATAGCAGTGCCCTATCTCATTTCCCCCATTTGTTTCTGGCTCTACAAAGGCAACCACTTTTAATGATTTAGCTAGTTAATAATGACATTAAGCATTTACTATTTACCAGGTACCATTCTGACACATTACAGGTATTAACTCACTTAATGCTCACAATAATCCTATGAGGATGTATAAACCTGCTGCCAACATTCTGGTAACTGAGGGAAAGGGGGCTGGAAGCCTCACTGTCAGCTTCATCCTCCAGTTTTTCAGTTTGCTAGTACCACGCAATTCCAGACCTCTCTCAAGAATAAACCTCCAGTCTTTTGCTGGGGAGGGGAGGGAAGGTGATTGTATGAAGCTGAAGAAGGAATCAAGGGGTCTACTGAAGCTAGTAGAGCCTTTCAACCTGTTTTAAGCTCTAAATTCGACTTCAGCTTTAGAGCTTAGGCAGGGCCTCCAGTCCTTCCAGGGTTCCGCAGTGAGAAGTAGCTTGCTTTTTTTTTTCTTTTCAAAAAATTTTTTAACAGTTTTATTGAAACATAGTGCTTTGCTTCTTGACTTCTCCCATGCAGGCACTAAGCTTTCCATTTCCTGAAGTTGCTAAATCAGCTACTGTTTTCCAGTTTCCAAATGTTTTTGTTCTCTTTTATTTACTGTCTCTCCTTTCCCGCTCTTTTGGTCCCTATGGTTGTTGCCAGAGGGTACAGATAAACACACATGTTCAATAATACACCATCTTTAATCAGAAGTCCCTAATTTTTAAATTTTGCACTTCTATGTTGTTTACATGTCTTTACATTGAACGTGTGTAACCACCATACCATGACTACACCCAATAACAATCCCTGTATCTTCTAATACTTGGTCCATGACTGTTCAAAATGTCTTGGTTTGTTTTAATCAGGATCCACACACTACATTTAGTTGATAGTCCCTTCGGTCCCTTTTAAACAACAACCACCTTGCTCCCTTTTCATGTCATTTATTTGATGAAGAATCTGGGTCATTTGCATTGTAGAATTTCCCACATTCTGGATTTGGCCGATTGCTTCCTCATGGCATTAACTTGCTCTTCTGTCCTGAGTTTCCTTCATTAGATTCAGGTTCACGTTTGCGTTTTTATAATTTTAATATTTTTTGGTAAGAACCCTTGGCAGGCGGTGCTGCATACTTCCTACTGCATTACATCAGGAGGCATATAAGGTCTGCTTGTCTACTTATGGTGATGGTAAGATCAATCTGTCCTTACTGAAACATTTAGGGGTCATCTACTGATATCTGCATTAGCCCCGAAATCCATAAAAAATGAGATGGCTAGACAGATGATAGCATGGATTAGTAGTGTATGATAAAGTAAATATAACAAAATACTAATAGCAGAATCTAGGTGGTGGGTATATAGGTATTCACTATAAAGTTCTTTCAAACTTAAAAGTTTTCATAATAAAATGCTGGCGGGAGGGAAGGATCAGTTGGGTTCAGGTGTATTTGGCCTAGTTACATTCATTATACAGTACTCCTAATGGTTTTAGCAGACATTGATGATTGTTCTAGATCCATTATTTCATTAAGGGATTGCAAAATATAATTTTCTAGTTCTCTTTGAATTTTTTTAGCTGTGATTCTTGTATAAAGAAATTTTTTCCTTCATCGACTATTTCATTACATTGAAATATAGTTCCGAAGGTAAGGCAAGATAAATGCTTTATTCTTTGCCTTCATTTAATCAATTTACAAAATAATGAGCTGATGCCCTAGCAACCTCCAAAGATGTCCTGCAAGGGATTTTTTTTGTGGGAACTCAGGTTTTTCTAACTTTGATGTTTCAATCCATTGCAGGCATTATTGTTTTTCATGCTCAAAATGTGCTATCTAAGGCCAATGCAGCCCCTTCAAATTGGCTCCTGGGTGCTACTGCCGTGACTATTAATCTCAGATAGCTTCCTTGTATTCAGGTACAACAAGATGTCCCGAGGCCTACAGTGTACAGTTTCTATCCACGACCACAAATAAATCTTTAATCCAACAGCTTTGTGTTCTTTCAGTAGGAAATGGTGTTTAGAAACTATAAGCTGGCACAAAGGATGCTTATTGCTACTGGGTTGTCACTGCTTCTTGGCACTGATAGTGGACTGAGCTAGAAGTTATCTATTTTTAAAAGAGAGAAAAATAAATCAGAGTTCACACTCTTCCAACTGAAATTCAATATTATAGGGTTTTTATTCACATTCTTTAATTTTATAACACTTTTTCTTCTACTGAAAATCTTGGTTCCTAATGATATTAACAAAATTACTGTAACATTTATTACTTATAACTTACCCATATGTGTGGGTATTTTAAAACAACATACCAAAATTATCACTAGCAATAAGATTACTAAATGCAGTTTAACTTTTTTGGTGGTTCTTTTTGTCCTTGATATACTTGAACCTTAGCTGAAGGGTAATTTCATGGGACAAACCACTTTTGCATCAGCCTAAAACCATTGTTCTTTAATTAGGACTAAAGGGAGAGAAGTGCAAAAGCTGAAGCCATATCAGTTTTTAGACCATTTCCCCTTCCAACTAGCATCCTGAGACAAAAACATAAGGTCTGTGTGAAAAAGTCTTTAGGGAACTGATATAAACACAGGAGAAACAAATCATCCTATTGAGTAACACAGGGTCAGTGAACTGAAGGAATAAGAGGCCAGGAAAGAAATCATGACCATAATTCTCATTAAACAGTCATGATAAGTCAGAGCTGACAGGCAGCTGCAAATTTTCTCAGCAGGAGCTGTACTGAAATGCTGCTTAGCAACACCGGAAGACAGATGACAATGAGAAGGATACAAAGAGCTGCAGAATCAGATTTAAGCGTGACAATCATACCATCTCACAACTGATTATTCCCCAACCAAGCAACAACTAATTCTGGTAAAATGGTAAAATATGGCAACTGCACTGCCTATGCGTTCTTATTTTTTATCTCCTATTAAAAAAGAAAACTGGTAAAAATTTCTGAGCCAATAAAATTCAGCGTTGATTCACACAGTTACTCGGAAAACGTTTTTTAAAATGTCTTAAAACTTCACAGGCTGTTGTGGAGATAAGCTGTGAGTTAGAAGACCTGTAAAATTCACGCTTTCTTAATCATTAGTGATTTTTTTTTCAAATTTGAGTTTCTAATCATTCTCAACTTTTGATGTAAACGAGAATCATCCATGGAGCTTTAAAAAAATACAAATGCCCAGGCTTTAACGAAGACATGCTGAATCAGAATTTCTAAAAGTGGGCCAGGCATCAATATCTTGAAAAAGAACCCAGATGATTTTATTTGCACCAAAAGTTGAAAACCACTGTGATATAATATGTAATATTTAAAACAGTTCTTAAAGTTTTATATGCTTGAGAATTACCTCAGGAGCTTATTAAAAATGTGGATTCCTAAGTTTTGGTCTGGTGTGCGTGAGCTCAGTAATTTGCATGTTTAACCAGCATTCCAGGTAACACTGATGCAGGTGTCATCAAACCCCACGCTGAGTAACATTTTTTGGAAAGGATGTAAAGAAACCAAAATGGACAACTACCATCCAGAATGTAACAGCCACTGACCTGGGTGATGTTTGTGAATATTTGCTCAGACATTCTCTCGCACAGAACAGCCATCAGCTGTAGGACCAGCAGCTTCTGCTCTTGGTTTTCCACCAGAAGAGTCTGGTGCTGCTCTAATTCCAAGAGGCTTTTGCTGGAGTAGGGCTTCTTTTTTAACTCTGCTTCATTTTCCACGGCCACATGAGTCAACTCCTATCAGTGTGGGGGAAAAGAAAAAAAATCTACATAACTAAGAGCTTCAAAAACAGCTAGAAAACTCTATTTCATATGTGCATTTAAAGCACTAGTCTGTGTTTGCTGTAGCATTATATATAATAGCCAAAAACTGGAAATGAAAACATCCAGCAATAAAAAATAAATTGTGATGTATTTATCATATTTTACCAGTTGAAGTAAATGAACTAGATCTACATGCGTGTCAATACAAAGCGATCTCAAAAACAATGTGGAGTGAAAAATATACATTGCAGATGAAGGGAACCAGTTTTGCCACCCTGAAGCTCCCTTTTTGGGATACTGATTTTAAGCTAGTTATTAAGAAACAAAAGACTCAGAAAGAAGCTTTGACCATCCCTTCATTCCTACCCAAGAGATTCAGATAGAAAAACCTGCTGCAGGACATCCAGTCAACATGGTGGAGTAGGCAAACGCTGTGCTCACCTCCTCTCAGGACCATCAATTACAACTAACCACAGAACAGCCATAATTGAGAATCGCCTGAAGTCTAGCTGAAATAAAGCCCTACAACTACAGACATACAGAAGAAGAAACCTCGAGGCTGGTAGGAGGGGCAGAGACACAGAATGGGCTAGTCCCACACCTGTGGGACAATTAAAAAACGAGAAATATCTCAGCTGTGGAAGTCCCCCGCTGGGGAGCAAGGAGTCCCAGCTCCTCCCCAGCCCAGGGTTTCAGTGCCGAGGAGAGTAGTCCCCATAACTTCTGGCTGTGAAAACCAGCAGAGACTATGGCCGAGTGAGACGGAGAGCAGATACACTCCCTCTGCTTAAAGGGACCATGCACGGACTTACTCAGTGACAGTCTCACTCACTCCGAGCTCCAACCCTGGGGCAGCCGGTCGAAAGGCACCAGGGACATATGAGGAGGAAATGAATTGTCTAGCTTCAGGGTGAGGGCTGAAGGGGCAGCTTTCTGCCACAAGGAGAAGCTGATGGAAGCCAGTGTTTCTTTGTTGAGCCCTCCCACTCAGTGTGCAGATGCAGGCAGACACCATATCTGAGTCTCCATCAAACTGGCTATCATCTTTTGTCTGTCCTCCACTAATGATGCCCTGAGACCCCACCCCACCCAACTTTTCAGCACACCCAAGCCACTTCCAGTGGCTTTTCCTTATAAACAGTCGGCCTTGAATCATGCTGCAGACTTTCCCAAAATCTCTCAAAGGTTCACAAAACCCAAACAAGCAGCATCTGGCTTTGGTATGTCTCATATCTCTGGCTGAGCAGCCTTAAGCCCAGCACTAGCAACAGCTGGCCTTGGTTTGCTCCTTGGCCTCTCAAGGCCCCTCCAGCACAGCACGAGTGGTGGCCAACTCTGGATTGTTTTGCAGCTCATGCCAGGTGGCCCTGGGCAGGCACAGACTGTGGCTAAATTTGGCCTGCAGGAAGCCCTGGGGCTGGCAGGACCAGTGGCCAGCTTTGGACTGGGCCAGAGCATCACCCGGTCACCTCCAAGGACGATACACCCAAAGGGCAGACTGGGTTGACCCCAGAGGCCCACTAGAGCAAACCCTGCTCAGAAGGGTCAGCCACTGCACAAAGCTCCTCCACTGTACTCACAGCCAGTCCTCATAACCAATCAGCCTGAGGGTCAACCCCTTCCACTGACATGCAAACAGCAATCAAGTCTCAACTCTGAGAGGGCACACACAATCCACACAAAGGACAAGGCTGGAGCACCTGGCTCTGGTGATCAGGGAGACTGCACCACTAGGTGGTGCAGACACTTACTGTATCAGGCCACTCTACTAAGACCGGGAAGCACAGCAACCCTACATAAAAACAAACACAGGGAGGCAGCCAAAATGGGGAGACAAAGAAACATTTCCCAAATAAAAGAACAGAACAAAGCTCCAGAAAAAGAACTAAACAAAATGGAGACAAGCAATCTAACAGATGCCGACTTCCAAACACTGGTTATAAGGATACTCAATGATCTCTGGGAGAACTTCAACAAAGAGCTAGGAAACATAAAAATGGAGATAGAAAACACAAAAAAGAACCAGTCAGAAATAAAGATTACAATAACTGAAATGAAGACTACATTAGAGGGTATCAAAGTAGATTAGATGAAGCAGAGGATTGAATCAGCGATTTGAAGATAAGTAGCAGGAAACACCCAATCAGAACAGAAAAAAAAAAAAAAAGAATCCAAAAAAATGAGGAGAGTTTAATGGGCTTCTGGGACAATATCAAGCGTACCAACATTCACATCATAGAGGTACAGAAGAAGAGAGAAGGCAAGGATTGAAAACCTATTTGAAGAAATAATGACTGAAAACTTCCCTAACCTGGCAAAGGAAATAGATGTACAAGCCCAGGAAGCGCAGAGAGTCCCAAACAAGATGAATCCAAACAGGCCGACACCTAGACACATTATAATTAAAATGCCAAGGTTAAAGACTAAGAAAGAATCTTAAAAGCAGCAAGAGAAAAACAGTCACCTACAGGGAGCTCGCATAAGACTATCAGCTGATTTCTCAATAGAAACTTTGCAGGCCAGAAGGAATTGGGAACTATATTCAAAGTGATGAAAAACAAGTACCTACAACCAAAATTATTCTCCCCAGCAAAGCTATCATTTAGAATTGAAGGATAAAGAGCTTCCCAGGCAAGAAAAAGCTATAGAAGTTCCTCACCACCAAACCGATATTACAAGGAATGTTAGAGGGACTTCAAGACCAAAAAAAAAAAAATGCAAAATATGAATAATAAAATTGCAATAACTACATATCCATCAATAATTACTTTACATTTAAATGGATTAAATGCTCCAATCAAAAGACAGGGTGGCTGTTATCCAAGAAAACAAGACCCTTACATATGCTGCTTATAAGACTCACTGCAGATCAAAAACCACACAGACTGAAAATAAAGGGATGGAAAAAGATATTTCATGAAAATAGAAAGGAAAAAAAAAAGCTGTGGTAGCAATACTTATACCAGACAAAATAGACTTTAAAACAAAGGCTATAACAAGTAACAAAGAAGGACCCAGTAATCCCATTTCTGGATATTTATCTGAAGAAACCCAAAACACTACTTCAAGGGAACATGTGCATCCGTATGTTCATTGCAGCATTGTTTACAATGGTCAGATATTGAAGCCGCCTGGGTGTCTGTCAATGGAAGAATGGATAAAGAGGAGGTCGTACATATATACAATGGAATATTGCTCAGCCATGGTAGGCAATGGATTCTTGCCATCTGCAGCAGCATGAATGGACCTGGAGGGTACTGTTCTGAGTGGAGTATGTCAGACAGTGGAAGTCATATGCAATGTGATTTTGCTTATATGTGGAATCTAAAGAACAAAATAAACAAGCAAACTAAACCAGAAACAAACTCATAGATACAGAGAACATTTTGATGGTTGCCAGATGGGAAGAGGGTTGAGAATAGGTGAAAAAGAGGAAGGGATTAAGAAGTACAAATTGGTTATTACAAAGTAGTCATGGGGATGGATGTAGGGTATAACCCAAGGAATATAATTAACAATACCATAATATTAGGTTGGTGCAAAAGTAATTGCGTTTTTTGCAATTATTTTTAACCTTTTAAACCGCAGTCATTTTTGCACCAACCTAATAACTATGTACAGTGTCAGATGGGTACTAGATTTATTGGGGTGATAGATGGAAGGAGATTGCGGAACAGGGTGAAAAAGGTGAAGGCATTAAGAAATACAAATTGGTAGTTACAAAATAGTCACAGGAATGTAAAGTAAGGCATAGGGAACATAGTCAATAATATGGTAATAACTATATATATATATAGTACCAGCTGGGTACTAAACTAGTCAGGGAGATGACTTCTTAAATTACGAGGTCTGACAATTAAGTTCGCAAACTTGTTTCAAAGATGTTGCTAACCTTTTTTTATATCAGAGGGATTATTCATTATGAATTTGTACCAAGTGGACAGTTAACCAAGTTTACTATTTGGAAGTGCTGAAAAGGCTGTGTGGAAAAGTTAGACGACTTGAACTTTTCACCAACAATTCATGGCTCTTGCATCATGACAATGTACCAGCTCACACGGCACTGTCTCTGAGGAAGTTTTTAGCCAGTAAACAAATAACTATATCAGAACAGCCTCCCTACTCACCTGATCTGGTCCCCAATGACTTCCTTCTTTACCCGAAGATAAAGGAAATATTGAAAGGAAGACATTTTGATGACATTCAGGACATCAAGGGTAATATGACGACAGCTCTAATGGACGTTCCAGAAAAAGAATTCCAAAATTGCTTTGAAGAGTAGACTTGGCGCTGGCATCAGTGCATAGCTTCCCAAGGGGAGTACTTCAAAGGTGACCGTACTGATATTCAGCAATGAGGTATGTAGTACTTTTTCTTTGATGAGTTTGCGAACTTAATTGTCAGACCTCGTATATTCTTTTAATGTTATTTACAATGAGTGACTGGACAGGGAGATGGATGTGAACATGGAACGTGAGAAGACATTCAAAAGTATCCCTTACTTCAAATTCCAGAAGTGTTAGCCCTAATTCCCTCCTTGCATTCTCCCATACCTACACCACCCTTAAACTCCACAAACATTCTCTTAGAAGAGACACTTTATTTAGGGAAACAATAGAGAAAGCAGAGCTGGAGGACAGGGAATCAGAGATCACCTGGCTTATGGTCTCAAACAGTGCAAATAAGGGTTATTGTTATAGGGCACAGTTGCTGTTGGAAATTACCACAAAAGGAAGCACAACCACCAGTACTAAAGAAACAAACCCAGAAAAGGTTTCAAGTGGCTACAAAATGAAATGAGAGAGGCAGAGCTACTAATTCTCCTTTCCACCTACCTAACAAAACAACAAAAAGGATAAGGGATTACTCTGTAGCTGTAAAACCTGCTATTAACTTCAAAAGAGTTCTTACTGTCAACACAGAGCAAAATTAACCCTTTCATAGATCAATAGTTCTGCTTTGGTCATCTCTAAAATTTCAGTGCAGTCCTTCAATCGTATGCATACTGCTGAAGTTAAGTGTCTTCTTTTTATTAAACCTACTGAAAAATACATTACCCTTATGTCTTCAGATTATTTTTCCTAATAGGACCTAAATGTAGAACCTAAAATTATAACTGCCTTGAAAATTCAAAGGGGCTCCCGATACTGCCCTGGAATAAAGCTGACCATGAACTAATATGTAGTTCTTACCTTCAAGCAGAAGATGAAGAAGTCACCGGCCAAACCACATTCCTGGCAGTGGGACAGCAAGTCCCCAAGATGCTCTACCTGACACTGTTCTGAGGACACCTTCTGGTACAGTGCTTCCTCTTCATCTTCATCACTGCAATGTGGAGTCAGATTTATCTTGGTAAGACTGATCATTCAGAGATATTTTTTTTGAAACCCCGTTAATAATATCCTAAAGTAGCATGTTATTTCCATACAGCAAATTGTTAGAAAGATCTAAAAATTTTGTTTAAATTATTTTCCTGTTACTCCATGCAAATAAAAAGTATTTATTCCATGAGAATAAAAAGTATTTATTCTCAGATGTTAGGCTGCCATGTCCTGCATAGTTATTTCCTCAGACAGGAAAAAGATTCATGAAGAATAAATACTGTCTCAGTGTCAACTTTTTGGAGACATGAAGTGTTTTAAGTATCTAATGAAAGTATGGACTCTATTTTCAGGGGGAAAAAAAAAATCCCCATTTGCATATAGAAACATTTCCTGTGTGTAATTTCAAGGGGAATATAGGCCCCTAGAAGCCCATGTAGAGACCCCACGCTAAGGACCCGGCCGTGGATGGAGATTCACTCACGCACTGCCTATTCTCTGTTTTTCCTACCATGAAGGGAAACTATAAAATTCTCTCTATAGTCACTACATTGGTCCCAGGTTAAATTGTTCCAAAGTATTTTTTAAATAAAAATGACAAAATTTTTAAAACTTTTTCAGTTCAGAGTCATGCACATAGTTATAAACACAAAGTCTACTAATGCTCAACAACTCTCAGTAAATTGATTTTGCACTGTTTGCAATCAATGTTTCTTTTTTTCTATTTTCCTCTAGTTCATCATATTGGGTATTCTAAAACTTAACATTAACCATGAATAAAAATATTAAACACTTTAATAAACAGCAGCATTTTGAATGTGATATGAAATCTAAATAGAGTAGCTGCCACCAGTTAAATATCATATGACTCTGATCAACAAGAACTTATATTCTGAGGTAATAACATCTACACATATCACCCAGAAAATGGAAATAATTTAAAATACACTGGTGACATGCTGGAGAAATAAAATATCCATTTCACTAGCATTTATTAAGCACCTTCTAATCACTCCCTAGGAGAAAAAAAACCCCATCATAAAGTTGCCATAAAAGATAGCTATCAGGCAATTTCCGTTAGGAGTAAGTCTGACTCTGAACACACACATTTTGAGTCAGAAACAGCATTGGTGCTGAGGGTGAACACGTGTCTGCCCTGTACTCTAATTCACTAGCAAAGACTTTGAGAAGGAAGTCAGCTTGTTGTGATGCAGAGCTGTGAGGCTCCAGTAAATTGCACCTACTATTAGCTAGCACGTAGGTAAAACCTAGAGAATCACTTAAGGCTGACATTTCATTTAGAGATTATAAACAGCAGCACCTCAGCGGCTTGAGTTTCTGGTTTCCTTTCTATCAGCGCCCCTTAGTGGACAAGTCTCAGAATGGCCTTTTGGGTACAATCAAATCTGAAGAAAGACAGTCAATGATGGGTGGACTCACCAAACGGCCTCTTTGATAGTAATCATAATGCCACCTTGAGTGGCAGCTCTAAACTGACACAGAGAATGGAAAGAAGGTACAGATTTGTCCAATCCTGCGAATCCTTTCAGGCTGGCAATTGCCTTCTTCCTCTCCACTTTCCCCAGAATCCATAATAAGATCTCTTGGCAAAGGGACCTGGCAGAAAAAAAACGGTTATAAATGAGCTTGTCATCTTAGTCTACACATCTGACATGCTAACATAAAGAAAGAAAGAAAGAAAGACTGTCAGGTTCCACTGCATTCTGAATGCTGGCACAGTCACCTAGCACTACTCAAGCACAGGAGTGGAAAGTATGCTTCCTGTGAATTGCAGAATAAAATATCTTGAAATTCAATGAGTGACTGACTGATCTCTGGCTCTAGAAGCAACCTTGATATGACATATAAGTCCCACGTGAATTTGTGTGTGTGTGTGTGTGTGTGTAATTCCAAGTGTATCCATTACCTTTGACTCAGGCACTGAGAAAAAGTTTACACTGATAAAACCATCTACTATCAATGGGACCAACAGCTGGTGACCAAGAAACAGCATACCAACAAATTCTTGCTGATTCCTCACCCCCTTTTATCGGAGCCAGTCAACTAGAAGAGGAATGGAATAAACGTTTGCTTCTTCCGCCTCATTCTCTGATGTGGACAAGATAGTGCCGTGGGGACTTGGGTTTCAAAACTAAAACAAGAGTTATTATATGGATGGCCTTTAAAGCCAAATTCACATATTTATAGTCTCCATCTTCCACCCTACTTTCTATTGTCACTACCCTTATGGCTGTGGGTTATAATGTAGTACTAAGTGAAAATTAGAGTGTCAAAGGCAGTATGTAAGCTTTGACTAATATGCAAGACTGAATACAACTGACCCATGAACAACATGGGGTTAGGGACGCCGACCCCCACACAGTCAAAAATCGATGTATGACTTTTGACTTCCCCAAAACTTTAACTTTTGACTCCCGTCGAAACTTATAACCCACAAGGATTTGGTTCCAGGACCCCCTGCAAATACCCAAATCTAAAGATTTTCAAGTCCTTTATATAAAATGGCATAGATTAATGCGTATAGTTGGCCCTTCGCACCTACAGATTCCCAATCAGGGATAAAAAACAGTACAGGTATTTATTGAAAAAAAATCCATGTATAAGTGGACCCGCGCAGTTCAAACCCATGTTGTTCAAGGGTCAACTGTACTTCCCCTTCACCATTTGATGATGATGATGACAGCTTACTATTGGCCGGGGACAATGCTTAGCAGTTTAATGCAGTTAGTCTTCGTAATAACCCAACGAAGAAGGTACCATTACTGTATATCAGATCACACAGGGGGATTTCTAAACACCAAAAATCAGAATTCTGTAGAATTTTAGAGTGGATATAAACTCTTATAAGGAAGAAACAACATAAATAGCTGTGAAAATAGAGCTGATTCAAAATGAGTCCTACTTAAATCCCAATACAAAAGATTACCTTCTGGATAACTAAGAAACCCCTTCCTTCCAAAAACCACTCTGCAGCACTAACACCAAATCCAAACCTAAATTACACAGTGCCACATTCAGATCCAGATTTCCCAAGCTTGACTGCAACTCCCCACAAGGCAGTGATGATCCATCCTCTATCTCCTCCTTCCTAGACATGTAATTCCAGTATTTCTCACTGATCAAACAGTGGCATGGTCATACGTGGAAACAGACTTCATCTCTGATTGTCTAGGACAGAGGCTGAGGAAAATCATTCTAAAAACTACGTCCAACCCCCTGCAATTTTCAAAGCTCTCTTTTCTAATGACCAGAATATCAGAGGATCCTCAAATGTTTTCCTGGCTTTGAAAGAAAAAAACAATTACAAGGTGGCATAAGTCATATTCAAAATAAAAACAAGAACAACGTGCAAAAAAAAAAGACTTTGCTATTTATAAACAAATAAGGCTCTCTGGTTGTTTACCTTATATGGGACACACTCTGCTTGGTAAAACAGTAGAGAGAAAAGAGCGCCCCCAGGACGGGAAGCAGAGAATCCACCAAAACTGTTAAAGGTTCATTTCCCACCACGTACACCTAGGGAAAAGGAAATGGTGAGAGGTACTGTAACTGCAAGGCCAGAGGAATGGGACTCAAACAACATACACTTATCAGCAGGGCTTCGAGTCTTACCTTAAGCAACACTCTAGGCCTAAGCGAACAACTTCAGCTCTAAGGCTAATGAAACCATTTGAGATTGACAGGCGGAAGGAGGAGGGAGACTGGACTGCAGCCCTGTACGTGTGCAGCCTGAAGAACTGCTGGGCGAAATTGGTACATTAACCCATTTTCTGACACCTTATTTTCCTACTTTTGACTACCTTTGAGTCTCCTAATGTGTCTATTAATCATCTGTACAATAATTCTCTTACTGCTGACAGCCCTGTGCTGAGGAACTAACAAGCGATTAATGCCAAATAGAAAAAGTTAAAACTAGATCTAAGGGAAAAAACTAGAAACATAGCTTGCTCTAGATTTGTCACTCTTAAGATGTAACTACTACAATGTCATGTCCTATTCTCTCCAAATTAATAAACGTTCAGAGAAGTTATGCTGTGTACCTACCTGTACTGGCGTTATACCGTTTCTCACCAAAAATAAGACCTAGTCGGACAATCAGCTCTAATGCGTCCTTTGGAGCAAAAATTAATATTAAGACCCAGTCTTATTTTACTATAAGACCCGATCTTATATTATATAAGACGCGGTTTTACTTTACTATAAGTAAAATAAGTGAAATAGTAAAATAAGACCGGGTCTTATATAATATAAGATTGGGTCTTATATTAATTTTTGCTCCAAAAGACGCATTAGAGCTGATTATCCAGCTAGGTCTTGTTTTCGGGGAAACATGGTAGGGTTGAAAGTGTGAGAATGCTGGTTTTTATTAATAATAATTATGATACATATTTTAGCTGTATCTTTTAAAAAGCATTCAACAAACGTTTTTTAAATACCCGCTGGGATCAAAGTACTGTCCTAGGTGCTATCGTGATTATAAATATGAATAAGAGTCACATTTGTGATTTAGCAGGAAGAATAAAACAAGTAAACCAATTATAATAACAATAATTCAAGGTGGATAACTTAAAATACCTTAAGTGCAAAATACTATTCAAAACTCCAGTCAAACATAATAGGATTTCAAAATGTAATTCTCTTACGATAAATGAAAGCCTGATCGTGTGGACAGTGATGATGACAACAAAAGGAGAAAGAAGAACTGAAAATGATTACACTCTTAGTATGTGTGACAGGAACGATGCTAGGATTTTTATCTTCTAGATATTATGCTTGATTCTTTAAAGAGTTATCTCATTGAAATTATAACAATCTCACAAAGTCTGTATTCGCAGCCCTGTTTTAAAGGATGAGAAAAGGGAAGCTTAAAGAGGCCCTTATTTACAGGAAGTATTGATGTATGAATCAATGCTATATATGGGAAACGAAAGGCCATGGAGGCACAAGCTGGAAAAATCTCTGTGCTTTTCCAAAGAACCCTGTCCCTTTAAATCAACCCTAAGTTTTCACGCTCCTTAAGCCTCCCAACTCTTCTGTGGAGTTCAGTAACCAAGGAGCCAGCTTCCTGTATATGATCTAATCTCCATAAGCCCAGCTAAATGAAGTGCATTGTATGGCAGTGTTCAGAAGTAATATGCAGGCCTAATTATATATCACCAATTACAGGAAGTAAAAAAGAGATTCTCCCAGATAACGTAAGGGCCTATTATTTGGCTCTGGATTCTGTGTTCCCAGAGGTAATCCTTATGGAGCCATCCTTCCTTACCAACATCTTTCGTGTTAAAGACAAAAAACAAAAAGATGGAGTTAAATCTCCATTGTTTACTGGCTTGATTGGGCCAAAGCACGTCAATCTTTAACCTGAACTCAATGAAGCACACTTCACAGGGGTATATGTTGTTGTTGATAAAATTCTTCCAATTTAAATTCTCTTCTTATACTTTTCTGTATTTTTTTTACAAGAAACTGTATAGCTATTTATACATATATGTTATTGATTTTTATATAAAGCTTTAGCAAATGTTTATTGAGTGTAACTGTGTACCAGGCATACAGTAGTCAACAAATTACTTGCTTCAAAGAAGTTTACCTTCTAGTGGGGGAACAGCAAATAAACAATAAATATATAATACCAGACAGTGACAAGTGTGATGAGGAAAAACAAAATAGGTTAAAGGGACAGAAGGTGATGAGGGGAAGAGTACGTGGAACCAGAGAGAAATTAAGAATAACTCCTATCAATTCATCAACTAATAATCCATTAAGTTCACAGATAGAAATAGAGAAAGGGGAATTTTTTTTTCCAAGCTAAAGATTTAGAGATAAAGTCTCCTTTTGCTCAATCTGATCAAACTCATTTTCTCTAGGATATCTCAAAGAACTTAAATGGCCTCTGCTTAACACATACAGGATTGTCCCCTCCCTTCAAACATGAATAAATTCTTCCTTGTACTGAGCTTAAATCTACCCTCTTTTAAACATCTATAAACAGTCTTTGAATATATAGTTATCTTTCACCTCTTCAACTAGCCTGGAAGGCAAAAGTCAAATTCCCTACTTTAGCACCTATCAGAGATGATTATGTTATGTTACCTCAATATTTGGTAAATAAGCAGTTTAAACACAGAATACAATTTCAGGGAATCCCACTGTCACTGCTTTTATGAGGAAAACAATTAACTACAATTTATTGCATGTCTACTCAAGAATGAACCAGATTATTCAGCTAAACCGTTAACATACAATCAATCCCCACAAGAGTCCTGCAGGTTAAGGACTTTAATTCTCATTCTAAAAGTGTGGAAAACTGAGGCCCAGAGAAGCCAAGTTTGTTGAGCAAAGGTACATTGTTAGTAAATGGAAGGGCCAGGATGACTCCAGATCTGTCTGACATAAAATCCACATACAGTGCCTAGAGACAGAAAGCAGATAAGCAGTTGTCAGGGTCTGGGATGGGAGGAATAGAGAATGCTTAATGGGTACAAGGTTTCCATCTGGGGAGATGAAAAAGTTCTGCAACTAGACAGTGGTGATGGTTGTACGACACTGTGAATACACTTAATGCTACCTAATTAAAATGGTAAAATGGTAAATTTTATGTGTATTTTACCAGAGTTTAAAAAAGAACAAAGCATGTACCCCTGGCCTCCCAATACTCACCTCCCCTTGTTCATCATACCATTTTCGTTGCTTCAATCTCTAACCTATACCAACTTTATCCCAGCTGTCTCCCCATCCTCCCTAAGTCAGTAGATCCCAGGTTGTCAGGCTGTAATAACCCTTTTCCTAAAGCCTCTGCAGGGCAGGGCTGGCGTTCCTGAGTGGCACCATGGACAGCAGCTTCCGGACCCCCTTCTCTTCCTCCTGAGTCTTATACAGCCCCCTTCCGCTGCGCCTTCTGGTGGATGCCCAGGGCCATACTAGCTAGCCCTTCCCAGTGACAGCCCCCTCCTTCCAATCTCTTGCCTCGCACTGAACTCACATGCAAGTTAACAGTTTGGTCTGCACCTGACATCCAACATTACCCTCTACTTACACTCCCAAAGGGGAACCTGGTCACGTGCCCCTGAAAGTGGACTCCTCAGATTGCTGACTTGTATCTAGAGTTTAGTGACCCATACAGGAACACAGGACGCTGGACTGACTCAGCCAATGCTGAACTATGATCTCTTGGTGCCAGCACTCACAATGACCACGTGCCCGAGAAGAAACAGAACAGTCCTTCCAATGAAGTTATACTCCATACGAAGGAAACTGCTGGGCCAGTTCCTTCCAGTATCCTCCACACCAGGCTGGTGACAGTACCAACTGAGGAAGCAGTGAGGCACAACCAGTCAGCTGCTTCCTGCCCCACTGGCGGGAGGGTCCTACTGCACTGTCTTTGTGCCCTGATATCGGGTATTGTGGAATTTCCTTGGACTGTGCTTATGTGCAGTGTCTTTCCAGTTGGGGGTCCTCCCTGCTCACCTAGACACAAAGTGGGATGGGAATTTCAGTTCTGAACCATAATCTGATACTTCATTATATTATTTCTACCTGTGGCAAAAATGTTCCATATTATTTGAGAGTTTCCTTGCTGCCACAGTAAAACTATTGGGTATATTTCACATAGAGTTCTCTGTAAATACTTCCACTGACCAGTTGTGAGACTTAACACAAATCAATTGACTTCTCTGCATCTCAGTTTCCTTATATGAAAAATAAAGAGGTTGGATTTATCAAGCTTTAAGGCGTCTTTCAGCATTCTTTGATTTGATTGCAAGTTTGTTCATTTTCTTCTATAACTTTTTGGTACCTCAGCCATTAAGAGGTAAGACCAGATGAAATAAATGAACCATCCCTCCCCACCCCAAAAATCTTGAAACACTGAATCTTCAACTTGACCAGGATGTAACAAATTTCTATCCCTTCCTCAAACACTTTCTGTTCTATCAATTCTGAAGTTAGTGCTTTAAAGATGAAATCCTGTTTGGTTGAAAGGTTTTCTGGTTACTTGAAGTATCTGCACAGCTAGGGATAATCAAACAAAATGCCAGCAGATGGGAAAGCTGAAACAAGGAAGGGAGAGACAGACTCTCAAGAAACCTTTTCAATTCTTTGGCATGAAAAAGCCTCTCTGAGAGTATGTGAGATGGTGCTTTGAAGTTAAACTTCCATATCTACCTGTGTCTTTTCCAGTATAAATGTGTACGACAGGGCTGAAGGATGAAACAAGAGACCAGCATGGATCTGTGAAACCCAGAATGGCTCAGAACAGAGCCATTTCCTCAATTCCTTTCTGGGGATTTCCACATTCCTTTCTGAATGCATCTTGGCTTTCCATCACAGAGCCAGCCATGAGAAGAGGCGTCTGTGGTTAAGCCTATGACCCTTCATCTAAACTTAGAGGACTGTTGCTCTAACAAGTAATAGAGGCGTGTTTCTAGGTACTATTTTTTTTTTTAACTTTTATTTATTTTAAGTGTATTTTTCCAGGACCCATCAGCTCCAAGTCAAGTAGTTGTTTCAATCTAGTTGTGGAAGGCACAGCTCACAGTGGCCCATGTGGGGATCGAACCGGCAATCTCGTTGTAAAGAGCACTGCGTTCTAACCAATGGAGCTAACCAGCCGCCCCTCTAGGTACTCTTAATTAAAGATCACACATTACTGTAACTCTTTCTTTGTAGACTGGGAGCTCCTTGAAGACAGCAGCTGGCTCTTAATCATTTCTGTATTTGTAGAGCTAGCAGAGTATCTGGCATTTAGCAGGTACTTGGTTAAGTTTTTTTGTGACTGATTAAATGAATCAAAGAATGAATGAACAAAGTAGATTGATGTTTATTTTCTCAAAAGCTCTGTTTTTGTGGGGAAGTTACGATGCCCTCTGTCTTTTCACTTTTTTTTTTCTTTTAAAAAGCTGTAGCTAGAAGCTATGCAATCAGCACAAATTAGCTGAACAGAACAAAACTTTAGCCATGAAAGGGAGAGCAGAGTGATCAGAAGAAGCCTTGATTTTACTATACTGGCTTGTTTCACACTTATCTTCAATGTCTGGAGGACTGAATTTCTCTGGAAGGATTGACTAGAAATTTAAATAAAAAGGGAAAGCAAAAACTCAGAGGAGTCAAAATGGTCAAAGTATTAAGAATAAACATATGCTTCTGTTTCAAAGCAAAACAAAACAGAAAGCGGTCCTTCCACGTTCCATTTCTCATTTCATAGACTTCTATTACAGTTAAGCACACCCCTTACTGCTATAGAGCAGGTGAAAGAGCACCAGGAAGAGAGGACTCAAGAAACTTGGGTGGGAATTTTGTTTCTGCTACCGATATGATTGTCCAAAAAATCACACATTAAGGTGAGTGAACACAGGTAAAACTTTTAAACCTCTCTAGGTCTCAGTTTCCTTATTTACAATGGCATAAGGACCAATTAAGATAATTCATATAAAAATATTTTGTAAAATATACAGCCGTGTACAAACGTTAAATTTATTCCCAAATATTTTATTCTCTTTGATGCTCCTGTAAATGGAACGGTCTCCTTAATTTATGGCCTTGTCTCTTATAGGGATGTACTTGTGTGGAAATACAAACATGATGAATCTTTTCAGAACCAAGCTGACTGAATCCTAACAATGAAATTCAGTACAGGCTGGAACTTGATTTTTATCCCCGTTAAAGAATAAACTAGTCAAATGCTGCCTTCTGAAATATCACACTGATCCTTTTGATAGTAATGTTCTAGAACTTTTAATGCACGTACTGAGTTTAATTAAGACTTGTGAGAGGCAAAAGAATAAGACAAGTTACCTAATATAGTATTCTGTGCATGCTTTCAGAGCATATTGCATAAAATTATCTTTTTAAAAAAGCTTCCCTGAACCAAAAAGGAACTGACAGTTTTTTGAGCACCTGTTATGTGCTAAAGTATGCAGTGAAACTACCAAAAGTTACCTTATTCATCCCCACAACTCAAATATTAAATAAGTCACCTAAAGTCACACGGATAATCACCCTGGGAGCCAGATTCCAATCTAGGTCTGTTTGACTCAAAGGGCCAGGTGTTTGTCACTACACTGTACCACAAAATCTGAACTGCAGCATTTAGAAATCGAACACCTGCATCTCCCACATGAAACATACTCTTTTAGTCCTTTGCACGTTATTCAAGGCTCAGTAAGAGATGGAAACATCTGTAAAGAACGAATGCCTTTAGGGAGGACCCATAGATGGGAGGGAGACTAACTTAAAGCCTTTTGCACTTCTTAAATTTGTACTATGTTCAAACATTATCTTTTCTAAACACTGAAAGAGTGAGAGAAAGACAGAGAGAAGGAAAGACTCTGCCAGCTCTGCCACTTACTAGTATAATTTGGGACAAGTCATTTCACAATCTTACGGATTTCTGTTTCCTTTACTGTGAAACGAGGGATTAATTTGTCAAAACCCTAAGAATGTACCACATCAGGAGTGAACTCTAATGTAGACTATGGACTTTGGGTGATAATTGACATGTCAATATAGGCTCAACGACTGCAACAAATGGACCCCTCTGGTGTGGGATGCTGACAGTGGGAGAGGCTGTACACATGAAGGGCAGAGGATACATGGGAACTCTGCACTTTCTGCTCAATTTTCCTGTGAACCTAAAACTGCTCTAAAAAATAAAATCTATTCAAAAAAAAAAAAAAGAGGGGGTTATACTAAATTATTTCTAAAGTTCCTTCCAGCTCTAAGGTGCTATTGTTCTACCTTACTCTACAAAAATAATTAAAAATTCACAAAGAGGAGTCAACTGGCCAATGTGACAAAGAAAGAAACTTTAATTAGAAATTCATTAAGATTAAATGGGGGGCAAAAAGACTTGGATAATTAAAGTAAAGATTTCCTGAATCTGGAAATAGAGAGATAAAATGGAAATGAGAATGTAGAAAATAAACTAATTTGGTATCTTCTAGTCTTTCCTACCCTAGTATTTCTTCTGCCTTTAAGAGTCTCGACAAGTATAGTAAGAAATACTAAAAGGAATCACCTCCCAGCCCAGTATCAGATTATGGCCAGTTCTCTGAAGAGCAAGAAAATGTCCATTCAGAAAGAATTGTAATTATCTTATCCTGCCCTTTCAGACAAATCTCTGCAATCTAGGCCTCTCTTCAGTTCTCTAGACAAAAAAAAAATCATCTATCCCGCTCATACCAGGGAGGACAAAAGAACTGCAACATTCCAAGGATTCAGAGTCAGAAGGAGACAGAATAGGAAGCCACTGGACTAAAAGTTATTTGAAGTGCATATCCCCCTTTTGAATTAGACAATTTTACCAGATATAAGGTACACACATAGAAATGATGAGAATTATTTATGCAGATAAAGTACAAGTTAGGTATGACAAGTTTTCAATTCAATTCGACTAGCACCTATGTATACACCTGTATTGCTGAGAACTTTCCAGTTGGCCAACGAGAGCCACACTGCTCACTCACTGCTGTGTATGAAGGATACAAGAGTAGAAAGGCCTCCCCTTTCTACTGCCAGAAATTTTTCATTCAGAGAGCTGAGGGTTTAGTCCCTACAATACCAAAATGTATTTATACTTTGTTTCCGAAAGTAATATTTCTAAAATGGACTATATACAATCCCTGTCTCCTTAAACAAAGCACGTATAAATACTGACCATACCAGCCCCAACATAACTTGCTTTTCAAATTATTATGCCTTTTTGGGACACTTTTACTATCTTTATCTTGCTCCTCTCGTCAGTGTGCCTTAGTCTAATGAACTTCTAATCTGTTCCTCCTAATTCTGTGATGGTCATAAAAATCAGATAACCCATCTGATCAGGCCTGTATATTAAGTAATGACGAAGCTGGCTCTGAGGAACTAAAGGGCTCTGTAGTTAGAGGTTGACACGGTAGCGAGATGGACGGCTGTTATAATACAGGTGGCACAGTGTTAACTTGGAAATGTCAAGTGAGGCACCAAGATAAAATAAACTTAAAACTCCAGGAAGACAACGAAAAATGAAAACAGGACTACAAAAACTTCTCATACAGAAAGAGGGTAGAGAAGGACCCAAAGTGTGGAGACTGTGAGATCAATAAGGATGATTTTTTTGGACAGAGCTATTGGTGAGAGTGAGTCCATCCCTCCCACAAAAAATGAAACATAAAATAACCCAATTTAAAAATAGGCAAAGGCACTTAACAGACTATTTCTACAAAGAAGACATGCAAATAGCCAATAAATATATTAAAGGCTATTCAATATCATTAGCCATTAGGGAAACGTAAATCAGAACCATGGTAAGATACTTCTTTATTCCTACTAGATGAGTTATAATTTTAAAAAAGGATAATAACAAGTGTTGGCCAAAATATGGATAAGTTGGAACTCTCATAAATTGCTGGTGGGGATGTAGAACGGTGCTGCCACTTTGGAAAACCATCTGGTAGCTCCTCAAAAAGCTAAACATAGAGTTACCATACAATCTAGCAATTCCACTCCTAGGTATGTACCCAAGAGAAGTGAAAACATCCATACACCCAAAAACTTATACATGAATGTCCATAGCAGCATTGGTCATAACAGCCAAAATGTACAGAAACAACACAAATGTCTATCAACTGATGAATAGATGAGCAAATATGGTATATTCACACAACAAAATACTATTTGGCATTAAAAGGAATGAAGTACAATATGGATGAATCTTAAAAACATGTTAAATGATACGCCAGCAACCAAAGACCACATATTATACAGTTCCATTTACATGAAATGTCCAGGATTAGCAAATCTAGAGAGACAGAAAATAGATTAGCGGTTGCCTAGGGCTGGGGGCAAAATGGGGAGAATGGAGAGTGACAGCTAATGGGTATGGGGTCCTTTTAGAAGGGACAAAAATATTCTAAAATTAGATTGTGGTGATAGTTGCATAACCCTGTAAATATATTTAAAACACTGAACACTTTAAATCTGTGAATTGTGTGGTACGTGGATTATATCTCAATAAATCTGTTAAAAAGAAAAGAATAGCGAGAGAAACCAGAGCTGGAAATGTTCCCAAATACCTCTCTAAAATTAAACTCTCTCTTGTTACCCAGTGAGTTGATGAATCAATTGAATCATTCCAGATGTTTTCCTATTCCCTGCCATTGAGCTATATTCTATAATTTAGCTTTAGCACCAAGTTAATAAAGAAAACACATCCTTTGTTGCTAAGTTCTACACAATATTTACCATTTTCCGCCAACATACACATTTCCTCTGTTTTCCCACTGCAGCTGAGCTGCCAAAACCTCACAGAGAGAATAATTACCCTCTGCAACCCTTTCTGCTATCATGACAGTCCCAATCCTTATGCATAATCAAGTATCCATGGCAAACTAATGTTTTGCTTGCCTCTCCAGGTTTCAAATTCACCAAACTGTTCACGGAACTAGAGTGGCTTTCCCCCCCTTTTCTGGGAAACAGTAGGAGAGATGGCAGGATTCACTGTTTCTGGATCTCTCTGTTTAGAGCAGGGGTGTCCAAACTGCGGCCCGCAATCCATTTTTAATTGGCCTGCAGCAAATTCCAAAAATATATTTAATTTACTTAAATAAACCAGGTAAGACAATACGTACTTCACCTCGAGTGAGTGGCCCGGCTGTTTGTGTATTTTACTGCATATGGCCCTTGGTGAAAAACGTTGAAAAAAGTTTGGACATCCCTGGTTTAGAGGCTAATTCAATTGCCAGAAAGAAGCTGTTTTGTTTCCTTTTTCCTCTAAAAGCAATTTATTGACTTCCAAGGAATACTACGAGGGGTTTGTTCAAAAGTTTAGTCACAATTAGTTCTATCCCTACCAGCACTTTCAAGTCTTTCTGACATTCCACACCCAACCATTTAACAGTTTTTCATTATGATATTCCTTAGATGGGAAGTGAATAAGGATAATCTTTTCGAAAGTTAGTTGGCCTTGTTCTCATTTGCTTTTTAGACTACTTTACATAATTTCTTGTCTTTCTATAATCTGAAAAATCCTTGACTTCCAATATGCAGAATAGGACAGAAGAGCTTTCTTTTCATAAGTCTCTAAATGAGGCTTTAAAAAATAAAAATGGCATTATATTCATTAAGTCACTATGTCATGCTTTGTCCCAAGCAATTTAACTCTGTATCTGTACACCGTATCAACCCTGTAAAGGGTATACTTTTTGTTTTTTAACAGCTAAATTAAGCAAAAGGATAGTAAACATCTCTTTAGTAAAAAGTGTTACGGAGAATGAATTTTGAATTTTTAGGCATGCATTTTATATCTATGAATTTATCAGTATCATACGTAAAGCTTAACACAGAAGCATCTGCCTTTTTATCTGAAAGAACATGACTTAAGATTGACTGTACACGCTCACACACTGCTGGGGGGATGTAAAATGGTGCAGCCACTTTGGAAAACATACTATATTTTATATGCAATGTCTAGAAAAGGCAAATCTATAGAGACAGAAAGTAGATTAGTGGTTTCCTAGGGCTAGGGGGAATGTGGCGGATGGATTTGGGAGTGGTGTGGGGCTTCTCTTCTGGGTAATGAAATGTCCTAAAATAGATTGTGATGACAGCTGCACAAATCTGGGAATATACTAAAAAGCCATTGGTTTGCACACTTTAAATAAGTGAACTGTGCAGTATGTGAATTATACCTTATAAAGCTGTTTTAAAAAAGATTTACTCTACATCCAAATGTCCATCAACTGATAAATAGATACACAAAATGTAGTACAGTCATCCAATAGAATATTACTTGGCAATAAAAAGGGATAAAATATTGATATATGCAGCAACCTGGATGAACTTCCAAAACATTATGCTAAGAGAGAGAAGCCAGCCACGAAAAGAGCACATACTGCATGATTCCCTCCTATGAAATATCCAGAGAGGTAGAGAGCAGATAAGTTGTTGCCTGGGACTGAGGGTGGAAACAGGGAGTGACTGTAAATAGACATAACAGATCTTTTTAGGGTGATGGAAATGTTCTAAAACTCTATTGTGATGGTTTCACAACTCTGTAAATTTACTAAATATCATTGAATTGTACACTTAAAACATTATTTTATGGTCTGTAAAGTATACCTCAATCAGGCTGCTTTATTAAAAAAATTTACTCTAAAAAATTTTAAAGAGGCAAATAACACAATTTTTTAAATGGGCAAAATATATGAACAATTTACAGAAGCAAAAATATGAATGAACCAAAAACATGAAAAGATATTCTATTAAGAAATAAGAGAACCAACTGTTAATTAAAACTACACTACACCTAACAGATTGGCAGAGATTCCATGGAAATAACTCAAATGTCTACCAATAGAAGAATAAACAAATATATGATGATAGTCATATAATGGAATAACATCTAGTAGTGAAAATGAATAAATTAAAGTAACACACATTATAATGTCATTTAAATAAATTTAAAATCATGCACAACAACACTACGAAGAGCACAAGGAATAATACATACAAATTCAGGATAGTGGCTCCCCTCAGGTGGGAAGCAAGGGAAATGTGATCAGTGATGGTAGAGAGGGCTTCAGCTGGATTGTTAATGCTTAATTTCTTAAGCTGAGTGGTGGATGCATGAGCATTTTATTCTTCATATTTTTTGTACGCTTAAACTATTTCATAGAAAACTAAAATGAAAACATTTACTGTAAAATATTTAATGTACTGCCATAGAAAAGAAATGAGAAATGTGAAATTATATTGGATATAATTCACATGCCATAAACTTCACTCTCTTAAAATGTACAATCCAGTGGCTTTTAGTATATTCACAAGGTTGTATAACCATTGTCACTATCTAATTCCAGAACACCTTCCTTACCTCAAAAAGAAACCCCATACCCATTAGCAGCTACTCACAATTCCACAGCCCCAGCCCCTAGCAACTACTAATCTATTAATACTATATGTCTTTATGAATTTGCCTATTCTGAACATTTCACATAAATGGAATTATACAATGTATAGTCTTTTGTGTCTAGCTTCTTTTAAAATTTTTAAATTATAATTTTTAAATGTTCATCCATGTTGTAGCATGTAGCTATACTTCATTTCTTTTTATGTCTGAAAAATAGTCCATTATATGGCTATATCACATTTGTTTATCCATTGATAGACATTTGGGTTGTTCCCATATTTTGGCTGTTATGAATAATGCTGCTATGAACATTCATGTACAAGTTTTTGTGTGAACATGTTTTCATTTCTCTTGGGTATATAGACCTAAGAGTGGAATTGCTGGGTCATATACTAACTCCACGCTTAACTTAGTGAGGAACTTCCAGACTATTCTCCAAAGTGTTGGCAGCACCTTTTTACATGGAATATAGTTTTGAAAACTGTCTACTAGTGTATATGTTTTTAACAGTAAAATACTATTATAAATTTACTGAAATAAATTTTAAAGGAGCATATTTACCCCAACTCCATCTGAACTTAACACAATGGACTTCATTTTTGCCTAAAAATATCTATTTCACATAGATTTATAAGATTGTAAATCATAGAGAACATACAATCTATATTCTTTTTTTTTTTCATTTTCAGTATGTATTTAGGTAGTCATTTGCAGGAGTCCATTATTCAGACTTACCTCTTTATGATGGTGATTGCTATCAAAAGTTATAAAGCAGATTCGATATTATCATACACTTTTAGGAAGCCTACAGTATTATAAATGCCTCTGTCAATTTCTTTAAAAGACATGCTTTTCTCAGTGGCATGTGCCAGTTAGAGAATATAAACTGTTTTAACAGTCAGACAAGTGATGAAATTGACAGTTTCAAAATATATCAGTTTTTCACTAACAGCTTTAGTTTCCAGTTTCAAAAAAAGAAAAGATTTTAATGGTTTAAATTTAAGATTAATCATTCTAATTCTTAAACCATCAATTAAAAAGGCAAAATTATTTTAAAAGACTAAGTACAAATATTAGCTAAAAACATTAGTGATTCAAATTACCAACCTTAAATACATCCTCAATACATCTACTAAGTTCTTCTTCTGTCACCAAAATGGTCCCTGGCACCGTGTGACTCTCTGGAATCTCTAGAGAACAAAAACCAAAATTACCCACACTCAAGCCAACAGAAATACTTCATTTTTTGAGCCATTTTTTAAAGAATATACTGTTTCTAAGTTACATTCCTATTAAATGTATAAAGAAATGTTAATTTACTCAACTAGCATGTTTATCATGTCTGAATAATCACAAATTTCACTTCACCAAGGCTTATTCTGGTGGTTTTACTATGTAAAAGAATTAGACGTTCTCTATCTCCACCCACCTCATCCCAACACACACACACAGAAAAATTCATACTACAAATGACTTCTACACAAAGTCTACACAGACCTAAATTTGCTTTAACCATAACAGCAAACTTTTTCTTCGTTTTTAACCTTAGAAACTGCTATCCAGAAAGTGTTTTTTATAATCACTAAGAATACTATAATGATACTGTTTCCCTGCATTAAACTCAATAAAGCATGAAACCATACTAAGGAAAAAAGTGAAAATGTCAGTCTCTTAAGACATTAAAACAGAACTAAACCCACTGGCCAAATCTGGGAAAATCTGAACATCAAAATGAGTGACAGGAATGTTTGGTAACTCACTGAATAAAAAAAGAATCTATGAATCTATACTGATACTTACATAATTATTTTTTAAAAAGGGATAAGGCAGGGCGGCAGGTTGGCTCAGTTGGTTAGAGTGCAGTGCTCATAACCAACATCACCAGTTCGATTCCCATATGGGCCAGTGAGCTGCGCCCTCCACAACTAGATTGAAAACAACGACTTGACTTGGAGCTGATGGGTCCTGGAAAAACACACTACACTGTTCCCCAATATTCCCCAAGAAAAAAAAAAATTTTTTTTAAAGGGATAAGGCAGGGAGAAAGAAAAGCCCTTCTTTACAGAAGAATATCAACTAACATTATAATAGAAATAACACACGAAATACAAAATCACCATTTTACTGGCAAGACTCATCAATGGATAATGAACCACAGTATGAAAGACTATTGAGAAACAGGATATTCACACAGTCCCAGACTATCATTCCATAGATTACTTATTAATTACATAGGAAGGAATATATTTTTACAATGGAGAAATCTGTGTGCTACCACCTTAATCTAATGATCAAATATAACATTGCTAATACTGGGATAAATCAGTATATGCCCCTTAATTAATCTGATGGAGACTAAGGAAAAAAACATCATTCTATGTAGTATTCCTGCCAAAATGCTTAACCTCCATCTAATCACAAGGAAACAATTAGACAAATACAAATCGAAAACCATTCTATAAGCTGGGCTCTTCAAAAATGTCATGGTGAAAGACAAACAAAAGACTGGGGAACTATTCTCCATTAAAGAAAACTGAAAAATTATAACAAGTAAATGTTATGCATGCACTGGATTCTGGATTTTTTTAAAATAGCTATAAAGGAAATTCTTGGGACAACTAGAGAAATTTGAATATAGTCTGTATATTAGATGATATCTACGACTAACTCTCAAACGCTTTGGAACAAATGCATACGTATAGAAAGAGAGAAAAGATAAAGCAAACGTGGCCAAAACGTTAGCAATTGGTCCACTGAGGTGGAGTATATAGGGGTGGCGCAATGTAGTCTTTTTGGAACTTCTGTGAAGTGGATTTTTCAAAATGCAAAGTTGGAGGGAAAAAAGTAAACCCAAAGCCACTGAAACATCACAGACTTAAGTCATTTAAATCTGAAGTACTGAAGAAGAGACCTTTAGAGGAACACCCAACCACCAGACTTCCTACTTTACCTGCTGTATTTAAACATCGATAGAGAGGAGCTAACATTGGCTGAAGTAAATATTTGGCTGCCAACTGTGGGCGTTCTCCTGCCATAGTTATAAAGGTAGTGGTAGCAACTCTCTGAAATTGTCGCGCCGTCAATTTATCTTGAAAATGAAATAAATCCAGAATCTAAAAAAAAAGTCCACAAAGTAAGTAAGTAACAGGCTATTCGCATGGAGCACTACATTAACTAGGAAGAGACAGTACTAATTTCTCTAAGGCAAAAAATAAACTCACTGCAATAACACTGATTCAACAACAAAAAAAATGTTTTTTAATTTAACAACCCAGTAGCAAAGGGTGTGAGAACTGAAGAGGCTGTGTTTTTCTTAATTAATTTTATCAAATTTATAAAATACATGCTCATTGTAGAAAATCTGGAAAATAAAGTTTTAAGAAGAAAATTCACTGAGACCACACTTAATATTCAGTTTCGTGTATTATTAAAACCTTCTCATACTATTATAAATTCCTCAAAAATATTATATAGCAAAATACAATATATATTCAAATTGTATGTAAGAATTTATTAAAGTATCTCCTAATATCCAGACATTCTGTTTTTCCCAAAATTTTGCTATTCTAAATAGCACCACCAAATGAAATTACTGGGTCAAGGCATATAAATATATTTAGGGTCTGAAGAGTCTGTCGTTATTTGAACTATCCTAGATAATCATCTATTTTATTCTCAAAGATAAACATAGAAGGCGACCGGTTGGCTCAGTGGTTGGAGTGCGGTGCTCATAGAACCAGGGTCGCCAATTCGATTCCCACATGGGCCAGTGAGAGGCAGTGGCTTGAGCTTGGAGCTGAGGTGCCGCTGGGTGGCCAGCTTGCTCAGTGGTTAAGAGCACGGTGCTCATAATGCCAAGGTCACCGGGTTCGATTCCCACATAGGCTGGTGAGCTGCACCCTCTACAACTAGACTGAAAACAACAACTTGACTTGGAGCTGAGCTGCGCCCCCCAACAACTAGGTTGAAAACTACGACCTGACATGGAGCTGATGGGTCCTGAAAGGACACACTGTTCCCCAATATTACCCCCCACAAAATAAACAAACAAACAAACATAGATCTCCAGTGCCTATAAGTAGATTTACCCCAGTCTATCAACAACTGATAGAAAAGTGTACTCCTGTCCTGACTTAAAAGTGATGCTTGTACTTTTTGCAGACAGGAAAATCTTCTGTCTAAAAACTGTATGTGACCTCTGACACTGCCACAGAGAGACTCAGCAAGCCTGAAACCTATGACTTGATTTTATCATTTTTGTCAAGTACCAAAACTACAGCTACAAGTTTCAGAAAATATTTATACTCATCATTGCAAATGCAAACTTTGCCCTGTAAGATGACTTACATTTAGCGTATTTCAATATAAGATAGTTTTGCATTGTGGTATTTTGTTCTCATGCATGCCTACCCATGAGAAGCCCAAAGATCAGCGTAACAACTGAATGACTTTCTTTGGACTGTACTCCAAAAGGCTTGTCTTACTTACATCTAAATGCATGGGGAGTACTGATTAAGAAAACTCCTTCCACATTTCTCACCTATCAGATTAGCAAAGTTAGAAAAGTTTTATAACACATTGTGTAGGCAAAGATGTGGGAAAACAGATAAGTAAATAATATCAAACATTTAAATGTATATATCCTTTGATCTGGTAATTTCAATTCTAGGTATTTTTCCTATGGTAATACTTACAGTGTGAAAGATTTATGAATATTAACTGTGGCATGGCTTGTAAGAGCAAAATAAGGAAAACAACCCAAATATTCATTAATAGGAAGCTGGTTACATAAATTATGGTACATTAATGTAATGAAATAGTCCACACCCAGGAAAAAGCGTGAGGCAGCACTAAATGAAATGACTCTACATGAAATGATCTCTAAGGTACATTGTTAAGTTAAAAAAGCAAAATGGAAAACAGTATGTGTGTGTAGCATGTTATCATTTAGATAAAAATTAGACTATCTATACACATGTTATTGTATATACATAATACACAGAATATCTCTGGAAAATAAAAAGACATTGGTAACAGTACTACTTCTGAGGGATGAGGAACAGAGATTTGAGGGAGACTTATTTTTCTGTTTACTCTTTTGTGCTTTTTAAATTGTGTAACATGTTAATTTACCTTGTTTATTTAATACCTATTTTTTTTGACCAATTAAAAAAACACAGAAAAGATAAGAAACAAGATGAAACTTTAGTTTCATACTCCAGCTCTGAGAGCAAGCTGGGCTACTCATCTAATAATGACGAGGCGTTTTTAAACCTAACAGTTTGGTCAGTGTCTTCCACAGGTTTTTATTCCCTTATTAGGAAGACCCCTCACTGAACAATAAACTTAAATATTACATTGCTTTTACCTCAATATTAGAGGAACATTAAAAGTCCTCCCTTTGTAAATAAGCAGATAGTCCTCAAATAGTCAAAAGAAACAAAACTATTTACCTGGGGGCAGATATCCCTATAGTAATCCTCTGGGGAAAGAGACTGCTGGGGACAAGAGGCCAGTATCTTTGCAATCAAGTCACACTTCCTCCAGTCAGCAGCCGTTGCCTCAGCGTCACTCCCGCCAGCTGCCCCGGCTGTCAACAAAGGAGAGATGTCAAAAACTTATACCAGTTCCCCATATAAAGTCCTTAAAACTGAGGGTAAAGAATGTTTATTTCTCTACTGAAAATTGTTTATTTCCTCTATAAGAAAATCTGCCCCTCTGCACTTTCCTTTCTATGTTGGATTCTGGGAAGTTCAGAGAAAAAAGTAGTACTTAATCATTGTAATAATAATATTCATGATTTGAGTACAGTAATTCCTCACTTAACCTCATCCATAGCTTCCGCAACTTTAAGCTAAATGGCATATAATGAAACCAACTTTACCACACATTGATATAAACAAGACTTAAGTTTCTATGGCATCTCATCAACATTATAATGAAATGACGTTGAATGAAACTACATTATTCACGGATTTGCTGTACTAGCTTCTTCTCAGTGTTTATTACTTTTATTATTATTATTTATTTTTATATGAATTATGTACTTTAAATTGCTTTAAACCAAAGCTATGGAGTAACAGGGACCAGATTTACCTTACCACCTTAAATGAGTAGAAAACTGCACAAATATATAAATAACGATTTTCAGACATTGGACAATAGACAGCCCAGGACATTGATCCCTGGGAGAGAAAAAGCAAACAAGATGAGCTCCATGAATACTCTAGCCTACCACCTAGATTGAGTTTTGAGACCACAGCAAAGGGGAGTCCAAATGAAGTCTGGCATCTTTTTGAGTAAAAGAAACATAGTTCAGAGTTCAGGAAGGCCAAGACAGCTAGACATTTCAAGGCAAAATACCAGCAAGGAGGAAGCTACACAGAGCTCCAGAGATCTATGCTGGAGTGTGACCGGTGTGCAAATGGGGGGAAAAACCCCAAGACTAGGACAAGAATCACCAGAAAGGAAAAGGAAGAACAATCCCCAGAGTTCACACGGGGCTGGGAATAATTTGTGTTCCCAATAGCGAGCCTGGAAAGGCCTCCTAATACACAGATCCTCAAGTAAAATCTGAAAAGGGTATTATTTCCTTAGTAGTGGGGCCAAATTACCTTAGACCCACAGTAACAAGGCTTAAAAGCCAGGATCAAGGGGATGAAACTGATTCCAAGAAAATTAAGTATATCCCAGAACAAACCCTAACAAAGGAATACAACAAAATCTAGCACCCAACAATGTAAAATTAAAAATAATCAGTATCTATTCAAAAATGACCAGGCATATGCGTACAATGGAATATTATTCAGTCATAAAAAGGAATAAAAGGCTGATTCATGTAAAACGTGGATAAATCTCAAAAACATGATGCTAAGTGAAAGAAGCCAAACACAAAGACCACAAATTTATGATTCCATTTTGAAGAAATACCCAGAACAGGCAAATCCACTGAGACAGAAAATGGATTAGTGCTTACACAGGGCTGGAGGCGGGGAGAATGGTTAAGTTATTACTAATGGGTATGGGGGTGTTTTGGGAGAGATAATGAAAAGGTTTTGGAATTAGCTTTGGTGATGGTTGCACAACTTTGTGAAAATACTAAAGACCACTAAAGAGTGAATTTTATGGTATGGGAATAAAATCTCAATTTTAAAAAATTACCAGATATGCAAAGAAGCAAGATAACATAACCAATAATCAGAAGGAAAATTAACAGAAACAGACCCATAAAAACAGAGATGACAAAATTATGACATTACAACAGCCATTATAAATGTATCTCTTATGTTCAAAAAGGTAAAGGAAAGAATGGTCATGATGAGATAAATGGATATAAAAAAGAACCGAAATGAACCTCTATTAATGAAAAAGAAAATATCTGAAATGAAAAATACACTGAATGGTAGACACTGCAGAAGAAAAGATCACTGGGCTTGAACACAGCAATAGAAATTATCCAGAATGAAACAGAGAGAAAAAGACTGGAAAAAAAAAATAAACAGGACATCAGTAATTTGTAGGACAACAGCAAGCATAATTATTAGGTGTAATTCAAATTCCAGAAAGAGAAAAGAGAGGACAGAAAAAAAATACTTGAAGATAATGTTTGAGAAATTTCCAAGTATGATGAAAACTAAATCCTCAGTTCCAAGAAGCTCAAGAAACATTAAGCAGAAGAAAATTACCCACAAGGCATATCATTATCAAATTTCTAAAAACCAGTGATAAAGAGAAAAATCTTAAAAGCAACCAGAGAAAAAAGGTTTATCACGCACAGAGGAACAAAGACAAAAATGACAGCAAAAATATTTTCAAAAAGGAAAGTGAAATAAAGACTTTTTCAGACAAACAAAAGCTAAAGAAATTCATTGCCAGCAGACCTGCACTATAAGAAATGTTAAATTCTTCAGGCAGAAGGAAATTTGAATTACACAAAGAACTGAAGAATACCAGAAATAGAAAATATGAGAGTAAATATAAACTTCCTCAAATCATTTCTGAAGAAGCAGATTTGAACAGATAACAAAAAATATATACTCATACATGCATAAGTGAGGAGGAAGCTCATAGCAAAAATAGGGTTCTAAGTTTCTTATAGCAGCTCTCCAATTTGCATACCCTTGGGTGGTCTAATTCTCCTTTGGAAAAAGAAGATGCTGGCCAGCCTGGTGGCTGAGGTGGTTGGAGCGCTGTGCTCTTAACACCGAGGTCGCCAGTTCGATTTCCACGTGGGCCAGTGAGCTGCACCCTCTACAGCTATGATTGTGAACAAAGGCTCTCCCTGGAGCTGGGCTGCCATGAGCAGCCAGAGGTTGGCGTGAGCAGCCGTGGGCTGCTGTGTGCTGCAGCTGCCCTGGGCCAGAGAGCTGTGTCCTACACACAACTAGACTGAGAAAAAACGGCTTGAACCAGAGTGGGGCGGGTGGTGGGAGGGAGGTGGAAGAAGGGGGAAAAAAAGAAAGAAAAAGAAGATGCAAGGACTTATTTGCACGTGACAACTTCTCACAGGTAACTGATAATTTTTCATTTCACTGGCCCTAGAAGCCACTGCAGGCAGAAGTGGGGATACAACATTACAGCCACTCTAGACCAAATCTATCAATGTCTGCCCACCACACTGACCTCACCTTTGTCTGACAGGACCAAGGTACATTTACCACAGCAGAAACGAAAAGTGAAGAATGATTCTTCTCTCTCGCCTCTTCCCTCCCCATATATCCAGCCTTTCATTAAGTTCTGGCAATTCTACCCCTTAAATACCTCTCTGTTAGGTACAGCCAGAGGAATGAGTCGCAGGAGACCAAGATTGGTCTATTAGAATTTATTGGGCATGTTTAAGCTGCAGGAGGTCAGGCTAGAGCAGAGGGAAAAGATCATAACCTCCCCAAGCAAAGAGGGGTATGGAGTTTTATAGGAGGGGGTCAAGGAGGCTGTTTCCCCTTCAATGCTTCAGGGGTTTTCATTGACAACGGGTTTCAGGGCCTGACCAAGCCCTCCAGCTCTACACCGTGGCCCCAGGCCCGCCCAGGTCCACAGATCACAGGCCCCTAGAAGATTAAGCAAGACAGGATCAAGACAAGATGGCTTTTAAGATAAGGTTTCTGCTCCCAGCCTAAATATGGCTTAACACTCTGATACTCACTGTCTCCATTTCCACTGCCACCGCATTGATCCAAGCCACAGTGATCTCTCGACAACTGCCTTCTTAACTGATCTCCCTGCTTCTGCTCTTACCTAACCCTTTCTTGAAAATACATCCAGATAGATATTTCTAAAGTATAGGCTCTAGCATGTCTCTTCTTAAAACCTTCCAATGGTTTCTCACTGCCCTCAGAATAAAGCTGGAAATCCTGAACCAGGCCTGCAGGCCTCCATGATGTGACCCCAACCTTCCACCCTCATTTCATACCACTCTGCCCTCACTGCTCTACCCATACTGAAATTTCCTCAAAAACACTATGCTCTTTCCTACCTCAGTCCCTTCATACATGTTATCTTCTCTGCCTACAATAGTTTTCCCTCACTCTTCAATTGGTAAATCCCAATTCAGCCTTCAGGGCTCAGTTTAAATGTCACTTCCATCAAAAAAAACCACTAAATTAGTGGCAACTTATTGGAATATTTGTATGCATGGGATATAGGAGATAAGGGACTGAACACAAAAGAAAAGTAAAAGGTTCACCAGAAAAAGTAAAGGGAGCTCCTAGGATGACAACTGTGTAGAAGGTAACTAATCCAGATTAGAGGAGACTCAGAGAGAGATGTCTCCAGAAAGATAAAGCTGACAGAATATCTGGTGTATGTGAATGTATTAAAAGAAGATAAATAGGGGTGGGCGGTTAGCTCAGTTGGTTAGCATGGTGCTGATAACACCAAGGTTGCTGGTTTAACCTCCACATGGGCCACTGTGAGCTATGCCTTCCTTAAAAAAAAAAAAAAAAAAAAGGAGACAAACAACTGGGGGAAAGTTTGAAAATAAGTTAGTTATAAGTACGAAAAACTAAGTGGACAAAAAAGATAGCGAATAAAAATACTGAATACTGATCTAACCAAAGTGAAGATATGACTATTAAGGAGATGGGAAGTATGCGTGGGAGAATGACAGGGGTTGTGAAAGAGAACAAAATCCTTTTCCACACATGGTGAGAAGTGGATAGATAATGCCTAAAACTGAAAAATTAAGACGGTGCTGTATATGCATGACAGAAATCTAGAGGTAAATAGAAATCTAGAGGAGAAATCCACTAAAAGAGTTGAAAGTAGTTTCTTCTGGGGGTGGGAAATGGAGTAGAATGGTGAAACGACTGCTATTTTTCTCTATAAGCCTTGTAGACCTATTAGACTCTTTCAACTTTCATTTAAAAAATAAAACAAGTAACATAAATGAAAAACTATTACCACGCTTAGCACGATAATTAACTTTTTTCCATTTTCAGTCCTCCACTGAGGACTTAAGAGAATATAATTGCGGAAATAAATCTAAACCTTCATCCCAAAGTGTGCATCTCTAAGGTTTAACTTCCGAGTCTAATCTCCTCAGTCTCCACAAACACACAGTTTACTCTCTATTAGCTTTTAAAGGTAAATGCTGAAGATCAATAATTCACTCTGACTCGAAGGGAAATGGATACAAAACGAACAGAAACATTTTATTTCTTACCACCTGCTCCTTCCAAAATGCCCCGGACTACTGCCTGGACACCACTCGGTCTCATCAACCTTTCAGACAGCAGCTGCCCACACAGACGCCGGAGCCAAGCTGGGGTCCAACACCTAACTTCTCTCTTCATATCTGAGCAGGACTGAAAAGGAAGGGAAAGGGATGGACTGAGTATCAGGGACACAGAGAGGATGTGTAGACATTATTAAAACATATATTATATGCTGAGACAGACTGACAATTAGCAGTATGCTAATTTTGTGTCCCCAAAAATAAAACCTAGCCGGACCATCAGCTCTAATGCATCTTTTGGAGCAAAAATTAATATAAGACCCAGTATTATATTAACATTATATTATATTAAAGATCCAGTATTATATTATGTTATGTTACGTTATGTTATATTATACCTGGTCTTATATTGTATTAAAATTAGACCGGGTCTTATATTAATTTTTGCTCCAAAAGATGCCTTAGAGCTGATGGTCCAGCTAGGTCTTATTTTCGGGGAAACACGGCTATACAGACTTCAAAAGAGCAACATTTTTTTCCTTAAAGAAAGAAAGAAAAAAAACTCTCAAAACAAAAAAGGAAAAGGAAAAAAAACACAAACTCTCTCCTTTCAAAAACCTTCAGCATCACTTTTAAGAAAGTAAAAATACAATGAAACTTCAAGTGAAATATCAAATGAAGCTTCAAACCCAAAAACAGACAAACACATCAGAGAATAACATACAGATTTGGGGAACAGCAGGTTAATGTGACCAAACCCTGAACGTAGTCCTTCCAGTTGAAATCCAGCTTCCAGAGACGATTGCTATAAACATGTGTTCCCAATCAGAAGACAGTTCATAACAGAGAGAGGGCACTCTGGTCCTTGCCCCCCGTGTCTCAGCTACTCTGATTCCTTGTGACACAACAACTTCAAGAAAAAGTTGGATTTCTTCAAGGGCTGGTTTTAGAGAACTCTGTGGAGCCACCACGAACAAAACAGATTTGGTGTCCCTTATTTTGAGTTAAAATGTTAACCATTTTTCTGTCAATCACTGCACTTGATGTGAGCATAAAAACGAGTGACAGAAACATTTAACCCTATCTTATCCTCTGTCTTTGATTTAAGGGGGGGTTGATAATTACCATTTCTTAAGGGGGTTATGATGTACCAGGCATTGTGCTGAGAACCTCCCACATAATCTCAGAAAGGACTTATAAGGAAGGCGCTGTTGTCATCCCCATTTTATGGGGAAGGACACTGAGGGGCAGAAAGGTTTACTAATTCAAAAGTCTACTAAAGATTTACAAGTGCACACTGGGGTTGAATCCCGGTATGCCTAACGCCAGAGCCTCTGCTTTTCACCACGTTCTTATCATTATAGTGCATTTGGTTTGATCTGGCAAACTGTGGACTCATTCAGAGAAGCAGAATGTGAGGCCCAGTGGAGAGGCTGTAGTGACGTCCTAAGCATGAGATGAAAAGGATCAATGAAGAGATATCTTAGTCACCTGCTCCAGCTGGTCCTTGTTTCTGACCTACAGCCCCTCACGCTTTACTCATCTAGATTCAAAACTAAAATGTAGGTACTAAAAGTAAATGGGTAATTCCCACCTACATCCTCAAATTAAGCCATTTCACAGAATTATTTTTAAGGAACAAAAGAAACTATCTTATGCCTATAGAATATATACTATTATGTTTTTCAAACAAAGGCGCTAAGAATAGTTCCAATAATAGCCCTAATTTTAATTTCTTGACTTTAAAAACTCCATTCAAAGAATAAGAGGTCCAAATATTTCTGCCAAAAGAATGTATTGTCAAACAGCCAAATTTTAGTTTAAAAAAAAAAAATCCAGTTTCAGAATGAATAAAATATATTTTAAATAAAAACTGCCGTATTCTTGGGAAAAGCATCCATCATTCCATTAAAAGAAAAATCCTTTTAAAGTATCCTTCGGGTCAGCGTAATTTAGTTTTACAAATGACTTAATGATCTAAAAGATGAAATAAAATTCAACGAGATTATCAACTTTCCCAGAAGATGACAGCACACTGCACCTTATTGTGAATGATTCACCGTGAGCCCCCAGGCCTGAATACCTGCGGTGGTCCTCCCTGGAGGATAAGTAATTCTCGAACTGCTAATGGTTGATACACTTGATCCAAGATGTCTCTCAAAGCCTCCCTAGATAGGGCTCTTTCCTCTTCAGTTAACACCTAAAAGAAACATGTACTTGGCTTTAGCGGAATTACAAAGCAGGCAGGCAACAGCAGGTAATGTTTTACAATACTGTACAAAGACACTTGTGAGGGGAGGAAAAGGCTTCCTCCCCCTCTTGATTTCCTTTCACCTTCCTTCCTGGAGGAAGTTATAATACTGAAACTCTCGTGGCCCTCACTCACGTCTGGACAGGAGACCTACTGACTTACCTTACTGGTGAGTTAGGAATAAATCCTCATTGGCGAGTTTTGGCTCGCACAGCTCAGCCTGTTCCTCATCTTTCTCTTGGGAGTGAGTCCACATTCTGTTCTGCTCTTCTTTGCTGTAGATTTTACAGCAGCATACCCCCTGCCATGGGGCAGAAGGCGCTGTAGTTTTCCAGCACTTCTTAAAACTGGGGAGTAGTAAGTGTGTCTAATTCTGGAATGCACTGTTGGGAAGCCCATTTGTCTCCATCTAGAAGCTATATCCTCCAACTTTGCATTTATGAGTGACAGAGATGACATTTTGATTTTTCATCTCTTACTCTTGTTAACTGCCTTTTAATTCAGTCAGAACTTGGGCAGCAAAGAGGGGTGCTATTTATTGAGGCCCCTGGGACCTCAACAGTACCGACCCCCTTTGGTAACTCAGTAAAACATTCAGGGTCCTGCCCATTACCATTTGACAAATGAAAATACTGGAGTTGCTTAGAACAGCAGCTATAGCTAGGATTTGTCCAGCTTCATAATGTACATCCATCATGCTCCCCCTTCTGTCAGCTTCTTCCCCCGCCTCCCTACTTGGTCCTTTCTGTGTGTCTCTCTTTCTTTTCTCTCTCCTGCCCTAGGACCATGGGGCACTTCTTAGCCCCAGTAATAGTGATAAGACCTGTCAATCCAGACGTCCCTGTCCCAGGGAAGCGCAGGCCGCAGGCACTAATAGAACCATCGAGACCACACCTTGTCGTAAAGAGCACAGTTCTCTCTGCTCCACATAAATAAAGGCACTGGGGGAGTTCAGGATTTTGTGTCACTGCTCGGATGTCAGTGGCTTTGAGGTAAATATCTGTGAGCACAGGCAGGAAAAATAGAAAAGGGAACAAACAGAACAGGAACAAGTTGGAGGGTGGCACAGAAAGGTGTCAGAAAAATGAGCTGGGTGGGCATTGAGATCTGGCTGCAGCGGCTGCACATGAGCTGCACTGACCCTCGATGCATTTAGACAGGCACGGCTTCTTCGGGCCAGGGGCCTTTGCCATCGCTGCTGGCCCTTGCTATGCGATCCTTGGGAGTCTCGTCTCAATACATGTGGGAGCGGTTTGAGGAAAGGACCGAGTCTTATGCTCCTGTCACTTCCATAGCACCTTCAAGTCTAGGGACTCAAATCCTGAAGGACTGCGTGTCAGCAAAACAGCACACACCCCTAACACCTAACAAGAACGAACATTGACTGAGCAACGCGGTGTACCAGCTGCTTTACCTACTTTGTCTCATTTAATCATCACAAGAACTTACTGAAGGAGGTGTGTGTAGTTTAATACTAACATTAATAGCTATTACTTTTTGATGAGTACCACTGGGGATTGGGGTAGGTACTTTATACACATTATCCTTAATCTTCACAACCACCTTCCAAGGCAGGTATTACTATACACATTGTATAAAAAAAAAGAAAGAGATGCTCAAAGAAATAGCCTGCAAATAGCTGTTCCACAAAATTGACAAGAGACAGATGAGATGGACTCGCCAGGAGTGCAAAGGACTATCATCTAATAAATGCAAGTTCTACCCTCTAAAAAGATTCATTTATCTACTGGATATGCTTTGGCATTCAACAGGAATTCTAGACCTTTCCATCAGTCCTATTCCAAAGAACTAAGGATTATCTTTTACAACAATCACAGACATATATACGCAGACTCATATAGACTCAGACACACACACACACACACACACACACACACACACACACACACCCCACTCTATATATTTACCTCTTCCTCGGGTTTTAGTGGCTTTGTCTTGGTTGGGCAGAATCCCAGTTGGCACAAACCTGCTGCAATATCCCCAAAATGGCGAGAGAAAATCAAGCTCCCCAGAGATGCGTGCTGAGCAACAGTTAGGAGGACCCTGCAGCTGGTATACAGTCTCCGGGTGGCATCAGGAGCAGCATCGAGACACACCAGGTCTTGAACAACAGCCCCAAACTCAGTCCTGTATCTCAAAGGGACTCCAACACCAGGCCTGAGATAGGGGCAGACACCCAAGGTGACTACAAACTGCAAAACTGACTGGACAGTCTTCTGCTGTGAGACACTAAGTGTATCTGGGCTCAGGGCAGGAGCAGCTTCTGGAGTCCTAGGGTTGGGCTGACCTGGACTGAAATCAGCTGCAAGCTGGATCATGGTTTCCTTCAAGCACAACAGCAACAGTAAGGCTTGAGAGGTAAAACTCCAGGTGACATCCACAGAATTTTGTGGCCATTCTGCCTTGTTAGCAATTTCATCCCTCAGGAGTTTCAATTTCTTCCAGTAAGGATCCTTCAGAAATTTATCCTCCACAACAGACAGATTAGACTTTAAAGTAGCCAACAAGACATCATGTTTTGTGATCTGTAGTGAACTGGAGCCCGATCCTTTTGAAGAAAAACAAACAAACAGATAATACACATGGAAATCAAACTGTACTTCCCTCTGCAGGACAGCCTTGCCCACTCCAGTTCATCGTCTGAGGCCTGGCTCAGATATCACTGCCTCCGGAAATCCTCCCCTAATTGTGCCAGCCCAGCCTTGGCAGAATTCAAGACCACATCTCCTCCCTTCCCGTAGCACTTTGGGTGTAGTTAGTGTCCCTAACACGTTATACTTCATCTAGTTCTATCCCACTTGTGTTCTGAAGGCAGAGGCCACGTCTTAGGCATCTTAATGGGCTTCATTTGTAGCAAGAACAGAAATTTTAAAAAGCTGAACACTGACCACAGAAGACTCATTCAGTTAAACTGTTCTACTAGGTGCAGCCATTAAATTATATTGAATGTTATTTAATGATATGTTCATTAAACATAGTGTTCTAAAGTGAACAAAGAGTATTTCGTTATTCACTGGCATGAATATCTGGTTCCTTTGGCTAATCCATACCTAAAAAGGAAATGAGTGTTCTCAAAGCTTGTTGCCACCAACCATTAGCTCACTAAACAACCTCTAAGTGACTTCCTGTGACTTTATAAGCTTTTTGAACCCAAACATGGGGCACAATGGAAGTGATTTAAAACAAAAGCTATCAGCTACGATTTTCAAGAGCCCTTAATAAAGTAGTCTTTTCTGCCCTCTACTGGCATTAAAATAAAATCTATTTGAAAATAAAGGCATTTCCTTGATTTAGCAGTTCCCAAAGTGTGGTACTGGGCCTCAGGTTTTGAGGAGTTTCCCAAGATTCTCTCAGGGATCTGCAAGTTCAAAACTTGCAGATTTCCATACTAATACTAAGATATTATTTATCTGCCTTTTATGCTCTCATGAGTGTAGCAAGTATGAAAAGGTCACTGAGTTCAGATTTCATATTGCAATTAACCTTTAAGAAATTACCTTTTATTGAGTCTTAGTACAGTATAAAAGAAGAATATATTATACACAATTTTCTGAAAAGGCGATTGAAATTACCTCCCTTTGCCAACTACATATCCATGTGAGTCTAGATTTTCTTCATCTATTTCAATCAAAACAACCTATCATGATTGAACCGAGAAGCAAATATGGAAATCCAGCTGTCTTCTAATAAGTCAGACATTAAGGAAATTTACAAAAATGTAAAACAATGATACTCTTCCCATTATTTTATGTGGCAAATTATATTTTGCAACATAGTGTCATTATGTCAACATGCAATGGGTATATTAATGTTATTTTTTGAAGGTTGCTCTTAAGGTCTTAATTTCTAATGTAGTAAACATTGATACATATAACCCACATAAAAGCTCTTTTAAGTTCTCAACAATTTTTAAGAGTGTAAGAGTGCTGAAACCAAAAAGTTAGAGATCTGTCTTAAAACAATGTCTTCCAAATTTCAGTCACATAGTGGTGCTTCCACAATTTTTGCCATTTATCTGAGTACCAGAAGTATTTATTATTTAAATTATTTTTAAAAACTTAAATAGAAGCTAATACATTGTTTTAAGTGCTTTATGTATTTAACTCAACCCTCATAACAACTCTTAGGTAGGCAGCATTATTTTTTTCCCCCCAGGGCATATTCAACTTGTGCAGTCTGGCTCCAGAGCCAAGCTCTGATCACTACACTACACTGTTCAGCCTCAAAACGTTTCTCTACATACACCTAAAACCACCCCTATCAATCACACTTCGGGAAATGCTGCCCTCAGAAACAGCATTATCTGTTCTTCCCAATCACCAAGTTATATGTCTGCTTTGTGACATTTAAAAGCAGACTTCACAACTTATATGGTCTGTCATGCAGGGTGCCATGCGGGGTCTCAGCTCCCGCTCCCCACATAAGAACGCAGGATATGGTGAGGCCAAAAAGGAACACCCACGGAGCCATAGATAGGGGAGTCATACCACTATAGTCTCACTGGCAGCTGGGCTGGAGACACAGGAAGCAGGAGCCACACAATCCGCAACGTGCCGTCCACTTCTGTCTGGAATCCAACCTCACTTGCTAGCTGCAATCCGCCGTGCTAACTGTAGTCCGCTCTTGCTAGCTCAGCCACCATCTTCTTGCTAGCCCCCATTTTTCTGCTAGCGTAGCCACAGCAGTTATATTAGTGGCCAATGGCTCACTGGTTACAGCTGACGGCCAACTAGCCACAGCTGATGGCCATCCAATCACAGTTGATGGCCATTCACTACTTGAGCCAGGGCCTTTCCAAGTGAGGCCAAGAGCCTGGAAACTGCACTCCTGGCTCTGTCCCCACATGGTCCTTCGTATTAAGGTCAAAGTGCTTCGTATCAAGGTCAAAGTGCAAAGCAAATGGCATGCAAGAAAAAATGTGACACAGCTGCATTATTTACAAATTATGGGCATTTTCAGGCCCTTCTCCCCCAAGGAATTCAAATTTGCCAAGAGTTCAATGAATCTATATTTAGTATGAGAAGTTCTTTTTTTAGGAAAACTATTACTGAGACAGCCTCCATTTTTTACAAACAAAATCACTAAAACTGACAAACCCGTTGAAAAATTCTGCTTATACAATGAAGGTGAAGATGTTATTCATATTTGTCCCTCTCATGCAGGGTGTCATGCGGGGTCTCTGGTCCCGCTCCCCACATAAGAACACAGGAGATAGTGAGGCCAAAAAGGAACACCCACGGAGCCATAGATAGGGGAGTCACTATATTCTCACTGGTGGCTGGGTTGGAGACACAGGAAGCAGGAGCCACACGATCCGCAACCTGCCATCTGCTTCCCTGCCAACCGACCCCACTTGCTAACTGCAATCTGCCTCCCTGCAATCCGCAATCCACAATCCGCGCTTGCTAGCTTAGCCACGGCAGTTATATCAGTGGCTAATGGCTAACCGGTAACAACTGACGGCCAACTAGTCACAGCTGATGGCCATCTACTACCCGAGCCAGCACCTTTCCACATGAGGCTGAGAGCCTGGAAACTGCTCTCTGGGACTCTGTCCCCACAGTCCCATAATTGAGAACAAAAATGGAAGGCAGGGGAAGAGAAAACGCTTAATGTAGCAGAACTTTTGGTAGCTCAAAAGTGAAAGACTATTGGTATCTTCCTTCCTTTCTAAGTAATTCCCACCTAGACTCAATTCTTCCTCCTCCTGTGACCTTCCACAGCCTCACTCCTGGATAACTCCTTAATCCAACTGCTGTCTGTACCATCCATTCACCTCTAGTATTACACCGCCATGGTGAATACCTTTTGGTCTATATGTATAGTACCGTCTCCCCAGACAGACAAGATGCTTTAGAGCACAGATTGTTTCATATTTTTGTATCTCGAACGACACTCAGGATAGAATACTATATATAGTTAACTCTCAATAAATACTTCCTCAAAGATAGTCAATTTAAAAACATTTAAAAAAAAGTTTAATCCAGCTAGATGTAATTTTAACCAGTACTTTCATCCTGTTTCCTCAACACCCTCTGTCCATCAGAGATATCTGAATACTCATGATGCACAGGTATTTTTTAATTCCCTCAGCAGCTTATACGATAAAACAGCAGGCAGATTCACAAATATATAAGACTATATGTGTAAAATAATATCATTTTACCAACTATTTAAATCATTCTTTCTCAAATAGGAATGCTTGAATTCTCCTAAGTCAAATGAGTTCACGTATGTAATTCCAGCACATACTCTTCCAGATTTAGAGGTGTTCTATAAATGAAGTATTTGTGCTTTGTGATAATTACTTCCAGATTTTTTCCTTATTTAACCTTGTTCTCAAGTCATGTTCTAGATGCAGTTGTTAGACAAGTAATCTCTCAAGTGGCAAGTTAAAACTCTATTTTGCAGTTTAATTCTTAGTTGGGGCAAAATAGTATCGTTGTCATACTACAGTGGGAGGCTCCTGAGTTCAAATCCTAGCTCTGCCACTTACTAGACTGACATTAGGCAATTTCCAAGGTCTGAGCCTTGTTTCCATCATCTGCAAAATGGAACAATGTTGAGGATTAAATGATATATACGTAAACAGCATACTATAGGGATTGGTATTTCGTAAGTAGTCAATTACTATTATTAATAACTTTTCACTCCCCTCAGGTATGGTGTAATGTTTGTGGGAGTTTTTGCAGATTGCAGGGGTATCTCAAAATTTGAGACTTGGGACATTGTCTCACGACGCTTCATGTACTTAACCTTGCTCACTCTAAACCCCTTCCCCCAAAATATACACTCCAATTGTGTCCTTTCTCAAAGCTCCAGATAACATCAGAGGCTCCTTACTAATTTGTTTTGGTCTGAGAAGGGGGTTCGGTAGACCTCGAATCTCTAGGTGCACGTCCTGTCCCTAATTTGACCACGTGATCTTGGGCGGGTTACTTAATCTCTTTAGTGAGCCCCAGCTGTGAAAGCAGAGTATCAGGCTAAACCACTCCCAAGGTCCCTTCAGATTCTAAATTGGGAAGATCTTGTCAAGTCACCATGAAAGATTAAAATGTGACTGTAAATCCTTCCCATAGACTGTAAATCCCTACTCTCCTCAAACCCAGCTAATGCCACCGCTTCCTTTTTCTGGACTCCTTGGCGTTTTATACAAATCACGGGGGTCCACATTAGACCCTGCACCCTCGGGAAGGTGGGACCCCACTTAATACGTTCAGGGCGCCTACAGTCTCTGAAGCTCCTTCCGCAGCCCCTGCCTTAGAGGACTGCAGTTAAGACTAAATGAAAACATGTACCCAAGGCGCTTAACACAGTGCCTGACAGCAGATAAGCGCACAACAGACGCTACTTAGTATCAATATTCAACGGATCCCATCCCTCCTGGAACCTGTTTCCTCAAGAGTAGTAAGAGGCTGGACAAGGACCAAAGCCCCCAGGGGCGGGGCGCCCCGGGGTCCCGGGGAGGGCCTGAGGGGCGCACTGTGTGGGAGCCAGGGCAGCCCTGGAAGACTGGGTGCCCTGAGAGTCCCGGGTGCAGACCGGCGCCAACGTTCGTCCTCTCACCTCCCGGGCTAAGCAGCAGTTTCAACGCCTCCAAAATCCGCTCCAGACCGCAAGTTTCCAGAGCTCCGCAGTCCGCGGCCTGTTGGGGGACCGCCATGACTGGAGTAAACCGCGCCACTTGCCACCCGTTCAGGCTCCTCAGCGGCCCGGGGCCGCCGCCATGTTGAACGTGGCAGGCGGTGCACGGCGCTGGGGGCGGGGCCAGCGTCATGAGGCGGGGCTGACTCAGTTGGGAGCGCTCGTTCTACAGAAAAAAGTATTTTCTCGAACCCTCTTCACTCCCCAGGAAAAACCCCCGCAGCTAACACAGCCTTCCTACATGCACAACTAATTGTTACATAAAGAAGGAAACTAGAAGTAGTTTATCATGAAATAATATACATTTCAGTATGAAAATATTCGTGTACTGAAACACTGGCAGACATACAAAGCGCAGACAGAAATTTGGTCCACCCAGACCTAACCAGGCTAATGGCATCCAATAGTTATCAATGGCTGTTTTACAGAAACAGAATTCCCAGTAAAGACCCCAGCAAGTTAAGGGTTCTTATCTTCTAAAGCCACACGTGATAACTGGAGTGGTTGCATGCCATTTTGCACAGTTGAAAATTCTTAAATTAACCCTACCGGTCTGAAAAACCTTAGTCTCTGTGATAAACCCCCACCACCCACTCCACAAAGAGTGGTCACTGAAACTTGTTTTCATTTATCTTCAAGGAAAGGTTTTCTCTATATTACCACTCCCTTTAGCATCAATCAAATCCTTTTCAGAGAGGAATTTTTCCTCTGCCTTCTTAGGTTCTGAATACGGGGGTTTGTGAATTAAACAAAGGACAGATTAGCAAGAGAAGACATTTTTATTCACATCTTAGAGTTCAGAGAAAAATGTGACTCAAAGAGGTGGTCAGGATTTGGGGGTTATATACTATCTTAATAGGGACAGGGGAGGGAGAGAAAGGGCACTTATGGGAAACCAAATGACTTTGAGGAAAGATAAATGAGCCCTTAGCATAGATGGGAGATACAGTTTTGTGACAATATCTATTTAGGGGATTTCTTTTCCCAGTGGTGCCAACTTCTAGTCTCTGGTGATAGCAGTCAATCTTCCCCATCTCCAGTCCCCTCCCCAGACCAGTTCATCATCCCTGCAAACAGATGCAGCTTCACAGAACACCCTTTGGATCACATAGTTCTCCCGCTCAAAACACTTTAATGGTTCTATCTGACCCACTAAATCCAGTCCAAAATGGAATGCGTGGCTTTTTCTCTCCTAACATCCTGCTTTTTGCTTAAATGTTTCCCTCTACCCAAAACTCCCTTGCTGTGCCTCTTATTTAATAATCAAAATAAAAGCTGACATTTAACAGAGCACTACCCTAAGCCAGGCAGGCACTCTTCTAAATATATACATATCAACTCGTCTAGTGCCCACATTGACCCTATGATGTGGATAGTTATCCTCCTTTTGTAGATAAGGAAACTGAAGTAGGGAAAGGTTAGGTAACTTGTCTAAGCTCACAGCTGGAAAGAACTAGGATTTGAACTCAGGCAGCATGGCTCCGTTGTCTTGCCAGTACCTACAGAACCAGCAAGAGGGAAGCAGAGATGCAGTTCTCCAGGACTCCCATTGGCTAGGCTCCCGGCTCGGTGTAACTACCTTCTCTGTAGTCTTTTTCAGAAGTTACATTTCCCTGACAGTACAGCCCCATGCATATGGTGGGTACTTCATAAACAGTTTAATTTTATTCTCTATATAACCATTATCTTTCTTTGTCCTCATTCTATTTTTCCCTTTTATCATGGTAAAGTAGACATCAAATTTACCATTTTTAAGCATACAATTTAGTGGCAGTAATTACCTTCAGTGTTATGCAACCATTTTACACTCCCATGTCAGACTTCTTTCTTTTTATTGAGGTAAAATATGCATAACAAAATCGACCATTTTAACCATTTTGAAGTAAACAATTGAGTGGTATTAAGTACATTCGCAATACTAGACAACAAACACCACTATCCATCTTCATCATCCAGAACTTCATCATCCCAAACTGAAATTCTGTACCCATTAAACATTAACTCCCCATTCCCCCCCTCAAGCCCTAGGAACCTCTACTCTACTTTCTATCATATAAATTTGACTATTCCAGGTACATTTAAATGGAATCATTTGTCGTTTTGTTTGGCTTATTTCACTTGACGTCATGTTTTCAAGGTTCATCGTGTTGCGGTATGTGTCAGGATTTCTCTCCTTTTTAAGGCTAAAGAACATTTCATGGTATGCATATATTACATTTTCCTTAATCTCATTCATGAATGGACCTTTGGTTATTCCCACTTTTTGGCTATTAAGAATAATGCTGCAGTGAATATGGGTGCAGTCATTGTAAACATTTTGCCATATTTGCTTTTGTGCTGTTGATAGATGCCACATGGATAGACATTTTTCAAATAAAGTGACCTTGTAAATCCAGTTTCTCCCCACTCTGCCCACAACAGAATGACACAAATTTCTGGAGAAGTCATTTGAACATGCAGCTTCTTTCTCCATATTTAAACCGAGCTCATCTACCGTTTGTCTTGCCTGGAATTGTGGTGTAATCAAATAAAACAAGTTTGACAGTGGTTTAACAAAATCGTTTAATAAAATTTATAAAAATGAGTATTTAAGAATAATTTTTTCAGCTTGAATTGTTTTCCTTTTCCACCCCCAAAGAAAATACAAAATTAACAGCACCCACACACATATACACTCAAAACTACAATGATAGTCTCTAAACAGAGCTACATTAGGTAGGCTTTAAATTGCTGAAAAATCAAGACAATTCCAAGACGTGATTGCAGGGATGATTTTTTTCCTTCAAAAAACAGTTGACAAGACAGTAAAGCAATTTCGCTAAAACTTCTTTTGGTTGTCAGAAGTTTCTTGACGGTCACATTTCAACTAAAAGGAGATCCAAATCAAGGTTCTCCTTATCCCTATCCTCCCCTGCTCCTAAGAAAAAAATTGGACTTTCTAACAGTCTCAGTTTTCTATGACACTTGGAATTTGGGGCAAATGTGTTCAGATCAGCCAGTACTTTCTGTAGCCATCAACAAAAGTAGGCCCGTGGGGATTGTGGGCTTCAGATACAAACCATGGTCTAAAGGTCCTGGTAGGAAACACGTGTTGAGATTCTTCCAATCTTCCAGAATTGTCAGGGCTAGAGGCAGAACCGCTTCAACCATTCTCAGCCTCAGTTTGCTAAATTACCAGGCTCAGGGACAATTTCTCCTGCCATCTCCAAGCCCACTTTTCATGCTCCCCCTCTGCTATAACAAGCCACCTTCTCTCTTTGGCTGCAACACTTCAGGCACTATTCTGAGTCTCGAAATGTATCACTCTTAGTTTTAGTGATAAATAAACATTAAAAGGTAAGTGGCACCTGAAAGCTCCCCCTTTTCTGGTCAAGGCTCCTGTTTAGAACCAAAGTACCCCATAATGACATTCATATAACAAAGATTCTTACTCAGAACAAGTATATGGATAGATGCCCATTTCAAGTTACATGCTGAGGAGATGAAAAAAGAAAACCGTTAAAGGTCTAAAGAGTACACAATAACTAGTCAAGCTATGGCCCTTTTATCCTAAAAGGGCCCAGTAATTTCTGAATCAGTGGACTCCTGTCTGGGGCAATGTAAATTCAGGAGCAAGAGTGGACATTGGAACATGGGACACCAGTGCAGTGATAAGAATTTTTTTAAAAAAGCACACAAATTAAAAATAAATTTTATACATATATATACAAAACAACAGAACAGGTGACCCCTCCCCTTCCTTATAAAAATGAGACAAAGCCCTTAAGAAAATATGCAAGTTTCAAGTTCTGAGGCTGAAAGTATTCTTTTGAAATATCATAATTTGGGTGTCTTTTGGACATCATCACATGTAAAGAGTGATGAAAGAAAAGATTCAAGGAATAAGTCAAAAATCTTTCTAACTCATACAGATTAGATCTATAAAGTGGAAATTATAGCTATCCTAACTGCATCACTGATCACAGTCTCTCTTCCTCAGAAATTCATCTTAAGTGAAAGGAGCTGCAAAACCACCAGAAGAATTATTCCGACATTTCCCATCACAAGTACAGGGACCCATGTCTCTCCCCATCATCTGTCTCGCGTCCCCTAGTCATCCTCGCCACCTCCATACATATCTGCCAACTTCTTGAAGCGATTGCCCCATTCATTCAGGTAGTCATAGTCCTGGTCTTGGTCTGACTCCGAGGAGTTCAGGGAGCTCAGACTAGCAGCTTCGGAACCACTTCCTTCATAATCAAACACAAGCAGAGAGTCGTAAGGAGGAGCAGTGGGATCACTATCGGCCGCCTTCAAGTTCTAAAGAAGAAGGAAGACAACAGGATTTTTCCATGAAAAGAATCTCTGCACACCTGTCACCTTAGGCAAGAGGCCTTCCATTGGCGCCTCAAGCAAAGTGGACCGCATGTCAATGCAAACATCCTATAGAACACTAGGAGCAATTAAGACTAAGAGGTAAATTGATACAAACTGCCAAGGAAGATACACATGATATGTTAAGGAAAGTTACGAGAAAATATGCAGAATAGCTTCCCTCTAAACTAAAGAGGTAAAATATATAAGCAGCGGAGATAGAAGCACCAAACAATTTGGATGGGCAGAGGCTAAAAATAATGAGGACAGCCATACCAGTCCATACAGCTATGCATTTCAGCCTGGACAGGTCTGAAAGGATGAATGCCACGTAGTTAACAGTTAACTCTGGTGAGTAGGGTCAGGGGAACTGAGAAATAACTTGCATTTTTGGTTTTTTCTTTATATATATTTTCATAACGTATAAAACATATTATTTTTGTAATTTTAAAAAAAAGCTACGATCAGATGTGATAACATGCAGATGAACGTGAATGGAGGAAAGGACTTCAATGCAGATGTATCTATAAGGGATGGTTAAAACTGGCCCTTCCTGTTTCTAGTATTATCTAAGATCTAGAATGAATATGGCTTGTTACTTCCAACACTGCTGTGCTTTGTATATACAGTCCTTTGTTGACAGTAACTCCTCCCAAGGGAAGCTAACACAAAGCCAGCCCCTACCATGAAGACTTGCTGTGGGCCACTGGACCATCAGACAAGCAAGCCCTGAAAACCATTCCAGTAACTGAGCAAGTGATCAGGTAACATAGTTTAAGGAAATAGATCGTGATGGACTGTTATCTTACTTTCTTACACGGTTCTTTGCTCATTCCCACCCTCATTTCTTCTTCATCTTACCCTAAACTAATTTAACACTTTATTTCCCACCTTCCCTTGCAGATGGGGATAATCTTGTGACAGTTCTGGCCATTAACATATAGAATGAAATCCCTTGTTTCAAAGCAGTTTGCTAGAAGAAAGATTTTTTTTTTTTTTTTTTTCCCTCTGCCCTGCCCTTCCTATTTCTTTCTGACTGGAATACAGACCCAAGGCCTGGAAGTGTGGCAGCCAGCTTGGGCTCATAAGACAACAAGCATGAGAACAAAGATCTACGTGCTTGGATCATGTAGCAGGAAGACACAAAAGGCTGAGGTTCCAGCCTCGACTGCGTACCCTAGCCTTCTACTTGCAAGAGGTAAATCTACTTCTATCTGTTTAAGCTTCTGGCATTTATAGCTGAATGCATTTCTGACCTTTACAATATGGACGCTATTTTTCTGGCCCTCATCGTAGACTTGTGATACACATTTAATCTTACATCCCAACCAGCTGTGGCAGGCAGGGGGAAAGAGACCCATTAGAGAAGTCAAACTGGATCTACTTTGAACCTCTTGAGTTTCATTTCTAGGTCTATTAAATCCTTTCAAGCAATTCTTGGTTTTACCATACAGACTTTGCATATAAGACCAATTCAAATGCTACTAGTTCTGAAATTCTGATGAGACAACAAATTAAAAAAAAAAAAATGGGGCTCAGGGATCCTGCAAAGTGAAAATATGGTAAAGGAAAGAATCTAGATTCTTTCTGACTTTCGACACAACTGCTCCTTTCTAAGTTTAGAGATGAGTTGCTCCTTGGCTTTTGACTTTATTTACTTACTTCATCGATAAAGTTTCCAATTTCATCAGGATTGGCAGGGCGGGGCCGATACTGGGGCACACTCATGAGGGTTGGTGCCACGTCATTGCGAGTCACTTCAGGCCGAGCGTCCAGGCCCCTGTGCAACTGGCTCAAGTCAAAATCCTTTGGAGGAAAAGGTACAGGTATAGCAAAGAGTGAAACGGGGTTTCGATTTGGTTCACAGATCATGGTATTGGAGAATGCCTTAACTGCCAACTGTATATTTACAAGCAAGTGCCAGTGTAATCTGAAATGATAGCTTCCAGCTTGAGAGTCTTCAAAACAGCACTGGAAGGAAATACTGCATAAAAGGATTGTGAGGAACACTTGTGGGTATACAAATGTAGACTGTTGTACCTTACCAACTTTTCAGAGGGTGTGATTATTAGATTACTACTCAGCAAATATTCACTCCTTTCCCATCTTCTCAGGATTCTGTGATGGGTCCTATGCTTCCCTTTCTAAATACACAGACTTTCAAAACTTCTCTGGAAAACTCCATGGTAAGTCAAGTTAAGACCATCTCCAAATCAGGAAAAATAAAGAAGGCCTAAATATGTAACATCTACAAAAAGCAAAAACAGTTTAGCAGAGCTAAAATAACTCAAGGGAACCAAAATATTTAAACAGATCCACTGCTCTATGTCAAAGATAATTTGAATGAAGTTCATGTCCTTTGACTAGCGATAAGGAGAGTTAGCTCTGGAGTCAGACCAGCTGGTTCTCGTGCTTCCTAGCTGTGTGACTTTGGGCAAGTTGCTTAACTGCTCTGTGCCTCTGTTCAGTCATCTGAGTGCAGAACAGTAAGCAATCAATAAATGTCAGCAGTGTTGTACTGAGGATGGTGGCCAATAGTAACGCTGATGGTCTTGGGTAAGGCTTTAAAAAGATAATAGACAAAGTGACACAGCTATTTCAAAAGTCTGCCTTCTAACCATTACTTCTTCCAAATAAAGAGATTGCCATGAAGCTTTTTACTACAGTTTTTCAAACCCACCTGGTCCTCTTCGCCCCCTCCTTCTTCATCGTAGTAATAAACGTTGTCCCGGGTGTCATCTTCCGGGGGCAGTAAGGGCTCTTTGACCACCCGTTTTCTCCGAATAAACAGCAGAAGCAGCAGAATCAGGACTGGAGAGGGGAAGAGACGGCGGTGAGAGCCACAGGTCAAGAAAGCCATGAGCAGGTATCACAGGGCACCACTGCCTTGCATACCAGACAGATGGCTGTTAGACAAGACACATGGTTATGAAAGTAACATACGCAGTACCACACAGTGGACGATTCCATATGAATTCACATCTAATTCATGCCTTGATCTCAAACCAATCAGTCATTTCCCAAAATCTGAGGGACCATGTTCCAGGCAGTGGAAATGGTACGGGCAGGAGCATGCCGGGACCTCTCTAGAGCATTCTTTAGAAGTATAACTTCTATGTTTGCCCATAAGGAATAAGAAGCTGGAAATCTGAATCCTGGCACTGCTTCTGTTTTAAATGTTGTTCCACATTGGAATATGCCGAAAAGTCATTTTCGGCCCCTGTGTTTAATGAAATATACCCATAGCAAATTTAGGTAATGGTATTACTAAAAAGTCACTATGTTAAGCATAACTACAATCTTTAATATTTCCCTTAGAATGAAAGTACTAGTACTAGACAGTAACCACTGTCCCCAAAGCAGACTAGCCCATTCAAATAGAATTTGATGAGGAAGTAAGTGGGCCGAAGTAAGTAAGTGGGAAGTAAGTAGGGCATGTGTTATACCACCCCTAAGACAGGAAGGTGAACTAACCTAATCCCAAATCTTGGAGGAACAAAGTTCTAGAAAACTCACTGAATTCTAAACAACGCTTGTCTTCCTTCTGAATTTTAAGAGGACACAGACAGCAGAGGGCAGGAGCAAACGGGATGTACTGTAAGCATTTCCTGAAGGTAAAAAGATAACCCCTCCTTGAACCTGTCGAAGCAACAGCAGCAGAATCAATAGCACCTGTGCCGAGTCTAAATTGAAAGCCCAGAGTTGGTCTCACTGCTCCCTCAAAGAACTTTCTACGACTCCAGCCAGGTTGGTTTCCTCACTGCTCTACAGTGCAATCCAGCCTTTCTCCCTCTGTGCTCTCACGAGTGTGGGAACCCTCACAAATGCCCCTCTGCCTACCTGGATTCCACCAGCCTAGGATTCCCCAACCATCCTACATCTTTCACCAAACCTTTCTTGAGACTCAATTAATAACCCTCTCTTCTGACTGCGAAGGCATTTATGGTCTAGATCACTTTTATTATACATTATTTTTGAAGGCTTTCTAATGGATTTGCCATTGCCAGGTTTTAGAAACCATAGCAGCTTCTGTGCCAACCATAGGTGGGCTCGGGTGATGACAATTGTAAGGACTATGGCAGAAACCGCCAAATTCTCCCCACTGTCATTTTCCCCCGTCGTTGTTTCAGTTGATACTCACTGTTCACCCCACACTCCACCCCTACCCTCTGCCAAGACTTAATCAGGCACATGGTCACCCAGTTAGGGTGGGAACTTCCAGGTGAGGCTGTGTTTGGCCAGTGGGGTGTGAGTGAAGGTGGTATGTGCCTTCCACTTCCTCTATCACCCCTCCTCCAGGAAGGAGTGTGGAGGTGGGGGTGGGGTGGTGAGCTGGCTGACTTTGACCACGCTGATGGGGACAGCACCCCAAGGCCTTGCTGCCCTAAGCTGATCCAAGGACCTGCAACATCCCGCTGGGAGCTGGTTAGAAATTTGGAATCTGAGGCCGCACCCCTGATGTACAGGATCAAAATTCTCATGTTAAAAAGAGGCCCAGGTGATTTGTATATACTTGAGCTTGAGAAGCACCATCTTGAAGGACTGAAAGAATTTAATGGAACGTGTTGTGTTGCCTTTCAGTCTTGGACCACTTACCTCTGAAATGTTCAGTAAGAGATAAACCACCCCCATGTTAGAACTCAAACGCTGAAACACTTGCAACTATACTTACTTAGCAAAGCAAGGATGCCTCCAAGAATCCCCAGAATGGCAGGGACCTGCAATCCGGCTTCGGCATAAGCCACAGTCCTCTTACAGCTGTTGACGGCCCCTTCACAGTCACACACAAAGATGTCCAAGGTGGTCACCTGGTCTTTGTTCTGGTTATCTGCGAGCTTGAGATTTATTTTGTAGTCACCCAACTCTAAGGTTTTCCTTGGCTTCAAAGTGATAGATTCATGTTCTAGAAGAAGCAACAAAAGTAGATGATGGGACCAGAGGGAAAAACAGGTTTTTTTTGTAGAATAAGATTATTAAGGAACCAAAGACATTCCAAAGCTGAGTAAGGAGAACAGAGGTGTTTGGGTTACAGATTATTGGGCAGTATGTTACAGAGTCAGGTAGAAGAAAAGGGACCTCTGGTGGAATGCCTCAAATGTAAAGGGGACAAGGGAACAAGAATCCAATGAAAGGGGTGTCATCTGGAAATTGAGAAGAGAATTTCAAAAGAGAGGGCAGAGGCCGGGGCCAGGAAAGCACGAGGATCAGAGCATAGTTTCGGAAATAAGACTCAAATTCCCACCTGCGTCATTGTACTCAATGGTCCAGTTGACACTTGCCCCGTGTGTTAGCTCTGCTGTGAAGGGAGATGTGTTGGGGGGAAGGTCTGGATCAAAGATGTTGATGATATGAGGCTGTGGATTCCTCTGGCAGAAGTCCATGCTTCGAGGTTCTGGTACGGGGGCGTTGTCATTCACATCGGAGAGGACCAGGAGAAGCGTTCCTGTTCCCGTAGCAAGTGGAGAACCTAAGAGAAAAGACGTAGGAACTACCACAGCTTAGGAACATTGATGAATCCCTGCTGCCTCCCATCAGACTGAAACCAAAGCCTGTCCTGGTGCCTATCCGCCAATCCCAGGGCATCTGCACTCCTGGTTGGGCAAGTCTCTAACAGGCGTATTCCCCATTTTCATAATAATTGTTCAAGTTACTCTTCACACCAAGGGTACCCTCCTTCCTCTTCTTCACTTATCTTTATTCATCCATTAAATTTTCGCCACTCCAAGAAGTCCTCATTACCCCCCACCAGTTCTCCCTTTTCTGAACTTCTGTGGCTTTAAGGTCATTATCAAAGGGTTAAGCCTTGATTAAGTTGCTTGCTGCAAGTTGCTTTTCAAAATAGATTTGGAAGTTCATACACACTTTTGTTTGCATTTCTTTTACATCCTGATGCAGCACCTAGCATATGTATGGTAGCAGAAAATGTAGGTACTCAAGGAATCTTCGTTATCATCAATATTAGTATATGATAGGGGGGGAAAAAACCCAGAGGACTATATCGCAAACCTGTAAATAGTTATACCTGGGTGGCAAGCCTGTAGCGATATTTTTTTTTGCCTTTTTTTCCCACATGGTTAAACAAAAAAGGCATAAAATTTACCATCTTTTTAAGTGTACAGTTCAATAGTGTTAGGATATTCATATTGTTGTGAAACAGCTCTCCAGAACCTTTTCACCTTGCAAAACTGAAACTCTACATCCATGAAACAATTCCCCATTTCCCCCTTCCGTTCTTGGTGACCACCATTCTACTTTCCATGAATTTGACTACTTTCATACCTCATGTTAGTGGAATCATACAGTATTTTTCTTTTTGTGACTGGCTTATTTCAATTAGTATAACATCCTCACTGTTTGTTCATGTCGTAACATGTGACAGGATTTCCTTCCTTTTTAAGGCTGGAATAATATTCCATTGTGTGTATATACCACATTTTTTTTATCTAGTATTCATCCGTGGATGAATTTTTTACCTTATCATGTAAATTTTCTTGTTTTAACAATGAGCAGGGGTCATTTAAATTTTTTTTAAGAGATTTTCTGATGAAACTTCATTCTCTTTTAAGACCTACGTCAGGGAGTACTGAGTCATGCACAAAGTAGCCCTTGAAGGAATTGTTCATAACAACCACACCTTAGCCATTATTAGGTGAGAGGGCAGCAAACTAAGGCCTTCTGGACAAATCAGGGTCACAGCTATACTCATTCCTTCATAGATTGTCTATAGCTGCTTCTAGACTACAATGGCAACAGAGACTATATGGCCTACAGAGGCGAAAATATTTATTCCCTGGCCCTTTACAGAAAGTTTATCAACGTTGGCTGGGTATTATTTCCTCAGTTTATCTCAGGCCAGGCTAGGGAATTCCATGCAGCCGGAGATAGCTGGCCAGTGTGGAACGGCAGCTGAAGCAATGGGTTAGCTTTCCCTTTACACAAAAGCATCATAGAGCCCCATCATGGCCTTACTTGCCTTGTCCTCTGCTTTCCAGATTGTCAAGTCTGGAATTACTACCTCGGGAGGTTGGGGAATGAGAAACAGAAAGCGAATTTAATCACAAGAAGTTAGCAGGTTTCTTTAGCAGTACCGTGTTTCCCCAAAAATTAGACCTAGCCGGACAATCAGCTCTAATGTGTCTTTTGGAGCAAAACTTAATATAAGACCCGATCTTATTTTACTATAATATAAGACCGGGTCTTATATGATATAATGTCATATAAGACCGGGTATAATATAGTATAATATAATACTGGGTCTTATACTAATTTTTGCTCCAAAAGATGCATTAGAGCTGATTGTCCAGCTATGTCTTATTTTCGGGGAAACATGGTAATTCTGCTTCTGAATATCTATCCAAGGGAAATAGTTGCACATAGAAGCATGTATACAAGGATGTTTCTTATCACTCACATAAATAATGAAGAACTAAAAATACCCCAGAGGTCTTGTAATTGTCAGTGATTAAATTATGTGATATCCAGAAAACATCATTTTACTGAAAAGTGGTACAGGCATACCTCATTTTATTGCGCTTCACTTTATTGAGCTTCACAGATGTTGCATTTTTTACAAATTGAGGGCAAGCCCCTCCACCAGCAAAATGATTACAAGTCACTTTATTGCAGTGGTCTAGAACTGAATCCACAATATCTCCAAGGTATGCCTGCAGATCTATTATGTGCCATGGTAGATCTGTGTGTCTTAAAGACATATAACCAAGTAAAAAATAATTGTTTTAACTTAAAACAACATGTATAAGATACATGTTTTTAATAAAAACAAAAATAGGCTATAAACCAGATAGTGGTTTTAAAATAAACTATATTTCTACATGCACATAAATGTATTCAAATACACAGAAATAGTCTGGAAGGAGCCAAACTTCACTAAGAACGAGGACAATGACAATAATAAAAATAATGACAATCCTTATAGAGCATGTACTATGTAGCAGGCACTCTTCTAGGTATTTTTTAAATAAATTAACTCATTTAATTGTGACGGGTTATTAGCATTTTGTCAGATAAAGGAACTGAGGGACATAAAATATTAGGTAGCAAGTCCAAGGTCACACGGGTATTAAGCTTTGGTCCTAGGATCTAAAGCCAGGCAGTCTGGCTCCCATTGGGAAGGAGTGAGGTTTGAGTATAAATAGGGAGTGATGAAAAGGAACTCCTGATTATTTGCATTTTTGACAATGAGAATGCTTTTGTTTAGAATAAAAGAGAAAACATGAACTCACGCCTCCAAAAGAAGGGTAGCAAACAAGGAAGCAAGCTCGGTGAGGCCACCAAGGCCAGATGGGAAGGGTGCCCTTACCATTGTCAGTAGCTATAATGAGGGCTGTGTACGTGCTGTTCTTCACATGATCATCATCCTCTCTGTCCAGCTCAGCCCGAGTGGAAATGGCACCAGTGTCCGGATTAATCTCCAGCCAGTTGGCAGTGTCCCTCCAAATCCGATACCTGAAAAGGCACAAGATCTGGCTTAGAATAGAAACAGCCAACAGCACATATATATATATATATATATATGTATCGGAGTCTATAAAGTTTCTCTTCACTGATGGTGGCAGCAACTTCTCTACTTTCTTGTTTTAACATTTTTCCAAATTCCCTGTTTTCAACTTCCCCATTTTATAAACATATCATACTGATATAAAAGTTGCCCGGAAAGTATGCTGACCATCCGTGTACTCTTCACCCAGATTCGCCCATTGTTAATATTGTGTGATATACAGAGATTGACACGCATATACATCATGTTTTATTTTCCTGAACCATTTGAGAATAAGTTGCAGACATCATGTTCATTTACTCACAAATACTTCAATGTGCTATCTCCAAAGAACAGAGGCATTCTCTTACATAATCACAATTTGATTTCCAATTTCAGGAAATATAATGCTATTATTAAATATATAGTACATACTCAAGTTGTCCATTTTCCCAACACTGCCCTTCATGGCATCCCTGCTCCAATTCAGGATCCAATCCAGGATCATGCATGGCACTCAGTTGTCATGTTTCTTTAGTTTCCATTAATTTGTAACCATTCCTTAGCCTTTCTTTACTTTCTTGACACTGACGTTTTTGAAACGTGCAGGCCAATTTTTTTGTAGAAAGCCCCTTAGTTTGGGTTTGTCCGATTATTCCCTGATAATTAGATTCAGTTATGCTTTGGGGACAGAAGAGTGAGAACACTACACAGGTGATGTGTCCTTCTCAATGCATCTCATTAGGAGGCACGTGACATCTGTTTGCTCGTTTACTAATTTTTGATCACTTAGATAAAAGAGAGGCCACTAGATTTCTTCACAGTAAAGGTACTTTCCTCCCCTTTACAATTAACGTATGATCTGAGGGGAGATGATTTGAGAATACCCTGGTTCACCAACTAAATTTCATCCAATAGATTTAGCATCTAAATGGATAATTCTTGCCTGAATAATGAGTACTATGATGTTTGTGCATTTTTAAAAGCAGACTCTTTCAGAACAGCTCCCCAAAGAGGACAGTAGTTCTCAAATGCTGGTGCCACTCAACATCCCGCCATGAACATCTGGAGATGTGATTTGGTACAGTGACTTGGGGTGGGTTGCCTTATTGGCACTTAACAGTAGGTGTCAGAGAGGCTACAGCTTCTTCTGGTCTTACAGAGCAAAACAAAACAAAAAAAGTTTTATTCAATATGCCAAGAGAATTCAATATGCCAAGCAACACCTTATGAAGAGTACCAGAAACAGTCCACCAGAGGACACAAAGGCATGAAAAACAGATGTGTGCTGCCCACCGGGGTCCTGAAAAGGCTCAAAGGGAATCAAAGAAACCAAAGGAAGCAAGGGCCTTGGATACCTGTGGGCTCATCCTCACGTCCTTAGAAGTGCAAAGCAATGAATTACATAGAGGGCTCTTTGCCCAGAGGTAAGGGCCTCTACATACACTTTAAGATTTGGTCTCTGACTTTGTCCAAAGAGAGGCTTTGAACTATTTCACTATTGCAAGCTAAGATTATCGATCCACCTGGAAACCGTACGATCCTAAGCTTTATCACTGAACAAAAACCCTACACTATCATCTTTGGTTCTTCACTATCTTTTCGAACTTTGATTAAAAACACATCTTATCAGCCCTTATATTTTGGAACACCTAGAAGAATCTTTGGATTATGATCAGTACATTGACTACATGTACAAAATCAGAATATTTTAAAGCAAATCTCAAAAATCGTAAGATTTTTTCCTATAAACCCTTCAGCATATAGCTTCCATAGATAAGTTTTTTTTTGTAAAAACTTAATCACGATGCCACTAACACACCTAACAAAAACAATAATTACTAATGTCATCTAATACAAAGTCTATGTTCAAATTTCTTCCTTATTTTATTTTTATTTTTTATTTTTTTTAAGGAGGGCATAGCTCAAAGTGGCCTATGCAGGGATCGAACCGGCAACTTTGGTGTCAGTAGCAACATGCTCTAACCATCTGAGTTAACCAGCCACCCTCAAATTTCTCTAAATGCCTCAAGGTGTCTTTTATAGTTGGATTGTTGAATCTATATTCTACTATAGTCTACACATTACAATTGATTGATTTGTTTCTTAATACTCTTTAATCTATAGCAGTTACCCCCAGTCTTCTGCCATTTATTTGTTGAAAAAACTGTGTCATTTGTCATTTGTTCCCACATTCTGTATTTGGCTGACTGCTTCCTTGTGACATTTAACTTGTTTCTTCATTCCCTACATTCTTCAAAATCAGATCCTAAGACGATTAGATTCTGTTTCAACTTTTGTTTTCCCCAAAAACTACTTCTTCAGTGGCGCTGTGCACATGCTATTGAATCCCAGCAAGAACATCAGGTGGAGTTGTCCTTGCCTGTTTAGTAAATGTTAAAATTAATTAGAAGGTTTGGGAGTTATCAGCCAAGATCCTACATTTTAAAAATTCCCCATGGTCCCTGGCCTAAAGATGGCAGCAACCACTAAAATCACGACCTGGACCCTTTACACAGCTCATCCTGTACAATGCACATGCGTGGTTTGAAGGTACTTATGAGCCTTTTCACTCAGGACAGAATTAGCACTTTCCAGAGGAACCTCAGAAGTTGAACTCACACTTAAACTCTTTGTTTGTTTTAAGTTTCCCAAGTCCTAGGTACTGAAGCTAAAACACGAACACCACCCTTCCCCCCAAAACAAGAACATAATTACCAAGCATGACTCTACTCTGGATTTCCATATTTTTTATAAATCGTTCAGAGCATTCTGACAGGTTCCTCTAAAGTAGGTATTAGCAAGTAGGAATCTGTCTCTCTGAGAAGAGGAAGCTGGCACATTGGCCAAGGCTTCCATTATCTCTGAAAATCACACTATTACTAACAAGATACACGTGTCATGTTTGGGTTTGTGCTCTAGTTTTTCCTAGTCAAATCCAGCTCTCAAAAGATTAAGATGTTCTTTATCATACGTGATCACAGGGGTGTTGCTGTTGGTTTGTATGCGTTTTCAGCATCTGTGGCTGTGCCTTCAAGTTTAAAGAGAAGAAATAGTAAGCTACTTATAAACAATGCCATGTATGTAAACTAAAACCACATTCCTATTATACTGCACGAACTGAGAGAGGAGGCACTGTACACCTGCAGCGGCTGGCTGTGGAGGGAATGGGAAAGGCATAGGGAACAGGGATAAAAAGAATATTTTTGTAAAAGCCAATTAAGAGAAGGGTCTTACACAATGATGATAAAATGCTGTAAACTAAATATTCTATACACACACACATACACACACCCAGTGGCTGCAAGTCAGTTGAAAAATCCACACTTACGTTATCTTCTGATCCATAAATGTGTCCGGATCCTGGGCAGTGTAGGATGTGATTTCCAGTCCTACTGGAAAGTCTTCGGATACCTCTACTCTCTTTTGGGGAGGCACAAAGATGGGGGCTTCGTTCACATCCAGCACGTCGACGGTGACGGTGGCTGTGGAGGTGGACAGAGTGACCTCAAAGGGGACCACATTCCGTACTGCCACATAGAGAATGTACTGCTGCTTGGCCTCAAAGTCCAAGCCCTAAAGAACAGAAAAAATGAGTTAAAAAAAAAATCTGACGTTAGTAGAAAATAAACATTAAATCCTTCACTATTGCTCTTGGTTAGCCCTATCCCAGTGGTTCTCAAATGTGCTGCATTCGAGTTGAGAACCCCAGGAGAAGAAGAATACAAACTCTTAATACATGCAGTCTCAGTTAACAAACACTAGAACATCAAGTCAGGACCGGCGAGAATGTTCACATCCTGTGTGACACGCTGTCCATGGGACAGCAGAGGGACAGAAGAGCCAGAGTCCACCTCACTGAGCCAGGAAGTTTAGTGGCAAGAACATGGAGTTCAGAATCAGTCAGCCAGCAGGTAAAACCCCAGCGGGGCCATTTCCTGGCTGTGTGATTTGGGCAACTGAATCTCTGGATTTGTGTCCACACCTAAGTGAGTAGTAAAAGAAGCTACCTCACAGAGGTGCTGTAAGAATAAACTGGGAACTTTTATGGAGGATTTTATGTGTGGTAGGAACTCCAATTACTAGCTTCTTTCTTCTGTTGATAGAATCATAACAGAAAGTTAACATCAGATGTTCAGTGGGAGATAAGATTATGTACTAAACGGAGGTTCTGCTCACTTGCTCAGAGGAACTCAAAGTTCTGGGGCTAAAACAGCTATCTGTTAACTCTGACTAACTTCAACAAGGAAATCACTCAAGTTCTTAGTTTTCAAGTTTCCAGGACACCACTTCTAAAACAATCCAGCAAAACAGCAGAGACCAGTAAACCCTTTTTCCTCTTACTTGCAAAATGGATATAGGGGGTAGGCAAATATTTTAGAGAAAAAGCCTATTAAAACAGATGGTGGGGTGGCCAGTTAGCTCAGTTGGTTAGAGCGCGTGCTCTTAACAACAAGGTTGCCGGTTCAATTCCCGCTATCAGATGGTGGGCTGCTCCCCTCCACCCCCGTCCCACAACTAGATTGAAAACAGTGACTGGACTTGGAGCTGAGTTGTGGCCTCCACAACTAGATTGAAGGACGACTTGACTTGGAACTGATGGGTCTGGGGAAAAAACAGTTACCCAATTAAAAAAAAAAAAAAAGAAAACCCACAGATGGTACTTCCTCTTTAATTTTAGGATGATGGACAGGAGCTTCCTGACTTCTCCCAGGAGCCGGCAGTCACTGCACCCAAACGCCCCACAAGAACCTGGGAAAGCTGGCCATGCTAATCTTCAGAGAAGACACCAGGGAACAAGGCAGTGGGCCGCTAACTGATGTGTCAGTTTCTGCATCTTACCGGGCACCATACAAACCTTAGCTGTTTTCAAAATGCCATCATTGGTTACTGGGTCTGTGGTGACCAAAAATTGATCCTCGTTGTCATTCAATACGATGTACTCAGCCTCCCATGCCGGGGTATTGACGAGGTCGGCATCAGTCACTTTGAGCGTAGTGATTGGTACAAGGGCCTCGTTCTCAAGAACTTGCCCCTGGTACTGCAGAGCAAGGGAAGAGATGGGTCACTCATGACATCCTGACACACAACAATGGAACCAGGTCTCAGGGGGCTCAGGGAATCCTTTCTGAGCCCAACTCTTGAGGAGAAACGTCTCATAGGAAGTGGCACTCATTAGGAGTATTTCCTGCCGGGACATCAGTTAGTACGCGGGAGCCTCCTCTGTTGAGTACCTGAAGTAGCTTCCCAAGGCCCTGGCTTTCCCAGCCCCTCAGCACACTCTAGCCCCGGTGCTGACTGAGTTACTAAGTGTGAGGCATTGTGGGTTAGCCTCCACTCCCCTCCTCCCCCATCATTCTCAGTGGTACCATGTTTCCCTGAAAATAAGACCTAGCCGGACAATCAGCTCTAACGCACCTTTTGGAGCAAAAATTAATATAAGACCTGGTCTTATTTTACTATAATATAAGACTGTCTTATATTAATTTTTGCTCCAAAAGACGCGTTAGAGCTGATTGTCCAGATAGGTCTTATTTTCGGGGAAACACGGTACGAATACTTTGCATAAAATGAAAGCCTGGTCATTACAGTCTTCGGCTTAGAACCATTTGATGACATCCCCGTGCATTCAGGATAAATTCTACAATTCTTCACTCAGTCTACAAGGTCCTGCAGGACCCAACCTCATTTGGTTCACTACACTGTTTTTCAATTCTTGCTATGCATCAAACTTCCTCTTGATTCAGGGCATTTTGCATGTACTGATCTCTCCACCTAGAACACTCTTCCACCCTCCCGTTCCGCATTTGCCAACCTTTCAAGTCATACTATAAATGTTGCTGTCACAATGCCTAGGTGAGGGTGGCAAACACTAATTGCCTGCTGAATATCCATTCTCTCCTCCTCCGCTAACTGTACTGTTGGTGGCAGCAATGTTCCCAGATAAAATATTTCCAGTCTTCCTTACAGATGGCACTTGTTAATGAGATGTAAACAAAATTTGTTGAGATGGGTCTTCCCAGAAATAAGAGGACTTGACTTAGCAGCAATGCCTTTTGCACCCCCTGCCCTTGCCTCCTTCCTGAAGGAACTACAGATATGGCTGGAGCTCCAGCAGCCATCTTGGGCCACAAGATGACACTGAGGACAGAAGGCATGCGCCAAGGATGGTGGGACAGCAAGACAGAGGAGGCTTGGTCTCTAATGACAGAGTGGACAACCCCACCTCTGGGCTTTTTGTGACACAGAGAAAAAGTCAACCCTATTTGTTAAAACCCCAAGAGTCTAGTCTCTATTACTAACCAGAGAACTGATTATTTCTAACTAATACGGTAAGGCTAAGGTTCTTCTATGTGGCTCTTAGTCCCTTCTCCTGGGCTGCATTTAATATAATTGCACACCAGAATTTGTACAAGTTGTTTAACATCTCCTTAACTAGACTATAAACTCCATGAAAACAGCATGTTTCTCTGCCTTGTTTGTGCTAATATCTCCGGCGTCTAACACAGTGCTTGGCATCAACTCAGGACATGTTTTTTTAATGAATAAATAGGCCCTGATAAGATTTGCTACCAAGATGCACAATACAGGGAGACAGGGGTTCAGTAGGAGGTTTTCTGCAACTTCACAACATTTTGCCAGAAGGCTCCAGAAAGAGACAACTGCCACCCAAATCTGCTTGCTTCTTAAAGTTCACTAGTCTGGGGAAAATTTGCAAAGGCTTCAGCCATGAGCAGTTGTGAAGCAACAGAGGACCTTACGGAGGTGCAGAATTACCGTGGTCGGGTTGAAAATGGGAGGGTTGTCGTTGATGTCGGTGATGGTGATCACAGCTTCTGCAGTCGTGGTTAAGCCCAAACCTTGAAGGTCAGCAGCTTGAACCACCAGGGTATACATGGCAACACTCTGCAGAGAGGGCAGACACACCCAGGTTAAGACCAGCAGCTACATAAGGCCCCGCCCCGCCCATAGCACAGAAACATGCCTGCCCACTTGGCACAAAGCCTTCGGACAGATGTTTCGATGCAAAGCCCAGACAATCACCAGACAAGTGGTAACTGGCCCCAGCAGAGTTTTGCACTGTCCGTGAATTTAGCTAACAGGGGTTTGCCCGCAGCACCCTCTGGGTGTCTTTCCCCCTGACCTCACGGTCCAGCCCAGTGGTGAGCACGCTGATGACTCCTGTGTCCGGGTTGATAATGAACATTTCCTTATCAGGCTCCGGAGGCTCTTGGGAAAGGATCTTATAAACAATGGCTGCATTGTAGGTGTTCACTTCGTCATCCGCGTCTGTGGCTGTGACCTGCATCACAGAGGTTCCTGGAAGCATCGAAGGAGAGGAAGTTTCAGTCAAGCTGGACTTCAGGGTCTGGTCATACTGCTCAGCTCAACTCTGCCCAGAGTGTTAAAGGCGAGGCCCTGGGGACAATGTCAAGTCACAGCTCCTATGGTTGCGAATTTCCAAATTTCTTACCAAAGTGCTACAGGAAGAAGAAAGCCTTCCACCAAAGGAGTGGTATTCCAAGAATTCAGCTTTTCCAGGTATTGGGGGGGAGGGGAGATATGGGGAATATGGGGAATAAATAACCTTAAACTGAAACATTTTGCTGTGTCTCTTATACTGAGTGAATACTCTGAAAAATAGGAAAAATCCCAGAGATTTCCACAATTGGCTTCTCAGTCACAATTTCACCTGAGAGAATGGGTTATTTGAGATCACTGCCTTCAAGGTAGAAAAAAATATTTTATAACATATGTGACGACAAAGTACTAGCTCCCAGAACATCTAAATAACTCTTAGAGTTTATAGGAAAAGGACAAATAGCCCAACAGATAAAAAGGTCAAAAGACTTGAATAGACAAGTCGTAAAGAAGAAACCCAAACGGCCAGCAAACATATGGTAAGAAGCTTAGACCATTAACAATCAAGAGAAATGCAATTTTAAATTGTATTGAGATATAATTACACATTGGCCAAAGATAAAGTCTAACAATTCCAGGATATATATAATACATTGCTGGTGGGAGTATAAATTGGTTTGACCACCTTGGAAAACAGTTTGTCACGATGTAGAAAAGTAGGCAAAACTAACAAGATATTATGTAGGGATAAATACACACACTGTGAAAGATAAATGAAAACAAGGGAATGATTACCACAAAGTTCAGGGCAGCACCTATCTCTATGGGGAAGAGAAAAAAATGTGATCAGAAAGGATTGTATGAGGGGCTTAAACTACGGGCAAGGATCTGTTTACTAATCGCAGAGGGTTGATTGCTGTTTTCTTCTATTACTTTATTTTTTTAAATTTTATTATTTTTTATATTAGTTTCAGGTGTACAAAACAACATAATGATTAGACATTTACACCTCTCACAAAGTAATGACCCCCCCCAAGTCTACTACCCCATCTGACATCATACATAGCTATTACAGTACCTACGCTGACTATATTCCCTATGCTGTACTTTATTTACATCCCGTGACTATATATATATATTTATATGTGAGTATATATAAATATATGTATATATTTAATTATAGTTGACATTCAATATAATTCTACTTCAGCTTCACGCGTACAGCACAGTGGTCAGGCATCTACAGTCTATGAAGTGATCCCCCTGATAAGTCTAGTGCCCATGTGGCACCTTACATGATCTTTACAACATTATTGACTATAGGGGAAGGTTGTTTTTAAATTGTTCCTATTGTATACATGTTTTTGCAGGTGGGGTGTTACACATGCACAATGCGCACACACACACACCCCACACAAGCATCCAAAGAAGTTCTGTCCACATGAAGAGCCTGACCCAAAACGCCAACCCCAACACTTCGAGGTCCAAAGAATCTAAGTGTCTTTCTGGGTATTCAGCTCCTGGTCTTTGGACATACCTGGAAGAGCACCTTCCGGGACAGATCCCTCAAAGACCTCCTGGGTGAACACCGGCTTGTTGTCATTCTGATCTGTCACTGTGATAACAATCTCCATCGGGTCCTCAATTGCATTCCCATTCGAAGACACAGCATGAGAGTAGAGCTACAAGAGCCAAGTGAGGGTTACGTGGGCCGTGAGGAAGAAGAGGTGGGAGAAGTGGTCTGACCAGAGCAGAGTGGGCTTCACCTGGCTCCCCCGACCTTTCTCACTCTCTGATGCTCAAGTATATGGACACTCAGAGCAGAGACCTCTTCTCACACACATGCTACTGCCTCAATGAGGTCATGACACGGATTGAGATCATGACATGTGAAGACCCATGGGCTGGAGAACATACCCACCAGCTCAGAGTTTCCATTCCCCACACAGGGCTGGGGAGCCAGGCGTGGGAGCTAAAGGCGGAAGCCAAAAACACTCGACTTATTCCAAGCAGGGTAAAATTTGCTCTGGCCGCTCCAGTCGTGTCTTCCCCAGATTTTCCTGCATTTGGCATCAATGTATTGCCTCCCCAATTCCCTAAGCTCACACTGCTGCCAAGGCCCAGAAATGGATTTTGCTCCCCTACATCGTCACTGGCCTCTTCCTCTGGCTCAGGTATTTTTAGCCCAAGAACAGGATGATATCTTGGGTCTAGACTTATGCACGATGCATAAGGACTTGTCTTTCTTTATTCCTAACGAGGGAAAATTTAACAACCCCCTATTTTTCCAGGTTCTTCTATCAATTATCCTTATTAACAGGCCAAGAGGTGTCAAATTAAGTTCTTTATATGTCCAGATCATCAGACCTAGGGATCCAATATGGGTTGACCAAAAAATTTTGGAAGCATGGGACCTTAACATCAATAACCTTCTAAGACATACTCACAATGTACTTGGCAATTGCTTCTCTATCCAGAGGTTCCGTCACCTTTAGCCATCCTGTTTCTCTTTCAATAATAAAGACACCAACAGGGGGTGTGTCAGCTCCTTGGCCAGTGATGCTGTAGAAAACCTGTGTTTCTTTGTCCCTGTTAGATTTGATCTGAAGACAAAATAGAAAGAAACAGAATTAGCAAGGAAGGATCCTTTCACTGGATCTTTCCCCTTTCTCTCCTTGGTCCTTCTCTGCCAAATTCCTTCTTAAGAAATAGAGAATATCCTTCTCTACCTGAACCAGATTTTTAGGAAATGGGCCTTTTTCATTTTCTGGGCAGCTGATAGGAGGAATAACCCAGTCTCTCTTCTGTCTTCTGAGACCATGGTGGGAGTCGGGAAATGTGAGCACTTCCGTCTGGGTTCCAGGGAAAGAGTCCTGAAGGGAGAGGAGATGAAGAACAAAATAAAATAATTCAGGAGAGAGAACACAGGCTGAAAAGTCCAACCTATCCAGTCAGCATCTCTAGCTTCTGAGGGCAGTATACAGTTTTAACTTAATAACAAAATTAACAGCCAAAACCATACCCAACAAACCCCTCTGCCATCTAATAAAGGTGTTCTCTTTTGATCCTTCTTAGTGTCCAGAGTTCAAGAAAGCATTATACATACATTATAGGTTTGTGGGTTTGATATTACTTTGCAAGTTATTTCAAGCCTACATATTACACTTGTCATTTTTAATAGAACATTATACTCCAATGATTTCCTATCAGGGCTTATTCAACAATGGACATTCAGGTATTTTAATTTTCTTTTATGTTTTTCCTAGGGTTATAGGTCCCCAAAGTGGAATGATTAGCCAAAATGAGTAAATTTTAGGAACTGGGACTAAGAGATACTTTGTGATCAATACAAATCCCTTAATCTCATGGTGTCATTATACCTATATGGTTTCCATTTGTTCTAACAGGAGCTATTGGGATGGGAACCAAAAACGCCATTTGAGACTTGTATTAAACAGTTTTCATGTGTGATGATAGCATTATGCACACACAGGGAAATAAAATATTTTAAGATGGAAGGAAAAGATCTTTCAAATTGTTTAAGTGTTTTAAAGTGATTAGTGGTAGCACAGTAAAGGTGCCAGAGGACAATTTCATCTCCTACCCTCTACACAGTCACTGATCACGATATGCCAGCCAAGTGTGATTGAAGCCCGAGTTCCTGGCTTTTAAAATTTGACTCAAAATGCATTAAGATAGACACGAAACGTGACCAGATATCACAAAATCCTTCCCAATCCTGCACCATGGTCACGCACACAGCCCGTGTCTGTCTGTCTGTCTGTCTCTCTCTCTCTCTTTCTCTCTCTCTCTCTCTCTCTCTCTCTCTCTCTCTCTCTCTCTCTCACACACACACACACACACACACACACACACTCACTCATCCTCTGCAACCTCACATTGAATCTCTTAGAGAAGCAGTCCTGCCTGGGCCAATGCAGGCTCTGATCTTGAATCGTCACCATGGCACCTCATCTGCTGGGCAGATTACTTAACTTGTCTGTCCCGGCAAAGGAACAAATATTAAACTGACTGCCAGCACCATAACCTAAGCCTGAAAACAACTGCCTTGCACAGCCACGATGGCAAACAGGCACTGATGAGCGAATATAGATTCATGTGCCCCACTGAAGAGGAAGACAAAGAAGGTGCCTAGCTAACATCAGGATTGCAGAATCTTTTCAGGGAATGATAGTAAAGAATGATGAACAATGTGCTGGCAAAACATAACATTAATATCTTCATGTGTGAAATTAAAGGGAACTGTGCTTAATCATACTGAACATGGAACCATCCCTCAGAAAAAAAGGATACACCAGACTCAGAAAACCCACACAAACAAAATCAAAGAAAGAACTGGAAAGTTAGATCTGTTCTTTTTTCCCCAGCTTTATTGGGGTGTAATTGACAAATAAAAATTGTATACATTTAAGGTGTACAACCTGATGTTTTGATATACATATAAGACCTATTCTTATATGAATTAAAAGGGAGGTAAGATTGTCACCCCTAATGTAGGGTCACCTGGCTCCACGAGGATCCCTTGAACTAGATATAAAGCAAAGTGAACCTCAAATCAGCTGTGGCAGAGTTGTCACTTGTTACTCAATAAACATTCTTCTTTTCTTATTTAAAAACAAAACAAATATCTTTCCTCTCTCCCATATATATATATATATATATATATATATATATATATATATATATTATATATAGCACCCTGTGTGTGTGTGTGCATATTACATAGACATATGTAATACATATATATGTATATACATTGTATATACATATGTATACACATTTTAAGAAAGGAAAATTGTATTAAAATTGTAATACTCAATATGTACCAATAACAAAAGATGAATACAAGTCCCATTTGACTTCTGCAATTACAAGAGGTGCTCAAAGTGGTTACTATCAGCGTCCAGGCACTTCTGATTACGGTGACCTATTGCTTGAGCAACGCTGACCAAAATGTCCACTTGTATACATTTTTTTGGCACCCCCGATATATATATATATAAAAATTTTGTATTCAGCAATGTGCCCAAGTAAAAGCCTATATTTCCTATATTACAACTGCAGCTAGGAGTGACCGTGAGGCATGTTCTAGCTAATAAGATGTAAGCAGAAGTGTTGCTTGAGAATTCTACAAAGGCGGCCAGACAACTAAGTGATACACTTTTGTGCTTCGTCCCTTTCTCCTTATCACCTAGAAAGTAGATGTGATTACTGGCTCTCTAACAACCATCTTGGATCAAGAGGTATCCCTGAGGATTGAAACTATGCGCTGAGGCTAACAGAACAGAAAGGAAAGGAGGGACCTGGGCTCCTGAAGATTGTGGGGACTCCATACTGACCACAACTTAATCTTGGATTTCCTTGACAGAGGAATACTGTATTTTGCATAAACCACTGTAATGTGTAGTTTTCTATAATATGTATTTGAACCTAATCACAATTTAGCAGACATAGAAGGAAAGGCAAAGGTGGGAGGGGAAAGTTGAAAAAGCAAGCTCAAAACTATCTTTGGCTATGAGGCTTCCATGCATAGCTGCCCAGCAAGAAGTCACCATGCCGACTTATATGAATGACAGAGTCAGTTGGAGACTTGAGACAGGGAGCTGTGTTAATATAGTTCTACTAAGTTCCTCATTGTCCTGGTCTGTCCAATTATACCAGGGAGAAAAATTCAATCTATCAGGTAGTAAGTTCCCAGAATCTCAGGAGTCTTCGGGGAGGAAAACAGGAACCAGCTTGAAAGCCGTGCCACTTAGGACCCACTCCACACTTCCAAAGCACCAACAGGGTGCAACTAGAATGGCTCACCAGAGAGACATTTTGGAAGGAACCACCATGGGAGCAGTTTAGAAACTGGCAAAGGCATTTGGCTTTGGGTAACAATTCCCAGAGACATTCTTGCCAAGAACCTGGGCAGACACACATCCTTCCATTCATGGCCAGTCCATCCATTTGTCCATTGAATATTGCCTGGCCTCCTTGTACGTGCCAGACCAAGGGTCAGGCAATGCAAATATTAGGGGGAAGGATCGTATGAAGATTACAGTTCAATGGGGCAAAAGCTTCCCACTGATTCTTCCCCTTCTTTGCCAAGACCCTCTCCACTAGAAACACAAAGAACAAAATGATCAGATAATTGACCTCTTGTTCATTCTTCTTCTAGGAAGAGAATAAGAACAGTTAACAGTATTTATTATAGGCCTAGCATAGTTCTAACATTTCACATGCATCAATTCATGCAGTCATTATTATATCCATTTTACAGATAAGGAAATTCAAGCATAGGCAGATTAAATCACTCCCCCAAGGTTACTCAGGCAGTAAATGGCAGGACTGGAATTCAATCCCAGACAGAATCCATGTCCTTACCCACTATTCTATACTAGCCACAGAAATAAAGGTAATGTCTTGCCATCATTCCACCTGCTCCCTCTCCACCCAACAAAACATTCCCAGCAAGAATTAGTTTAGTTAGACAAATGGTTGCCAGCTGCGGGTTATTCTGGAGACATTTGGCAGCATCTGGAGACATTTTTGGTTGTCACGATTGGGAGACTAGATTACTAGCATCTAGTAGGTTAAGACCAGGAATACTGCTAAACTTCACATAGTACACAGGACAGCCCCACAACAAAAAATTATCCAGCCCCAAATGTGAATGGTGCCAAGTAAAGAAACCTGGATTAGAAACAGACTAAAATATTAGTGAACTTCCCAGAAACACTGCAACATACATGATGATGATGGTGGCGATGGTGGTGTTTGGGCGCGGCTGCCTTCAGCGTCACTTTGGTGGAAAGCTTCCTGCGGGTGGAGTCCCAGGCGTGAACAAGAAAACTGATCTCTGGATTATGAAGTTGTACAGGCCGTTTGACTGTAAGCACACCATCTGTGCTCACTTTGAATTTGGTGTCGTCGGAAACATAGATTGTCCTTGGTTGACCAGTGCATCCTTCAAAACTCACTGCAGGGCATAAATCACAATTATTAGGAAAGTGGGCAGATTTAAAACAAGAACATTCCTTCTCTAAAATGCAAACTGGGCTCTCCCACGAAAAACCTGACTCACACAAAACAGGCACAAGCAAAACAAACCATAGTCTGGTGACAGAACAGCAAAGATATAAAAGTAGTTGATTTATCATTATGTTCTTCACAATTATAGGGCAACTGTTAATTGTGCTTTGAGTTTTTCCCCTCTACCTGTAAAGTGAAAACAGTAACCTGTCTAGAAAGTAACTTCTCCTTTTCAATAACAACAAAAAGGGGCCTCTCCTTTTCAGATGGCTCTTGACAATATGAAAATGGACTCCTAAAATAACTGAGACGGAATACCTATTGAGTCCAAAAGTTAGAGACCAAGGTACAATGTCATGCTATGGATGGGCTACATTTCAATACACAGTGGTAGATAACAAGAAAGAGCCAGCATGACGTCATATAATGGTTAAGAGTATGGACCCTGGACGAGACTCCCTAGGTTCAAGTCCCAGCTCTGCTTATTAGCTCTGCGACCTTGGGTAAGTTATTTAATCTCTCAGTCTACCCATTTGTTGAAAGAAGGCAACAATAGCAACTATCTACTACGGTTGTTTTAAGATACATAGAACAGTGCCTGGCACATAACAAATACTGTATTAAAGTTTGTTAAATAAAAATTTAAAAACACATGGAGCTCTGGTTAATCATTTATTCAGCCCTTGTGAGTATTCCACAAAAGATTTTAACTGCAGGTAGTTACTTAGTGTGATTATATGCTTATTATCTGAGACACAGAGAGGTAGTGCCTGCTTGCTTGCCTCGTGAGGCACTGAGGAAAACCTGACTACTGCCAGTTAGGGGAGATAATGAAGGTTTCCTAGGAAAGTCTTCAACCAGATCATACAGGGAGGCAAGACAAATGCAAAAGGCAGAGCAAAACTACTTGGGTGGGGGAACTTATGAGCAATGGCATAAAGACAAAACTATTTTTTAAATACTTTATAGTTATTCAAGTATTAAAAGTTAAAAAAGTATGAATACCCAAAGCTGGAGAAGCTGTGATGAAAAGTGTCTACGTGGAACATCTGAGTCCCAAAGGACTCATTCAACAGGTTCCCACCAAGCTACAGAAACCCTGCTGTGTTCTAAGGACAAACTGAACAAGGTAGGCAAGACAACTGCTCTCACTGAGCTTACACTGCTGTGGGACAGATGGACAAACACCCAAATCAAAAACTGCAGACAGTGATTGATAAATGTTAGTGGAGACAGAGGAATTAAAGAGGGTAATACAAGACTGCCAGCGGGGGAGGGAAGTTTGGGGAAGGTGTAATTTATATTGGTTGGTGAAGACAGACCTCTCTGAGGGGGAGGTGTCTGAGCTGAGACCTGAAGGAGTCAGCCTGGCTCAAGAGCCTTACCGGCAGAGGGAACAATACATAAAACAGTTCATTCTGGGAAACTCTCAAGTTAGCCTGTTTTCCTCCCTTTCAAATAATTGCCCCTCATTCCTCCAATGGAATTTCTATGTTTCCCAAGTGATCTTTTATGAAAATGCCTGCTCTTGTGCCTATTTTACACAGCTAGACACCTCTCCGTTCATGAGGATCAGGTCTCTGCCAGAAAGCCCTAAAGCCATCCATGGGCTGCAGTTTTCATTTCTTCCACCAGGTGCCACCCTTGCAAATGTTTCTGAAGCCAACAGCTCCACCCTTGCTAGAGAAAGTAAGATGATAGTTGAAGGCAAGAGGGTAAGCAACAGGCATACCCATTCTGAAGATGAAGAAATTGAGACTCAGGAGGTTAAGAAATTTCCCTGATATCTTATAACTACTGAACAGAAGAGCTGGGACTAATTCTCAACATGAGTTATTTAGTCTCATGGTTGTCACTCCCTCTGGGGAGAACTTCTTGGGGCCTTGGCTACTTTTATAGGATACCTTTACCTCCTAGCTAGAATCAGGGATGGTAGAAATCTGAGGCCACCTCACTTACTAGCTGGGAGTATGCTACCTGACAAATAAACTGAGCAGCCAAACCAAGAAGAGTTATTTCACAGGAAGGGAGCTGGGTCCTTTGACTAATCACTCACCCAACCAACTCTCCCTCCCAGTTTATAAAGAAATCAAAACCATGCCCCCACCCCTACCCTCACTTTTCAGGCAGGTTCTACAACTCATTTCCCAAATTTGAGGGGGTAGATGCAGGGTGATCAATGGAAGATTATAACAAATGACAGGAAGAGGGCGACAAGAAGAAAGGGCTGATTTGAGTCTGTGACTGGATTATAAACCCAGATTCTGCCATGTTCTTGCTGAGACGCCTTAAGCAAAATGCTTAACCTCTCTGGGTCTCAGTTTTCTCTACTGGAAATGAAGAATACCACCACTGATCAAACCTACCTGTTTAGGGTTTTGTGACGATTAACCATGACAGTAAATGTGGATCACAGTTTGAAAGCAAAAGAACAATACAAATCAAAGGAGATTGTTATTTTTCTGCATTTGGGAGAACGAGCTAGAAGACAAGTATTTGCTAAATGAACAGATGAACCATAAAATGACAACAGAAGCAAGAAGAAATGCAAAGTCTGTAAAAGATGGGCAGATACTGCCCGTTAGGTCTCAAGTGGGAATTTCTTTCTAAACTAGCAAAACAAGATGTTTTTCAAATAACCCTTCCCCAGCTCACCCCAGCAGAAGTAATGTGGCAACTGGACTGTGTGGGGGCTTGTCACATAAGCAGGGAACAAGAGCTGTCCTCGTTGATCGCACTGAATTCTTTTCCCCAGCCGGCCCAAACCGGGGCAATGACAAACGTGACTGGACTTGCCAAGGGTGGTGGCCTGAAAATATGAAAATGCCTTTGCACATAACTTGATGCAAGGTATTTAACCTGCTTTGGGGAATCTCATCTTAATGGGGGCTAAGTCCCCTTGAGAAGTGACAGAAGAAGTGTGATGGACAGGCAGCCCCAATCGGAATTTCGAAGTGCTCATTAAGAACCATCATATTTCCAGGCAACCTTATCCACTGGGCTGAGGAACCAGAAATCATAGGAAAAACTGGGGGGATCTCCAGTTCCGGGAAGGTTCTGGGAAGCTTGCTTCACCCCTGGCAAAGGCTGGCCAGTGTCTTGAGGCCACAGTGAATGGATCGCCAGCATGTGGGAGAGTATACAAGAATGGCAAACTGTTGAAACCAGACGATTGATTGGTACATGAGGATGGGGTAGATTTGAACATGGCCACAATACAAAGTTCAACAAAAATATAAAGCCAGCAAGGGACTAAGTATTCTTTAGGTCAGCACATCCTCCTCCTTTCCTAAATCTGTTATTTGGCTCCTTGGTTTAGAAACCAAATCCCAACGACAAGAGCCCAGAACCCAGGGGTCTTCTCTAAATGGGAAAATCTTTTCACCACAATATTATCAATACCAGCAAAAACTACAACCTCAACTAATAGCTCCAACTACCTCTTATTGACTGTTTTCTTAATCTTTTAAACATGTATAAAACATTATGTGTCTGGCTCTATCCTAAGCACTTGACAAATATTTAATCCCAGAACTCTATGAGGTTGGAACTATTAGTGTCCCCTTTTTACAGATGGGGAAATTGAGGCAGCTAGTAAGTAGCAGAGCTGAGATTGGAACCCAAGCAGTCAGAGTCCATACTCCTACCCGCCCTTCCTCATGCCTCTCTCCACAAGCCAGAACCTTGCACTGTGCCCCTTATGTCCAGTTTTCTGATTTAATTCCCCCCCCACTTCCCCACTTTCTGGGGTAGGCATCACGACCCCCATTTTGTTTGCCCTAAATTACACACTGGTGACTGGAGGGGCTGAGCCAACTAGCCCCAAAGTGAGCACTCTTCACCACTGTTCCCATATGCCAAACAGGGATATGTTTTCCAACAATAATAGAAAGGAATACTTAAAGGAAAAACAACCAGAAAAAGACATTCCAGAATAGTATACAATTCTACACACCAGGTTAACAGCAATTTGGGTGAAGGTGGGGGGAAGATGGAAAGAAGAGCAGTTGGCATAAGGGTAGGAGCAGTTTTTTGTTAAACATATTTTCCTTATATATCGTTACATTGTATTGTGTATTACAATGACAGTGAATTACTTTTTAAAACAACAAAAATAAGAATGATTTTTTTAAAAGCAACACATTGTGAATTTGCATGTTATTCATCCTACAAGCGTCCCATTTTGTAGCTTATTTGGCAGAAGTAGTGGCTTTAATCAGAGGACCCTAGGAAGAGATGAATGAAGTTCAAATACAAATTAAACTCAAGTTCATGAGAAGTCCTTGGGCAGGCCTGGAGCACTCAGCGGCATTCTTTGCTTAGAATTGCCATCACGCCATGAACAGTCCGGCTTTAAGGATTCTTCTCCCACCCCCGCCCAGCCCGTAGCTGGAATGTGAGTGGGTAGGATTAAGACAGTCAAAAGCCTCTATATATTTCTGGGAGATGTTGAGATTTAAGGACGGGGGCCTGCTATCAAAGCCAGCTAACCACAGTTGAGTTATTTGGTAACTAGTGGGATATCCCCAGTCTCTTAGAAGCAACTACATGAAAGCAGTGCCTTCCCCACACCACGTACAAAGGCGTGCATTATGGATTGTTTCCTTCTCATCAGAACACATTTGCCACAGCTAACACCAAAGAACACAGCACATAGCTTTATTTCAAGGATCATTTGAACTTGAGTGCTCTGCCTCAGGAAGAGAAAGTCACACACACAACCTCGAGGGCCAGATCAGTGAGCCTTCTGTGGCTCCTGGGGGGGGGGGGGTGTCACACTTCCATTGTGTACCCTTAAACCAAGGGCTTAAATAATGAAGATAAATGACAAGAAATTTAACTTGATGGACAAAAGGAGTCCTGGGAAGACAGAAATGTACCACTGAGCGAGGCAAGAGTTTCTTCTGGCTGGTTAAGAACGGCGTCTCTAACTCCAACCAAAGCCATAACCCTCCACGGCTACCACCGCCTATAAAATTTCTTTCTAGGTTCCATTTTCTTTGATGGCGCTGAGTGATTCTGGAACATCTTCCTTTGATGGGTGCCCATGAAATTACTAAACATTATAGGTTTATTGAACACCCATGCTCAGCAGAGAACATAATTTTATGTTTAAAAAAAATGGGAGGGAAAAAGGACGATCACGCCTCCAGTTTGCCCACACGTGGGGGATGCTCAGGAGATCCAGGTTGCACCAGGGAGACTCTTTCTTTGCCCTGATACGTCTCTAAGTGTCTGCGTCCATTTGCTGCTGAGAACTATAGCCAACAACAGGATCTAACAGCCTTACGAGAGCCAGCGGCCCTGGGTGGGAGGAACTTAGCAGCCCTCACTTAGAAATGAGGACACAGCCTCAGAAGTCTCACTGAAAGAGACCTGCCCAGGCCACACCGCTCAGAAGTGGCAGAGCCTGTGGCCTGACGTCACTATCAGGACTTAACCACCAGGCATCCTCTTAGTATGGATTAGCCACTTGCCAAGCCAAGGTCCTACTTGAATGGAAACCCGGAAGTTAGTTCACCCAAAAGAAGAGAATCAGTGGAGAGTAGCTAGCATACTCGTAGCAAAGGTTCCCGTCTCGATCTTTTCCCTCCACACACTCCCTCCTTCTGTCTTCTTGCATGAACTCTGCTGTGCCTGGGAAATCCAGTTGCAAAGCCAAATCAGGACAGTCAGAAGCCAAGTGAAAGAGGAAGCAGATTCAAGAATGTTCTGTGTTAAGTCACTGCATTACATGAGCTAAACTACTAAGTCAGAGTCCCTCTAATCAGCTTAAACTGCACACATTTTTCTTGGAAAGATAAGCAGCTTGGAATATCAGATTGCACAAGCACAACTCGAGTGTGTCCACAGAGTGCTGTGTGTGCGCCTGAGGCGCCTGCATTCATCAAATCTCCCCTGTTGACAGGCAGCTCCCAGGGGAACCCAGGATGGGAAGTTTACGCTCCTGAAGCTTATCGAGCTCTTTCTCCCAGCCTCCCAGAACAAATTACAAGTGGTCTCTCTCTTCACTTAACTTGCACCCGGAAAACAGATGTCAACAATGAGCGCTGCCTGGGTAGGAAGCAAGGAGCAAAGTCCCCTGCGCTTGTTTCCATCAAAACAGACTGAGGTGGAGAGCAGGGCAGGGTGTCAGTGCAGAGAGAAAAGAGTGAGGTTGCAGGTAAAGGAAAAATTAGCCCCAGGCCCCTGGGAAGGGGTGCCCACAGGATAAAGAGGCAATCCATCACCCTTGATTCCCCCCCCCCCTTGGTTTTAAGGTAACTCACGCCGTCTGGGTCAGTCTGGCAGTGTATTTTTGCTTCCCAATCATGTTTCTGCTTGAGCTACTGCTGTCTTAGTTATTGGACAGCAAACACCATGGATGCTAATCAGAATCAGCCGGAAAAAACGCCAGAAAGGGCACTTGTGTAGTTAGTTAAAAGCCAGTACAAATGCTTTTACAGTTTTACATTTGTGTGAACGGGGTCAAACCAAGTTGGATTCAGATCCCAGCTGTGCTTTTCATGTGTCACTGTGGGCAAGTTATGCTGACCTCCCTTGAGTGTCAGTTTCCCTGTTCTGTAAATGGAGACATCCTCATCTCTGTCGAGGGACTGCTTCAAGAGCTCTTTCTTCAACAAATACTGACTGAGCCCTCACGCTCTGCCAGGTATCATTCTAAGGCCTGGGAAATACAGCCGTGAACAAAGCACGGTCTCTGCCCTCCTGGGGCTTACAACATTCCAGAGGGGAAGAGATAATTACCAAATACATTAGTGTCAAGACTGAAAAGTGTTAATAGAGAAAAATAAGCAGATAAGGGGTTTCCAAAGCTTTATGCAGCAGCTGGGGTGGAGGGTACAATTTAATATAGTACATTTAGGAAAAGCTTCAGGAAGGGGCATTTGGAGAGATGGTCCCAGCTTCTGGCTGTGTGCTAAATGAGGCGGCGAGCCATGTGGCAGTGACAGTGGTGGGTGGGTGGGTGGGTGGGTGGGTGTCAAAGGCCTCCTCAAGCACTGCTCACCTGCTGCTCACCTACTGTGGGCAGGGCCCTGTCCTAGTACTGAAGTCCCAGGTGTGAACACAACAGGTACTGACCCCTGAGCTCCTGGGGCTGACATTCTAGGGGGATAAAGGAATGTTAGCACGCGGGCCCACACAGGGGTGAAGGCTCCTGCTCCCTCAGTCTAGAGGGGCCTGGCATCCCCACTGCCCCTGCCTTCTTGAGAGCACGGCCAGAAAAGAACTGTTTTGTTTCCCGTTCCACGCCTCTCCTGGGCAGTTCAGAAATGGGCCTGCTCCCACTGATAAAAGCTCGGCCAGCTTGATCTCAGTATTCCCGCCTGGATGGGACCCTGGTGGCTCAGCCGGAGAAAGAAGCTAGGGCTGCTTCTCTGCTCAAGTCTGAGACCCAAGGGCTTGGCTTCAGTTCTCCAAGGAGGACACTAACTGCCAAGGAATCTCATCTTAATTAGATTTAAAAAGTGCGGAGGAAGCAGTGGAACTCCACTGTAACGGGGAGTTGGCATCTGGCCTGCTGCAGAGGTAGAAGGGAACCTCTTCCCTGTCATAAGGAGGAAACTGGTTTGGTTTTGTCAAAAAGGACCAGGAGAATGGAGAGGCCCTCTGGGCTTCCACAGGAAATTGGAGTTTTATTGTCCCAGCTTCTGGCTGCATGTTAAACACACACCCAACCCGCCTACCTAAATACAGACACAATAATTGATCATTCCCATGGCCTGCAACCCAGGAAACATTCCTCCTGCCAGGTTGGGCAACTCCAGGAACTGTTTGCTTATCGATCAGGAAAAAAAAAGGCTCCCTCTCACACCAGAGTACCTGCCCACTTTTCCTTACTGTTGGGTTTCCCCCGAGGCCAGGGAGGGCCCCATGTTCCAGGTTCCAAACAACTGAACCCCTCCTCCTTCCAACTCCTACTGATCCCTCACAGGAAGGGGAAGCTGATGGCCCTGGGTTAGGGGATCAGGGCTCCCCTAATGGGAGGGCTGCCCACTTGTGAAATAAAGCAACTTGACCAATATACCTGTAACAACATTTCCAATCCAGGGCCTAATGTGCCCTGTACACAGACTCCCTGGGGATGCTTTTTAAAAATACCGAGGCCTGGGCCCTGCCCCAGACTAACTGAATCCGATCTTTAGGCCTAGAAGAGCCCAGGCATGGATATTTGGAGCACCCAATGGGAATGGGGAATGGCTCTACAAAGGCTGCTCTTAGGAGAGGCAAAAGTATAACAAGCACTTTACATTATCACAACAACCAGTGAGGAAAGCATCACTCTCCCAATTTATCATCTAGGCTCAGAGATGTTAAGTTGACTTTTCCAGGGTCACACCGCATCAAGGGGCTTGAGTTGGGATTCAAACCCAGGTCTGCAACTCCCAAGACCCCCAGTCTTAAATTAACCCCTGCACAGTCTGATATCCACAGTCTGATCTTCTGGGTTTTGAGGCCTCCTTATTTCCCCACCTCTGTCTCTCTGACAGTAGGACGTGAGCATACCCAGTGACTTCTATTTACTCTGGGCATCAGATGCTAACATGATGGGGAAAAACACACACCTCACACTCCTCGGTCACTTTTTAGGAAGGTGCTTTGTTAACCACATCTATTTTTTTCCACCAAATCTTAGTTTTGTTTTTAATTTCTACTGCAGTACCTTGTGTTAGAGGGGGAAAGTGACAAAACGTAGATGACACAGCAACATTATTCCTAATAGTCAAAAAGTGAAAAGAACCCAAGTGTCCATCAACTGATGAATGGATAAAATGTAGTATACAATACAGAACACTGCATATTCATCAATCAAAAGAAGTGAATTACTGATACATGCTACACCATGGATAAACCTTGAAAACATTATACTAATCACAATGACCATAGAAGTGAGTCACAAAAGGACCATGTAGTTATTCTATGGCTCAATTTATATGAAATGCTCAGAACAGGTAAATCTATAGATCAAAAATAAATTAGTGATTTCCCAGGGCTGGTGGGTAGGAAAGGAAGGAGTCAGGGGGTGTTAGCAAAGGGGTGTGGGATTTCTATTAGAGATGATGAAAATGTCCCAAAACTGTTTGTGGTTGTACAACTCTATGGATATGCTGAATGACCACTGAATCCTATACTGAAATGTCATGTATAATGTGTAAACTTTATCTCAGTAAAGCTGTTACCAAACAAAAGAAAAAGAAAAACCAAAAACGCAAAGCACTCATGGCCCCACCCAAGCAGAGAAGCCACTGTTAATGCCACTGTTATGTATCTTTCAGATCCCGGCCTACACCCCGTTCCTGATTCACTCCCTTTCCCTGTCCTGCATCCCTTGATAGCCTCTGTGTTTCTAAAATTAGGTTATGTGCATTACTATATTTTTAAGAACCTTCTTCCCCAACTTTCTCCTTTCTCCCCATTTGCCCATTGGAAAGGCAGGCAGGCAGGCAGGCAGGCAGGCAGGCAGGAAAGAAGGAAGGAAGGAAGGAAGGAAGGAAGGAAGGAAGGAAGGAAGGAAGGAAGGAAGGAAGGAAGGAAGGAAGGAAGGAAAATCAAACTATATAGTTATTAGTATGGATAAAATATGATACAGCTACTCAGCAACAAAACAATAAATGCAATAGCATAGATGAAACTTAAAAGCATTATGCTAAGGGAAAGAACAAGACTATCAGCCCAGGAGATCGGATTCAGTTAGTCTGAGGCAGGGAGGGCCCAGGCCTGGGTATTTTTTAACAGTGCGCAAAAGAGTACATATTACATTTATATGAAAATTCTCAAAAACCAGAGACAGACAGATCAGTGGCTGCCTGGAGCTGGGGGTGGGGGTGGGGCTTGGTTACCAGTAAGCACAAGGGGACCTGCGGGGTGACGAAAGTATTCTGAAACTGATCATGGTGATGGCCGCACAGCTCTGTGCATTTATAGATTAGCTCACTGTACACTTACAGTGGCTATGTTGTATGGGGTGTAAGTTACATAGCAATAAACCTGTAACAAAAATAGTTCCTAGGGTCTCCTTTGAGGAGGACCCCATCAGTCAAAGACCCATGGTTCAGAAAAGACACAATCTAGGCACCCAATGATGCCAAGCTCAGAGTTATAAAAAAGTGGGGAGGAAAAGAGAAGCCATAAATAATTCTTAATTAACAATAATTAGAAGAGTAAATGTTCAATATAATGATAGTCATCGTGAGCAGGCACTGTGCTGAGCTCTTCACAAACAGACTCCTAAACGCTGTGGAGGAGGTGGGGTTCTTTAATCCCCTTGATGGTGATGAGCCTGAGGCTCAGAAAGGCTTAATTTGCTCAAGGTCCAGAGAGCCAGTCAATCTCTGAAGTAGGCTTGGCTGAGCCACTAGGCTAAAACTGCTCTGCCTGGAGGAGGGGGAGAAGCTCCTTGGCGAGTTAAGAGCAACATGAGAAGGAGGGAAATACACGCTGGGCACAAATGTAGTCTGCTAAAACCACAGACTTCATTCTCTATAATAAAGAACACAACCCAGATAGCAACAGGCACCAATCTGGGGGCAGCATTTCTCAAGAGCTAGCTGACACAGGAAGATGCTGACCCTGGCTATGGAAACACGGAAAGCAAGCCATCGCGGAGTCCGGAACTTGGAATCATTCAGTAACTTGGGAACAAGGCCTGGAAACCTCTTCCACAACACAAGGAACAAATGTGAGGCTTGCACCTTTTCCAAATGTGGGTTGTGCTGGGCGCTCTGCCTCTGACATTTGGAACAAAACTCTTAAAAGAACCAAAAGAATTCCTAAAAGAACCCAAACTCCTAAAATCCCAGAACAGCTGGAAGCCAGGCACTTCCCGCAGAGTCTCCAGGTCACATGCATTTGCAGATGACTCCAAAACAAGTGCTCACTTGTCCCACAGGGCTTACAAGAGGAGGCTTTCTTTTTCAATGGATGCTACCATCATTTTTCATTACCAAGAACAAATAAGCATTGATGCGAAAGGCAGTTGCTTTTAAGAGTGTTTGCTAAATCTCCTCTACTGGCTCTAAAGGTAATCATTCAGCCCCCACGTGCGCCTTTGCTCAAGCTCGAGAAACCCTCACAATCCCATAACCCACTGAGTCCCAGGAAAAAGCAGAAATAGCTCAGCTTGGGGTGCTCGCTCCAAGAATTCCAAGTAGGATAAAAAAACGAAAATAAGGAAATGGCATGAAGACCGACCCATGGTCCCAGATGCAGACTTTGGCATATGCTGGGGCATAGCCACAGGTCACATGGCTAACTTGTGTAAGATGCCATGGTGTGGGTGCTGCCACCACAGGGACCTGTGGCACCTGTCCTAGCAGCAGTTCCAAAACTTAATTTTCCTGGTTGCAGCTCTTAATAAGACTTTGTGGTCCCTTTACCCAGCCTCTTCCCACTTTCCAATGTGATCAAAAATTGGAAGCTTGCACACAGGCAAAATGACGTATGTACAAGGTTATTCACTAACGGCATTGTTTGCAGTAGCCAAACATGAGAGACAACCCAAGCATCCATCAACAGAGGATTAGTTAAATAAGTTATGGAATTTCCTTACCATGTGAGAAGGCTCTATGCACCGCTGTGGAATGAACTTTAAAACATAGTGTTAGGTGATAAAAGCAAGGTGCAAAGCAGTGCAAGGGGATAAAAATGTATGTTCATATTTGCATACAGAAACTTTGGAATAAACCAATAACTGAGAGTATAGGTAAAAGAAGGGGCTGTTATTGGGCCCAAAGAGGACAGGGTGGGAGTAAAGCTTTTCATTGTACATATTTTTATTCTGGTTAATTTTTCAGTCATGTATACATATTATCTAACAAAGTTCTAAAAACGTAGGGGACTATATGTAAATTGCTTACTATTTACTTTATAGGAGAAAAATTATATTTTTGCAAATGCTCAAGGATTTGTTCCCAGATGACCACAATCCCTCCGAAAATCTCAACAACCCAGGAAACAGGAGACGTGGTGGGAAAGAAGGGGTATGACCCACACGTGACTGGAGAAGGAATGGGTGCTGCGGGGGTGGGGGGTGGGGAACTCCTGTCAGCTGGCTTAGTAAGATGAATGCTAGATGCCAGATCAGCTGACCAGATTCTCTCTGGGGTTTGTCAGGAAGACGAGTGCTCAGGCAAGTCCCTTTCATTCATTCTGGGTTAGTTTTCTCACCTATAACATGCAGGGTGAGCTATGAGCAAAGATGTTCAGAGGCCTTCTTGGACATCGTGGCACATAGAACCAATATGACTTTTCTTTGGACAGCATCCTGATAATGTTTATAGATTTTTACTAACTTCCATCCTCATCTGGCAAAACTTGTGTCTAGGAACTCATCCCACAGATGGACTCACACGTGTGCATGGGGACAGACATACAGTCACTGCAGGCTAGTTTTTAGTCACAGAAGACAGAAATGGCACCGACAGAAGACAGGTTAAATACACAGTGGGTACTCACTCAAGAGAAAATAGTGCAGAAATTGAAAAGAATGAGGTAGCTGTTAAAAAGAATCAAATAAATCTATATGTAATCATATGAGAGGAACTTGTCTTTAAAGAAAGCAAAAAGCAAAGTGGAATCGAGAATATATCTAAAATATCTTCAGAAGGATACAAGAAACTGGTAAGACTGGTTGTCTCGGGAGGTGAACTGCATATGGAAGGAGTAAAAGGAGGGAGCTCTCTGTTTTTGTATTCTTTTGGTTCATGTTTGCTTTCTTATCTTCACACAGTTTTCTTTAACAAGAGGGTTGAATTGAAGGAGGGCTAGTGTTTAGATGACTAACTTCAACGGGCAAGCACTGTGCTTGGTCTTCCACAACTCCTAATGCAAACTTCCGTTGCATTATCAGAAAGAAGACGCTCAGATATGGGAGGCCATATGGTCTTGTTCTATCCGATTCTATTTGTGGTTTGATAACTACGTTCGTTCTCAGGGTTTCAAGCTAATGATCTAAATGATGAATGCTGTTTTTCTTTCCAAGAGTCACTGGAAAGACGGACACTGACCCACGGAACTGGTCCAGAGGCAAAGGGGCAAGGATGATCAAGTGACAGACTGGGAGAAGAGACAGACTAGGAGACACACTAGTAAGTAGTACAGGGCTGACTCTTTCTAGAAAGGTCGGTGCCGGTGAAACCAGAGGGCAAAATAAGGGTCAGCAAAGAGGAGAAACAGCAAGACCACCCAAGAAAAGAAGGAAATGTCTTTTGCTCTGAGCTCACCCCAAACAGAACTGGGCCGCCAGCCTCCCGAGTGCCCCTTACTCAAGCTCAGATGGCTTCATCAGGCACTGCTTCCACTCAGCACTGAGCTTCAGTGTATGAGCTTGGAGTCCAGACAGGTCTGGATTTTCATCTCAGTTGTGCCTCTAACTAGCGGTGTGACTTCAGGAAAATCAACCCTTGTTCTCAATTTCCTCTTTCTACAATAGGGGAAGAAGAGCGTTCTCAGCAACTGCATAGACTTGATATGTACCATGTTGTAAGACCGGGTCTTATATTAATTTTTGCTCCAAAAGACACATTAGAGCTGATGGTCTGGCTAGGTCTTATTTTCGGGGAAACACAGTCGTTAACCCGCGTTGCTGCTGTTAGTGTCAGATTATATATTTGCAGAACTGAAAACTTACGTAGCTGCTCTGAGGCCACCCTGCAAGGAGACAAAAGCCTCAAGGGCTGGCTGGGGAAGGGCAGCAACCTCAGGGCCCCTTCTGTAAACTAAAATCCTATCAGTGCCTCCTTCTGGCCCATCCACCCCACCCCACCCCCCCCAGGATCTGCCACTCCTGCTTTTGGGTGTGGTGCCCTTGCCTGTGGGGAAGCTCTTATCTTGGAGAAGTCAATTCTCCCCAGCCTCTCATGATCATAGTTTTGGTACCTTCTCAGGCCACCTGGAAACCTCTCTGTGGCCATGAAGGCAAGTTTCCCACGTTACTATTCTGCTTTGCCCAACCCCCCCCCCGCCATCCCCGAGGACTTGGCAGTGGCACCACTGAATTGAGCCAAGGTTCTGGGTCTGTGAATGGGAAGGTGTCATTCCCTTCCCCTGGAATTATGAGGAAAGACGTGGACTCCTGTGGGAGGCTCCATGGCCTCTGGTAGATTCTTAAAGGGGTCTGAGACCCCAAAAGAGGAGCTCAGGACTAGAGACACACTTAGGGCTTAAACTGGCGTTGTGAGTATCAGGACGGGGATGAGAGGATGCAGGCGCTCAACTGAGGCCACAATCACGGGTGGTTTCCGATGCCTTGCTTGCCCCAAACCCTGAGCACCAGCAGAAAAATAACTCCAAACCTCCTGCTGGCATGCTTTGAGTGCTGTGAATAAAAACAAGGCACAGGTGAGGGGTGAGGACAGGGGGTTCAAAATGTGAAGGGGGTGAAAATGGGGGGGTGGGAGGAAAACATGGAGACAGCAAAATATCTGACACTTTTTCCTCCATAGACCTAATTCATCTCTTGATGCCTAGACCATTGCAGTAGCCAGTCTTCCCAATTCTGGCCCAGATCCCTACAGCCTCTTCTCTATGCAGCAGACCTGGGGAGCCTGTGACAACCACAGTCAGATTAATGATATGCCTCTGCTCTACTCACAGCCCTCCAGAGATCCCCATTTCTCTCAGAATAAAAGCACGAATCCCTGTGATCAGGCCCCAACTACTTCTCTGACTCATCAGAGACTACCCTTGCCTCATTCAATCCAGCCAACACGCTGGATACGCTCCTGCCCAAGGCATCTGTATTTGCTGTTCTCTCTGCCTGGATGACCCCGTTCGTCCAATAACCCGTCTTCCCCAGATGTCCCTTCCCTTCTTTCCTTCAGAGGTCACCTTCCCTGTAGACCCTGAATATTGTATTTAAAATAGTATCCCCCTGCCTCTAGCACTCTTTCCTTATCCTTCTTCCCTGCTTTATTTTTTCTCTACAGCACTTACCACATTATGTATTTATCACGCCTATTTACTTATTGCCTTTTTTACTTATTTATTATTCCAACAGAATGTAAGTTCCATGAGAGCAGGGCTTTTGCCTAACTATTGTGCTCGTTACTGTATCTGCACACCAACCCCAGTGCCAAACACTTCCTATGTCCTCAATAAATATTTGGTGAATGAATAAATGGTGCCTTTGTCTCCCCCAAACATCTGGCCAGATCCCAAGGAGGCCCCAGATGGTCCCAAAGCCAATCCAAGAGCAGAACCCTGAAGACAAGGCGCAGAGGTGGGCCTAATTTCCAGAGGCCACGGTGGGGCCTGAGAATAGCTGGGAATTCAGGGCTTTGGGTCCCCACTTGAAACGTCCAACGATGCTCACGAGCCAGGAGTACCCACCATAACTTCAGGAGCCTGCAAGCCGGCTAGGACGGCTAATCACCCTAATGATTCCACACCTCTGGTTACCAGTAAGTGATCAAGCGTTAACCCTATGAGAAGCACCGTGCAGAACCTCGGTAAATCCCTACAACCACCCTGGGAGGTACGTACTGCAGCCCCATTTCACAGGTGAACACACCAAGACTCACAGAGGTGAAGTGACTTGCCCAAGGTCACATACCTAGCAAACAGGTAGAGCTTGGAACTGAACTCAAGCCCACCTGACCCCAAAGCCTTAACCTCCACTTTGCCCTGCTCCATCTGATCTGCCAGGGTGTCTCTCCTCTCCCTGTTTCTCGCTGTCTTTTTCCTCCCTGCCGAAAGTCACCACATGGGAGTGTCGGGTTCCAAGTGAGATGCCTCTGGGGCATCTCATTCAAGCCCACACTGCAGGTGGAAGGCTAACGTGCTGATGGAACAGGCAGAGTGTTGACATGTGACAAGGCCCGTGTAGACAGGTCTTTGGGGAATTTCAACAGCACAGGAACTGGCTCTAAGAGCTGTAAATAAAGTTGGCTCAACACTTCGGCTGGTAATAGGGCTCACAGGCCCTGGCAAAACCTGAGAGGCCACCTGGCCACCCCCAAAGGTCTTAATTTGCTTAAATAAGAGTGCAATCTTTGGGTGTTACTTCCCAGAGAACTTTTTGCCTTGTGACATAAAGGGGACACGTCAGAGGAGCCAGGAAGAAGGGAAAGAACCTCCCCACCTCAATCAATTCCACAGGAGAACTGTGCATTAACTAAACCCTGTAAGACCGGGCAAATGTGTGCCATTGATGCCAGCTTTAAATATTTCTCACTTTGAATGCGCCATCTCTGCTGACTGGGCAGATTAGACCAGTCAGGCACAGCTTTCTCTTTTAAACACCATTTTAAGCCATTAGCTTAGGCTCATCTCAAAAGTCTGCCTGCCTTTTGACTGCACAATACATCCAGCTTATTTCGGTGTCCATTTTCTTTGGTAGGTAGATGGCTGTGGTTTCCCAGAACCCATTCTGTTTATGGGAAGCCTGCAAACCAAGGTCCTTCAGAGGGCAGGGCCATGCAGAATCACCCGTTTGAGGTTGTTTACTAAAAGCTCAGAGCAAGAGCTCTCTACCACGAACAGGAACTGTTTCACTAATGATCTTATTTTTTTTCCCCACTGCATTTAAAAAATTGATATAATTCACAAAACATAAAATTCACCAATTCAAAGTGTACAATTTCAGTGGTTTTTTTCAGTTATTCCCTATGTTGTGCAACCATCATCACTCTCTAATTCTAGAACATGTCCTCACCCCAAAAATAAATCATGTACCCATTAGCAGTCAGCCCCAATTCCTCTTTCCCCAGCCCCTGGCTACCACCCCCATTTTCTGTCCCTATGGATTTACCTATTCTGGATAGTTCACAGAAATGGAATCACACACATGTGGCCTTTTGTATCTGGCTTCTTTCACTTAGCATGATGTTTCAAGTTCACCCATGGGGTAGCACGGATCAGTACTTCATTCCTTTTTCTGGCTGAATAATAGTCCACTGTGTGGCTAGACCACATTTTGTTTATCCATTCATCAGTTGATAAACATTTGGGTTGTTTTCATTGTTTGGCTACCCCAAATAATGCAATGAACATTCATGCACAAATTTTTGTGTGGCTGTACTTTCACAAGTCTCTTGGGTATACATACCTAGGAGTGGAATTTCTGGGTGATACTGTAAGTACGTTCAACTTTTTGAGGAACTATCAGGCTGTTTTCCACAGCGGCTGCACCATTTTACATTCCCACCAACAACATGTGAGGTTCTGATTCGTCCATGTCTTCTCCAACACGTGTCATTTCCTCTGTTTTTAAATTATAGCCATCGTAGTGAGTGGGAAGTTACTGTGTTTTTGCTAATGATCTTCTAAGAAAACCTGTCACCTCCCCTAGGACATCACCACCTCACAAACACTGCTTTGAAGGCAGTCCTGGCTAGAAAGCCCTTGGTGCTGGTGCTAATTACCACTGCTGCTACTGACACTTTCTAGAGTACACGCTATGTGCCCGGCTCATTATATTAGACATTTAATCTTCGCAATAACTGTATAAAGTAAGTGCTTTTATTATCTCCATTTGATAGGTAGAAAATTTGAGACACAGAGGGGTTCAGTAACTTGCTCAAGGTCACACAGTTTGTAAGTTACTGATATGAAACTGGAATGAGATAGAGCCTTGACCACTACACTTTCATGGATGGTTTCCTGGCATACAAAGTTTGTTGAGAGCCTGGAGGTCGCACAGGAAACACAAGGTCAACATACGAGTACCTGAACACCACCCTAAATGAACCCAGGGTAACTCTGGTTTCTCTAAACCAGCTTAAGGCGCAAGGCTTATGTACACCAACAGCATATTTGTGACAGGGTTATAAACATCTGAGGTGGGACTGCATGGTGGTAACGAGTGGCAGCTCTGAATTCCCACACACCTGGACTGAGGTTTCAGCTCTATCACTCAGGCCCCTAGGGAAAGTCACTCCCCCAGGTCTTAGTTTCCTCATCTATAAAATGTGTCCAATGGCAATCTCTAAATCAAAGGACTGTAGTGAGGACTAAAGGAGAAAGTGCATGACAGAAAGGGACCAGCACACTCGCTGACATACGAGCCTGTTGGACCCGGATTTCACGCACAGCGAGTGTGCTGTGCAGTGGCTAACACTGACTTTAGTACATGTCAGACATCACGCTAAGCACTTAATCTGTTGTTCATGTTCAGGAAATGGTGATCGTTATTATTCAAAATAGCAACGTATACCAACTATGCTTGTCACCTGCTACCATATTAAGAGACATCTAAAATAGCTATATTTGGGGAATTTTTATGGCTCTCACTGCTATATTTTCTTCCCTTTTGAGGGGTCTGTGGAAGACTGATGAAAAATAGAAAGGGCAATGTTTATTTAAAGCTAAATACCCACATATCATAAGTGAGTGCTCTGGAAAATGCTCCTACCTGAGCGTATACCATCTTGAACTTGAGGTCTAATTTCAGGGTCTGAAATCATAACCTTTTGAAAGCAACATGCTGACACCACCAGCTCTGTTTACCTTAGAAGCTTCAGATCTAGTGAGTCCAGCTATGCTTTACTGCAGGGGAGGGAAATATAATGTCTTCTTAAATTACAAACTTGAATTCCATGTGTGGCTGGTGTGCACGTGGTGTATATAGCTTACATGAACTTTATCGCCTCGTAAACATAAAAACAGAAACTTCCTACCCCTCCTAGCATCTAACAGATGCTTCACAGTTCTATCTCCAAAGCAGGGGGGCAAAAGGAGGCCAGCAGGCTCTGATTGGAAGTGAAGAAGGCCACCTTTTCTTTTCGCATTCCCTACTGTGTACACAGGAGCAGCTGTGATCAGAGGAGCCAACATTTTCAATGGCTTATGTGTAAGTACCCTGCCTTCTCAGGAGGTGCCTGAAATAGGACAGCTTTAGTTTTGTTGTTTTTGCATCCTTAATAAAAACATGGTTGGTGAGTTTGTTTAGTTCTTGTTTAGTTCTTATTATAGACTCTTTCCCTTACCCCCAAAACTTTTAGTTATGAGAAACTGTAAAAAAAAAAAAAAACAAAAAAACCAACAACAAAAAAACCCCATAAAAGTTGAGATATAATAAATAAAAGACATTTTTGGGATAGTTGGGGGTATTTGAATATGAAGTAGATGTTAGATGATATTGTAAATTCTCTTAGTTGTGATCATAGTATTATGGTTCAAAAGGAAATTATCCTTCACTTAGGAGATGCAGGCTGAAGTTTTAGTGGTGAAATGTCTGCGACATACTTTCAAATGGCTCAGAAAGCACATATACACACAGATAAGGCAAATATGACAGTGTTAATTGTAAAATGAGGATATTCAGGTGTTCATTTTACTGTATCTCAACTTTCATGGGATTTTTTGTTTGTTTGTTTGTTTTACATTTTCTCATAACTAAAAGTTTGGAGGTAGGGGAAAGAGTCTATAGTAAGATCTAACTTAATAAGAACTAAACAAACTCACCAACCATGTTTTTATTAAGGATGCAATACCGACAAAACTAAAGCTGTCCTATTTCAGGCACCTCATGAGAAGGCAGAGTTCTTTGGAAAAACAATAAGGCTGGGAAAAATAGAAGGCAGTAGGAAGAGAGGAAGCACAACTATGAGATGGGTTGACTCCATAAAAGAAGCCATGCCTGAGTCTACACGGGCCGAGCAGGGCTGTTGAGGACAGGACATGGTGGACATCACTCACTCACAGGGTCGCCAGGAGGTAGAGCTGATAACGGCAGGTAGCACAGAGAATCAGGACTGATATTCACCTAATCTGCATTGACACAGCTGCACCAATGGTGAAAATATTCAAAGTCCCCTGCGGTTGGTGAGCAGCCCCCGCCCTGAGCCTCCTGGGGACTTCCCCATGCCCCCCTCCATCTGCTGCTCAGGACCCCAGGACCTATTTGAGCACTAAACGCCAGGCATACACTTTGACTGCTGTACTGGTCATCATTAAAAGTTTTTAAACATCACTCCTGAATATTCTTTTTTTTTTTTTTTAAAGATTTTATTGGGGAAGGGGAACAGGACTCCATTGGGGAACAGTGTGTACTTCCAGGACTTTTTTCCAAGTCAAGTTGTTGTCCCCCCCAATCTTAGTTGTGGAGGATGCTGTTCAGCTTCAAGTTGTTGTCCTTTCAGTCCTAGCTGTGAAGGGCACAGCTCAGCTCCAGGTCCAGCCACCGCCACCAGCTGCAAGGGGCACAGCCCACCATCCCTTGCGGGAGTCGAACCGGCAACCTTGTGGTTGAGAAGACGCGCTCCAACCAACTGAGCCATCCGGGAGCTCAGCAGCAGCTCAGCTCAAGGTGCCATGTTCAATCTTAGTTGCAGGGGGCGCAGCCCACCATCCCTTGTGGGACTCGAGGAATTGAACTGGCAACCTTGTGGTTGAGAGCCTACTGGCCCATGTGGGAATCGAACCGGCAGCCTTCGGAGTTAGGAGCATGGAGCTCTAACTGCCTGAGGCACAGGGCCGGCCCCTCCTGAACATAATTAACCACTGGCCATTCACCACAGACCCTTCTTTCTCCTCAGTCTGAATCTCCCCTCTTGGTCAACTCTGTCGTCATAACTTGCTTTCCATGAATGAGAAAAGGAAGAGCCTGCCCTGTGGCACAGAAGTTAAGTGCTTGGGCTGACCTGATTTAAAATTCCAGCTCTGCCACCTCTTAGCTGCATAACCCTGGGCCAGTCACTTTACTTCTCAAGACTCAGTTTACTTCACTGAAAAACAGAGATAACATAGTCAGTTCTTCTATAATGCTTGCTTCGAAAATGCAAATCTGTTCCACCGTGAATGATTTATTAGGGAACAACGAGCATCACTCAAATTTCAAGTTTGCTCATGTGTATGATTTTGTCTGTGAGAAACACGGGTAGACGCAGAAAAGTATACATGGCCGAAGCACAGGAATGTACAAAACACACACACACACACACACACACACACACACACACACACACCTTCCAGCTACCACAGTTCAGTGTTACGCAGCACACCCATCCACATCTGGTATGACAACTTTCCATCTGATTCCAGATTATTTCCCTTCCACGTAACTCACAAGATGCCACCTACTGAGACCAACTCCCTCCCACAAACCAACTTCTCTTTTTTAACGTCTCACGATGAAATTTGAGTGCTGCTCCCCTAGCCATTTCCCCATAAGCCCTGTGATCTTTATTGGGTGATTTTTTCAGCAGGTTTACGTCACCTTAAAGCAGAACTGACTCACCGAGTGTGGTGAGGAATATACAAGACATATGGAAGGAGGGCTTAGTCCAGTGCCGGGCACATCGTAAGCGCTCAGTTAATGTTGCCTATCACTGGTTTCTCACCCTGGATGCAGACAGAGCCTGGTGCATAAAATATGCTCAGTGAACATTCATTACGTGAAAGGTCTGTGGCTTATTAATCTGAGTGGACTAATTAAAGAGACTCATCCCTTCTCCCAAGAGGTCGAGAGGGACAGCAATTGTCAAAACCGTAAATTAGAGATGAGACTTCAAAGCTCTAATGGAGTTCTACCCTTCCATGCCTGGCACAAGAATAAGAGCTGTGAGACAGTGAGCCTGTCTGAAGGACTCACCGCCATAAACCACCGGACTGGGGGCAATCCACAGGACCGCAGGGCAATATGCGGACAATTTTGAGATACGTAGCCTAGAGTCGAGTCCTCAATTCACGGTCACAGTTCGGTATTAAGTGGTTAAGAGCCCAGGTGAGAGGTCAGATGATCCGAGCCCCAACACTTATGAGCTATGCCACCTTAAGCACATAACTTCACCTTCTCCTGCCTCGCTTTCTCACCTATAGAACAAAGACCATGATGGTCCCTATTTCCTAAGGGATGGAACGGTTAAACATGTTAATCCACGTAAAGCCCTTAGCACAGTGTCAGGCACAGAAGAAAAGTTGAGTGAATGTCAGCTGCTATTCTGGAACTAGAGAAAAATCAGATGCTACCAGAAACAGAGCTGAAGCAGGAAACTGTACATGTATACAGCAGCAAGGGGAGGGCTGATTTAGCTGGCACTGAAAGACAGGATACTATGGGCAGGAACTAATTTTAACTTTCATCAATCATCTACCCCCCAAATCCTTCTCATATGCATCATTTCCAGAAGAAATAGACAGAGCCGCCTCTGACTAAGGGCAAAGGTTCCCTAAAAATCCAGAAGATGGATCAGCCAAATGGGCTGGTTCACTTCACCTCATCTGCATGGAAGCTGACAGAGGCGTGTATCTGTGGTTCCGAACAGACTGTCTAAACCAGACACAAGATCTGGTCTCCGCCTACCCCTCCAGTGTCATCGCCCACCTGTTAGTTACCCCACCATGCCCACTCGGGCACTGGCCACACTGGCCTCGTCCTCCTCCAGCACACCACTCCCTTTCCCTCCCTCAGGCCTTTGGGCCTTGCTCTTTCCGCTGCTTAGGATTCTCTTCCTACAGTTCTTTTCGTGGCATCATCCTTCCACTACACGCAACACACACACTCCTTGACCCATTCTTGCCTAGAGGAGGCCCCCTTCTCACCCATTTCCCTGCTTTATTTGCCTCCTAGAATGTACCACTCCCTAAAATCCCATTTCTTTATATGTTAATGTCTACGTAGATACTAGGACTCAAGGTACCTGAAGGCACAGGCCCGATGTGTTGCCCTCTGCAGTACTACCCAGTGCCCCGCACGCCCTGAATAAACATGGATTGACGGATGCCCACCTGAAAGTTGGTGTAGAGTTATTCATTCATA